>NC_092337.1:171994166-172632500 GCF_046630445.1 Rutidosis leptorrhynchoides
TTATTATCGTCGCTATTATCGTCGTTCTAATCTTTATCCAATTATTATTATTATTATTATTATTATTATTATTATTATTATTATTATTATTATTATTATTATTATTATTATTATTATTGTTATTATTATTATTGTTATTATTATTATTATTATTATTATTATTATTATTATTATTATTATTACTATTATTATTATTATTGTTGTCATTATTATTATTATTATTATTATTATTATTACTATTATTATCATTATTTTCATTATCAATAAAAGTATTATCATTAAAAATTCTTATTATTATTATAATTAGTATTATTGTTATTATTAAAATAGTTATTAGTATTATCATAATTATTAATATTATTATAATTAAAACTAATATTATTAACACTTAATTATTATAATTATTATTATCATTAAAATGAACGCGATATAAAAGACGATTTAAAAACTATCAACAAATTGATTAGGAAATAATGAGTATGAGTATCATGATGAAATTTAAAGTTATTGATTTAGATAAAATTATCGTTTTTCATTATTTTTATCACTATCATTATTAAAAGTATTATTATTAATATTAAAATATCATCTTTACAAAAATTATTACTTTTAATAGGAATTATTAATAAGAATTATCATATTGTTATAATACCATTTTTGTAAATATAAATATTGTTATTAATATTAGTAGAATAATAATAATTTTTAATACAAAATGATACAACTTCTACTTATTATTATTACCAATGCTATTTTATCAAATAAATATGTGATACAAATTATATAAATTACCTCAATAGAATCTATCGCAATATTTTTAATATTAAATGAACTTTATAAATTTTATTATTTAAGACATATAAAAGTATATTTTAAAATAAAATTTTATTTATTAATAAATGAATTATATTATTTACTCTATTAAATCTTTTAAAAATATTTTAAAAATATAAAACGACGATATTTAAATTATATAATAATCATTTATAAATTTTTGAAATCATTTTGAGTCAAACTAATTTTTGTTGACTTTTGCATATTAGTCTCGAGCATTAGGATTGTGGTACACTATGACTTGACCTAATTTATTAGACAAATATTGACCAACACATAAATATATATAATTAATTTAGGTTCGTGAATCCGAGGCCAACCTTGCACTTGTTTAATGACGTTATATGTATTTTTACTACGAAATACAGTATGGTGGGTTTCATTTGCTCCCTTTTACTCTTTATATTTTTGGGACTAAGAATACATGCGCTTTTATAAATGTTTGACGAAATAGACACAAGTAATTGAAACTACATTCTATGGTTGAATTATCGAAATCGAATATGCCCCTTTTTATTAAAGTCTGGTAATCTAAAAATTAGGGAACATACACCCTAATTGACGCGAATCCTAAAGATAGATCTATTGGGCCTAACAAACCCCATCCAAAGTACCGTATGCTTTAGTACTTCGAAATTTATATCATGTCCGAAGGAGGATCCCGGAATGATAGGGGATATTCTTATATGTATCTAGTTAATGTCGGTTACCAGGTGTTCACCATATGAATGATTATTTTTGTCTCTATGCATGGGACGTATATTTATGAGGACTGGAAATGAAATTCTTGTGGTCTATTAAAATGATGGAAATAAATGATTATGATAAACTAATGAACTCAACAACCTTTTAGTTGACACTTTAAAGCATGTTTATTCTCAGGTGTTAAAAAAATCTTCCGCTGTGCATTTGCTCATTTTAAAGATATTACTTGGAGTCTTTCATAGCATATTTCGAAGAACGTTGCATTCGTGTCATTGAGTTCATCAAAGATTATTATTAAATCAATTTATAGTTGGATAGTGGATATTATGAAATGGTATGCATGCCTGTCAATGTTCGATGTAAAGAAAGATTGTCTTTTAAAAACGAATGCAATGTTTGTAAAATGTATCATATAGAGGTCAAATACCTCGCAATGTAATCAACTATTGTGAATCGTTTATAATGTATATGAATGGGTCCTTTCAGTAAACACTAGATTGACCTCACGAACATACCCATGAACCATACCCATCACCTCTATAGCTATAACCCATAATTTCTTTAGCCCTATCCTACTCGCAAAACTCATTTTGAAATGACTTGTTCATGACCTCGTTGTAATATTTTATGTATAATACTAATATTAATAATACTAATACTACTAATAATAATAATAATAAAAAGATTTATAATAATTTTTAATAAATAAAATAAATATTACGAAGTACATGTAATTTGAGAGAGATAGATCATTGAATGTAATTGTGAATTGAATCAAAACGCGTTCAAGACTTATAAGACATTTCTGGGACCCATTACTCTGAAATTTCAGATTGATAAAGGAAATGGGAACCGCAATTTGCGAACTAATTCCACATATATGAACGTACGTCCAAACTTATATATATATAAAGATTTTATAATATATTTAATTTATATAATTAATTAAATATTATATTATATTTACGTACATGGTAAAAATATAATTTTTACAAAAATGACACGGACGTGGTCTCACGACTCATGTACCACTTTCGGTTTTTCGAGCACACTTTCGAACGTTTAGAAAACTAGCCTTTTACGTTACCCGACGTGTACCTTTAGTAATAGTTTGATTTATTCATCAATAAATTACTTTGTAAAAATGTATCTTATAAAATTTGAGCGTCGTGGTCATTTGCTTCTAAAATTAAGACATTTTATGACGAGATTAAAATATATAGATATATATATACCTTTTTAGAAATATAAATTTTGTATCCAAAATCTTTCATCTAACAATATAACATTTAGTTTTTTTTTAAACTATTTATTTTTCAAAGTTTATTTTCATTTCATTTAGGAAAATAGTTTAGCGTGTAACGTTTTTCTTTTTAAGAATTTAAATGGATACAAGTACTAATCGTTTTTAAATATCAATTGCGTCACTAGGCGGGTGTTACTACCATATACTTAATTTGAAAACATATATATTTAATGAACACGTTTTAAATACACGTTACAACCAATATTCCAACTTACGTTTATTTAATCAACCACATTTAAGATAGACAAGTCCTGTTATATGAAAAAATATTTTCGTACAGTTGAAAACTACATCAATTGATTACTATGGAATTCCATCGACAAACATATGGAACCAAATACTATATTGTAAATTATTTATACTTAATATTTCATTAACGTTATCAAGTTATAATATATAAGCGTATTCATATATAATCTTTTTCATTCGTTTAATGGTTCGTGAATCATTGGAATTTGGTCGAGGTTAAATGAATGTATGAACATAGTTTAAAAATTCTTGAGATTTATCTTAACAAACTTTGCTTATCATGTCGGAATAATATAAAGATAAAGTTTAAATTTGGTCGGAAATTCCCGGGTCGTCACAGTACCTACCCGTTAAAGAAATTTCGTCCCGAAATTTGAGTGGGATGGTTATGGTTACTCATAAAAATGTTTTTATGACGAATATGAGTTGATATATAGAGTTTTATCATTTTTGAGTAATATAGATAAAACGATTCGATTACTTGAAGAGTACGAGTGAAGTTTTCTCAAAAAAAAAAATTGAATGAGAATTAGAGTTTCGTCTTTAACTTTTGACGTGGTATTGGTTGAATTCCGGAATTCAAGGGATTTAAAGAAAATCTTCAAAATCTAAAAGATTTGATTCTTCGGCGAATAAGAAAATTATGATTCTCTAATTAAATGCGGAGATCTGCCTTAATTTCTCTATCAATTATTTCACTATAAATTAACTTATTCCATTCCATTATTTTTATCATTCCTATACTCAATTCCTAAATTTAAAAGATTATGAAAATGCTTAATCCAATTCTAATCCTTGTCCTTATCCTTACTATCGCAACAATTTTTCTCCTTTTCCAACTTCCACCAGAGGAATATGCTTTTTTCTACTTTGTCCTTGGGGTTATAGTACTTATAGTTCTCCTGTGTCTTTATGTTGCGATAAACATTGATATACAGGGTTTATAATTTATGGGTTGTTATCGGGCTTTATATCTCCCCTTATATTTCAATGTCCCTATTTCTGTTCCATATAAACACTGTTATCCACAGTTAATACTCCCTCCTATTTGCTGCGATTTATACTCAAATTTCTATTTCAGAGCCTTGTCCCTCCGTTTCTTCTTCTTGCTATTAGACATCTCTTGTAATGGTCTAGAATTCGCAGATATAAGTTTTAGAATCAACATTGTTGATGTTCTAAGAAGGGAATGGTAATGGCACGATCTTGATTTGTTAAATTACCAGAATACCCTGGGAAAAATAGGACTATCAAGAAAAACATGTTCTTGATACGTTTATAGATTTAGACAGAATGTAAGAGTCGTGTAACATGGCACGTGATGACGTTATAATCTGTGAATCATCACGTTCCATTTAGAAACTTAGCATGACTTACTGTAATATAATCACGTTGATCAAGTGCCATTATATTATACTAACTCATGCATCAGCTCCCAACACTACTTCAAAATCATTCATAGTTTAAACTCGAAGGTTTACAGAATAAAGAAACTAACAGTTTCTTATATGATGTAACACTGATAGTGCGAAGAGATAAATGATTTCAGATAAGAATATCTTCAGATATATCGATGATTTTTAAAATAAAGGTACGATGATATCTTAGAATTTTTGAATCATGTTGTGATGAAGAAATTCATTCATAATTCAAACTCGAATTTTAAAGAAATTTAGAAACTAAAGTAGTTTCCTTTATGATGTAATATAGATAGCAGGAAGAGATAAATAATTTTGGACAAGAATCTTTATGAAAATATCCTCAGAAATATCGAAGATATTTATGATGATATTTTGGAATTTCTAAGTTTGAAGGTTGATGAAGAAAATTTGTCCGCAAGAATTTAGAGTCAGGAGTAAGGTATTCGTTAATGACATCAGTAGATACTGAATCATTTAGATCCTTTGAAGGTAGATTTATTCTTTGTGATTTGTCTACAATCTCCTTCTTGGTTTGCTCAATCCGTTTTCTAGTTTCAACTTTTCTGAGCTTTTCCAATCTACTATTCTTTATCATCAAACTTTCGACTGTTAAAGTCGTGTACAGTTTTTGCTGCTGTATTCAGCTTCTTCAGAATTTGAAGTATTGATTTGTAGACTGGGTGCTTTTCAGAATTTCAGAATAAAAGATCATAATTCTAAGAGATAAATGTTAAATGTATACATTTAACTGTTGATATAGACATGCTGCGAGATTTCAAGATACTGATTGCTAAATTCTGATGATTCATATGGCAATTCTCGTTACAAGATGCGAATGAGTAAATGATGGGATTTCGATAAATATAATGATTTTTTGAAAAGTCAAAAATAATTGAAGTTGTTGATAAGTTTATTGCTAATGTGGTGGAACATGAAAGGTTCTCCAGTAACGATGATGAAAGGGCAACGTATATATCAAGGTTATAATAAGGCTGTTTCCACTTAAGAATCGAAGTTGACTTGTTGGAGCTGTGACAAAATTAACTACTTTGGAAAAGAACTGCAAAGTTATTTTGGGTAATAATAACGCTAAAGAAAATTGCACAGCTACGTGTTAAACGTTTACTTAGTTTCTGAGAGTTTTTCAAGTGCAAAACTATATGCATCAATCTTTTCTTCCGTAGATGAAGTGCGGTTGGTTCCTTCTCTCGATTGAGGTGTTTTTTTCAAAATGATGAAAGGTTTGAACGCAGAATATAATCGTGATGATACAAATGGGGTTTAAAATGAAATCAAGTGGCAAACTTGAAGAATTGTTTAGTTTCATATGTTATAATCAATATTTTAATTCATTTTAATTGTCCAATGTTGGTCCTTAGTTGATAGTCCATAGTTAGAAATTCAATAATTCATATATAGTTTATAATATTCGAATTAAATAATACGTTTCGTGACCCGTGTACATGTCTCAGACTCGATCACAACTCAAAGTATATATATTATTGTAGAATCAACCTCAACCCTGTATAGCGAACTCTAGCATTACAGCATATAGAGTGTCTATGGTTACTCCAAATAATATATATACATGCGTCGATATGATATGTCAAAACTTTGTATACGTGTCCCGGTATTTAAAGTGCATAAAATAAATAACAGAAATTAAATGACGATAAATAAAATTGCGAGAATATAAATTGCAATAATTAAATTGCGGTAAATAAAATGTAACCAGTTAGCTAGGAAAAGTTAGCGTGGATTCTTAACAATATTTCAATTAGTTAATTCGTTTGTTTCTAACAAATTTTATTTTGTTCAATATTTTCTTCATTATGCCACTTGTTGGATTCTTAGAAGTCAAAATCAAAAAATATGAAATTGAATAAAAATGGTTATTCTGTGATGAATGGATTCATATATCGATGAATGTAAATAGGATAGTAAATGACTGTTGAATCAGATTCAAGGAATGTACAGTGTAACTTACTAATGTGAAATCTAAATATTTCTCGGGTATTACCTACCCGTTAAATTTTTTTTTTACAATTAATATTTTGTACAAAAGAATTTTATTACAGTCTTCATGAAAATATATATGTGTATATTTTTTTTCAGATGTAACATAGATTTAATGAGCTAATATTAAATTAGACTCATTTGATTTACGGTTGAAACTAGAATTGAATAATCCCTAAAACTTTAGAAATTACATAACTTTTACGGAGTATTTCTTCAATAATATAGAAATTATGAATCAATACTTCGTTATTTGTTGAGGCATGATGTTGGTTTTCGTTAAATTCTTGTGAACTTCGCAAAGTACGAATGATGTTATCTGAAAAGTTTCGGGTACATCGATGATGAAAGTGTAAAATCAAATATATACTTGATTTATTATGAATTGGAATTTGTTGAATTGAGACAGAGATTGTAGTTAACGATGGTTAAGTTGCGGGCGAAGGACGTACATTATTGCATATTTGTAATATGAATTAACCGAGTAGTAAAGATTCACACATAATAGCTTAGCACGGAAAGATTTATTTTTATTTCAAAATATATATATATATATATATATATATATATATATATATATATATATATATATATATATATATATATATATATATATATATATATAAAATATACATATAATTTCTTCAGAGGGAATGAGCTAATTCTTCATAACTCGTTGATACAATATACGCGTTATTGATTCGTAATGATGTCCACAGTGATTCTTGAACTGACGGAGTTTGTGATATTATAGGTGTTGTTGATTCTGATGCTGACTGCACTGACGATGCTGGTGACGCTGACGGTACTAATGATGCTATTGGTAAAACAAGTTTAGCTTGTTAACCACACACCATTTTTGTCAGGGTTTCTACTCTTCCTTCTATCATTTTGGTTCGCTTAACTGCTTTATGGTTAGGGTTAGATTAGATAATCTCTAAGACTTTAGAGATTACATAATCGCCGCGGAATGTTTCTCCAATGAAGTTATGAATTAATACTTCGTCAGTTATTGTTGTTGATATTCATGGTACGTATGACGTTGATGCTCGTGGGACAGATTGTGAAGTTGAGGTTTATGACGCTGTTGTGGTTGGAGGTGATAATGGTACTATTGGCGTTGATGATGGTGGTACTGGTTATGCTGCTGGTGCTGCTGCTGGTGTTTGTAATCTTTGCACCATATTCTCCAAAGCCACTACCCGAGCGCGAAGCTCGTTGACTTCTTCTATTACACCGGGGTGATTGTCGGTTCGGATAAGCGGATAAATAAAATCTAGAATTTGATGTAGTATATAATCGTGACGAGATACTCTGGAAATGAGAGAGAAAATGGCGTTTCGGATTGGTTTGCCTGTAAGTGCTTCAGGTTCTTCGTTAAGAGGGAAATGTGGTGGATGGAAGGGATCACCATCTTCTTGTCTCCAATGATTGAGGAGGCTATGAACTCATCCCCAATTCATCCAGAATAGATGATGGCTGATTGGTTGATCCATTTCGGTCACACTGCTTTCGGAGCTGGAGTGAGATTCCATTTCGGAATCCGAGGAACTTGAATTAATGATAAATTCCATTTCGTACGATTGAATAAAGGATTTTTTTGATATAAAAAATGATTTTCCGGCTTATCGAGTGGTATTCTATTTACATAGGATATCTATATATATAGATCAAAAGATTTCGTAGATTACGGAGGAATTTACGAAATATATCAGGCAAAGTTTAAAGTAACAGATACGATAAGATATGATTTAGCAGATACGCTAAGATATGAATTTTGTCTATACACTACTCATGCAATTAATGTAGTAAGACATGTCCAGACTAATAATGATAATCAGGTAATTTCCTAAGGATGATAAGCAGATGATTTTCGACTAGAAATGATAAGCAAAACTTTTGACATGCAGACACGGTCGAAGTCCAGACTCACTAATGCATCCTAACGACTTATCAATTAGACACACTAATGCAGACTTGGTTCGCTAAGACCACCGCTCTGATACCACATGTAAAGACCCGTCCTAATCCATAAGAACGAATACAATAACATATGATTACATCGCGAGGTATTTGACCTCTATATGATACATTTTACAAACATTGCATTCGTTTTAAAAGACAATCTTTCATTACATCGAAAGTTAACAGGCGTGCATACCATTTCGTAATATCTATCTATAAATGATCTAATCTGTCATTTACTTAATCATAATATTTACTGAAGTCAATGACTTGAATGCAACGTCTTTTGAAATATGCCATGAATGATTCCAAGTAATATCTTTAAAATGAGCAAATACACAGCGGAAGATTTCTTTAATACCTGAGAATAAACATGCTTTAAAGTGTCAATCAAAAGGTTGGTGAGTTCATTAGTTTATCATAATCATTCATTTTCATCATTTTAATAGACCACAAGAATTTCATTTCCAGTTCTCATAAATATACATCCCATGCATAGAGACAAAAATCATTCATATGGTGAACACCTGGTAACCGACATTAACAAGATGCATATAAGAATATCCCCTATCATTCTGGGAAATCCTTCGGACATGATAAAAACAACATCGAAGTACTAAAGCATCCGGTACTTTGGATGGGGTTTGTTAGGCCCAATAGATCTATCTTTAGGATTCGCTTCAATTAGGGGTGCACTAATTTTCAAAATTAGTGATGTTCCCTAATTCTTAGGCTACCAAGCAAAAAGGGGCATATTCGGCTTCGAATATTCAACCATATAATGTAGTTTCGATTACTTGTGTCTATTTCGTAAAAGTGTTATAAAAGCAGCGCATGTATTCTCAGTCTCAAAATATATATTGCAAAAGCATTTAAAAAGGGAGCAAATGAAACTCACCTATTGTATTTCGTAGTAAAAATAGATATAACATCATTGAACAAGTGCAAGGTTGACCTCGGATTCACGAACCTAAATTAATTATATATAAAATTTGTCTAACAATTTAAGTTAGGTCATAGTGTACCACAATCCTAATGCTCGAGATTAATATGCAATAGTCAATAAAAGTCAATTTGACCCAAAATGATTTCCAAAATCCATACATGATTAACATATAACTTGAATATCGTCGTTTTATATTTTTAAAAGATTTTAATAGAGTAAATAATATAATTCATTTATTATTAAAATTTATATAATAAAAATATACTTTTATATATCTTAAGTAATAAAATTTATAAAGTTCATTTAATATAAAATGATAGGTAGTATTAACGTAATTATATTACACGTAATAAAATATCATTGTATTACATATTTATTTGATAAAATAACATTGATAATAATAATAAGCAAAACTTGTATTATTTTGAAATAATAATTTTTATTATTCTATTAATAATAATATCAATATTTATATTTACTAAAAGTGATATTATGAATAAACGATAATTCTAATTATGATAACTTTAATATTTACGATACTTTTTAATATTATCTTTAAAATAATAATTCTGTTTAAAATGATAATAATAATGATATTTTATAATCACAATGACATTTCTATTAAGATGATAATTTTTGTTAAAATGATAGTTTTAATACTAACGATACTTTTAATAATAATAGTAATGATAAAATAATAAGAACGATAATTTTATCTAAATCAATATCTTAATTTCATCATGATACTCTTAATTATTATTTCCTAATCATTTCGTTTAATAGTTTTTAATCGTCTTTTATGTCGGGTTCATTTTAATGATAATAAAAGTAATTATAATAATTAAGTGTTACTACTACTAGTTTAATTAAAATAATACTAGAAACAACTAATATTATGATAATGATATTACAAATAACTATTTTAATGATAATAATAATAATAATACTAATTATAACTTTAACGATAGTAATAATAAAAATAACAATTTTTAATGATCATACTGTTTATTGATAATAATAATAATAACAATAATAATAATTTGATAAAAACTAGAACGACGATAATAACGACGATAATAATAATCATTTTTAATAAAAATATCAAAAATTCAATTGATTATAACTTCTAATTCGTTCATCGAAACCATTCGATATCTAAAGGAAAAGTTCTTAATTTTTCGCTAGCTTTCCAAGGACATGCATATCTTATACCTTATCTCAACCGCAGGTGTAACTAATTCAAGATTCAAGATAACCTATCTAAGGGCAATATCAAAAATACAAGTATGCATAATCCTATATTCTCGAGCACTAGTCAGGGATACACTATTAGTATATAAAAATTTATTTACGAGTACTCACGTATCAATATTGAGATTCAATATTGCAGGACAGGTACGTAGACGCAACGGAGATGATAAACACTAGATTGACCTCACGAGCATACCCATGAACCATAACCATCAACTCCATAGCTATAACCCATAATTTCTTTAGCCCTATCCAACTCGCAAAACTCATTTTGAAATGACTTGTTCATGACCTCGTTGTAATATTTTATGTATAATACTAATATTAATAATACTAATACTACTAATAATAATAATAAAAAGATTTATAATAATTTTTAATAAATAAAATAAATATTACGGAGTAAATGTAATTTGAGAGAGATAGATCATCGAATGTAATTGTGAATTGAATCAAAACGCGTTCGAGACTTATAAGACATTTCTGGGATCCATTACTCCAAAATTTCGAATTGATAAAGGAAATGGGAACCACAATTTACGAACTAATTCCACATATATGAACGTACGTCCAAACTTATATATATAAAGATTTTATAATATATTTAATTTATATAATTAATTAAATATTATATTATATTTACGTACATGGTAAAAATATAATTTTTACAAAAATGACACGGACGTGGTCTCACGACTCATGTACCACTTTCGGTTTTTCGAGCGCACTTTCGTACGTTTAGAAAACTAGCCTTTTACGTTACGCGACGTGTACCTTTAGTAATAGTTTGATTTATTCATTAATAAATTACTTTGTAAAAATGTATCTTATAAAATTTGAGCGTCGTGGTCATTTGCTTCTATAAATCAGTGACTCGCTGTTTACCAAAATATTTTATTTTAAATTAAGACATTTTATGACGAGATTAAAATATATATATATATATATATATATATATATATATATATATATATATATACCTTTTTAGAAATATAAATTTTGTATCCAAAATCTTTCATCTAACAATATAACATTTAGTTTTTTTTTTTAAACTATTTATTTTTCAAAGTTTATTTTCATTTCATTTAGGAAAATAGTTTAGCGCGTAACGTTTTTCTTTTTAAGAATTTAAATGGATACAAGTACTAATCGTTTTTAAATATCAATTGCGTCACTAGGCGGGTGTTACTACCGTATACTTAATTTGAAAACATATATATTTAATGAACACGTTTTAAATACACGTTACAACCAATATTCCAACTTACGTTTATTTAATCAACTGCAGTTAAGATAGACAAGTCCTGTTATATGAAAAAGTATTTTCGTACAGTTGAAAACTACATCAATTGATTACTATGGAATTCCATCGACAAACATATGGAACCAAATACTATATTGTAAAGTATTTATACTTAATATTTCGTTAACATTATCAAGTTATAATATATATGCGGATTCATATATAATCTTTTATGTTCGTTTAATGGTTCGTGAATCATTGGAATTTGGTCGAGGTTAGATGAATGTATGAACATAGTTTAAAAATTCTTGAGATTTATCTTAACAAACTTTGCTTATCATGTCGGAATAATATAAAGATAAAGTTTAAATTTGGTCAGAAATTCCCGGGTCGTCACATTCGCCGGTAAGTGCTTCAGGTTCTTCGCCAAGAGGGCAATGTGGTGGATGGAAAGGATCACCTTCTTCTTGTCTCCAATGATTGAGGAGGCTACGAACCCATTCCCCAATTCATCCAAAATATATGATGGCTGATTGCTTGATCCATTCCAGTCACACTACTTTCGGAGCTTGAGTGGGATTCCATATCGGAATTCGAGGGACTTGAACTAATGACAAATTCCATTTCGTACAATTTAATAAAGGATTTTTTCGGTATGAAATGATTTTCAGCTCTCGGATGATATTCTAATTACACAGAATATCTATATATATAGAGTAAAAGATTTCGTAGATTACGGAGGAATTTACGGAATATGTCAGGCAAAGTTTACAGTAACAGATACGCTAAGATATGAATTAGCAGATACTCTAAGATATGAATTTTCTCTATACACTATTCATGCAATCAATGCAATAAGATGTGTCTAGACTAAGAATGATAAGTAGGTAATTTCTGACAAAAATGATAAGCAAAACTTTTGACATGCAGACACGGTCGAAGTCTAGACTCACTAATGCATCCTAACGACTTATCAGTTAAACACACTAATGCAGACCTGGTTTGCTAAGACCACCGCTCTGATACCAACTGAAAGGACCCGTTCATATACATTATAAATAATTCACAATAGTTGATTACATCGCGAGGTATTTGACCTCTATATGATATATTTTACAAACATTGCATTCGTTTTTAAAAGACAAACTTTATTTACATCTAAAGTTGACGGCATGCATACCATTTCATAATACATCAAAATATTGTTGCCGATTCAATTTCATTGCCGGATCATTTATATTGTTGCCGATTTCATTTCCGGATTCGATGAGATAACAGATCGAGTTAGGATGGAGCGTGGAACACCAAACCATATTTTGATTCAACCCCTATTTTCACAATTTTGTTCCGCGTGGTCTTTTATGTTTATCTGGATCTGGATAGATGATAGATCGTATGAATTGAACAATTGGTGATTTGATTTTGCAGCAGATATTGAATGTTTGGGAAATTAGTGAACGAATCGAAAACATATTTCAGAGAAAGTGTAGATCGAAAATCAGACTCAAGCGTATTATGAGCAAACCCCTAATTTTCAAATGGATTTGCGTGCAGTTTTTGTGTAAAAGGGTAGTTTGGAGAATTTAGCAGTAGAAAAGAGACTTATCACATGATTTGGGTGATTAGTAGTGATGGAGGGATAGGATTAGAGGATTAATTTTGATGGATGGTTAGGATTGATTTTAGAATGGAGATATCACTCAATTATGGGTTTGTTATTAGTGTAAGAGAGATTATTATTATTATTATTACTATTATTATTATTATTATTATTATTATTATTATTATTATTATTACTATTATTATTATTATTATTATTATTATTATTATTATTATTATTATTATTATTATTATTATTATTATTATTATTATTATTATTATTATTATTATTTGATATGGTTATAATTATTAATTAATAATATTAATCATAAATGTGATTTTCAGAATCAAATTGGTTCCACATCAAAATCCTTACAGTGTTTAATTTTTGTTTTTGTCTCCACAAACAGTCTCATGTCCAAATCGATCGTACCAAGTGGGGGAGAGATTTCAACTACTTTTATTTTTTTGTTATTTGATTTTTACGAAAGAGAAATTGATTCGAATCAATTTAACTATCAAACAAACGTCATTGAGTCAAATGAATTGTAACAATAACACTTATCCTCTATATTATACACTGTGATTACAATTCGATGGAGAGCAGCAAAAATCAAATTAAATTTTAATATATATACTCGTCGGCCTCTATTACTCTAACTTTTCAACAAAGACTTGATTTTGAATAAATTCTAAGAATGTGTAAATGTAGTGGTGTTTGAAATCTTATTCTAAAACTATCTGCAAAGTTTTATAATCAAATTCATCCTATCGAGTTTAAATTTATGAGTCAAAGTTATATCTTCAAAAAAAAGTCAACTCTGTGTTCATCCCTAAATTCGATTATGTTTTAAAGCCTCTGTTGAAATTAACCATTCCTATAGTTTCTGGAAGAGAAATTCAAACTTTTTTATATAGGAATCGTAAACCAAAACGATCTCATATTCAAGATTAATATTATTTTTAAAAAAAAAAAATTAGCGACAGCAGTCGCTGTTCTTTATTTTTTTTATATATATATTTTTTTTATTTTCGTTTTCTAATTTGCAAATAATTAATACCGAGTATCTCTGATATTATGGAAGAATTTAAATTATGGATCGAATGAGTGAAATGGGTTTTGATCGATTGGCTTTAGAAGGAAGAAGATGAATATATAATACGGGATATAATGATTTGGAGTGAGGTAATCTCAGGAAAATTGATATTGGAGGAATGGTTTAGAGTGTAAGTGAACGAGCGGGAGGTCTCGGGTTCGAGCCCGGGCAACGGCACCTATTCTTTTTAAATCCTATTTTAGTGAGGTAGTGACTCCATTATTATTATTATTATTATTATTATTATTATTATTATTATTATTATTATTATTATTATTATTATTATTATTATTATTATTATTATTATTATTATTATTATTATTCTTATTCTTATTATTTTTATTATTACTATTATCATTCTTATTATTGTTGTTGTTAGTATTATAAATATTAGTTATACTATTGTTATTAGTATTGTTATTATTATAAATAGTTATAGTTATTATTATTATCAAAAGTATCATAACTATTATTATTAGTAACATATATATTATTATAACATCTATCATTATTGTTAATATGATTACAATCACTAGTGTTGTTATTAAAAATTACTATTATTATTATTACTATCATTTTTACAAAAATTATCATTTTGATATCCCTAAAACTATCATTAATATTATTATCAATAATATTATGTAATTACTAAAATTATTATCTTAATTATCATTAACAATAAAATTTATATTCTTACATTTATTATCATTAATATCATTATTAACAGAACTACAAACATTATAGTCTTATTAATAATATTAAGTATTATCAACATTTTTACTACTATTAATATCATTTTCGTATTATTATAACTATTAAGATAAAAATGATATATTTAATACATATAACATAACAAAAATTAATATTTTATATAAAATGAATATATGAAACATATATACATTTTTTTTAACACATAAATGATATAACTAACAAATTTATATATATATATATATTGTTCGATTACAATTACATGTATTAATAAATATACAATTTATATAGGTTCGTGAATCCGAGGCCAAACCCTATTTTGTCCAGTGTCGTCATATGTATTTTTACTACAAAATACAGCATGGTGAGTTTCATTTCCTCCCTTTTTAATTGCTTTTGCAATATATATTTTTGGGCTGAGAATACATGCACTACTTTTATAAATGTTTACAAAATAGACACAAGTACTTAAAAATATATTCTACGTTGAGTTGTACCACTGACATACTTTCCTGTAGCTTGGTAACTACTATTTACATGGGTATTGTAAATGCGAATCCTGTTGATAGATCTATCGGGCCTGACAACCCCAACCGGACTGGACGACCAGTATTCAACGGTTGCACAGTACTTCGTTTCAGTGACTACACTTGGTACAGTGTAGTGAGATTTCATAATAAAGGGAATATGCGACGTTGATTAAATGTTAAGTATGGTTACCAAGTGCTCAACCACTTAGAATGTTTTACATACACTTGCGGGTGTATTATGTTTATAATTATGAAATCTTGTGGTCTATTGAAACTATTGATAACTGTTGTTACGATAAACCTATGAACTCACCAACCTTTTGGTTGACACTTTTAAGCATGTTTATTCTCAGGTATGAAAGAAGTCTTCCGCTGTGCATTAGCTCATTTTAAGGACATTACTTGGAGTCGATCATCGCAATGGGACCAAATGTTGATGACTTCGTCCAGGTGAATAAGGACGGGTTGTTACATGTGGTATCAGAGCGTTGGTCCTAGCGAACCAGGTCTTGCATTAGTGTGTCTAACTGATAGTTGTTAGGATGCATTAGCGAGTCTGGACTTCGACCTTAGGTGCATATTATAAGTATTGTATATCATTCCTAGTGGAAAATTTCCTGCTAATCATTTCTAAGTCTAGACATGCCTTACTGCCTTTATTGCATAGATAGTGTATAGACAAATTTATATCTTAGCGTATCTATTACGGTAAACTTTGCCTGATATCTTCCGTAAATTTCTCCGTAATTTAAGGGATCCTGGTACTAAATATATCTAGGCATATTAGGCATTGAGAATACCATCCAACTATCATTTGCTGTCACTAAGCTTTTCATACCAAAAATCTTTTCTGTGATCGCGTACGATGGCCTCTACGAATCGACCAAGTTCCTCTGACTCATAAGACAGCGTGACAGGAGCACACCAACCAATCAACTACCGTGATTACTGGAGAAAATGGGGGTAGGTTCGCGACATACTCACCCTATGGAGAAGGGAAGAAGGTACTCCATATCATGAATCGAATCTACCACCTAACCTTGGAGTACTTAACCCGCTCACCGGCGAACCCGTTCGCAACATCGTTTATACCCTATTTGCAAGAATTTTTCGTCTTGAAGCTACCATTAATGGAACTAGAGAAGATATCCGACCTCTACCTCACACTGATAATCAACCAGGATTAGTAGAAGAAGTTAGAGAACTCCGAGCTCGAGTATTAACTTTAGAAAGTACGGTATACAATTTGCAAGCACTAGCAGTATCATCAACACCAGTAACATCACCAGCCTCAACACCAACAGCACTAGTACCACCAAGAACAACATCCGCGTCACCAGCTTCGACATTTCATTCCGTACCTCGAGTATAATCATCGTTCTACATGACGTTCTACATCATTTATCTTAGTTCGACATAGTGATTATGTAACCTCTAATGTTTTAGAGATTATATATTCTTGTTCTAACGGTAAATCAGATGGGTTAATATCATATTAACTCATTAAATCCATGATTGCATCTGAAGAAAATATATATGTATATATATTTTCATAAAGATTGTAATTAAAAATTCTTTAGTACAAAGTGTTAATTGTGAAAATATTTTAACGGGTAGGTAATACCTGAGGAATATTCAGATTTTACATTAATAAGTTACAATGTACATTCTTCGAAGCTGATTCAACAGTCGTTTACTATCCTACTTACATCCACCGATATACGTATCCGTTCACCACAGAATAACCATTTTCATTCAATTTCATATTTGGATTTTGATCTATCAGAATCCAACAAGTGGCACAATGAAGAAAACATCGGACAAAGTAAAATTTGTTAGAAACAAACGAACTAACTAATTGAAATATTGTTAAGAATCCACGCTAACTGTTCCTAGCTAACTGTTCCTAGCTAACTGGTTACATTTTATTTATCGCAATTTAATTATCGCAATTTACATTCTCGCAATTTTATTTATCGTCATTTAATTTTTGTATTTATTTTACGCACTTTAAATAACGGGACACGTATACAAGGTTTTGACATATCATATTGACCCATCTATATATTTATCATGGAACAACCATAGACACTCTATATGCAAATGACGTAGTTAGCTATACAGGGTTGAGGTTGATTCCAAAATATATATATAGTTTGAGTTGTGATCAATACTGAGACCGGTACACGGGTCACGATACGTATTAATTAATTCGAATGTTATATATTAAACTATGTACGAACTATTGGACTATTAAATGTGGACTATAGACTGTGGGCAAATAATATTGGACAATTAAAATGAATTAAAATACTGATTATAACATATGAAACTAAATAATTCTTCAAATTTGCCACTTGATTTCATCTTAAACCTCATTCGTATCTTGACAATTACAATATGCGTTCAAACCTTTCACGATTCTTGAAAACACCTGGAACTAGAGCATGAACCAGCCGCACTTCATCTACGAAAGAAAAGATTGATGCATATAGTTATACACCTGAAAAACCCTCGAAAACTGAGTAAACCTTTAACACGTAGCTGTGCTAATTCCTTTAGTGTTATTATTACCCAAAATAATTTGGTAATCCCTTTCAAAGTAGCCAATTTTGTCACAGCTCCAGCAAGTCAACTCCGACTTTTCATCCGAAACAACCTTATTATAACCTTGATAAATATGCGTACTCTTTATTGTTACTGAGGAACCTTTTATATTCCATCATATTACCATCGGCGTTTAATCATCTAAAAATACAATTCTCCTGAAACCACCTCGGTTTGATAACCGATGACCCAGATCCGTTAACTTTGAAAATGCTAACGAAGCAGCATGATGTAGATGGTCTTAATGGCCAAAAGTGATGACAAAAGAATTGAGTGTTGGGAACACTCGATAGAAAATTTGGTATTGAAAAACGGATTGAGCAAACCATGAAGGAGACTAAGGACAAATACAAGGACCAAATCCTATATTTAAAGAACCCAGATAATTCTAGACCCGATGAAATCTTTAGAGAATATTTTGCTCCGAAGTCATGTTTAAATCTTACGAAAAATTTTTCTTTATCAACCTTCGAACTTAGAAATTTCCAAACTATCATCACAAATATCTTCGATATTTCTGAAGATATTTTCATAAATATTCTTGTCCGAAATTTATCTACCTCTTCGTGTTTTCTGTATTCCATTATATTGGAAACTTCTGTAAAATCCAAATATAAATTATGAATGAATTGTGGAGAAGTGTTGGGAATTGAAGCATGAGTTAGTATAATATAATGACGCCCGGCCAGCGTGGTTATATTACAGTAAGTCATGCTGAGTTTCTAATGAAACGTGATGATGGCTCACAGTAGATCATACCATCATCATGTGTCATGTTACATAACTCTTTTATTCTACATAACCTCCGAACATATCAAGAAGAATATATTCTTGATAGTTCTATCTTCTGTAATTTTGATAAATTTGAAAATCAAATCGTGCTATCACGTCCCACCCTGCTTAGAACATTATAATCATTCGAAACTCTCTATCTACGAATTTTGGACCATTAATCGCTTTACTAGAGGTCGAGAAGAGAAGAAAAAGGCAAAGAGCTCCGAAACATAAGGGAAAATATAAAGCCCAATAACAACACGGAGATTACAAACAATGGATATTAATACGAATAGCAAAATAAAGACACGGTATAGTTAAGAATAGTATCACCCCAAGGTAATAGTAGAAGTAAATAGATTCTTCTGATGGAAGATTGAAAAGAAGGATGACAGAAATGATAATTAGAAAAATATCAAGGATTAGAACTGGACTAAGCATTTTCACAATCTTTTGGATGTATGAACTAAGAAAGAAAATATAGGAATGGTGAGAATAATGGAACGAAAGAGCTTAATTTATAATGGAAACATCAGACAGAGTAATCAAGGAAGATCACCGTATTTAATTATAGAGATCTTAATTTCCTTACTCGCCGAAGAATCAAATCTTTTAGATTTCGAAGATTTTCTTTAAATCCCTTAAATTCCGGAATTCAACCCTGACTCTGTCAAAAGTTAAGACGAATCTTTACTTTTCCTATTTCAATCTTTTGCGATAGCTTCGTTCGTATTCTTAGAATAATCGAATTATTTTAACATTATTATTCATGCTGATAAAACTCTATTTATCAATTCATATTTATCATGAAAACATTTTTATTGTTAACCATGACCACCTCACTCAAATTTCGGGACGAAATTTCTTTAACGGGTAGGTACTGTGACGACCCGGAAATTTTTGACTAAATTTAAACTTTAATCTTTATATGTTTCCGACGCGATAAGCAAAAGTTTGTATTGTTGAAGTCTCATAAACTTTGAACTGTGCTCGTGCGTACATTTGACCTTTGAACTATTTATATGGATTCAGTTGACCTTTGATTATGCCCGACGATTCACGAACCATTGTTTGATATTAATTGAATATGTATATATAATAATGTGAAATAATAAAATACAGTTTAATCAGTAGAATTAAATAAGTAAAATAATATATAAAATAATAAGGTTATTATTAAAAAGAATTCATATAAACATATATGACTACTATATATAACCATCATCATATGTATATTGTAATAAATAAATATATATAAAAGATATAAATATTATGTATTGAAATCTGTAATATCTATTCCTATCATGAAATAATATAGTAAATAGATATATATATTATATACGTAATAACTATAAAATATAATCATATTTACATGTATAATATATGATTGTAATTGATATGCAAACACAATTATATACTAATATATACATAAGATGTGTAATATTAAATATTCAGTATATGTTATTATACATATATTAGATTACATAATTAATAATAAATAATATTAAGATATTAAATTAAATTATAAATCTAAAATATAGTTAATAAAGTAATATTTTTATCACTATCAATATTAATATAAATATTTGTATTTTTACATTAACATGTAAAATATGAAATCTGATATATATAAATATTATTATTAATGATACCATTATTAATTCTAATATAATTATTATTATTATTATTATTATTATTATTATTATTATTATTATTATTATTATTATTATTATTATTATTATTATTATTATTATTATTATTATTATTATTATTATTTGATATGGTTATAATTATTAATTAGTAATATTAATCATAAATGTGATTTTCAGAATCAAATTGGTTCCACATCAAAATCCTTACAGTGTTTAATTTTTGTTTTTGTCTCCACAAACAGTCTCATGTCCAAATCGATCGTACCAAGTGGGGGAGAGATTTCAACTACTTTTATTTTTTTGTTATTTGATTTTTTACGAAAGAGAAATTGATTCGAATCAATTTAACTATCAAACAAACGTCATTGAGTCAAATGAATTGTAACAATAACACTTATCCTCTATATTATACACTGTGATTACAATTCGATGGAGAGCAGCAAAAATCAAATTAAATTTTAATATATATACTCGTCGGCCTCTATTACTCTAACTTTTCAACAAAGACTTGATTTTGAATAAATTCTAAGAATGTGTAAATGTAGTGGTGTTTGAAATCTTATTCTAAAACTATCTGCAAAGTTTTATAATCAAATTCATCCTATCAAGTTTAAATTTATGAGTCAAAGTTATATCTTCAAAAAAAAGTCAACTCTGTGTTCATCCCTAAATTCGATTATGTTTTAAAGCCTCTGTTGAAATTAACCATTCCTATAGTTTCTGGAAGAGAAATTCAAACTTTTTTATATAGGAATCGTAAACCAAAACGATCTCATATTCAAGATTAATATTATTTTTTTAAAAAAAAATTAGCGACAGCAGTCGCTGTTCTTTATTTTTTATATATATATATTTTTTTTATTTTCGTTTTCTAAATTGCAAATAATTAATACCGAGTATCTCTGATATTATGGAAGAATTTAAATTATGGATCGAATGAGTGAAATGGGATTTGATCGATTGGCTTTAGAAGGAAGAAGATGAATATATAATACGGGATATAATGATTTGGAGTGAGGTAATCTCAGGAAAATTGATATTGGAGGAATGGTTTAGAGTGTAAGTGAACGAGCGGGAGGTCTCGGGTTCGAGCCCGGGCAACGGCACCTATTCTTTTTAAATCCTATTTTAGTGAGGTAGTGACTCCATTATTATTATTATTATTATTATCATTATTATTATTATTATTATTATTATTATTATTATTATTATTATTATTATTATTATTATTATTATTATTATTATTATTATTATTATTATTATTATTATTATTATTATTATTCTTATTCTTATTATTTTTATTATTACTATTATCATTCTTATTATTGTTGTTGTTAGTATTATAAATATTAGGTATACTATTGTTATTAGTATTGTTATTATTATAAATAGTTATAGTTATTATTATTATCAAAAGTATCATAACTATTATTATTAGTAACATATATATTATTATAACATCTATCATTATTGTTAATATGATTACAATCACTAGTGTTGTTATTAAAAATTACTATTATTATTATTACTATCATTTTTACAAAAATTATTATTTTGATATCCCTAAAACTATCATTAATATTATTATCAATAATATTATGTAATTACTAAAATCATTATCTTAATTATCATTAACAATAAAATTTATATTCTTACATTTATTATCATTAATATCATTATTATCATTATTAACAGAACTACAAACATTATAGTCTTATTAATAATATTAAGTATTATCAACATTTTTACTACTATTAATATCATTTTCGTATTATTATAACTATTAAGATAAAAATGATATATTTAATACATATAACATAACAAAAATTAATATTTTATATAAAATGAATATATGAAACATATATACATTTTTTTAACACATAAATGATATAACTAACAAATTTATATATATATATATATTGTTCGATTACAATTACATGTATTAATAAATATACAATTTATATAGGTTCGTGAATCCGAGGCCAAACCCTATTTTGTCCAGTGTCGTCATATGTATTTTTACTACAAAATACAGCATGGTGAGTTTCATTTCCTCCCTTTTTAATTGCTTTTGCAATATATATTTTTGGGCTGAGAATACATGCACTACTTTTATAAATGTTTACGAAATAGACACAAGTACTTAAAAATATATTCTACGTTGAGTTGTACCACTGGCATACTTCCCTGTAGCTTGGTAACAACTATTTACATGGGTATTGTAAACGCGAATCCTGTTGATAGATCTATCGGGCCTGACAAACCCAATCGGACTGGACGACCAGTATTCAACGGTTGCACAGTACTTCGTTTCAGTGACTACACTTGGTACAGTGTAGTGAGATTTCATAATAAAGGGAATATGCGACGTTGATTAAATGTTAAGTATGGTTACCAAGTGCTCAACCACTTAGAATGTTTTACATACACTTGCGGGTGTATTATTTTATAATTATGAAATCTTGTGGTCTATTGAAACTATTGATAACTGTTGTTACGATAAACCTATGAACTCACCAACCTTTTGGTTGACACTTTTAAGCATGTTTATTCTCAGGTATGAAAGAAGTCTTCCGCTGTGCATTAGCTCATTTTAAGGACATTACTTGGAGTCGATCATCGCAATGGGACCAAATGTTGATGACTTCGTCCAGGTGGATAAGGACGGGTTGTTACAAAGTCGTAGTGTATCACAATCCTAATGCTCGAGACTAAATATGCAAAAGTCAACAAAAGTTATATTGACCAAAATGTCTTCCAAAATTTATACATGATTATTATATAGTTTAAATATAGTCTTTTATATATTTAAATATTTTTAACAGATTTTATTAAAGTAAATAATATAGTTCTTTTATTAATAAATAAAATTTTATATTAAAATTTATATAATAAAAATATACTTTTATATATCTTAATTAATAAAATTTATAAAGTTCATTTAATATCATTAAAATAATATGATAGGTATTATTAATGTAATTATATTATACGTAGTAAAATATCTTTGTATCACATATTTATTTGATAAAATAATATTGATAATAATAATAATAATAATAAGTAATAGTTGTATTATTTTGTAATAATTATTATTATTCTACTAATAAAAATAATAGTAATTATATTTTCTAAAAATGATAAAATGATAATTTTTATTAATAATAGTACTAAAATGATAATAATAATGATGTTTCATATTAACAATGATATTTTTTATTAAAAATAATAATTTTTGTAAAAATGATAGTTTTAATATTAATAATACTTTTAATAATAATGATAGTAAAATAATGAAAACGATATTTTTCCTTTAAATCAATATCTTACAATATCTTAATTTCATAATGATACTCATACTCATTATTTCCTAATCGCTTCGTTTAATAGCTTTTAGTCGTCTTTTATGTCGCGTTCATATTAATAATAATAATAATAATAGTAATCATAATAATTGGATGTTACTAATATTAGTTTTAATTATAATAATACTAATAATAATAATATTAATGATAATACTAATAACTATTTGAATGATAATAATAATAATAATAATAATAATCATCTTAACGATAATAACGATAATAATAATAATAATAAAAATAACAATAATATCTTTTATTAATAACGACAATGATGATGATAATAATAATAATAATAATAATAATAATAATAATAATAATAATAATAATAATAATAATAATAATAATAATAATAATAATAATAATAATAATAATAATAATAATAATAATTAGATTATAACGACGATAATAACGACGATAATAATAATCATTTTTACAAAAATTCAATTGACTATAACTTCCAAACCGTTCATCGAAACCATTCGATATCTACATGAAAAGTTCTCAATTTTTCGCTAGCTTTCCAACGACATGCATATCATATACCTTATCTTAATAGCATATGTATTTAATTCAAGATTCGACATAACCTATCTAACGACAATAACGAACATATAAGCATGCATAATCCTATATACTCGAGCACTAGTCAGGGATACACTAATAATATATAAAAGTTAAGTTATGAGGGCTCACGTATCATTATTGAGATTCAATATTGCAGGAAAAGTACGTAGACGCAACGGGGATGATAAACACTAGTTTGACTCACGAGCAATACTCCCGAACCATACCCATAACCTCCATAGCTATAACCTATAATTTCCTTAGCTCTATCCCGCTCGAAAAACAATTTCGAAATCACTCGGACAGCACTCCGTCGTAATATTTTATGTATACTAATAATATCTTGAAATAATACGGAGTAAATATATATATGTAAATCGATTGAGAGAGTTTAGAGAAAAAAATATTTTCAAGTTTCTATGAAATAATGAAACCTATTGAATTTTATTTATAATAGATTTTTGAATTATTAAAGTGAATTATTAAAGTATGAATTATTAAAGTGAATTATTAAAGTATATGAATTATTAAAGTGAATTATTAAAGTATGAATTATTAAAGTGAATTATTAAAGTATGAATTATTAAAGTGAATTATTAAAGTTAAAGTAAAGTAAAAATAAAATAAAGGTAAAGTTTAAGTATAGTAAAAGTATAAAACTATGTACGTATAATACGCGTATAAATATATATAATATTAATTTAAATCGTTATATATATTTAATAAAATAAAATATAAATATCGTTATATTTATCATACTGGTTAGCTAATGAGTTGTCAAAAGTGGTTCTAGATATTTATAAAAGTTATATACGTTTTAATAATAAAGTTCTTTTTAAACTGAAAACGTTTTTGTACGTTTGAAACTAAATCAAATAAATATGATAATTTTGTTTTCCAAAACTAAATATATTTAAGAATCATTTTGTTTAAAGGTTAAAATAAAGGAAATCGTTATATCATAAAACGTTTTAGAAAAGTAGAATCATATATATTCATACTAGGTTTCAAGTTTTTAAATTACAGTCTGTTAGTGAAGCATGAGATAAAGTCCAAAGGTTAAATAAACGTATGAAATCATCTTAATGAAAAATGTCGAGTTACTTAACTTGTTGATATCCAACATCTAAGTTATTTACACTCCACGTTCTTACTTATAAATCACTTTACCATTTTCCGAATGTTGTCAAAAAGAATAGAGTTCTTAAATCACAATGGACCCGTAATCCTATCACAATGTATCCGATAAATCAATCATTTGATATTATCTTCTAATTCCATCGATAAACATATTGAAACAAATACGTTCGTGTAAAGTATTATACATTTAATACTTTAATAATATTCTCAAGTAATAATATATATATATATATATACATATATATACATATCTATTTATATATAACGGTTCGTGAATTGTCAGAATTTGGTCGAGGTTATAATGAATGTATGAACACAGTTTAAATTTCTTGAGATTTAACTTAACAAACTTTGCTTATCGTGTCAGAATAATATAAAGATAAAGTTTAAATTTGGTTAGAAATTTTCGGGTTGTCACAACATATATATACTTTATATATATATTTAGATACGTTTTAAATAATAATTATTATATATTATTTTATTTTACATAGTTAATTTTAATATAATATATTTCAAATTATTATTTATATATATGTATATATTTAAATATATACGTATCTATGTACAAATAGTGGTTCGTGAATCGTCGGAAATAGTCGAAGGGTAAATGAATATAAAAATAGTTCAAAATTTTTGAGACACAACCTAACAGACTTTTCTTATCATATTAAATCGTATTGAGAGTTTGATTTAAAATTAGTCAAAATTTTCCGGGTCGTCACAGTACCTACCCGTTAAAGAAATTTCGTCCCGAAATTTGAGTGAGCTCGTCATGACTAACAATAAAAATGTTTTCATGATGAATATGAGTTGATAAATAGAGTCTTATCATCATTGGGTAATATGGAAAAAACAGTTCATTTATGTGAGGAGTACGAGTGAAGCTATCACGAAAGAGTGAAATGAGTAAAATTTAGGTTTTACTTAACCGGTGACGTAGTCACGGTTGATTTCCGGAATTCAAGGGATTTAGAGAAAATCTTCATAATAAGATTTGGCTCTTCGGTAATTAATGAAATTAGGATCCGCTTTGATTAAATGCGATAATATGTTTTGATTGTTTTGTCGGATATTTTACTATATATCCACCCCCTTCGTTTCCTTATTTCCACAACTCACACCTTCTATTCTATCTTTCTTAATTCATACTTTAAAGCATTTACCAATATGCTAAATCCATTTCTGATTCTTGATATACTCCTAACTTTCATATATGTCATTCTTCTTTTTCATATGCCGCCGGAAAAATCTATTCACTTCTACTATACTCTTGGTTTTATAGTGTTTTTAGTCCTCCCGTGTCTTTATATTGCTATATGCATCGATATATATGGTTTGTAATTTCTGAGTCGTTGTTGGGCTTTATATCTTCCCTTATATTTCGATGTCTCGGCTCCTGTCTTTCTTTACCCTTTGACATCTACGGTTAATGTCTCTCCTATTTGCTGTGATTTGTACTCCCATTTTCATTTTGAAGCTTCATGCTTTTGTTTTCTCTTCCCAAGTAATGGTCCAGAATTTGTAGGTATGAAGTTTCAAATGATTATAATATATTAAGCAGAAAGGAACGGTAATAGCATGAATTGTTTTGTCAAATTACCAGAATATCCGGGAAAAATAGAACTATCAAGAAAATATGTTCTTGATATGTTTAGAGGTTAAATAGAATGAAAGAGTTGTGTAACATGGCAAACGATGAGGGTATGATCTGTGAACCATCATTACGTTCCATTAGAAACTTAACATGACTTACTATAATATAATCACGTTGGCCGGGAGTCATTATATTATATACTAACTCATGCTTCAATTCCCAACACTACTCCAGCAATCATTCATAATTTAAACCTAGGTTTTACAGAAGTTTCCAATATAATGTAATACAGATAGCACAAAGAGGTATATAATTTCGGACGAGAATATTTATGAAAATATCCTCAGAAATATCGAAGATATTTATGAAGATATTTTGGAATTTCAAAGTTCGAAGGTTGATGAAGAAAAATTTTCCGCAAGATTTTAACATGACTTCTGAGCAAGATATTCTCTAAAGATTTCATCGGATCCAGAGTTACCTGGATTCTTTGAATATAGGATTTGGTCCTTGTATTTGTCCTTGGTCTCCTTCGTGGTTAGCTCAATCTATTTTTCAGTATCAAATTTTTCTATCGAGCGCTCCCAACATTTCATTCATTATTATCAAACTTTTGGCCATTTAGACCATCTACAATTTTGCTGTTTCCTCTGCATTTAATGCTACCATATCTGAATCATCGGTTATCAATCTGAGGTGGTTTCAAGAGAATTGTGTTTTTAGATGATTAAACGCTGATGGTAATATGGTGGAATATAAGAGGTTCTCTGGTAACAATAAAAGAGCACGCGTGATTCAAGGTTATAATAAGGTTGTTTCGAAGGAAAAGTCGAATTTGACTTGCTGGAGCTATGACAAAACTGGGTAATTTGAAAAAGAATTGAAATGTTATTTTCGATAATAAAAATGCCAAAGGAGCTAGAACAGATACGTGTTAAACGTTTACTCAGGTTTCGAGTGTTTTCAGGTGCATAACTATATGCATCAATCTTTTCTTCCGTAGATGAAGTGCGGTTGGTTCATCCTCTTGATTGAGGTGTTTTCAAGAATTATGAAAGGTTTGAACGCAGATTGTAATTGTCAAGATACAAATGAGGTTTAAGATAAAATCAAGTGGCAAACTTGAAGAATTGTTTAGTTTCATATGTTATAATCAATATTTTAATTCATTTTAATTGTCCAATGTTGGTAGTCCACAGTTAGTAGTTCAATAATTCATATATAGTTTAATATATAATATTTGAATTAATTAATACGTATCATGACCCATTGTATACTGATCATATACATAGCATTGTATATGTATATTTTATTTGCTAAAAGTCAAAAGCAGAATCGCGTGAGCTATAATGCAAAGCTATGAAATATTCGCTGACAATAAGTACAGCAGTTATATTTTCGCGCTAATAAAGGATTGCGGTTTAATCCGCTGAGTTCCGCGGATACTTAAGCAACTCGCAGAACGCGGATATTTCGAATACTATAAATAGAGAGCTTGGCCTCTCATTTATGGGTTGTTGATTCTCTGCCATTTTGCGCAAGCCTTTGCGATTTCCACTCGTGATCTTGCCCAAGGGATTTTACATTGCGCTAAGGTGAATTATCCTAATTAACAATCAAGACCGGGTCAGGGTGGTTGATCACTGAATTGCTAAAGTGAAATATGATCATCAGGGCCCAAAATAATCATCAAACATTCCATCCTCCATCTTATTATTGCACTCAATCCTTAATTAAGCAATAACTTGATATAGGATTGATCAATTGGCGCCATCCGTGGGACTCGTTTTGCAAAATTAAACTAAAATTTTTTTGTCTTGTGGTATCAAACAATTAATTTGTCGATTTAATTTCAATCGCGTTTTTGTTGTGATGATTTGCAGGTGTTTTTTGACGGTGTAATCAGTTGATTTGCTTGATTGTCATGATGACAAACGCAAAGCAAACAGGTGTGTCTGCGAATGCTGATGCACTGTCTAGCGATTCGCAGAATGTTTTATCATTTCCAATACAAGCAAATGCTAATGTGGGTAAATCGGTTCAAGAACCGACTGCTAAGACATCTGCTGCAAACAATGCTAATGAATCGCAGCCAGAAGTTGCTACAGAAAAAATCGTCGCACGCAGGAATTTGCAGCAACATCGCGAAGAAACCATCGATGATGGTAACCGATTAAAGATTTTGGCCGGAAAAGCAGACAAAGTACTTAGTACAGCTATTGAGCACGCTAGAAAATATTTTCGCAAAATTCGTGTACCGCGAGCTTATTTACGACCGTTGAATAATTCTGGATCACAAGCTGATCGCTTAGTCATTGATCATTGCGACATTGATAGCGATGGCGCGGATGAACTTGTTATCTTAAATTCTATTTATTATTTGAAGACTGGGAAAGTGCCAAGAGAAGAGAATGAATTTTCTGATGATTCGAACAGTGCGGAAGAATTTGTAAAAATTCCACATGTTAAGCGGAGGCGACCACCAACACCTTTCCCTCATCATAGGAATGAAGGTGAAGCATCTGATGATATTCACAGAGAAGATGCTCGGCATTTTTTAGCGAACGCTTTCAAAAGCATTGTGCCAAAGTCAATGCAACATAAGTTTGAACAGCCAAATATCTTGCAAGATATGATAGCCAAGTTTTATACGGAGAATGCGGATACTCGCACAAAAAAGGCAACTGAAATCACTACTGCTGCGGACAAGTTTGTCCAACATATTTCTGACTATCCAATTGTTTCTCCGCCAATTGTGCCGGCAACATTGGGGATTTACTCCAGTTTAACCGATCCTTTAGACTTTCTACAACGCTTTGAAGGGGTGGTGAACACCTATAATTGGGATGAGCCAGTTGCTTGTAGAGTTTCCCCTATGACTTTGCAAGGGTCAGCAAGGGAGTGGCTTCATAGCCTACAAGCTCGCAGTATTATTGGCTTTATTGATCTTCGCGAAAAATTCTTGTTACAATTTCAGAATCTATTACCGCAGAAAAAGACGCATATAGAATGTCATGATATTAAACAAGGTAACAAGGAAACTTTAAGTGCATTACTCACACGGTACATTTATGAGTGCCAAAAGATCCCAAGCTCGAATGAAGATAAAAAAATCTCGGGTTTTTTGCACGCTATTAATCCACAGCGACATCCAACGCTTGTGCGAAAATTGCGAAGAGATGTCCCGCAGACTTTTGCTAAGGTTCAGCAAGAAACATATGATTATCTCCGGGGTGGAGAGGATATCACTATAACCCCTGCATGTGGGTGGGGTAGAGATAAAAGCTGGCGAGATGACAATGGTTCTTTTCGTGATGGTAACATGGATAGTTATCACGGTTCTGGATTTCCGCGGAGAAATAACGGCGGTGGTTACCCATGAAATGAAAGGTTTCAGGGTCAGCATGATAACCATGGTTATGGTCGTCGCGATCGTTATTCTACGCGAAAGTGGAACAACGAATCTTTCAATATCATTCAGATGCTAACAAAAACCCCTAAAGAAATTTTGTTACAAGAAAGGGTTGCTAAGTCTTTTCCTGATCCGCAGCCTTTGGGAGAGAATAGTAGGCGTGATCGGTCAAAGTTTTGTGTTTTTCATGACGATTATGGACATGACACCAACCGCTGTAGAGATTTGGCGGAATTGATCGCGGAGGCATATGAACAAGGTAAACTGGACCATTTAATCGCGCAGAACGCTGCAAGTACTACAAATGCGATTATGATGCCTACAGAAGCCAATACCTAAAATGCGCCAAATGTGGTTGAGCGAAAGGCTCCCGCAGTGAAAAATTTGGGTGTAAAGATGGTGAGTAAGAAAGAAAACCAGCGCGGAATCCAGGTCAATAATGTGGTAGAGGTGCAAGGCAAAATGTCTGTACTTTAAATACTGAGCAGATTGTCAGTTGGAAATGTCCCTCTATTAATTTTCCTCCTGTAAGTCTGACCGCGAATGTTGACAAACCAGTGGTGGTTTCATGCCGCATTGCAAATACTAGTATTATGATAATGAAGGTACATGTGGACACTGGTAGCAGTGTAGATGTCATGTACGAACAATGTTTTAGTAAACTGCCTGCAGAAATTCAGGTTTTGATGAAACCTACAAGGATTTCACTTGCTGGATTCTCAGGAGAGTCAACTTGGCATGTTGGCCAGTCGGAATTGCAAATGGAGCTAGTTGATGACCGTGATGAGTCGCTAAGGTGCCAAGCTTTATTGAATCTATACATAATGCGAAATCAGTCGCGATTCAATATGATACTTGGGCACACTGCTTTGCGCATGTTTGGCGCTATCCCTTCTACTATACATGGCATGGTCAAATTTTCTGCTAATAAGGGAATTGGAACGCTGACTTCTACGGAAGTAGAGCCGTTTTGCGCTATGATTATGGCAAGCGAAAACATGGGTGTTGAAGGGCACTCAATTCACTCCGAATAATGCGAATAATTGAAGTAAAGAAGGTTGTGATAGACTGCATAGTCAAACTTGATCAATGTTTGATATGCTGCTTTTATTTTCTGAACTATGCAACGCGAAAGAGTAATGAATAAAGCAAAGTTAATCTCAGTGTTAGTAATTGTCTCTTTACAAAGTGAAAACACTGCGTGTGGCCACGCGTAGTGATTATTTTGCAGAATGCAATTACTCATTCTATCATAACACTAAGTTAATGTTTATGCGTATATAATTACGAATCCGTGGATACTTTAAGTAAAATGGCAAGATTTTCGCTAAACATGGCCTGCTTAAATGTTATAATAATGCACGTATGCATTATTAAATAATGTGTTAAAAGCCAAAGTGATGAAATTGCCCACTTGTGTTAAATTGTAAATATTGCGAAAGGATAAAATTTCCTAAGTATTTGATCTTGCCAATACTTAGATGCTTCGCAATACTAAAAATTACCTAAGGATCGATTTGTCGGACTTATTAGATTCATAATGATCAAAAGATTGTTTCGCATAATGTACACGTTTGTTATGTGCACAATAGCGAATGCAGAAATTGCAAAGGGCAAGTCTGAATTATGAATATATGATTAAGTAAAGCGTTATATAAATAAACGAAGTTGTAACTGCGGAATGAAAATATGTCACTAGTATTAAGCGCGAAACAGCGTGGATAATTACAAAAAAAGCAATCAAGGATTGCGAAATAATTGTTTGAAATCTAACTAAGACAATTTAAAGCTCTGACGCTTTAATGTCTGCAAAAAGTAATGCCCTCTTGTTGAACCAGTTCCTCTAAGGCTGGTATGTTAACTTTTTCAACCTCCTTCTTTGCCCTTGCGAGTGCTTCCCGGGCATCATCTGTGGCACATATTTCACTTGCCATATCTGAGGGGAGAGGTTGAGAGAGATCACCAAGTTTGCACAATAAGTCATGCCACTCGCAGCGTGTGTCGAGTTTGGATGCTTGTGCGTATGCTTGGAATTTTTCAGTGACTGGTTCCGAATCCATCACTTTATCTGCGAATTCTGGTAGATATTTCACAAGCTGAGCGAATTCTTTTTCGGCTTTCTCCACCCTCTTCTTGAGTTGGATGTTTTCCTCTGCAGCCTTTTTAAGCTGTGCCTCAACCTTCCGCGCTTTCCTCTCATGAGCAGTAGCAATTTTGACTTTCTTTTCATATTAATCTGAAATCTCAGTAAAGCTCTCAATGTTGCCAACACCTAGGCAAATTGCATTATAACAATTGTGCAGTCGTTGTCTTTCCGCTTGTGAATACATCAGCTTGCGGTATTGTTCTTTGGTTTCTTTGGGAACGAATTTGTAGAGCCTGCGGTACAATTGATCGGCTTTTTCTGCCTCTGCGGCTTCTTCCACATCTTCTTCTTCTTCTTCTTCTTCTTCTTCTTCTTCTTCTTCCTGATTAGACGCTTCTGCATCGGAAGGAATTGTTAAATCTTCATGACTAGGTTCTTCAAGAATATCTGTTGGGATACTCCCCGTAATATTATAGAGCGGTGTAGCTTCATCAGTTGAATCTGAAAGGAAAATAGCAAACAGATAAGCAAAATCTCAAATCTGTGCGAAAATAATAAGGGTATAATAAACAAATATTGCAAAATTAACAATTTCTTACTTGCTTCTTGTTCAGATATAGTGCGCACTCGTTTTTTATACGGGGTCGTTGCACTTTCTGTGGCTTTCCGCTTACAGCGGTCTTCACTGCTGGAAATGAAAAGCGTGTTGGAGATTGGTTCGTCAATGGGGATAATCTTGCTGTTGCCGCCTTTTACGCGATGCACAGGTCTGATTCTGCTAATATCCACCGATCTCATGATTAAGCTAAGCTCAATCACTGCGAAAATAAAAATGCATAAGGATATGCGAAGAAAAAACAAAAACTTTTATAATGCGAAAAGTTTAGGCGAAATACCATTATTCATCTGGTCGATTAGAAGAGCATCGCAGTCGCTCCAAGACCATTGAATCAAAACCCTACCAATGTACAGTGGTACATTTGAATATGTTCGCAGAATTAGGCTTGCACCCTTAAGCATCTTGAGAATGTCATTCTCAAGATCATCAAGTATATGTTTGTCATTCAGAGTACCATCGAGTTCAGTACACCACTTTTTTGGTATACTACTATCCATATGAGCGGTGTCGTTGATAAAGAAGAAAGAGCTGCGCCAATTGCCAATCGAATCTTTTGGCGAAGTCATTACGCCAAGTTTATTGTGGAAAGAGAACCATGCCGCATCATATAGCACAAGGCTATTGCATGCGCCAAACACGTTAAGCAGTGGTTGTTGAGCAATGGCGATTTTATAATATTCGCAGACACTGCGAAAAAATGGGGTAAGTGGGAAGCGTAGGTTGCCTTGAGAGATGGCAGCCTAATATATCGTAATCATCCCTTTAGGGGGAGTGTTTGCTCGATCATCCACTGAAGGTGAAGTGGGAACAAATTGAGCGAGTGGAGGATACCACTACTGTAGGGTTCGGAGTTTCGCTTCCGTCATATAGGAAACGAAACCTCCAGGAGTATGGGCAGATGAAGAAGATGCCATTTATACTCAGAAAAGTAAAACGAATGATGAATTGAAGGTATTAAGGGTTGATTAGATCAGTTGCAAAGAACGAGTGTAATCAGATGAATATGATTGAACACGTAATTGAGAGAGAAAGCGTAAAGTTTTTATGCGGGTTATTCAGCTATTTATAATTGGAATTAGGGCGAGTAAGTTGAAAGAGTAATGATTACATTTAAACGGCTAAAATTACCGAAACGTGTACACGGTAATTTTATAGCCGTTACAGCGTTTTGATTTGACAAAAATAGGAAAGTTACCGTTGTGCTTATGCGTTGAGTGCAATAACATCAACGATAATAAATGAGTGGTAAAAATTATAAAATATCAATTGCGAAAAATTGTTAGTGATTATTACTTTATTTTTTTAGAGTTTTTCATGATACATCTGCTTCGCGAAATGTATCATAATAAACTGGGGGGACTTGATCATATACATAGCATTGTATATGTATATTTTATTTGCTAAAAGTCAAAAGAAAAATCGCGTGAGCTATAATGCAAAGCTATGAAATATTCGCTGAAAATAAGTATATCAGTTATATTTTCGCTCTAATAAAGGACTGCGGTTTAATCCGCTGAGTTTTCGCGGATACTTAAGCAACTCGCAGACCGCGGATATTTCGAATACTATAAATAGAGAGCTTGGCCTCTCATTTATGGGTTGTTGATTCTCTGCCATTTTGCCCAAGCCTTTACGATTTTCACTTGTGATCTTGCCCAAGGGATTTTACATTGCGCTAAGGTGAAATATGCTGATTAACAATCAAGACCGGGTCGGGGTGGTTGATCACTGAATTGCTAAAGTGAAAGGCGATCATCAGGGCCCAAAATAATCATCAAATATTCCATCCTCCATCTTATTATTGCACTAAATCCTTAATTAAGTAATAACTTGATATAGGATTGATCATATACATGTCTCAGACTCGATCACAACTCAAAGTATATATATTATTTTAGAATCAATCTCAACCCTGTATAGCTAACTCGATCATTACCGCATATAGAGTGTCTATGGTTATTCCAAATAATATATATAGATGACGTCGACATGATATGTCAAAACCTTGTATACATGTCCCGATATTTAAAGTGGGTAAAATAAATAACAGAAATTAAATGACGATAAATAAAATTGCGAGAATTAAAATTGCGATAAAATAAATTGCGATAATTAAAATGTAATAAGGAATTAGCAGTTAGCTAGGAACAGTTAGCTAGGATTTTGTTAGCGTGGATTCTTAACAGAATTTCTCATAGTTAATTTGTTTTTTTCTAACAAATTTTATTTTATCAAATGTTTTCTTCATTATGCCACTTGTTGGATTCTGGAAAGTCAAAATCTAAATATGAAATGGAATAAAAATGATTATTTTGTGGTGAACAGATTCGTATATCTTGTTGATGCAAGTAGGATAGTAAATGACCGTTGAATCAGAATCGAAGAATGTACAGTGTAACTTATTAATGTGAAATCTAAATATTCCTCGGGTATTACCTACCCGTTAAAATATTTTCACCATTAACAGTTTGTACAAAAGAATTTTTAATTACAATCTTTATAAAAATATATACATATATATTTTCTTCAGATGTAATCATGGATTTAATGAGTTAATATGATATTAATCTCATTTGATTTATCGTTAAAACTAGAATACATAATCTCTAAAACATTAGAGATTACATAATCGCCATGTCGAACGAAGACAGATGAGGTAGAACGATACGTAGAACGAAGATTATCAATTGTAGAACGAGATGTAGAACGAAGATAATTGATGTAAATTGATATGTAGAACGAAGATAATCGATGTAGAATAAGATATAGTACGATATGTAGAATGAAGATTATGCTTGAGGTATAGATTGTGATGTTGAGACGTGTGATGTTGAAACTTGGGTTGTTGGTGGTACTGTTGGTGTCGATGGTGTTGTTGAAGCTGGTAAGTTTTGCACCATATTCTCCAAATTTATTACTCGAGCGCGAAGTTCGTTGACTTCTTCTATTATTCTGGGATGATTGTTGGTCGGAACGAACGGATGAATAAGGTTTAGAATTTTAGATAGAATATAATTATGGCAAGATATTCGGGAAATGAGAGAGAAAATAGTGTCTCGAATAGGTTCACCGGTAAGTGCTTCAGATTCAGCACCAAGAGGTGAATCCGGTTGGTGAAAAGGATCACCTTCTTTGCGTCTCCATTGATTCAGCCGACTACGAACCCATCCCCAATTCATCCAGAATTGGTGATGACTAACTGGTTGATTCATTCTGGTTACACTACTTTCGGAGCTCAGGTAGAAATCCATATCAGAATAACTGTCAGAATCCGAGGAGCTTGAACTGGTGGCAGAATTCATCTTGCACGGTTGGATAATGGATTTTCGATATGAAATGAATTTCGCATATTGGATAATATTCTAATTACATAGAATACATATATATAGTACAGGAGATTCCGTAGATTACGGAGAAATTTACGGAATGTGTCAGGTAAAGTTTATAATAATGAATATGCTAAAATATGAATTAGCAGATACGCTAAGATATGAATTTTGTCTATACACTATCCGTGCAATCAATGTAGTAAGATATATCTAGACTAAGAATGATAAGTATGTAATTTGTGACAAGAAATGATAAGAAAAACTTTTCGACATGCAGACCAGGTTCTAGTCCAGACTTATTAACGTATCCTAACAATTACTAGGTCGAAGTCCAGACTCATTAATGCATCATAACAATCACTAGTTAGACACACTAAAGCAAGACCTGGTTCGCTAAGACCAGTGTTCTGATACCACATGAAGCAACCCGTCCTAATCCATCTGGACGAATACATTACATTTGGTTACATCGCGAGGTTCTGTCCTAAATATGCCATGTACGACTCCATGTAATATCTCTAAAATGAGCAAATGCACAGCGGAAGATTTCTTTCATACCTGAGAATAAACATGCTTTAAAGTGTCAACCAAAATGTTGGTGAGTTCATAGGTTTATCATAATAATCATTTCAATATTTTAATAGACCACAATATTTTCATTTCCATTAATATTGATCTGCATAAAAATCATTCATATGGATTGAACACCTGGTAACCGACATTAACAAAATGCACCTAGAATATCCTCAAACATAAAAACATCGAAGTACTAAAGTAGTTCAAATTCTCTGACTGGGGCTTGTCAAGGCCCATAGATCTATCTTTAGGATTCGCGTCAATTGGTGGCAATTATAATAAACACCAATTCTTAGGCTACCAAGTTCAACAAGGGTGATATTCAGTATAACAATTCAACCATAGAATGTAGTTTCGATTACTTGTGTCTATTTCGTAAAACATTTATAAAAGCAGCGCATGTATTCTCAGTCCCAAACATATATATTGCAAAAGCATTTAAAAAGGGAGCAAATGAAACTCACAATACAATATTTTGTAGTAAAAATATTCATACGACGGAACTGAACAATGCAGGGTTGGCCTCGGATTCACGAACCTATATCATTTACATATATATTAACACATATAATGGTAGTCGCACAGATTTGAATATTATTAGTGATTTAATTGTTATTTTAATTAAGTGTTTCATTAATAACCTAATTAATTATATTTATTAATATTTATTATAAAAGTATTAATATAATTATGTTATATGTAGTAAATATGGTTTTATATAACTAATAGTTATTTGAAAGAATAATATTGATAATAAAAATAAATAAAAAGTTTTTTTATTTTACAATAATAATAATAATAGTTATTATGATAATAATATTGATGATGTAAAAATAATAATATTAATGTTAAAATAATAATAATGATGGTAATAATAATAATTTTGATAAAAATGATAATTTTTCTAATAATGATAATAATAATAATAATAATAATAATAATAATAATAATAATAATAGAAATGATACTTTTAATATCAATGAAATTTTGAAAATAATGATTTACTAATAATAATAATAATGACTTTATTAATAATAATAATACTAATAAAAATGATATTGTTAATAACAATACTTATGTTAATAATAATAATAATAATAATAATAATAATAACAATAATAATAAAATGATACTAAAACTAATGTTAATGAAAATAATAATAATTTGTATTGCTTTCAAAATAGTAATAATAATCGTAATAATAATAATGATCATAATACCTATTTTAATAATAATAATATTTTATCTAAATCATAATACTTAAATTTATCATTTCATAATTATCTTATATAGAATCTTTTAGTCATCTTTTTATATTTTAGTCATGTACTCATGGTCATAATAATAATATCAATAATGATAATAATAACAATAATAATAATTGTAATAATAAAAATAATTAAAATGAGTAAACTACCTTCAAGCTTTTCCTAAAAATTAAATGCCTCAGACCGGGCTTGAACCCGAGACCTCTCAGCTAAACACAAATACCTAAACCATTGCTCTATCTAATCTTTTCTGTTATTAACACCATACTAATTCTTTTAACCCATTTTCTGTTTCTACCTTCTTCTTCATTAAACCCATTTCATGATTATCATTTTTCCTAACTTCTATCATTATCAGTTTCGTTTGCTATTATTATCATCTTCATGATCATAATCATCATTATCACATAATCATTTAATCATTCTCGTTATTCATCATCATCCAAATTATCCTCATCATCATTCGGTCATAACTAAACATCTCATCATCATCGAGTCATACACAGTCTCGTTCTTCATAACATCATACGGTATTACTATATCATCATGATCATCTACATCATCAATCATCATATTTTTTTCATTTATCCTTAGATAATGTGTGTGACATCGGAAAAAAATCAAAGAAAGAAAGAAAGAAAAAAATGTGGGTTTGCGAGTAGTGGCCCGTTTTTCCTCAACAGCCCTAATATCAAACCACGACCCAACTGGGAAGTCCAATTCAAAAACAATGAAGTGGTTTTATTCTGTAACTTCGAACGGCATTAGATGTGTAACCATATCTAATATACGGTCCTAATTATCTTCTAAACAGTCGCCATCATCATCCCATTAACGTCACCTCTTTTATAAGTCCAATTCAAAAACAATGAAGTTGATCTTTATGTTTGGCCCTACGAATAATTAAAGGAGTTACGTCAATCATAAATTAGATTCAAGTGGGCTTTGGGTTTTAAAAGCTGTCGGCCAGGATGGAAGAAAAGGGAATCGTGCACTCATCACAGCATCATTATCATTGTTTAATAGTCTTATCTTCTTCATCATTCTTTATTCATACTCCATAATCACCATCATATTCGCTTCTTATTCTTCATTATTATTAACGAAAACAGAAACAGGAACATAAACTAAACAATTAAAGTTTTCACGGTGGTGATGAAGTGGTTTTCAGTTGGGTTAAATATAAAACAGAAGAAAGAAAATGGTGGTGGCGGCTGTTGGGTTGTGGGGATTTCGATATTAACAGAAAGCAGATACAGTAGCATGTATAGCAATTCTTGTAGGTGATTTTTTTTCGGTTGTTTACAGCCGTAATATAAACAGAAAATAGATGGTAAAAATTTTCAGCTGCAGTAGTATCGTATTAGACAGGAAACATATGTAGTTTTAATGGGTTTGTTGGTGATTTCATGTGATAGTCGATTGTTGCGGTTTCTAGTGGTGTATTTAAATGGGTCTTGGTGGCCCAGTTGAATAAAGGAACAAGAGAACCGGGTACATGGTGGTTTGTTGCTTTCACGATCAAGGAAGGGAAGAGAAAGGTAGTAGAGTTGTTATGTACCCGGTTGAAGACGGTTGTAATGATGCATGGTTTGAAGATGGTAGCTTATGGTGGTTGTTGGATGATGATAGTTGTGGTTTCGTTCATTAAGCAAGAAGGTGGTTTAAGCAAGGTGATTGTGGGTGTTTATTCTTCGGGTAGAAAATGAATGAGAGAAGAAGGAGAAGAATGATGGCTAATATCTTTCTCATTGTATAAGTACTCAATGAATGAGTTAATGATTAAAACATAAACAATGACTTTCAATTCATAATTTAATATCACGGATACAATAGTGAGATAGAAACAAAACTCATATAGTGGAGACACCAATCACGGAAAATTAGGAAAATGAATAAAAATCAAAAAGTTGATCAAATAGACAGGAGATGGTGATTTGATTCGATTACAAGAATTAAAAGTGGAGAGAGTAGAGATAATATTATATGTATATATATTAGAATTAGGAGATAAAGTAAATAGTATAATGATAATAATAAACACTCAAGTAGATTAAACCTGTAGGAAGAGGGTAAAATATCTATCTCCTACCGACAGTTTTATTGCGATGATTATAGCGGGGTTCTTTGTTAATTAATGGTGGATAAAATTATTAGTAAAAATCCCTAATTTTTATATAAAATGTTTTTATTTATTTCGGTTTTTTAATGTGTAAAATTAATCATAAAATGTTCGTTTATTATTTGTTTGTAGTTCCAAGTAATATGTATGGAGTATTAAATCTCAAGTTTAACAAAGTAATAATATTTTTTAAAAAACCTAATTGTACATAACTTAATTATGAACTAACGTATATTTTTAAATTCACACAAGTTCATATTTTACTTGTTTAACCTAAATCCTAAAATTTGACCTGTCATTCGAGCTCAGTCCCTACTAAAATATAAGTATTTTTAAAATCACTCAAATAGATCCTAAATATATTTTAATAGGACTAAAATTTATATAACTTATTTTCGGATCACCGTTTGTTTTAAAATCTCATAAGTTTGAATTTTAACTTCGTTTAACTAACCATCAAATGATAATGAATGTTACAATCGTTTACTAAATGAATTCGATACCACATATATATACTTTATTTATATATTTAGATACGTTTTAAATAATAATTATTATATATTATTTTATTTTACATAGTTAATTTTAATATAATATATTTCAAATTATTATTTATATATATGTATATATTTAAATATATACGTATCTATTTACAAATAGTGGTTCATGAATCGTCGAAAATAGTTGAAGGGTAAATGAATATAAAAATAGTTCAAAATTTTTGAGACACAACCTAACAGACTTTTTTTATCATATTAAATCGTATCGAGAGTTTGATTTAAAATTAGTCAAAATTTTCCGGGTCGTCACATTAGTATTATTATTAAAATAATTACTATTATTACCATCGTCGTTATTATCGTCGTTATTATTATTATCTAATAATTATTATTATTATATTATCATTATCGTTATTAATATAAGTATTATCATTTAAAATTGTTATTGTTATTATCACTAAGGTTATTATTATTATTATTATTATTATTAATTATTAGTATTATCATTAGTATGATTATAATTATTATTATTAGTGTCATTATCATTAAAACTAATATTAGTATCATCTAATTATTATAATTACTATTATTATCATTATTATGAATGCGGTATAAAAGAGGACTAAAAGCTATTAAACAAATTGATTAGTAAATAATGAGTATGAGTATCATGATGAAATTAAAATATGGTAAGATATTGATTTAGATAGAAATATCATTTTTCATTATTTTTTATCATTATTATTATTATTATTAAAAATATCATTTATATTAAAACTATTATTTTTATTAAAATTATCATTTTTAATAGAAATATCATTGTTATTATAAAATATCATTATTATTATCATTTTAGTATTATTAATAAAGCGTTTATTATTATTATTATTATCGATAATATTAAAAAGTATCATTATTATTAAGATTATCATATTTGTTAGAAAAAGTATTCATTAAAATTATCATTTTACGAATATTATTAGTATTATTAATAACAACAATATTATTATCACAGTTATTATCATTAACATGATTATATTAATATTATCTATTATTAAAATTATTATTATCATTAATAAACATAAATAATGTTATTATTATTATTATTATTATTATTATTATTATTATTATTATTAAAAATAATTAATATTATTATTATTACAAAATAATATGACTTTTGTTCATTATTATTATCAATATTATTTTATCAAATAAATATGTGATACAAAGATATTTTTTTACCACACATAATATAATTACATTAATAATACATACCACTATATTTTTATGATATCAAGTGAACTTTATAAATTTCATTACTAGAGATATATAAAAGTATATTTTTATCATATATAAATTTTAATATAAAGTTTTATTTATTAATAAATGACTTGTATTATTTACTCTAATAAAATCTGATAAATATATTTAAATATATAAAACGACTATATTTAAGTTATATAAGAAACATGTATAGATTTTGGAATTCGTTTTGGGTCAAGTTGACTTTTGTTGACTCTTGCATGATAATCTCGAGCATTAGGATTGTGATACACTATGACCTGACCTAGCTTGTTAGACATTTATTTGACCAACATATATTAATATAGGTTCGTGAATCCGAGGCCAACCTTACACTTGTTCAATGACGTTATATGTATTTTTACTACGAAATACAGTATTGTTAGTTTCATTACTCCCCTTTTTAAATGATTTTGCAATATATATTTTTGGGACTGAGAATACATGCGCTGTTTTATAAATGTTTGACGAAATAGACACAAGTAATCGAAACTACCTTCTATGTTGGATTATCGAACCGAATATCACCCCTTTAGCTTGGTAGCCTAAGAATTAGGGAAGAGTACCCCTAATTGACGCGAATCCTAAAGATAGATCTATGGGCCTTGACAAGTCCCATTCTGGAATTTGGAATGCTTTAGTACTTCGATTTATATATACTGATTGCGACGGCCGGTATATAGCATACTGATTACGATCGTATGCGGGGGATATTCTATATGCATCCTTGTTTGAAACAACCCAACCCGTATTAAACCGGCCCATAAAAATTTTTTCCTTTTAATATACGTTAAATAATACTTTAGGTCCCATTACACATTTACCAAAACATATTTATTACCAAAGTAAGTTCAACGAACTTAAAGCATACATTAATAATTTAAACTTCTCAATACAATAATACATAGTTAAATCATAAACCGGTTATAATCATTATGACCCGACTAGTTACGTTTACACAAAACCGAGCATGGTGATTTGGGACTACGCTACCCAAACCCTAATCGAGTACAAAAGCAAGATCTTCTAAGCAACCTAGCCAAGATCTCTAATCCCCAAGCTTACCCGAGCCGCCAAGCATGAGAACCTTTAAAAATATCAACAACGAGAGGGTAAGCTAACGCTTAGTGAGTGAGAATATACTACATACATATATATGCATAAAATGGACACGCCACATAAATAAACAAATACCGCATACCGAAGCATCCAAGCATAAAGGCAAGCTAATCTAAGCATACCGTACGATCACTAAGCAATAAGCTAACAACATCAACAATGAGTAAGTTCACCAACGACAATGTGAACAAATGCCAATAAGCTACACCCGAAGGGTTAGCTACATCACGACAATACAACATTATACGTATACAATATTTAACGTGCTAAACAATGACAAACACAATATGGTTAACCATAACGCTATGGTGCTGCCGGCTCGTGGTTCACACCATACGTATTTGAGTCATACTCTTTTATAGTGCTACCGGCTCGTGGTTCACACTTCGACGCTACCGGCTCGTGGTTCACGCCTCGTTTTATAGTGCTACCGGCTCTTGGTTCACACTCGATGCTACCGGCTCGTGGTTCACATCTATTTTTATAGTGCTACTGGCTCGTGGTTCACACTCGATGCAACCGGCTCGTGGTTCACATCTATTTTTATAGTGCTACCGGCTCGTGGTTCACACTCGATGCTACCATAACATCCACAACAAATACGCCATAAACATGAACGCATAATTATTCCACTCACAATATTAACCCTTCGCCATTAGGGTTATATAATCCACATCACCCGCCCATGCGATAACATACACACAAAGTGTGCACCTCGTCAAAGGTGGTCAACCAAAATGCACAACCGTGCCAATTGGACCTATACACAAGTCCATCAATCCACCTATATGTGAAGTGAGCTCTATAACTGAGAACCACTTCACCCGACCCGCACCCATCCTACACATACATATGCACATAGGATATTAACACTCACCTTGCCGCCTTGAAGAATGCTTCCAAGTAATCCGCAACTCGTCAATGGAAAGTACCTATTCCATTATCACAAATTCAACAACACACTTAGATTGGATTTACAAACCAACCCAATTTGACACTTAGTGCAAATTCGACCCAAATGCACCTCCAAGTACAAACTGCGCTCAAACTAACCAATAATCACTAACACAAGTGATAATGGTCCTAATATGCCAATTAAACCCGAACACAAGTGTTAAACACTTATCGTTCTCAAAATCGCCCATAAACCCTAATTTTGACCCATAAGGTCAAAATCTCACCATTTACAAGTTTTGACACCAAAACATGTTTAACTCGGTTTTATACTTCAACTTAATCCATTTTAAGTTTACAAACCTCATCGAATCGACATTCGGGTCACAATCATCGTCAAACCCTAATTTTGACTCTAGTCAAAATTAGTCAAACACGAGAACCCTAAAAGTCTCCAAAACACCAATAATCACTAATGCTAGTGATTATACACCCTTTACAAGTCTTAAACATGGTTAAATTATTAACCAACCCAAAACCCACCTTTAACAACAATAAGCCCGAATATTGGTGTTAATCTCCAATTAACAACTAAATGGGTTTCACCTATGAATCAAACAATCAAAAGCCCCAAATTTGAATGATGAACACGAAAATGAAATTCAGAGTTAGAGCTTACCACTAGTATCACCGTGTAGCTAAGAAGGAGGAGAACAACCTAGTCAACTACGCCAAAGATCAAATCCCGCTTCTTCCTTTCCAAAAATCCATTTGAATTCAATTGGGTGTTTGAGTTTTTGAGAGGAAAATGAAATGAAAAGGGAAAAGAAATTAGGAAATGAAAGGAGTGGATGAGATTTAAGATCTCAATCTGGTTCAAATGCGAAAAGACCAAAATGCCCCTCACTTTGCCTAAATATTGCGAAAACAGGAACTAGTTCAGCAGAAATGCCGCGCCGCGGCATAAATGGTCGCGCCGCGACCTATACCGTGGTCTGCTGCCTTCTTTACCATACTTTCTGATCCAGATTCTAATGTGTTGCCGCGCCGCGGCCTTCTGTGTCGCGCCGCGACACAAGGCGTGACCTGACATAACTTTCTCGCACACAAGACTTTAACACTAGAAAATGCCCCGAACCTTTCTTACACCATTCGTACATACCCAATACATCTATAAATCATATACAGGGAAAACGGGGTGTTATAACTCTCCACCACTTAAATTCGATCACGTCCTCGTGATCCTAGTCACGAACCCAAACGGACCCACTGATGTGCAGCGGGGTAGTATATAAAATAGTTATTAATTTTAGCAGAAAATACTATTAAATACGATACATTTTTACACAAGATATTTATTTATTTATAGAATGGATATACTTAAACCTTGCTACAACACTTATAGGCAGTGTACCTAATCGTACAGTAGTGTAGTTTTTAGTAAGTCCGGTTCGTTCCACAGAGAATCTTTTTAAACAAAGCTTAACGCTATATTAGTTTACTTTTATAAAAATACAAATATATATATATATATAAGTAATATTATTATTATAAAGGGGGGTTTTTACCATTTAATGACCGGTTTGTCGATTTTAAAACTTTAGTCGCAGTTAAAACCAAATGTAAAATATTAAAAATAAATACAATACTTAAATTAAAGCGTAAAATAAATAACGATAATGAAATTGCGAATAATAAAAGTGCGATAAAATAAACTTGCGATAATCAAAAAGTACGATAATTAAAAGTGCAATTAAATACAATAACAATAAAAATGCGATAATTAGAAGTGCAATTAAATATAAAATAAAGGAAACTAAATATGAAATAAAAGAATTATGCTTATTTAAACTTCCGTAATCATGATGTTTGACGTGTTGATTTTAGTTTTATGCCCATGGGTTAATTGTCCTTTGTTCTGGGTTATTTAATATGTCCGTCTGGTTTTTGTCCATAACAGTCCATCAGTCATAAATATAAAGTGCGAGTGTCCTCGTCAAATTATCCTTATACCCGAAGTTAAATATTCCAACTAATTGGGGATTTAAACTGTAACAAGATTTTAATACTTTGTTTAATAATTACACCAGGATGTCGACTGAGTGTAACCCAAGGTTTTAATATTTTGTTATCAATTATACCAAGTGTCCTTTGTACATAATTTCACCCCTGTTTTAATTATTCTAGTAGCTATTAATCCATTCCCGTGTCCGGTTAAATGAACGATTATTCGTACATATAAATACCCCTCCCATCGTGTCCGATTGAGTGTATATGGTAATTTATAGGGACGCCCAATTGTAAATCTTTATATTAACATTAACAAACTATCAATTAGTTAAACAAATATAAAGCCCAATAATAGCTCATAGTCTAATTTCCACAAGTGTCGTTCTTTTGTCCAAACCCCAATTATGGTACAAAGCTCAATTACCCAATTTTAGTAATTAGCCCAACATCATGATTACTTCGGATTAAATAAGTATAATAATAAATTAGCTACGAGACATTAATATAAAAAGGTTGAACATAACTTACAATGATTAAAAATAGCGTAGCGTTACACGGACAGAATTTCGACTTACACCCTTACAACATTCGCTAACATACCCTTATTATTAGGATTAAAATTAAAATTAAATTTAAAATTAAAATATAAATATAAATATATACGATATAGATAGAGAGATGGATGGATTTTTTTTGTGATTTTTGCGATCAGAATTCGTTTGCTTTTATAGGGATTTTTGACTTTTGGGGCTCCGCGACTCGCGGCATTTTTGCCTTCAAACTCCGCGAGTCGCGGAGTTTGAAATTACAGCTCAGTCCCTTTTGGAGTCTTTCTTGCCGACGGTTTATAATATATATATAATATATATATAATTAATATAATTAATTATATATTATATTATATTTATATACATAGTTAACTTGTAATTTTTAGTCCGTTGCGTCGAGCGTTGAGAGTTGAATCTGGTCCCGGTTCCGGATTTTCGAACGTCCTTGCGTACAATTTTATATTTTGTACTTTGCGTTTTGAATCTTGTACTCTTGTAATTTCGAGACGTTTCTTATCAATAATTGGAACCTCTTTGATTGTCTTTTGTACTTTTGAGCTTTTTGGTCGTTTGCGTCTTCAATTCGTCGAATCTGACTTTTGTCTTCACCTTTTATTATTTAAACGAATATCACTTTTAAATAGAACAATTGCAACTAAAAGCTTGTCTTTCTTGAGGAATAATGCTATGAAATATATGTTCGTTTTTATCATTATCAAATATTCCCACACTTGAGCGTTGCTTGTCCTCAAGCAATATCATCTTGAAATACTAGAATCACTTCTTTATTCTTCACACTTTGTACATCAGTGATTTCTATACGGTGGTATAAACAATGGTAGTAACGATATGGTTTACAGTCCCACATGACTATAAAAATTTAGATCCATTAAGGAAATTGGATCTTTATGAAAACATTTGATCTTTTGAAAATTAAATCTAGTTTTTACCCTAGATAAGTTTTCCGGAATAACCCTTTACCAGTGTTTGCAAAATATTTTTGTGGGTTTGGTGGGTTTCAGATTTGAAAATTTTAGCTCAAAACTTATGGTTTTGTGTCACCCACTTGCTAACCTTGTATTTGGAAAGCAACACGTCCAGTTTACTTGTCCCGTATATTATCTTTCGGTAAACTACCGTCCGGTTGTAAAGGAAAGCGTTGAACAAGCAACTGTTAAGGCAATGTCCCCTGACATGCTTTTAATTATGGTCTATAACGTGTCGGACGCAATTACTATCCTTGGTAGGAGCAATAGTAAAGCTCACCCTTATAATTTTTCGGTATGGCACAAGGTCCTGTCTTTGACCACTATGCAACCACCGTTCTTACGGTTGACACCCGATTTAGTTCAGGTGACCTAATGAATTCCAGGTGAATTCCTAGGATTTTACGTTCAATGGTAATGAACGCATTGAAAATAGGGTTTTCAGAAAACAAATCGGTTTGTAATTTTGATCAAAATATTTTCTCGTTCAAGCTCGAGTTTAGATATCATTGAATTCCATGAGTTTGAATTCTCAATCTTTAAGGTCAATCTCTAGGATTGAGTAATATCAGGCTTAAAAGCTGATTTTTAATCTTTAAGGAGATTATCCTTTCTGGGGATCTGATTCATTAGTCTTATCCAGCTAATTTGCATGGTGCCCCCCCATTGTACAAGATAAATCCTTCTCATGGTTAGGATAAATCTGACCACTTGGCGACCCTGTTTAATGCTGAGGTCCGTGGATTTCCTGCTGATTTTAGTGATGACTTTTCTAGATTTTTCGTCAACCTACAGCTGGTCTGGACGACAACTTCATGACCTAAATCAAGAAGCGCGTGTCTTTTTCGGAAGACTTTACTTCCTTTTAATGATGGAATTGATTCATCGTGTAGATCCATCTTTTCTTTTCTTTCATCGGGTAAAACAGTTTAGTTTAGTCCAAAGCAAAAGTATTTTCAGTTATTTGTTACAGAAATATGTGATATATGTTTTAGATAACTTGGTAAATTTTCCCACACTTGGCTTTTATTTTCCTTTTTATCGTCCTCTATTCCATTTTAAATGAATTTTAACATTTTGGTTTGTTTCTCAATTTATGTCCTTTCCGAGGTTACAATAATTTCGGTGTTAAAACCTAGTTTTATCGTTCATAAATATGTATAAACATGATTTTGAGTTCATTTAATTGAAAATTTTGAAAAATTTTACTAGAATTGGGTAGTCAGTATATAAGACTAGGGCTGTTCTTTATTATCAGAGAGCACTAGATTCTAATACAACTACTTCTTTACTAGTATTTTTAATGGTAACCAAGTGTTTAAGATAAAAATTTTAAAATCCGAAAGAATTTAACCCCTTCCCACACTTAAGATCTTGCAATGCCCTCATTTGCAAGAAATCAGTAACAATTTAAATTATTGAGGGTGATTAGTGTGAAAATGATTAAATTTTTACCAAAGTTTCCAAATATATTGGCGTTTGTTTGCTGAATGATAAATGGTGCACATCATTTGTTCATTCCGTCTTGTTGTTATTTCACATATATTTTGCATCTTGTCGTCAAAATTAGTTGCTTTTGCTGAACTTAATGCCAGTCTTTGAAAATGCGTTGTTTTACCCTGTTGTGTACATAAGATAAACTGCAAACATATATACATATTTTTGAAGTTTGGTATATTACCCCACATTCAAAAATTATTAAAATCTAAGAATAAAAGTTAGATAATTATAAAAATGATTACAATATTAACAAAAGTATTAAACGTATCAATAATTACAAATTACAAAAAAAAAAATAAGTATACTAGGGATGATACTGGTACCAATAGGGGTTCCAGGCATAACCATAGGTGCTATAGAATGCTTCGGCAGGGTTATACGTAGGATATGGTGGCTGCATCTCTATAGACCAGGGAGGGAAGATGGGTTTCGGTGTAGGAATATAGTTTCTACCTATATGTTGGCAATGAGCTATGATTTGGTTCTGATGAACTTGCCAATCTTCAAATGCTCTCTGTCTAGCATTTTCGTATTCCTGAGAAGCTATAAACCTTTGCATTTCTTGCATCTCATTCCCCCCTCCTACATTACCTTGCTGTTGGTTTCTCTCCACCTGTGGATGTCTACCATGGTATTGTACTGCGGCATTATTTCGCCTCTTCAAAACTTTCGCACCATGGTATACATTTAAACCTATAGTATCGCGGGGTTCCGGTTCTTCTACTAATAATCCCCCCCAACTTATATCCACACCGAGATATTCACCAATCAAAGTAATAAAAATACCACCTCCTATTATGCTATGCGGTCGCATCCCCCGAACCATAGCTGATAAATAATAACCCACACAATATGGTATACTTACAGTGCTTTGTGGGTCTCGAATACACATATGGTAAAACAAATCCTGTTCATTTACTTTTTCCTTGTTCTTACCCCTTTGTGTAATCGAATTAGCTAAAAACCTATGAATCACTCTTAATTCGGCTCTATCTATATCCAAATAAGAGTAATTTCCCCCTTTGAAACGGTGATGGCTTGTCATTTGACTCCACACACCGTGTGTATCAAAATTTTCATCTATCTTTCTACCGTTTAGTATCAACCCTCTACAATCGGCAGATGCTAACTCCTCAGGCGTATATATACGTAAAGCCTGAGCCATGTCCAGTAAAGACATGTGGCGCATCGAACCGCCTAACAAAAATCTAATAAAAGAACGATCGGTTAAACTAGCTACCCGATCATTCAACTCTATACTACATAACAATTCTTCACACCATACTTTATATACAGGTCTACGCATGGTGAATAAACGTACCCAGTCATTAAAAGTAGAATTACCATACCTCTGTACAAGTAATTCCCTAATTGGCCCGGCCAATTCTACAGCTTCTAAGGGTCCCCATTCTATGACCCTCGGTACCTCAACAACCTTAGAATGAAGAGTATGCAAACCCCTTTGATATTTTGGATAATCTATCCAAAGTCTGTCAAATCTCAGGTTCGGGTGCAACTCTTCCAAGTGCATATCAGAAAAGGTCATGACTGGATGAGGTATATCCTGCTTGTAGTAGTTATCCACCTCCTGTTGTTCCGCATTCTCAGCAGGAGCATTGCGGGCTTGGGATGAAGATTCACCCCTTTCAGTCTGCAAAACACATCAAACACAATTTTTATGCATCCAAATATGCATTAGTGTCAGCAAAATCATCAATCAAAATAATTACAATGACATTATCAATTTATATTAAACTTAAGCTTATTTTCACATTTTTATCAAATCTACACTTTTTCAAATAAGCATATACGAAAATGTTCGCCAAGTTCATAAGCATTCAACTCAAATAACATGTCAAAATAATCATTACTAGCAATTTAAACAAGTTTCAAATGGCATTATCTTTCAAAAATCAAGTTCATGAATTTTAGACTTGAAAAAGTCCACTTTAATTCTCAAAATCATGTTTAGGCTCAAAGTTTGGATCATTTAACTACCTAAACATGTTACACTACTTAATTTAGCAACAATTCATGACAAAAATCGGCCATAACCTGTTTATATCAAAAAGCCCCAAATATGCTCAAGAACACAAACCCTAGATTATTCAAAATTTGAAGTTTAAGGCTTCTAATCATGTTAAATAGCATCAATCTAGGTTATACAAGTATAATACATAAACAATTTAACCATAATTACACTAAAAAGCATCAAAATCAAATTGGGGAAAAAATGGCTCAAGAACACTAATTTCGGATTAAATGGTGTTTAGGTGTAGAAATTTACCGTTTTTCTTGAGTAATTCCTAGATAGCATCCTTCTCAACATGATTTTAGTAAAAGATTTGGTGATTAACGGTTAAAAATTGTGATTTTTGGGGTTTTTTCTCGGGTTTTTCGTGGGTTTTTTCGCTGTTCTTCGCAGTATTTTTTTTGGGTGGGGGAGTGAACTGATCTGTTTTTTACGTTTTATTTTTTTCTGGGTTTTGGTCCCTACGCGACTCGCGGTGTTTGGACCCTTCAAACTCCGCGAGTCGCGGAGTTTGGGGTTTTTTTTTTATATATAATCTTTAACTTATAAAACAATTAAGTAAATAATTTTTAAAATTTTGTTTCCCTTGTTATTTAGGACGAGGTCGTTTCGGATCGATGTCCTAGTCCGTCCTTCGACTAAATTTTAAAATTTGTCTTTTTGTAGCGATTGTTTTAAAAGCTAAGATTTTTGGGGGTTTTTTTTTTTTTTAATGTTTTTGGCATACTTTAATTCAATAAGATTAAAAATAATGATAATAAAAGTTCTCGTCCCTTCCTCGGGTAAAGCAATTTCGGTTTAAAGACCTAGTCTTCAACTTACGACGAATTTTAAAAATCATATTTTTAACTTAATGAGATAAAGTAAATTTTTATTTTTAAATTCACACAACTTTAATATGAAATTCAAAATTAATATTAAAAATTCACACCAAACTTAAAATTTAAAATGCATAAAATTAAAAATTCATATTTTTAAAAATTAAAAATTCACACCAAACTTAATTTAAAAATTCATATTATAAATTCACACCAAACTTGTATTAATTTTTCAAATATTTACAATTTTAAAAATATTGTTTTTACAAAGTTTATAATATTAATTTAAGATTTAAATATTAATTTTAAAAACATGGTAAAAATAAAATTAAAAATCTTTTTGGCTTTTTATCCCACTTTAATCAATCAAATATTATCAAAAATATGCGCCCCTCTTTTTGGTAAAGTAATTTCGGTTCCAAAACCTAATTTAACTCATGACGAATTTTTGAAATATTTTGGGTTGATTAATTAAAGATATTTATACCTTAAGAATAAACGTTAAATTTCGCAGTGATGTAATAAATTTTTGAATGATATCAATAATTTCGGTCGCCAAACCTAATTTTATTCAATACCAATTTAATACTTTTTAGCGAACAAATTAGCGTTTATTATCAAAAGGTTAAAAATAAAAATAAAAATAAAAACTGTACAGACATACCTGTGAAATAGATTTCTTAGTTATATGATCTATCCCATTCATAAGATAGTCGGTTTAATTGGTTTTCCATGGCTACATAGGCGTAACCTCGAGCATTCAGTGTCTTTTCTTCTAAACATATGAACGGTCCGTCTCTGCATAAAGTAACAAATTCGGTATTTGAATAGGTTTGATTATTTGAACATTTACCTCCATGTGACCATTTTCCGCATTTGTGACATCGTTCTAGGTGTCGTGCTCTTCTTTTCGCTGCGGATTTTGATTTTCCTTTACCAAATTGTAACTTATTATCTTCGCATCTGGATTCTTTTCTAACTCCGTCCATTCTTTCTCTGATTACTGATACTATTTCACTTGGTAGTATATCATTATTTCTTTTAGTGATCAAAGCGTGTAGCATTAGACCATGGTTTAGTTCACAGGCAGTCTTCATTTCGTAAAAACCTAAAAAAAATAAAATTTTAGAATGGGGGGAGAAGACTAGTTCTTTAGGGTCTGCTAGGGAAAGACCATTCGGGTTCCATTTTCGAGAACTACACGAAAACAGACAATCTAACTCTAACAGAAATACATATTATCCTTTAAAGACTTGATTCTCCCCACACTTAGTTAGCTGTGGTGTCGAAATTGTGATTAACTTCGTTGTCGACTTCCATCGGACCATGTATGTAATGTTTAACTCTGTGACCATTAACTTTAAATTCAATCCCATTTGAATTTATCAATTCTATCGTTCCGTATGGGAAAACTCTTTTGACTATGAATGGTCCAGACCATCTTGATTTCAATTTTCCAGGAAATAACTTGAATCGTGAATTGAAAAGAAGAACTCTGTCTCCTTCTTTAAATTCTTTTGAACTTCTGATTCTTTTATCATGCCATTTCTTCGTTCTTTCCTTATAGATTAACGAATTTTCGTATGCTTCATGTCTTAATTCTTCTAATTCGTTTAGTTGACTTAATCGTAGACGTCCGGCTTCATGTAAATCAAGATTACATGTCTTCAAAGCCCAAAATGCTTTGTGTTCAATTTCTACTGGAAGATGACATGCTTTTCCATAAACAAGTCTAAAAGGTGTGGTTCCAATTGGAGTTTTGTAGGCTGTTCTAAAAGCCCAGAGTGCATCCTCCAATTTAATGGACCATTCCTTCGGATTTGATCCTACGGTTTTCTCTAGAATACGTTTTAAAGCTCGGTTGGTATTTTCAACTTGTCCACTTGTTTGTGGATGATATGCGATGGAGATTTTATGAGTTACTCCATATCTTTTAAGAACTTTCTCAAGTTGATTATTACAGAAATGAGTACCCCGATCACTTATTAAAGCTTTCGGTGTTTCAAACCTTGCAAAAAGACGTTTTAAAAAGTTGACTACAACTCGTGCATCGTTAGTTGGGAGAGCTTGTGCTTCCGCCCATTTAGATACATAATCAATGGCTACGAGTATATAGAGATTATTATGAGATTTTGTAAATGGACCCATAAAGTCAATACCCCAAATGTCAAATACTTCACATACTTGGATGACATTTTGTGGCATTTCATCACGTTGACTTATTTTTCCGGCCCTTTGACATGCATCACAGGATTTGCAAAGAAGGTGTGCGTCTTTGTAAATTGTAGGCCAATAGAATCCAGCTTCATAAACTTTTCTTGCTGTTAGTTGAGGCCCATAATGCCCTCCTGTTGGTCCTGTGTGACAATGGTTTAATATTTTACTAGCTTCATCTCCAAATACACATCGGCGTATTATTCCATCGGGACAACTTTTAAACAGATGTGGATCTTCCCAGAAATAGTGTTTTATATCACTGAAGAATTTCTTTCGTCTTTGGTACGATAATCCTTTTTCAAGGAATCCACAAACTAAGTAGTTTGCATAGTCTGCAAACCATGGGATTTCATTATAATCTATCTTCAATAGATATTCATCAGGAAAGTTGTCTTGTATGGCCGATTCATTTAGAACTTCTAACTCAGGATTTTCAAGACGAGAAAGATGATCAGCGGCGAGATTTTCTGCTCCTCTTTTATCTCGGATTTCAATATCAAATTCTTGTAAGAGTAAGATCCAACGGATTAATCATGGTTTAGCATCTTGTTTTGAAAATAGGTATCTAAGAGCAGAATGGTCGGTATAGACCACCGTTTTTGCTAGAACGAGATATGATCGAAATTTGTCAAAAGCAAAGACAATAGCAAGGAGTTCTTTTTCAGTAGTTATATAGTTCGTTTGTGCTCCTTGTAACATCTTACTAGCATAATATATAGGTTGAAATCGTTTTTCAATCCTTTGTCCTAAAACGGCTCCCATTGCAAAATCACTTGCATCGCACATTAGTTCAAATGGTAGATTCCAATTTGGTGTTATCATGATCGGCGCATTAGTGAGTTTTTCTTTAAGAATATTAAAAAATTTGATACACTCATCTGAAAAGATGAATGGAGCATGCTTTTCTAGGAGTTTATTCATAGGAGTGGCAATTTTAGAAAAATCTTTTATGAAACGTCGGTAAAAACCGGCATGCCCTAGAAAACTCCTAACTCCTCTAACATTGGTGGGATGTGGAAGTTTAGCAATTACATCTACTTTAGCTCTATCCACTTCAATTCCTTCTTTTGAAATTTTATGTCCAAGAACGATGCCTTCTTTAACCATGAAATGGCATTTCTCCCAATTAAGTACTAGATTTAATTTTTCGCATCTAATTAGCATTCGTTCCAGATTAACTAGACATGATTTAAATGTATCACCGAAGACTGAAAAGTCACCCATGAATACTTCCATGCATTCTTCTATCATGTCGTGAAAAATCGCCATCATACACCTTTGAAAGGTTGCAGGGGCGTTGCAAAGTCCAAATGGCATGCGTTTGTAAGCAAAAGTACCATAAGGGCATGTGAATGTGGTTTTCTCTTGGTCCTCGGGTGCTATTGGAATTTGAAAATATCCGGAAAATCCATCTAGAAAACAATAGTAACTATTTCCGGCTAATCTTTCCAACATTTGATCTATGAAAGGTAAGGGAAAGTGATCTTTTCTGGTGGCGTCATTTAATTTTCTATAATCAATACACACACGCCATCCTGTTATAGTCCTAGTAGGAATAAGCTCATTTTTCTCATTTGTAATGACAGTCATGCCACCCTTCTTAGGTACGCATTGAACTGGGCTTACCCATGGACTATCAGAGATTGGATAAATTAAACCTGCATCTAGCAGTTTAATAATCTCTTTCTTAACTACATCTTGCATATTAGGATTTAGTCTTCGTTGGCGTTGCACATACGTTTTATGACCTTCTTCCATAAGGATTTTATGTGTGCAATACGAAGGACTTATTCCTTTAATATCATGAATCTTCCATGCAATGGCTGGTTTATGAGCTTTCAACACAGAAATGAGTTATGATTTCTCATTTTCAGTAAGAGAAGACGATATTATTACAGGTAATTCAGATTCACCATGTAAATAAGCGTATTCCAAATGGTTTGGAAGTGGCTTTAACTCTAATTTCGGAGGTTCTTCTATCGATGATTTATATCGATATCTGTCTTCTTCTTTTAGCATTTGAATTTCTTCTGTTGTTGGTTCATATCCATTAGCTATTAGTGTAGCTAACATTTCAGCTTCATCAATTGGTTCATTACCTTCTCCTAAAGAACATTCTCCTGTTCCTTGTAATTCTGGAAATTCTTCTAATAATTCTGCATGTGCATCTATAGTTTGAATATAATAACATGTATCATCTGCAGATTGTGGTTGTTGCATTGCTCTATCAACTGAAAAGGTAACACTCTCATCCTCTATACTTAGGGTCAATTTCTTACCGAACACGTCTATCATTGCTTTAGCCGTGTTTAAGAATGGTCTTCCTAATATGAGAGGAACTTGAGAATCTTCTTCCATGTCCAAAACAACAAAATCTACTGGAAATACTAAAGTACCAACTTTAACTAGCATGTTCTCCATTATCCCTCTAGGATATTTTATTGATCTATCGGCTAGTTGTATGCTTATTCTGGTTGGTTTCAATTCTCCAAGGTCTAGTTTAGCGTATAGTGAATACGGCATTAGATTTATACTAGCACCTAAGTCTGCCAATGCTTCTATTGAACTAAGACTACCCAGAAAACATGGAATTGTGAAACTTCCTGGATCAGATAGTTTTTCTGGTATCTTATTCAACAGCACTGCTGAACAATTAGCATTCATAGTAACAGCCGAGAGTTCTTCCATTTTCTTTCTATTTGAGATTAGATCTTTCAAGAATTTAGCATACCTAGGCATTCCTGAAATCACATCAATGAAAGGAAGATTTACATTTATCTGTTTAAACATATCCAAGAATTTGGATTGCTCGGCTTCAAGTTTCTCTTTCTTCATTTTACTCGGATAAGGAAGTGGTGGTTGATATGGTTTAACATAAGGTTTATCCTTAACTGTGTTATCTTCATTAATCTTTTCAACTACCGGTTCTTTTTCCTTATCTTGATCAGGTTGTGGTTCTTGTGGAGTAGGAATAGTTTCATCAGAAGTTACAGGTATTTCAGGTGGTTTAAGTGTTGTACCACTTCTTGTGGTAATGGCTTTAGCTGTTTCATTCCGGGGGTTAGCATTTGTATCACTAGGTAGACTTCCCGGTTTTCTTTCACCCATTAACCTTGCTAGGTTACTTACTTCTTGTTCCAGATTTTGAATAGAAGCTTGTTGATTTCTAAATGCTTGAGCATTTTGTTCATTGGTTTGTTTCTGAGATGTGAAAAATTGCGTTTGAGTTTCAACTAGCTTCGTCATCATATCTTCTAAATTCGGCTTTTCATCATCGGTTTGTTGTGGTGGTTTGTTTTGAAAATTCGGTCTTTGCCGATTGTAATTATTATTGGATACTTGTTGATTGCTAGGACCTTGTTGGTTGTTGTATGGAATATTTCGGTTATAATTTTGGTTTTGATTGTAAATCGGTCTTGGCGGTTGATAATTATTCTGATAATTATTTCCAGGCCTTTGATTTATGTATGAAATATTCTCTCTTTGTTCCATTGTTAATTCAATACTGAGACAATCTTTTGTCAAATGTGGTCCTCCACACTGCTCACAACTAATTCGTATTGAGTGAATATCTTTAGTCATCTTTTCCATTCGTCTCTCCACAGCATCTATCTTTGCTGAAATGGAATCTAAGTCATGGCTAGAATCGGCTCTAGCTGCTTTAGATGATCTAACGATATCTTTTTCTTGGTGCCACTCATGTGAGTGGGAAGCAGTGTTATCAATAATTTTGTAAGCATCAGTTTCGGTTTTCTTCATAATAGAACCACCAGCTGCTATATCTATGTCTTTTCTTGTAGTGATGTCGCATCCTTGGTAGAATATTTGTACTATTTGACAGGTGTCTAAACCATGTTGCGGACATCCTCTTAACAACTTTCCATATCTTGTCCATGCCTCATATAGAGTTTCATTTGGTTTCTGTGTAAACGTAACAATTTCTGCTTGAAGTCTTACGGCTTTAGATGCAGGAAAGAATTGCTTAAGAAATTTGTCAACTAAAACATCCCATGTATCGATCGCCCCTTCATGTAACGATTCCAACCAATCTTTGGCTTCTCCCTTTAAAGTCCAGGGAAATAACATGATATATATCTGTTCATCCTCCACTTCTCGGATTTTAAATAGTGTGCAGATCCTATTAAAGGTACGTAGATGTTCATTTGGATCTTCCTTCGGCGCACCACTAAATTGGCATTGATTAGTCACCATGTGTAGAATTTGTCCTTTGATTTCATAATCTGGCGCATTAATGTCTGGATGAGTAATTGCGTGACCTTGGCCAGTGCGTTTAGCTCTCATTCGGTCTTCCATACTTAAAGGTTCCAGATTCTCCATAATTGAATTTGTTGAATCGGTATCACTAGATGATTCTGAATTAATGGTTCGTTCCTCAACAATCTCTGTTTGAATGATTGGTGGCTCCGGAGGAAAGTTTAGTGGTTCAGGATCTACGAACCGTTCCTGAATATTCTCCGGATTCTCAATTGTGAGGTTGGGTTCAAAAAATGGATTATCGGAAATTTGAACTGAAGTACTTGGTCGACTGGATGACGTTTCTAAAGAAAAATCAACAGCGGTTATATTTGCTGAATGTCTTGATCTAGTTACAGGTGGTGAACGTACAAAAGGTGGTGAACGTCTTGCTCGGTGCATTCACTGAATATCCTATTAGTTTTTAAAAGGAAAGAAAAATTATAATTGCCCACGTTTCGAATAGCCAAAAGATGCAGCAGAGGGGCAGGATTCGTTTGGTCTCAATATAATTGAGGACTGTTTGGCTCCAATAACCCGGTCCACGTACAAATCCAACTATTACTACGAACCAGAAAATTTTGATGTCTATTAATTTAACCACTTAAAATAAATTTTCGTAATTTTAAGAAATTTAGATAAGAAGTAGAATAAAAATCTATGTCCTAAAACTAGAATAGCGAGAAATAAGAAAGAAAAAGAGTTCGTCGGAAAAAGGTTGAAAAAGAAAAATGGTTGAAAAATAAAAGGTGACGGAAAAATAAAAGAAACTTATAAAACTTAAAAATACTTGACTAACCTAACCTTATTACTACAACTAACTTAAAATTATAATTGCAAATTGAAATTACTAATTGGAATGATAATTGATACATAGGTAAAAGGTGTCTAAAAATATTAAAGCTTACAGGAAAAACTAAATCCCAAATGGAAATAACTTAAAAAGAAACTAAAACTAAAAAAAGCGTCGCAAAATTCTAAAGCACTTAAATCTTAGTCTAAAGAAAAAGCACTTAAGGAATTCTACGGCAAAAACTAAAAAATCTAGGAGTAAAAATGACTATGGCAAAAACTAAGTTTAAAATTAAATATGAGCGAAAAATACAAATATTACGCTAAAATAATTAAAAAGGGACAAAATATAAAAATATACAAAAAGTTGTAAAAAGTACAATTTTTATAAAAATATTATTTTTATATTATTTATTTATTAAAACTATTAATTTAATATTTTAATTAAACTAATTAAACAAAATAATAATAAAAACTAAAATTAATAATTAATTAAAACCTAATTAGGGTTTTATATTAATAATTATAATATAATCCGTAATTAATGTGAAATTAGGGTTCTGTCAGCGTGTCAGAGCAGCTCCGCGACTTGCGGTATTCAAAGCTTCAAACCCCGCGACTCGCGGGGTTCCAAAATTCAGCTGACAGGTTATTTAAATTCGACGCGTTTTTCTTTATTTATTTATTTATTTTTTTTTTGTTTTTAATTTTTCTGTTAAAAAAAAATATGTGTATAAAAACTTATATTTTAAAAACTTAAATAAAATAGAACTACTTTATAATTTTAATAAATAAAATGCTTAAAACTAGATTTATATATAATTTTTTATGTTTTTAAATAAAAACAAAATACTTAAATTAAACTTATGTTTTTATAAAATAAAAATAAAGAAACTTTATAAAACTTAAATATTTAACAAAATCTTAAAAATACTTATATTTTTGTTTTTCTTTTTATATTTTCGAATATTTAAAACGTATTTTTATAAAAGCGACTTTTAATAGAAGTAAACTAAAAATCTCTTTTTTTTTTTTTTTGTAGCGTTGCGCTTCCGGCTTTTAAGAGTTCCCCGGCAGCGGCGCCAAAAATACTTGATGTGCAGCGGGGTAGTATATAAAATAGTTATTAATTTTAGCAGAAAATACTATTAAATACGATAAATTTTTACACAAGATATTTATTTATTTATAGAATGGATATACTTAAACCTTGCTACAACACTTATAGGCAGAGTACCTAATCGTACAGTAGTGTAGTTTTTAGTAAGTCCGGTTCGTTCCACAGGGAATCTTTTTAAACAAAGCTTAACGCTATATTAGTTTACTTTTATAAAAATACAAATATATATATATATATATATATATATATATATATATATATATATATATATATATATATATATATATATATATATATATATATATATATATATATATATATATAAGTAATATTATTATTATAAAGGGGGGTTTTTACCGTTTAATGACCGGTTTGTCGATTTTAAAACTTTAGTCGCAGTTAAAACCAAATGTAAAATATTAAAAATAAATACAATACTTAAATTAAAGCGTAAAATAAATAACGATAATGAAATTGCGAATAATAAAAGTGCGATAAAATAAACTTGCGATAATGAAAATGTACGATAATTAAAAGTGCAATTAAATACAATAACAATAAAAATGCGTTAATTAGAAGTGCAATTAAATATAAAATAAAGGAAACTAAATATGAAATAAAAGAATTATGCTTATTTAAACTTCCGTAATCATGATTTTTGACGTGTTGATTTTAGTTTTATGCCCATGGGTTAATTGTCCTTTGTCCTGGATTATTTAATATGTCCGTCTGGTTTTTGTCCATAACAGTCCATCAGTCATAAATATAAAGTGCGAGTGTCCTCGTCAAATTATCCTTATACCCGAAGTTAAATATTCCAACTAATTGGGGATTTAAACTGTAACAAGATTTTAATACTTTATTTAATAATTACACCAGGATGTCGACTGAGTGTAACCCAAGGTTTTAATATTTTGTTATCAATTATACCAAGTGTCCTTTGTACATAATTTCACCCCTGTTTTAATTATTCTAGTAGCTATTAATCCATTCCCGTGTCCGGTTAAATGAACGATTATTCGTACATATAAATACCCCGCCCATCGTGTCCGATTGAGTGTATATGGTAATTTATAGGGACGCCCAATTGTAAATCTTTATATTAACATTAACAAACTATCATTTAGTTAAACAAATATAAAGCCCATTAATAGCTCATAGTCTAATTTCCACAAGTGTCGTTCTTTTGTCCAAACCCCAATTATGGTACAAAGCTCAATTACCCAATTTTAGTAATTAGCCCAACATCATGATTACTTCGGATTAAATAAGCATAATAATAAATTAGCTACGAGACATTAATATAAAAAGGTTGAACATAACTTACAATGATTAAAAATAGCGTAGCGTTACACAGACAGAATTTCGACTTACACCCTTACAACATTCGCTAACATACCCTTATTATTAGGATTAAAATTAAAATTAAATTTAAAATTAAAATATAAATATAAATATATACGATATAGATAGAGAGATGGATGGATTTTTTTTGTGATTTTTGCGATCAGAATTCGTTTGCTTTTATAGGGATTTTCGACTTTTGGGGCTCCGCGACTCGCGGCATTTTTGCCTTCAAACTCCGCGAGTCGCGGAGTTTGAAATTACAGCTCAATCCCTTTTAGAGTCTTTCTTGCCGACGGTTTATAATATATATATAATATATATATAATTAATATAATTAATTATATATTATATTATATTTATATACATAGTTAACTTGTAATTTTTAGTCCGTTGCGTCGAGCGTTGAGAGTTGACTCTGGTCCCGGTTCCGGATTTTCGAACGTCCTTGCGTACAATTTTATATTTTGTACTTTGCATTTTGAATCTTGTACTCTTGTAATTTCGAGACGTTTCTTATCAATAATTGGAACCTCTTTGATTGTCTTTTGTACTTTTGAGCTTTTTGGTCGTTTGCGTCTTCAATTCGTCGAATATGTCTTTTGTCTTCACCTTTTATTATTTAAACGAATATCACTTTTAAATAGAACAATTGCAACTAAAAGCTTGTCTTTCTTGAGGAATAATGCTATGAAATATATGTTCGTTTTTAGCATTATCACCCACACTCAATGGTCCTTGAACAAGCTTTTCAAACCGACTTTCCTAAGCAATTCTTCCCATTGAATTGCCTTTAACAAATAAATCGTCACCCGCGATTCATCAAATCCACAATCAGAGCACTAAAACCTTGCTCAATCCCTCACATCGGGAAACACTCGACCAATCTCGAATCGAGATATCAATTCCTTAGCGTACCTTTACCAAGGACAACGCTAAAAGCGACCAAGTCTCAACCTAAAGTCAACAATCCGAACGTTGAAGATCGAACCACATGAATCCTTATGGGTTACACTTATCGCTAAACATCCTTTGTAGTGCGCAATACAACCAATACGCCACTATCCTAACATCATAAGCAACGGCTAAAACGAAAAGCGCTCAAAACGACTATGGCAACGCTAATCCAAAGGTGTCCAAAATCGACTATTGTCACACCCGTAACATCATGTGAGCGAAACACGGCTATCGCCTCACTAATCATACAACATGGTCCTCACGATCCCACCATCGGTGTATAAAACAACCGATAGATCACACCACACGGTCCTTACGAACCCACCATCGGTGTATAAAACAACCAATAGATCACACCACACGGTCCTTACGAACCCACCATCGGTGTATAAAACAACCGATAGATCACTCAACACCGGATGAAGTCAGCTGACCCCGTCAACGGTCATGCTTCACCGATATAACACCTCGCTCATGATGAAGTCAGCGGACCCCGAAGGTCATGCTCCACCAATCGCATACTCCCATGATGAAGTCAGCGGACCCTAAAGGTCATGCTTCACCAATCACCAATACCATGATGAAGTCAGCGGACTCCGAAAGTCATGCTTCATCAATCAACGCCCTTTTGGCCTTGAACGACGAGTAGCGTAACATCGCGCTCTGCTACGCCATAGTGAATCCTAACGGATACCAGTAACCATTCACACACTCGAGCAAGAACCACCTATATCAAACATAGGCACAAAACAATAATTCTCTAGAAGAGAATCCGACACACACCTCCCTTAACCGAAGGATTTCACCTTGCTCACCAAATACGTCCATTATCTCTCAACGAGATTTACCACATTACCACCTCGGTGATAATTCAAATCCAAACCATGAGTAAAATTTATCCGAAATTGTACTCTACTCCAAATCGACCAAAACTTGGTCTTGACAATATTTTCCGGATCTACCAAAAGCATCATCCGAAATCTCACACTAAAACTTCCTCGTGCGGAAGTGTAACTCCCCCACTTGGAACTACGTTCCATATCCGCACCTCGTACAACTGTACAATGCTACCAAAGGTAGACTTTACAAACAATTGGGTTCACACGACCCATCGCCATCCTTGCTCCAATCTTGAGCACATGATTGATTTCAATCCATCCTTAAACACTTTGAACGAAAAGTGTACCACGATTTCACAAACCATACCCTCGCAATCATCCGATTGCTTTAATTTGTCAAATTCCACCTAGTCACTCATATACCTAAGGGTTTCTCCCGGTACCCTAAGTACAATGTAACCACAACATAATCGGAGTCGAACACCACGCTAGTAGGTATAAAAGAGGCACCTAATGTCGCGTCACGTAGACTCCTTTACCAACATACATCGAGATCCAAAACACTCGATCTCAAGGGTTCCAACCACCCGACGAACCTCACGGTCCATCAATCTCCACCTAAAAGAGAACACGCGCTTAACAACCGAACAACAAAACCCATTTCCATGGCTTGGTAGAAACATTACCCAGATACTAAGGAATGCTTGGTTGCACCAAGTCTTACACCCTTCGTCCGACAATCAAAACATCACCATAGGGTACTTCCATTAGGAACGTCACCCATAACAACAATATGCACAACACAAGGCATTTTACAAACTCAAATTCAACGGCACTTAATAAATAATCAAAGGACATATTTATTAAAATGAAACGAACCTTAACGTCTCCTTGCCGCACCCGTCCCCGCTAACTTGGGACATTCTGACTTACGATGTCCTTCTTCTTGGCAATTGAAGCACACCATGCCATCACTCTTTGGTACCGAACATTCCCAAGACTTGTGACCCTTCACGCCACAATTATAATACTTAGGCGCACTCGAGTCCGATATACCCGTCCGTGTACCACCCGTGCTCGCACTCGGACCCTTAGTCCTCTTACTCGGAGCACCATACGAAACAACCCTTCTCTCACTTGAAGGTTCACCAACCTTCGATCGCGAATACGACTCGAAACCTCTAACCGCGGTGAATAACTCCGCAAATGATTTTGCCTGAACTCTGCTAATCTTACTCTTCAAGTCATCATTCAAGGTTCGATAGAAATCCTGCATCAACAAATGATCATTCCCCAAATACTCCGGGCAAAAATGAGCCTTCGCCATAAAGGTCGTCTTGAGAGTATTCAAATCCATAGAACCTTGTTGCAAATTTCGCAACTCATTACGCATTTCAGACAAATCGGCTGAAGTTCAGAATTCCTCAAAGAATTCCTTCTTAAACTCCTCCCATGATAACGCCATAAACGGTTCACCACCGACAAGATCAATCCTACCATCCAACCAATCCTTTGCCCTACCCCGCAACAAATTAGTAGCGAGTCTCGTCTTCCTCTCCGGAGGGCATTCAATAGTACGAAAACACCCTTCGACATCCGAGATCCAAGTTGTGCTTACCAAAGGATCCGGTTTCCCGTCATACATCGAGGGTTTAGTCCTCATGAAGCTCTTAAGACAACGCTCCATATCGCCACTGCTTTGAAGTTCGGAATACTTCCTATCCAATTCTTCTCGAAACGCACTCATTTGCTCCGCAACAGCGGCCGCAACTCTAGCGTTAAACTCAGCATTGTTCGTCTCGATCCCACTTCCCGTCGCCATTCTAAGGAATGCGAAGTGATTAGATCATGAACGTATAAAACACATACACAACACCACCCCATCTTGCTAAACACTCATCGTACATCACTTGCTAGACACGATTTGCACCCGTAATAAGGTTTGCAAGTCCTTATTATGCATACACGCCGTATCGGCTCATTAGTACAATGACCGCCTCGCTCGATGATATATGCAAAAACAAACAAAATTCTACGTGATATAAACACACGCGAGAATTATCATCACAACACAATAATATATTAATAATATTCACATTACTAATATAAACGTTAGTCCACCTACAAACAAGGCACTAACTACAACTCATTCTGACCCGTAATCCTACAAGTCCCTTAACAATTAAGCACACACACAAAAGTCTAAGTCTAGGCACCTATCTCAAGTCACCTAAATCCCTTAGACCATGCTCTGATACCACTTGAAACAACCCAACCCGTATTAAACTGACCCATAAAATTTTTTTCCTTTTAATATACGTTAAATAATACTTTAGGTCCCATTACACATTTACCAAAACATATTTGTTACCAAAGTAAGTTCAACGAACTTAAAGCATACATTAATAATTTAAACTTCTCAATACAATAATACGTTGTTAAATCATAAACCGGTTATAATCATTATGACCCGACTAGTTACGTTTACACAAAACCGAGCATGGTGATTTGGGACTACTCTACCCAAACCCTAATCGAGTATAAAAGCAAGATCTTCTAAGCAACCTAGCCAAGATCTCTAATCCCCAAGCTTACCCGAGCCGCCAAGCATGAGAACCTATAAAAATATCAACAACGAGAGGGTAAGCTAACGCTTAGTGAGTGAGAATATACTACATACATATATATGCATAAAATGAAACGCCACATAAATAAACAAATACCGCATACCGAAGCATCCAAGCATAAAGGCAAGCTAATCTAAGCATACCGTACGATCACTAAGCAACAAGCTAACAACATCAACAATGAGTAAGTTCACCAACGACAATGTGAACAAATGCCAATAAGCTACACCCGGAGGGTTAGCTACATCACGACAATACAACATTATACGTATACAATATTTAACGTGCTAAACAATCACAAACACAATATGGTTAACCATAACGCTATGGTGCTACCGGCTCGTGGTTCACACCATACGTATTTGAGTCATACTCTTTTATAGTGCTACCGGCTCGTGGTTCACACTTCGACACTACCGGCTCGTGGTTCACGCCTCGTTTTATAGTGCTACTGGCTCGTGATTCACACTCGATGCTACCGGCTCGTGGTTCACATCTATTTTTATAATGCTACCGGCTCGTGGTTCACACTCGGTGCTACCGGCTCGTGGTTCACATCTATTTTTATACTGCTACTGGCTAGTGGTTCACACTCGATGCTACCATAACATCCACAACAAATACGCCATAAATATGAACGCATAATTATTCCACTCACAATATTAACCCTTCGCCATTAGGGTTATATAATCCACATCACCCGCCCATGTGATAACGTACACACAAAGTGTGCACCTCGTCAAAGGTGGTCAACCAAAATGCACAACCGTGCCAATTGGACCTATACACAAGTCCATCAATCCACCTATATGTGAAGTGAGCTCTATAACTGAGAACCAATTCACCCGACCCGCACCCATCCTACACATACATATGCACATAAGATATTAACACTCACCTTGTCGCCTTAAATAATGCTTCCAAGTAATCCGCAACTCGTCAATGGAAAGTACCTATTCCATTATCACAAATTCAACAACATACTTAGATTAGATTTACAAACCAACCCAATTTGACACTTAGTGCAAATTCGACCCAAATCCACCTCCAAGTACAAACCGCGCCCAAACTAGCCAATAATCACTAACACAAGTGATAATGGTCCTAATATTCCAATTAAACCCGAACACAAGTGTTAAACACTTATCGTTCTCAAAATCGCCCATAAACCCTAATTTTGACCTATAAGGTCAAAATCTCACCATTTACAAGTTTTGACACCAAAACATGTTTAACTCGGTTTTATACTTCAACTTAATCCATTTTAAGTTTACAAACCTCATCGAATCGATATTCGGGTCACAATCATCGTCAAACCCTAATTTTGACTCTAGTCAAAATTAGTCAAACACGAGAACCCTAAAAGTCTCCAAAACACCAATAATCACTAATGCTAGTGATTATACACCCTTTTCAATTCTTAAACATGGTTAAATTATTAACCAACCCAAAACCCGCCTTTAACAACAATAAACCCGAATATTGGTGTTAATCTCCAATTAACAACTAAATGGGGTTTCACCTATGAATCAAACAATCAAAAGCCCCAAATTTGAATGATGAACACGAAAATGAAATTCGAAGTTAGAGCTTACCACTAGTATCACCATGTAGCTAAGAACAAGGAGAACAACCTAGTCAACTACGCCAAAGATCAAATCCCGCTTCTTCCTTTCCAAAAATCAGTTTGAATTCAATTGGGTGTTTGAGTTTTTGAGAGGAAAATGAAAAGAAAAGGGAAAAGAAATTAGGAAATGAAAGGAGTGGATGAGATTTAAAATCTCAATCTGGTTCAAACGCGAAAAGAACAAAATGCCCCTCACTTTGCCTAAATATTGCGAAAACAGGAACCAGTTCAGCAGAAATGTCGTGCCGCGGCATAAATGGTCGCGCCGCGACCTATACCGTGGTCTGGTGCCTTCTTTACCATACTTTTTGATCCAGATTCTAATGTGTTGCCGCGATGCGGCCATCTATGTCGCGCCGCAACACAAGGCGTGACCTGACATAACTTTCTCGCACACAAGACTTTAACACTAGAAAATGCCCCGAACCTTTCTTACACCATTCGTACATACCCAATACACCTATAAATCATATACAGGGAAAATGGGGTGTTACATTGTTAGTCAGTTACCAGGTGTTCAACATACGAATGATTTTTAAACACTTGCGAGTGTATGATTATTGAATAAAGGAAATCTTGTGGTCTATTAAAATGATAGAAATGATTGATAATGATAAACTAATGAACTCACCAACCTTTTGGTTGACACTTGAAAGCATGTTTATTCTCAGGTTTAAAAGAAATCTTCCACTGTGCATTTGCGCATATTAAAGATATAACTTGGAGTCATCCATGACATATTTCAAAAGACGTTGCATTCAGGTTATTGAGTTCAATAAAGATCATTATTAAGTAAATGATAGATTAAGTCATCTATAGTTTGGATATATTATGAAATGGTATGCATACCTGTCAACTTTCGATGTAATGAAAGGTTGTCTTTTAAAAACGAATGCAATGTTTGTAAAATGTATCATATAGAGGTCAAATACCTCGCAATAATCATATGTTATTGTATTCGTCCTTATGGATTAGGACAGGTCGTCTCATGTGGTATCAGAGCGGTGGTCTTAGCGAACCAGGTCTTGCATTAGTGTATCTAACGGATCGTTGTTAGGATGCATTAGTGAGTCTGAACTTCGACCATAGCTGCATGTCAAAAAGTTTTGCTTATCATTTCTTGTCGAAAATTACATACTTATCATTCTTAGTCTAGACACATCTTACTGCATTGATTGCATGAATCGTGTATAGACAAAATTCATATCTTAGCGTATCTGCTAATTCATATCTTAGCGCATCTGTTACTGTAAACTTTGCCTCACATATTTCGTAAATTCCTCCGTAATCTACGAAATCTTTTGTTCTATATATATAGATATTCGATATAATTAAATTACCATCCGATAGCCGGAAATCATATCATATCGAAAAATCCTTTATTCAATCGTATGAAATGGAACTCGCCACTAGTTCAAGTTCCTCGAATTCCGATATGGAGTTTCACTCAAGCTCCGAAAGCAGTGTGACCGGAATGGATCAACCAATTAGCCATCATCTATTCTGGATGAATTGGAGATGTGTCCGTAGCCTACTTAATCATTGGAGATAAAAAGAAGGCGATCCCTTCCATCCACCAAATTTCCCTCTTGGCGAAGAACCTGAAGCACTTACCGGCGGACCTATCCGAGACACCATTTTATCTCTCATTTCCAGAGTGTCTCATCACGATTATATATTATCTCAAATCCTAGATCTTATTCACCCGCTCGTTCGAACCACCAATCATCCCAGTGTAATAGAAGAAGTCAACATGCTTCGCGCTCGGGTATTGGCTTTGAAAAATATGGTGCAAAGGCTACAAGCACCAACAGCAGCACCAGCAGCAACAGTACCACCATCATCAACGCCAACAGTACCATTACCACCACCAACCACAACCGCGTCGTAAACCTCAACTTTACAATCTATCCCACAAGCACCAATGTCATACGCCCTATAGATTCCAAGGAATACCAACAACAACAAACGATGAAGTATTGATTCATAACTTCATTGGAGAAACATTCTGCGGCGATTATGTAATCTCCAAAGTCTTAGAGATTATTTATTCAAACCACAAATCAGATGAATGGATAGAAATAACAGAGAATAGAAACCCTGACAAGAATGGAGAGTACTATACTTGTTTCACCAGCAGCATCAACAGTACCATCAGCATCGTCAACATCAGCAGCATCTACAACATCACAAGTTCAACCAGATCCATAATCACCGCAAACATCATCACTAATCAACAATGAGTATACTGTATCAACGAATTACGAAGTATTAACTCAATTCCACTAAAGAATTTATATGTATATCTTACATATATAAATTTTTGAAACTACAATAAATCTTTTCGTACTAAGCTATTACATGTGAATTTTAAAGAGTAGATACTCGAATAATTCATGTTAATAATATGCTATGATGTGCATCAATCATTAATAACTTAACTATAGTTAGCTACAATATCCGTTTCAACTCGATGAATTCTATTTCATAATAAACCAAGTGTATTATTCAATTATAAGTTTGATTTTACACTTTCATTTCTGATATACTCGAAAATTTCTGGAAATCATTATTCGTGTCTTGCGAAGTTCACAATAATTTCCATGAACACCAACATCATTCGTCAAAGAAATATCAATAGATGAATAACAAAGTAGTAATTCAAAATTTCATTCAAGTGGAAGAAATACTCAGCGAAGGTTACGTAATTTCAATAGTTTTAGGGATTTCTCAATAATAATTTTAACTGTAAATTAAATGAGTTCAATATTATATTAACTCATTAAATCTGTATTACATCTGAAGAATATATATATATATATATATATATATATATATATATATATATATATATATATATATATATATATATATATATATATATATTTTCATAAAGACTGTAATAAAAATTCTCTTGTACGAAATATTACTTGTGAAACTTTTAACGGGTAGGTAATACCCGAGAGATATATAAATTCACAATTAATATGTTACATTCTTTGATTCTGATTCAACAATCATCAACTATACTCATTACTTTCACAACGATATACATTCTTCCATAGAAATCAAAACAACCATTTTCATACAAATTCGATTACATCTTCTGATTTGACAAATCCGAATCCAAGTCAAGATTTAACAGAAGACATCACTCTTAGATCCCTACATCTTTCAAAGTTATACTTTGACTTTAAAACTGTGGATGAACATCATTTCTATTCATAGAACCCAGAAAAAAAAATATTTGTATCATTCAAAATCCTAGAACATCATATGTATATTAACAATTACAATCTGTGTCCAAACCCCTCGAAATTCCTGAAGACACTTCAAATAATGAACGATCGAGATGATGATCCAACCACATGTTACCCACAGTCATGCACGTGAAAAACTCTCGAAACCAAAGTCATAGTTTAACACGTATCCGTGTCAGACCCTTTGGCATTTATTATCAAAAAATAACTTTTCAATCCTTTTTCAAAGTAGACAGTTTTTTCACAGAAACAAATCAACTTCAACGATTCATTCAAATAAGTCATATTATAACGATTACCCCTTCATCATTGTTACCGGGGAACCTTTTATATCTCGTCACATTAGTATTAAACTTACCAACATCTTCATTGATCTTCAAGCCTCTTCGAAAAATCACTATACTTATTCATTAAAACCCTACATGTACTCATCTACATCTTGTAATAGTAGTTATCATACCAAAAAGCTTGAATCATTATTCTTGAATTTCACAGCCATTTTAAGCCAACAGTTATATATATACATATAACGTCTACCTCCAAGACTTACATACTTCGAATGTGAAGTTTCTGAAAAAAACCTTAAACTGCGAACTAGTTTTTGAAATTTTGAAAAATGTTGATGAAGCAGCAAGAACTGTAAACAATCTTAACAGTCAAAAGTTTGATGATAAATAATAGTATACTGGCAAAGCTCAGAAAAGTTGGAACTGGAAAATGGATTGAGCAAACCATGAGGGAGGCTGTGGACAAATCACAAGGATGAAATCTACCTTCAAAGAATCTAAATGATTCAGTGACTCCTGAAATCGTTAGCAAACACCTTACTCCTTATCCTAAACCTTCGCAGACAAATTTCCCGCATCATCCTTTGATTCAAGATATTTTAAAGAATTCTAAAACATCATCGACTCTTTCAGTATAAATATCCTCGATATTTCTGAAGATACCATCATAACTATCATTGTCCGAGATTATTTATCTCTTTGCGCTATCTGTATTACATCATAAAGGAAACTGTTTAGTTTCTATATTCTGTAAACCTTCGAGCTTAAATTTTGAATGTTTCTAAAGTACTGTTGGGAAGCATGAGTTAGTATAATATAATGACACTTGATCAACGTGATTATATTATAGTAAGTCATGCTGAGTTTCTAATGGGACATGATGATTCACAGACCATACCGTCATCATGTGCCATGTTACACGACTCTGGTATTCTATTTAATCTCTAAAAATATCAAGAAAATATTTTCTTGATGATTCGGTCTTTTCCGGATATTCTGGTAATTTGACAAATCAAGATCGTGCCATTACAATTTCCTTCTTAGAACATTAATTATGTTCATTTCAAAATCTATACCCATGAATTCTGGACAATTACTTACTGTACTTGTGGTCAAGAAGAGAAGACAAAAACATGAAGCTTCGAAATATAAAGAGGAGTATAAATCACAGAAAATTGGAGAGAGTATTAACTGTGGATGTCAATGATTATAGAAAGACAGAATCAGAGACATCGAAATGTAAGGGAAGATATAAAACCCAACAACAACCCAGAAATTACAAACTGTATATATCGATGCATATAGCAATATAAAGACACGGGAGGACTAAAAACACTATAAAACCAAGAGTATAGTAGAAGTAAATAGATTCTTACGGCGGCATATGAAAAAGAAGAATAATAGATATAAATGATGAAACATGACTAGGAACTTCGAAATCAACCGGTTTAATTCACAAAAAGGCGGAATTAGTGAATCAAACCAATGTAGTGAATATTGTGCTTTTTGGGATTAATTTAGTCAAACCAAAACAATGGATTATTTGATTAGATTAACACCTAGAGCTATTATTCAGCTCTTGAGTGATTTAGGTGGAGAGAGAATCGGATTAGGCAGCCAGATCTGAGTGATGTGTGTGTAATGAGAGGCTTGACATAAAATGAAGAACATAACACTTAAATACCCCTGCTATTGAGTCAACCACGCGAGTCAGCTATCACTCGTACTAGTGATCTTGCTCAGCCGTGCAGGTGATCACTCACTAGTGTATGTTTAGTCAGATTAGATTTGTGACAACGCTCAGCTCAATCGTGCGTATGAGCTAGTCAGCCGTGCGAGTGAGACTTCACTCGTACTTGTGATAGAGTCTAATATAGTCAATTATCCTTTTTGCATTCCTGCAGTACCTGTAATTATATATAAACACATATAGGATAATAACGAGAGATCATGGTAGCCCATAAACTGAAGTACTAATCACAAACGTAAGCTAGATGTCTAGGGACTCATAGAAAATGCATCAACAACTCCCCCTAGGACATAGAACATCGATTACAATAAAGTAAACGTTCATGAAATACAAATAAGTCCAACAATAACATCAGTTTAACATCAAATACACATCCAGATTCTCTCTCTCGCATAAATACATCAACAAAAGCAAAAATACAAACTAGCAATACAGTATCTGACAAAGATCAGCTGGCTTGAACTTGGTTTGAGCTTTGAGCATCACTTTCTCTGTTGAGGGAGGCATGGTAGATATCGATCACACGTTGATATCTCATAGCTTTCTCTTTTCAATCATCTCTAAACGTAATGTGATGGCTGTGAAGGGTCTCCACATCAAATCTCAATAAGTTCCTCAGCCACATAGGATCTAAAATCCTCACATTGTCGAACTGTATGCTTCCATCTTCCTTTTCAATTGTAGTCAAGATCACTGCTTCCTCCGACAACTCATCATAGAACCACCATCTGAAGTTTTTACATATATCCTTGGGTAAGGGCATCAAAGGCGATTGTTTCATGTACTTAGCTGGACGGAACTTAACAACACGAACAGGTCCACCTTTAGAATTTCTCTTTGTCAGGTGCATGGAAAACCTGGCGGCTGTTGACTTGAAGATATCTCATTTCCCTGTCTTATACTCATATCTGAGTTTTCTCTAAAACCACCTGGAAAGGTCACTATCTTCAGCGGTCAACATCTTCAGCTTAGCAAGTTGCATGATCTTAAAGTAAGGTAGAGTTTTGAAGTGACTCAGTCTTGCCATATAATCAACTCCTCCTTCCCTCTTGATCACAAAATAATTGATCTCCCTGAAGTAACCCCAGCTCAAAATTTTACCCGTGGAATACTTCTTGGTTCTCTTTCCCCTTTCATAGAAACTAACAAACTTCGGCTCAAGTTTTGGCTTATCCAACTGATCAGGGTTAACAATGTTCTGTTTCCACCAACTCTGACGGATCTCGTCTTCTTCAACGTTTCTGTTAACTTTAACCCTATAACGTTTGAACCATTCATTAATCTCATTCCATGCCTCAGCTTTAGCTTGCTCGTCTCGGAGTCTCTTCTTCTTCAGCTTAGACTCTTTTCTTTCTTTTTCAACGAGCAGTTTCTCATGTCAGATTTTCTTATTCCTTTCCATTAACTCATCAACTTCCTTGATTTGCTCCTTGTATACCTTCCTTGCTTCTTATAAATCATTCAATCTCTTTGTTTTCATCTCACTACTCAAATTGAAAAAGTCACTTAAAGTTTTGAGTGACTGATTTGAGTATGGCTCAAGCGAAGGCATAACAATCTCAACTTCTTCTTCTTCTTTTTCATCAGATTTTGTTACCAATTCATCTTCAGATTCAACAATCACATCGTCTTTCACACTATCATTACCAACAGAATCTTCACTCTTCTCATCCGCAAACAAATTATCGAAATCACTTAAGTTGATATTTTAGATTGATTCGGGAGGGATACTGGCAAATGACTCTTCTTGTGGAGCCTTGTTCTCAGCTTTAGCTATCTCTGCATCCTCTGTATCATTTTCACTATCGTATTCCCGAGCAGCAAGCTGTTCCATCAGAAAATACTTGGTGGAACGTCCCCCTTTTCTGCATCATCAAAAACATTTGTATAATTCATATAATATTCAGCAGTAAAGACCTCACCATATTCATTAAAGCTTGGAATAGGTATCACTAACGGTATTTCGAAAGAGGGGTCTCCAGTTCCAGCATCTACTTCATCTTCTTTCTCGTCATCACCACCCAAATCAGAGGAATATTCTTCTCCTCTCTCCTTAATCAACTTTGTTTTACCAGAGGTAAGCGATTCGATCTTATTGTTCATCTCCTTCAATTTCTCCTTATTCTCACTCTTAATCGCCAACACCTTCTTCTTCAACTTCTCCGTTCTACCCTTCTGACGATCCAATCTATTCGATAACCTTTTGTTTTCCTCCACTAATGACTCAATCTTAGCTTCATTAATCTTCTTCTCCTCAATGGCTTGAATCTCTAGATTGGTTATTTTTGTGATCAAAGACAACAGTAGATTTTGCTGTGTCTTGAATTCGGATGACGTGACCTGGGGTGCTGTGGTGGCAGGTCTTGGTAAGGTAACATCGGCTCTTGCATCCTTCATGAAACCGGATGGTTTTCTCTGAGCTTGTTGTTTCGAACCTCCCTGAGATGACTTTTGAGGTGAATCAAAATGATGTTTCGTTCTTTTCTCCTTCTTCTTGGGTTGTTCTGAAGTCATCGCTTCCTTCCCTTTCCTCTTCCTCTGAATCAAACTGACATCTTTCTCAGTCGCTTCATCATCACCTTCAATAATTTCATCATCAACATTACCTCCTCCTTGAACTTCACCGATAGCTCTCTGATTATCACCTTTACCTTCCTCCTCATCAGTAACTTCATAGTTAGAGACAGAATCCTCATTCCTCCAAGCATTACCAGCTGGACATCGATAATTTTCCTTAATCAGATGACAAATAAGCTTTCTCTTAAAGTCAGCCTTTCTCTTAAAGTCAGGATTTAAATCCTCATTTCTTGTCTCCTCCATTCTTCGGAAAGTTATCGGATTCATTGGCTTAAGGTGAATAATATCCTCTTCAAGCTTTGGTAGATCAGGTGCAGCGTCATTAATAATCATTTGAAGAAAACGGGCGTAAATGAGATATCTTTGAGTAGAACTGAAAAGATTCACTTTGAAGTAATAGAAGACGAATCCCGAGAAATCATACGAAGCCCTTAGAACAAGTGCCACAAACATACTCTGCACTTTCTCATTTAGCTTATCAAACCCAGCTTTGCATCCACTCAAACAATGCATGATCACATGAGCAAGATATCGAAATTGTGGAGGCAGAAGCGTCTTCATCAGTTCAGATTTGCCAGCAATATAACCAGAGTAAGCACATATTTTAAAGCATCCATGAATTCTCTCATGATCGATTGTCATGTGAGCACAGTTCTCATCATTAAACCTTAAAATACTTCTTATCACAGTCTTGGAGATGATGATCTCATGTCCTTGAACGGTACTGACTATCTTAGTCTCATCTTCTGATACATCAAGTATAGCATATCTCTAGAATTCCCTCTGATGGCTGTAGTATGCCGTGCATTGGGTAGAGATAACAGTATGAGTTCTTGATCTCTTAAGAAATTCCATAATCTCTTTAAAATGATCACTGCTCTCGAGAGTAGTGTCATAGAGAGAAACTTGATTATTCAGATCACCCTTCTCTAGGATAATTTCTGGTTGAGCAGGTGGGTTAATGGGATTCACTTGAGGATTTGCTTATTGCTCCCCCTGTCCTTCTGGATTAACAACTGGAACATTGACTTGTTGTTCAGCCATTGATGATATCTTAACAAACTGAAACATTAATAGAAATGTTAGAAATACAACCCACATATCATAAAACATTAAAGCAATCGCATCAAAGTGTCATAAATTGGTTAAACAGGACAAAATATGCGAGTGATACTGTCACACGTGCGGCTGGGTGATCAACCGTGCGAGTGATATAGTCACTCGTGCCACTGTTGACACGTTTGAGCAGTAATATGGTTTCAGACAATGTACACGATTGAGGTAACATTTATAAGCGAGTGATTTAACCGTGTGATGACTCGTGCGGTTAATCACACGTGTCAGCTCTGTCAAGAGAGTAATCAACCAAATCAAGTTTGAACGAGTGAGCTCAAAGGTTCAGATGGTTAAACGTCAACCATGTACTGACTCGTACGAGTCATGTCTCATGTGTGCGAGTGATGTCACTCGTGCATGTCTGATGAAACCGATATTAAATGCATTTTTAAATCACTGAGATTACATGTTTGATCATTTTAGAGGCCGATTTACATCACAATAGAAAATTTAGGTATCATTTAACTGAAAACAATAACAGATACACATCAAAACAAGCTTTAATTTAATGAAATTCGAGTTACAAACCCTTAGGGTTTCGATACATTCAAACAACAAATTAACACACTAAAACTTGATGAAAATATACCTAGATGGTGGCGCTGTGGTCGGCTAAACGTGCTTAACAAACGCTGCGGTGGAAAACAAGATTGGTGATGATCGAATTTAGAGAGAAAAATAGGTGGGGAGTGCAAGAGTGAGCGACTGTGTTCAGCACTCCCTATTTATACTCTCGTGATTAACCGTACGGTTGATCACACGATCCATCATCAACTGCGCGTCTCACATAATTACTCGTGCGTGTGACCCAGATGTCTTAGGACAATTCTAGAACAGGGTCATCCGTACGGTTAATCTCACACGTGTGGTTACTCGTACGGTTCACATATCAGTCGTGCGAGTGAGCCACTTAGGAAATTTCAAATTTTCAAATTTTCACAAACTTAGGATTTTGACTCATTTGGCAATCTTAGAACTAACTAGCACTTTTAATTTGAGTCATAAATCATTAATCCATCAAGAACTGATCATTAACACTTAGGTATATCAAAAATCTTGACCACAACAAGGTTATTACTCTAAACATTCTGTTTCACATGAGTAAGTCCTATAGTGTAATGTTATCTTAATTTCATTAATACCTTAAATCATTAAAACCCTTCAAATAATCACAAGCTCTACAAACTTCTATCTTGTGGATATGGTGGTCAAAAATATCTTGATCTTGACAAGGTTCTTTCAGATGTCATTGTACATTCAGAGGATAATCAGAAAACAAAAGAATGAAAGAAATCTTTATAAATTTTCTGAAATATAATGTCATGTAACTAAAAATATGCAAATAAAAGACATTCTACCATGAAGTGCAGTAACATGCAAAACCAAAATCTTTTTGTTGTTTTACAGTTTTCAATGCAAACTATTTAACAGACAGATAAACAAACACATAAATCCACATTCTTTTTGTGAGCAAGATGATTAACAATTTAAAAATGGATCAGAACTGACATATTGAATTAACTTCTGTTGTTCATTCCTAATTATCCAGTCTATGTCGATCATCATGCAATTACTGATATCGATCCTCATTAAACATGAACATATTCATTCTGGAAACTTCGAGAATCATGTTGGTATTAATTACTTAAACACTATAAAGCAGTGATTTTTGAGATCACGCTAAGTTTATTGATCCTTGATTCTTCCATCACTTATGATTGTGCATTTTTATTAGGTTGTCAATTCATTACGCGTAAATTTCCGTTATCTCTTTTCATGTACTTCATTTAAATTGAACAAGATGGTTCTCACGGCATTTTGAATAACCCTGTTAGCCTTTGGCTTCTACCAATGTGTTGAAAATCTTCAATCTAGTTGGTACGGCAGATCTTAGAGTATATTGGATTATCCGAATATGCGCATTATTTACCGCGGGGATTGGTCTACAGTTAAAGCAGACTTGCCTGATGACCAGTCGTCACACGAAATAAATCTCAAGGCCCTTAACTTCTTTATGTTCAAGTTGACATGGAAAACGGAATCGAAAGTTAAACTTTCATATATATATTATTTAGAGTATATCTAGGTAAGTATCTTTCCAACTTACAGTCTTAATAGGTATAACTCTATATCGCAGATGACAAGAATCTTGATAGTTCAGTGTGAGCGTCATGATTAAGCAATTCAAGCTACGCGGGGGCGTCACACTAAGAATGATCTGAGTTCTTTATGAGCACATCATGAATCAGCTTTCTTCATACTTTCAGGACTTTGCCATCTTGATACGCCAATTATTTTTGACTTTGATTTTCTTTTGATATTTCTTTTTCAGCATATCACTGTCTTTTGATATATAGATTTTGAACGCCATCATGAATGGATTTTCCATTGTTATGCATGAACTCATGTTTCTTTGTTGTGTGCGCAGATCACTCGAAGGTGTTCTCCCTTAATTGCTTGAACAGTCCGCAATAAGGAATTATACTTTTCAACCTTAACCGAGAAGGTACACTTACTTTCGACATAAACTAATTTTCTCTGATATTTTCGGGGTTTAGTTTCAATTATAAAGCCTTAGGCCCGTGACAACGTGGTATGCACCAGCCAAACAGATAATCCTCAACCTAAAATCCACCCCAACCTTTTCTAGTGATTATCAATTATGATAGGGGATACCCTCAACCGACTGTTGAGTTCCTCAACAATTATCATTAGATACAGTTTTGGAGATAATTAGGTGACTACCTTCAAATGTTACAGATCGTCCATGACTTCTGAATCTTAGATGATCGTTATTCTTATTATGATTATCTAATGCCAAGAATTCATAAGTCACATCTATCAGTACATCACACAACAGATAAACATAAACGTTCAAATCAGTCCTTACTAATCAAATATATCAATTCTCAGTATAGTAATTTCTTCATCTCGCACATATTAATCAAAACAAGCTCATTTTTGGAAATTTTCAACTTTTTAGGGTTTTTTGATGAGGCATTTTATACTTTTTAGAAATTTTCTGTTGAAACATATACTCCCCAAAAAATACTAAAACATAAAATCTTTTTGTCTTTTAGCATTTTAACAACAGAAACAGAAAATAACTACAGACTATCATGCAAACATGAAAGAAATCATGCAGAGAAATGCAGATAGGAAGCAAAAATATGCAATACAGATAATAAGAAACTAAAATCTATATGTCATACATCCTACATGCAAAGTCTAAAAGTTTGATTAACCCTCACAATCAACATCCGAAATTACTTTGTCTCGATCAACAATGCCATTCATCTATAAAAGTAGCAAGAACCTAGGTTTATCGAAAGCATTAGTGAAAAGGTCAGCCCTCTGGTCCATAGTACCTATTCTCTTAACCTCAATTATCTTTTTCTCATGGCAATCCCTAAGAAAATGATATTTAACACCTATGTGTTTAGTCTTAGAATGTTACACAAGATTCTTATTAATTGCAATAGCGGTAGTATTATCAATATAAAGAGGAGAGAAAGAGATTCTTAGTCCGTAATCGCGAAGTTGTTGTTGGATCCAAACAACTTGCGAACAACAACTAGCAGCAGCAATATATTCAGCTTCACACGTGGAAAGCGCAACTGCAGTTTTTTCTTGCATTGCCAGGTCACCAGTCTTTCACCTAAAAATTGACATCCTCCTGATGTAGATTTGTTGTTGATTGTGCAACCTTCATAGTCTGAATCACTGTATGCTACAAGATCAAACTTGTCTTCGTTCGAATACCAGATGTCGAGATTTGGAGAATGTAACAGATAACGAAGAATTCTTTTGGCAGCTGTAAGATGAACTGTATTCGGATTAACTTGATAACGAGCACACAGACATGTTGCAAACATAATATCCAGCCTAGATGTAGTTAGATACATGAGCGATCCGATGATTGCTCGATAGTATGTAGGATCAACAGGCTCCCCTTCACAGTCTAACGAAATACCATGATTCACAGCCATCGGGGTTGACACAGTACGTTCTTGAGTCATACCAAAACGTTCGAGTATATCATTTACATATTTTGCTTAATGAAGAAAAATTCTATTATCAGTCTGTTCGACTTGCAAACCAAGAAAGTAGTGTAAGAGACCCAATTTGCTCATTTCGAATTCGTCCTTCATCACCTGCTCAAACTCATCGACGACTTCCTACTTAGTAGAACCGAAAATAATGTCGTCTACATAGATCTGGACCAAAATAATATCATCATCTTTAACTTTCGTGAACAGAGTACAATCTACCGTGCCCATTTGATCACCTTTTTCGATCAGATAACTTGACAAACATCCATACCAAGCTCTTGGGGCTTAATGTAAACCATATAGGGCTCTTTGTAAACGGTAAACTTTGTCATGATGAAGATGATCTTCAAAACCTGGTGGTTGATTGACATATACTCTTTCATTTAGCTTGCCATAAAGAAATGCACTCTTGACATCCATTTGAAACACTTTGAACTTCATAAATGAAGCAAACGTCAAGAAAATGCGAATAGCTTCTAATCTAGCAACAGGAGCAAAAACTTCATCATAATCGAATTCAGGATCTTGCTGATAACCTTTAGCAACTAATCTTGCTTTGTTACGGATAACATTGCCATCTTTTGAAAGGACCCGTTCATAAACATTATAAACGATTCACAATAGTTGATTACATCAAGAGGTATTTGACCTCTATATGATACATTTTAATAACATTGCATTCGTTTTTAAAAGACAAACTTTCTTTACATCTAAAGTTGACGGCATGCATACCATTTCATAATACATCCAACTATAATTGACTTAATAATAATCTTGATGAACTCAATGACTCGAATGTAACGTCTTTCAGAATATTCCATGAATGACTCCAAGTAATATCCTTAAAATGAGCTAATGCACAGCGGAAGATTTCTTTAATACTTGAGAATAAACATGCTTTAAAGTGTCAACCAAAAGGTTGGTGAGTTCATTAGTTTATCATAATCCATCAATTCCATAATTTTAATAGACCACAAGATTTAAATTGCATCTTTCATAAACATAATCTCGTATCAGGCATTTCTCACGGCTTAGAGATAAAAGTCATTCATACGAACTACAAACTCTTGGTAATCGACCTTAACAAAATGCATCTATAATATCCCCCGCATATCAGCATTTCGCACGGTCATGCAAAAAGCATACAATCAGGCCACTATTTTAAATATGATGGTTGTGTACACCTTACAAACAGATCATATCTTTTAAAGCTGGCGGTTGTATACCTATTTCGAAGTACTAAAGCAGTTCAAATTCTCTGACTGGGGCTTGTTAGTGCCCATAGATCTATCTTTAGGATTCGCGTCAATTTGGGGCTCGGTTACCAAATTCTCAGATTACCAGACTAAAAGGGGTGATATCCGGTGTACTCATTACTCATTCGTAGAATGTTTTTAACTACTTGTGTCTATTTGGTCAAACATTTATAAAATTTGCGCATTATTCTCAGTCCCAAAAATATATTGTAAAAGCATTTAAAAAGGGAGTAATGAAACTCACAATACTGTATTTTGTAGTAAAAATACATATGACGTCATTGAACAAGTGCAAGGTTGGCCTTGGATTCATGAACCTATATTAATTATATATATTTATATGTTTGATCAATATCTGTCTAACAATTTAGGTCAAGTCGTAGTATATCACAATCCTAATGCTCGAGACTAAATATGCAAAAGTCAGCAAAAGTCATATTGACCAAAATGACTTCCAAAATTTATACATGACTATTATATAGTTTAAATATAGTCATTTTATATATTTAAATATTTTTAACATCTTTTATTAAAGTAAATAATATAGTTCTTTTATTAATGAATAAAATTTTATATTAAAATTTATATAATAAAAATATACTTTTATATATCTTAAGTAATAAAATTTATAAAGTTCATTTAATATCATAAAAATAATATGATAGGTATTATTAATGTAATTATATTATACGTAGTAAAATATCTCTGTATCACATATTTATTTGATAAAATAATATTGATAATAATAATAATAATAATAAGTAAAAGTTGTATTATTTTGTAATAATTATTATTATTCTGCTAATAAAAATAATAATAATTATATTTTTTTTAAAATGATAAAATGATAATTTTTATTAAAAATAGTACTAAAATGATAATAATAATGATGATGTTTCATATTAACAATGATATTTTTATTAAAAATAATAATTTTAGTAAAAATGATAGTTTTAATATTAATAATACTTTTAATAATAATAATAGTAAAATAATGAAAACGATATTTTTCCTTTAAATCAATATCTTACAATATCTTAATTTCATCATGATACTCATACTCATTATTTTCTAATCGCTTCGTTTAATAGCTTTTAGTCATCTTTTATATCGCGTTCATATTAATAATAATAATAGTAATCATAATAATTAGATGTTACTAATATTAGTTTTAATTATAATAATACTAATAATAATAATATTAATGATAATACTAATAACTATTTGAATGATAATGATAATAATAATAACAATAATAATAATAATAATACTAATTATAACCTTAACGATAATAACGATAATAATAATAATAAAAATAACAATAATATCTTTTATTAATAACGACAATGATAATAATAATAATAATAATAATAATAATAATAATAATAATAATAATAATAATAATAATAATAATAATAATAATAATTAGATTATAACGACGATAATAACGACGATAATAATAATAATCATTTTTACAAAAATTCAATTGACTATAACTTCTAAACCGTTCATCGAAACCATTTGATATCTAAATGAAAAGTTCTCAATTTTTCGTCAGCTTTCCAACGACATGCATATCATATACCTTATCTTAATAGCATATTTATTTAATTCAAGATTCGACATAACCTATCTAACAACAATAACGAATGTATAAGCATGCATAATCCTATATACTCGAGCACTAGTCAGGGATACACTAATAATATATAAAAGTTAAGTTATGAGGGCTCACGTATCAATATTGAGATTCAATATTGCAGGAAAAGTACATAGACGTAACGGGGATGATAAACACTAGTTTGACTTACGAGCAATACTCCCGAACCATACCCATAACCTCCATAGCTATAACCCATAATTTCCTTAGCTCTATCCCGCTCTAAAAACAATTTCAAAATCACTCGAAAAGCACTCCGTCGTAATATTTTATGTATACTAATAACATCTTGAAATAATACGGAGTAATTATATATATGTAAATCGATTGAGAGAGTTTAGAGAAAAATATTTTCAAGTTTCTATGAAATAATGAAACCTATTGAATTCTATTTATAATAGATTTTTGAATTATTAAAGTGAATCATTAAAGTATGAATTATTAAAGTGAATTATTAAAGTATGAATTATTAAAGTGAATTATTAATGTATAAATTATTAAAGTGAATTATTAAAGTATGAATTATTAAAGTGAATTATTAAAGTTAAAGTAAAGTAAAAATAAAGTAAAGTAAAGTTTAAGTATAGTAAAAGTATAAAAAACTATGTACGTATAATACGCGTATAAATATATATAATATTAATTTAAATCGTTATATATATTTAATAAAATAAAATATAAATATCGTTATCTTTATCATACTGGTTAAGTAATGAGTTGTCAAAAGTGGTTCTAGATATTTATAAAATTTATATACGTTTTAATAATAAAGTTCTTTTAAACTGAAAACGTTTTTGTACGTTTGAAACTAAATCAAATAAATATGATAATTTTGTTTTCCAAAACTAAATATATTTAAGAATCATTTTGTTTAAAGGTTAAAATAATGGAAATCGTTATATCATAAAACGTTTTAGAAAAGTAGAATCATATATATTCATAATAGGTTTCAAGTTTTTAAATTACAGTCTGTTGGTGAAGCATTGGATAAAGTCCAAAGGTTAAATAAATGTATGAAATCATCTTAATGAAAAATGTCGAGTTACTTAACTTGTCGATATCCAACATCTAAGTTATTTACACTCCACGTTCTTACTTATAAATCACTTTACCATTTTCCGAATGTTGTCAAAAAGAATAGATTTTTTTAAATCACAGTGGACCTCATAACATGGACCCGTAATCATATCACAATGTATTTGATAAATCAATCATTTGATATTATCTTCTAATTCCATCGATAAACATATTGAAACAAATACGTTCGTGTAATGTATCATACGTTTAATACTTTATTAATATTCTCAAGTTATAATATATATATATATATATATATATATATATATATATATATATATATATATATATATATATATATATATATATACATATATATACATATCTATTTATATATAACGGCTCTTGAATCGTCAGAATTTGGTCGAGGTTATAATGAATGTATGAACACAGTTTAAAATTCTTGAGATTTAACTTAACAAACTTTGCTTATCGTGTCGGAATAATATAAAGATAAAGTTTAAATTTGGTTGGAAATTTCTGAGTTGTCACAGTACCTACCCGTTAAAGAAATTTCGTCCCGAAATTTGAATAGGATGGTCATGGCTGACAATAAGTATGTTTTCATGATGTATACGAGTTGGAAATTAGAGTTTTATTATCATCAAGTAATATAGATAAAGCAATTTGATTTTTGTGAAGAGTACGAGTGAAGTTATCACAAAAGAATGAAATGAGTAAATGCACGTTCTTTTTAACCAATGACATTGTCACGGTTGATTTCCGGAATTCAAGAAATTTAGAGAAAATCTTCGTAATAAGATTTGGTTCTTCGGTAATTAAGGAAGTTAGGATCTGCTTTGATTAAATGCGATAATCTGTTTTGATTGCTCTGTCGGATATTTTACCATATATCCACCCCCTTCATTTCCTTATTTCCACAACTCACACCTTTTATTCTTTCTCCCTTAATTCATACTTTATAGCATTCGCTAATATGCTCCATCCAGTTCTGATTCTTGATATACTCCTAACTTTCATATCTATCATTTTTTTTTCACCTGCCGCCAGAAGAATCTATTTACTTCTACTATACTCTTAGTTTTATAGTGTTTTTAGTTCTCCCGTGTCTTTATATTGCTATATGCATCGATATATATGGTTTGAAATTTCTGGGTTGTTGTTGGGTTTTATATCTTCCCTTATACTTCAAAGTCCCTGCTTCTGTCTTCTATAATCATTGTCATCCACAGTTAATACTCCCTCCTATTTACTGCGATTTATACTCCAATTTCTATTTTGGAGCTTTGTCCTTTCGTTTCTTCTTCTTGCGATTAAGCATCACTTGTAATGGTCCAGAATTCGCAGATATAAATTTTAGAATGAACATTGTTAATGTTCTAAGAAGGAATTGATAATGGCACAGTCTTGATTTGTTAAATTACCAGAATACCCTGAAAAAGACCGAATCATCAAGAAATATTTTCTTGATATTTTAGAGGTTAAATAGAATACAAGAGTCGTGTAACATGGCACATGATGATGTTATGATCCGTGAATCATCACATTCCATTTAGAAACTCAGCATCACTTACTGTAATATAATTACGTTGATCAAGTGTCATTATATTATACTAACCCATGCTTTAGTTCCCAACACTACTTCAAAACATTCATACTTTATACTAGAAGGTTTCAGAATTTAGAAACTAAAACAGTTTCCTTTATGCTGTGATACAGATTTCGCGAGGGGATAAATGATTTCAGATAAGAATGGTTATGAAAATATCTTCAGAAATATGGAGGATATTTATAACGGAAGATACGATGATATCTTAGAATATTTAAGATAAGAGGATGATGAAGAATATTGTCCGCAAGGGTTTTAGAGCAAGGAGCAAGGTATTTGTTAAGGATTTCAGCAGACACTGAATCATTTGGATTCTTTGAAGGTAGATTTCATCCTTGTGATTTTTACACATCCTCCTTCATACTTTGCTCAATCCGTTTTCCAGTTCCAAACCTTCTATTTTTCTGAGCTTTGCCAACCCACTATTCTTTATCATCAAACTTTTTTACTGTTTAGGTCATTTACAGTTCTTGCTGCTTCATCAGTATTTTTCAAAATTTTAAGAACTAGTTCGCAGTTTAGGGTGTTTTTCAGAAACTTCACATTCGCAGTATGTAAGTCCAGGAGATAGACGTTATATGTATAATTGTTGGAGTCGACATGCTGCGAGATTTTAAAATACTAATTGCTAAATCCCAATGATTCGTATGGAAATTCTCGTTACAAGATGCAGATAGGTAAATGATGGGGGTTTTGATAATTATAATGATTTTTCAAAAAAATCAAAAATCAGTGAAGTTGTTGGTAAGTTTATTGCTAATGTGATGGAACATAAATGGTGTAGGGACCCGTCCTAATCCATCTGGATGAATACATTACATTTGGTTACATCAAGAGGTACTTGACCTCTATATGATACATTTTACAAATATTGTATTCGTTTTTAAAAGACAAACTTTCATTTCATCGAAAGTTGACGGCATGCATACCATTTCATAAAATATCCAAATATAATTGACTTAATAATAATCTTGATGAAATCAACGACTCGAATGCAACGTCTTTTAACATATGTCATGAATGACTCTAAGTAATATCTCTAAAATGAGCAAATGCACAGCGGAAGATTTCTTTTATACCTGAGAATAAACATGCTTTAAAGTGTCAACCAAAAGGTTGATGAGTTCATTAGTTTAACATAAATAATCATTTTCATCATTTTAATAGACCACAAGGTTTTCATTTTTCATTTCTCATAAATATACGTCCCATGCATAGAGACAAAAATAATCATTCATATGGATTGAACACCTGGTAACAGACATTAATAAGATGCATATAGAATATCCCCATCATTCCGGGACACCCATCGGACATGATAAAATCGAAGTACTAAAGTATTCCAAATTCCAGAATGGGGCTTGTTGGGCCCGATAGATCTATCTTTAGGATTCGCATCAATTAGGGGGTATGTTCCCTAATTCTTAGGCTACCAAGCTAAAATGGGCATATTCGGCTTCGAACATTCAGCCATATAATGTAGTTTCGATTACTTGTGTCTATTTCGTAAAACATTTATAAAAGCGCATGTATTCTCAGTACCAAAATATATATTGCGAAAGCATTTAAAAAGGGAGTAAATGAAACTCACAATACTGTATTTTGTAGTAAAAATACATATGACGAAACGGAACAATGCATGGTTGGCCTTGGATTCACGAACCTATATCAGTTATATATATATATATATATATATATATATATATATATATATATATATATATATATATATATATATATATATATATATATAATCACATAATTCCTCCTACATAATATTTATATATTAAGCGTTATAGTTATATAAATATATATATATACTTTATTTATACTTTATATCTTCAGTTATATTTTATATATAGCTATATTGTAAATAATCAATATTCGTACATATAGTTATATTACAATATATATATAATTGTAATTGGTATTATATCAAAAATCAGTAATTTATTACATGTAATATTTATATAATAATATTATGATGTTTGTAGTAATAATAATACTGTAATAATAATAATACTAATGATAATAATAGTGATAATTAAAATAATGTAAATAAAATTATATATAAAAATCATGTTAATGAAAATAATAATAATAATAATAATAATGATAGTAAAAATGATAATAATAATGATAGTTTTAATTAAATATGTTAATGATAGTAACAATAATAATAAAAATAATAATAATAATATTGTGTAATATCTCCTCATATCTTAAATATATTTATTTTTCATAATTGAAATGAGTGCTTAATATAAATTAAAAAAAATAAAATATCAATGTTAAGATATTTTATTAAAATATTTAAGTTTTAATAATAGTAATCATATAATAATGATATTAGTATTAATATTAATAACTTCAAAAATAATTGTAGTGATAATAATGTTAATGGTAATAATAATAATAATAATAATAATAATAATAATAATAATAATAATAATAATAATAATAATAATAATAATAATAACAATAATAATAATAATAGTAATAATAATAATAATAATAATAATAATAATAATAATAATATAATAATAATAATAATAATAATAATAATAATAATAATAATATAATAATTATAATTATAATTATAACAATAACAATATTATTAATAATAATTTTAGTAATAATAATAATAATAATAATAATAATAATAATAATAATTCATAGGTTTTCTACTAATGATATTAATAATGATAATAATATTAATAATAATGATAATACTATAAATAATGATAATAATATAAATTATATTTATGTAAGTAATAAATTTCATGATATCAGTTATAATAACAAGTGATCTAAAAATTTTAATAACAACAATAATCATAATAATAATAATAATATTAATAATAATAATAATAATAATAATAATAATAAAAATAATAATATGGAAAACTACCTTAAAGGATACGTTCCAAAAATAAGTGCTCTCACGCTGGCTCGAACCCTCGACCTTTCGCTCAATGATAATACTCTTAACCATAACACCAACTGTTTCTTTCTGATTTAAGTCATATATTAAATCTACTTAACATTTCAGTTTTCATCTTCATTGCCATGAAGCAATAGCAGTTATTATGTTAACGACCCATTCTTATTTCGGCCCAATACCAAACGAATCCAACAATAGTTCACAAGCCCCGTAATGATTTAAGGTCCATTAACAAAAACTAAAGTGTTTTTGGTTTATAAAGAATACAGGAAAAGGCGAGGGGTAGCAGCAGCCATGAAACAAAACGAATAAAGGGTTTTCTTTCCACTTTCCTTTTTTTTTTAAACCGACAATCACAGCAACCTTGTTATTATCTTCAATATCGTTATTCAGTATCTCTATCAGAAAAAGATATGTACTGCAACAGTTAACAAGTTGGTTTATTGTTGATCGAATGGTATAATAGTTTATTAAAGATGATCATAGTGGGTTTGGCTTGTTTCTAATTGAATGACAGTAAGAGTTGCAATAAGATAATACGCGGCAGTAATCATCATCTTTACACCATTCGAGTTTCATCTTCATCATTCTAATACCCTCGTTTATCATAATCATAGGGTATCATCTTCATTATTTTTCTCAATTACTGTTGCAGGTTGTTTGGAGATGGTTTAGTGATATATTGGGTGGTGGCCGGTTCATCAAGAAACAGAAACAGTAATCATGGCAGTGTCACAGTAATTAAGATGGTAATTAATGGTGTTTGTCGGTGGTAGTCGTTTGGCTTGATAGAAAATAAACAGTTACAACAGTTTGGTATGGTTTGATCTTGCATTTTCATTAGAAAGAAAACGAGTAGCAGGTACAGTCGAGCAGCCCAACAGAGGAATAACTTGAATCACGGCCCAAACCAAAAGTTCAGCCCAACTGCCCTAACCCTACGACCCAACAGAAAACTAAACATGGCCAAAAAGAAAGAAAATAATCACGGCCCGATGTAGTTCATGTGGCTCGTTACAAAATGAATCTGATAGGCAATATAATAACTTGTTAAGTTGTACGTGGAATGAATTGATTGCCAATCACTTTAGGCTGTCACCATCACTTTACGTTTCCTTTATCATAATATATATATATATATATATATATATATATATATATATATATATATATATATATATATATACATCAATGAATTATACTATAATAATATAATTACCATGTATATCGATACTATTCATCGTCTCTAACCTCTTCACCTTCATCACCACGATCGATATACCAACAGAAATAGCAGCGACTGTAAAGAGCTTCATTTAGTGAAAGAAATAGATGCAGCAGCTAAGCTAATGTGCTAACAGTTGTAACCGTGACAGTCGCCAACAAAAAAAATAAACACGCGTATGACAACAGTAGTATTGATAGTGTTACGGTGGTTTTGATTTGAACGGTATGTATGTAGTAGTAACAATTTAGCGATGGTGGCTGTGGTGTTGAGTTCACGAATAAGAAAAGAAGGAAGAAGAAGGTGAGATAGAGGAGAGAGAGTGAGGTTATGATTAAGGATGACGGGTCTGGGTTTGTGTACAATTGATCATTAAACAGTATTATTACAGTTAGGGATGATCTATGGTTTAAGTGGTGTTTATTTGATGATGTTAGCTGATTGTTGTTGGTGATTGAAGAAATAACATAAATAAAATTTGGTGATTTACAAGGGTGGTTGTTTGAGTTGGACCGAATCAAAGATGCAAAGATGATGGTGATCGAGTTCATGATGAGGGCGGTGTCTAGTGGTGGTGAACTCCGGTGTCAGTTGTAGGTGGTGGTAGCATGGGTTGTGGTTTCAGTTTCAATAGAAAAAAAGCGTGGCAACGGGTGGTCTCACGGTGGTGATTGTTCTTCTAAATTGCAAGTATATGTATATAATATATATGAAAGAATGAAAGAATGGTTGGTTAAGGTGTTCATAAGTTTGAAACCCAACAAATGGGTTTGGTTCTTGAGAAAAAATAATAGAAACAGAAAGATGTAGAAGCAGAAGAAAAACATGAGTTTCTTTACTCATGTGTTCATATATATAAATATACATAAGTATAATAATAATATAATAATATTATTATATATTAAGTGAATGAATCAGGTGCAGTAAATCTCAAATTAAGCATAGTATTCGTAATAGTAATATTCAATCAATTTCATTAATTATACAGGTGCATGAATCATATCTTTATATATATATATATATATATATATATATATATATATATATATATATATATATATATATATATATATATATATATATATATATATATATATATATATATATATATATACATATATATATATATACATATATATATATATATATATATACATATATATATATATATATATATATATATATATATATATATATATATATATATATATATATATATATATATGAAACTTGTAGTTATAATTAATAATAGTATAGTAATAATGGAGGAAACGTGTTGAAATATTCAGCAGCCTAAATTCTTGGATTTATATTACCGACAGTTTTTAATTACGGATATTAATTCGTGTTCTGTTGCTAAACGATGACTGGTAAACATCTTAAGTTATTTTTCATAATAACTAAATCATATAATAGTTTATTATTATATTTAAAAATTATTATATATAATTATTTATAAATAACTATTTATATATACACATATATTTACAAATAATTGTTCGTGAATCGTCGGAAACAGTCAAAGGTTAAATGAATATATGAAATTGTTCAAAATTTTTGAGACTCAACCTAACAGACTTGGCTTATCGTGTCAAAAATATTAAATCGTATCGAGAGTTTGGTTTAAAATTAGTCGAAATTTTTCGGGTCACTACAAATGGTTCCCTGGTAACGATGGCGAAAGGGAAACGTATATATCATGGTTATAATAAGGTTGTTTTGACTGAAAAGTCGAAGTTGACTTGCAGGAGCTGTGACAATACTGACTACTTTGGAAATGAATTAAAAGTCATTTTAGATAATAAATGCCAAAGGGTCTGACACGGATACATGTTAAACTACGACTTTGGTTTTATAAGTTTTTCAGGTACATAACTGTGGGTAACATGTGGTTGGATCATCATCTCGATTGTTCATTATTTGAAATGTCTTCAGGAATTTCGGAGGGTTTGAACACAGATTGTAATCGTTAATATACATATGATGTTCTAGCACAATTTTGAAGTCAAAGTATAACTTGGAAAGATATAGGAATCTAAGTGTGATGATACTGGTTATATTTCGAATTGAATTCTGCGATTTCAAGACCAGCATATGTAATTGAATTTGAATGAGTATGGTTGTTTTGATTTTTATAAAATAATGTGTATTGTTGTGAAAATAGTGTGTATAGTTGTTGATTGCTGAATCAGATTCGAAGAATGTACCATATTAATTGTGAATTTATATATCTCTCGGGTATTACCTGCCCGTTAAAAAAAAAAATTCACAATTAATATTTTGTACAAAAGAATTTTATTACAGTCTTTACAAAAATATATATGTGTATATTTTCTTTAGATGTAACATAGATTTAATGAGTTAATATTAAATTAAACTCATCTGATTTATGGTTGAAACTAGAATTGAGTAATCCCTAAAACTTTAGAAATTACATAAGTATTTCTTCAATAATATTATGAATCAATACTTCGTTATTTGTTGATACATGATACTGGTTTTTGTGAAATTCTTGTGAACTTCGCCAGATACGAATGATGTTATTTGGAAAGTTTCGAGTACATCGATGATGAAAGTGTAAAATCAAACATATATTTAAATAATACACTTGGTTTATTATGAGTTGGAATTTATTGAATTGAGACAGAAATTGTAGCTAACGATGGTTAAGTTGCGGACGAAGGACGTAGCTCATTGCATATTAGTAATATGAATTAACCGAGTAGTTAAGATTTACACATAATAGCTTAGTATGGAAAGATTTATTTTGATCTCAAAATTTATATATATATAAAATATACATATAATTTCTTTAGAGGGAGTGAGTTAATACTTCATAACTCGTTGATACAATATACGTGTTATTGATTCGTAATGATGTCCACAGTGATTCTTGAACTGACGGAGTTTGTGATGTTATAGGTGCTGCTGATTCTGATGACACTGACGACACTGACTGTGATGGTGATGCTACGGTACTGTTGATGCTGTTGGTAAAACAAGTCTAACTTATAAATCACGCATCATTCTTGTCAGGGTTTCTACTATTCCTTCTATCATTTCGATTCACTCATCTGATTTATGGTTAGAGTTAGAATAGATAATCTCTAAGACTTTAGAGATTATATAATCACCGCGGAGTGTTTCTCCAATGAAGTTATGAATCAACACTTCATCATTTATTGTTGTTGGTATTCCTTGGTATCTATAGGTCGTATGACATTGGTGCTCGTGGGACAGATTGTAAAGTTGAGGTTTACGACGCGCTTGTGGTTGGGGGTGGTAATGGTACTGTTGGCGTTGATGATGGTAGTACTGGTTATGCTGCTGGTGATGCTGCTGGTGTTTGTAACATTTGCACCATATTCTCCAAAGCCACTACCCAAGCGCGAAGCTCATTGACTTCTTCTATTACACCGGGGAGATTGTCGGTTCGGACGAGCGGATAAATAAATCTAGAATTTGATGTAGTATATGATCGTGACGAGATACTCTTGAAATGAGAGAGAAAATGGTGTTTCGAACAGGTTCGCCGATAAGTGCTTCAGGTTCTTCGTCAAGAGGGCAATGTGGTGGATGGAAAGGATCGCCTTCTTCTTGTCTCCAATGATTGAGAAGGCTACGAACCCATCCCCAATTCATCCAAAATAGATGATGGCTGATTGGTTGATCCATTCCAGTCACACTACTTTCGGAGCTTGAGTGGGATTCCATATCGGAATTCGAGGGACTTGAACTAATGACGAATTCCATTTCGTTCGATTGAATAAAGGATTTTTCGATATGAAATAATTTTCCGGCTATCGGGTGGCATTCTAATTACATAGAATATCTATATATATAGCGCAAAAGATTTCGTAGATTACGGAGGAATTTACGGGATATGTCAGGAAAAGTTTAGAGTAACAGATACGCTAAGATATGAATTTTGTCTATACACTATTCATGCAATCAATGCAGTAAGACGTGTCTAGACTAAGAATGATAAGCAGGCAATTTCCGACAAAAATGATAAGCAAAACTTTTGACATGCAGATACGGTCAAAGTCCAGACTCACTAATGCATCCTAACGAGTATCAGTTAGACACACTAATGCAGACCTAGTTCGCTAAGACCACCGCTCTGATACCAACTGAAAGGACCCGTTCATATACATTATAAACGATTCACAATAGTTGATTACATCGCGAGGTATTTGACCTCTATATGATACATTTTACAAACATTGCATTCGTTTTTAAACGACAAACTTTCTTTAAATCTAAAGTTGACGGCATGCATACCATTTCATAATGCATCAAACTATAATTGACTTAATAATAATCTTGATGAACTCAATGACTCGAATGCAACGTCTTTCGAAATATGCCATGAATGACTCCAAGTAATATCCTTAAAATGAGCTAATGCACAGCGAAAGATTTCTTTAATACCTGAGAATAAATATGCTTTAAAGTGTCAACCAAAAGGTTGGTGAGTTCATTATTTTTTCATAATCCATCACTTCCATAATTTTATTAGACCACAAGATTTAAATTCCATCTTTCATAAACATAATCTCGTATCAGGCATTTCGCACGGCTTAGAGATAAAAGTCATTCATACGAACTACAAACACCTGGTAATCGACCTTAACAAAATGCATCTAGAATATCCCCCGCATACCGGCATTTCGCACGGTCATGCAAAAAGCATACAATCAGGCCACTCTTTTAAATATGATGGTTATGTACACCTCACTAACAGATCATATCTTTTAAAGCTGGCGATTGTATACCTATTTCGAAGTACTAAAGCAGTTCAAATTCTCTGACTGGGGCTTGTTAGTGCCCATAGATCTATCTTTAGGATTCGCGTCAATTTGGGGCTCGGTTCCCAAATTCTCAGACTACCAGACTAAAAGGGGTGATATCCGGTGTACTCATTACTCATTCGTAGAATGTTTTTAAGTACTTGTGTCTATTTCGTCAAACATTTATAAAAGTTGCGCATGTATTCTCAGTCCCAAAAATATATTGTAAAAGCATTTAAAAGGGGAGTAATGAAACTCACAATACTGTATTTTGTAGTAAAAATACATATGACGTCATTGAACAAGTGCAAGGTTGGCCTTGGATTCACGAACCTATATTAATTATATATATTTATATGTTTGATCAATATCTGTCTAACAATTTAGGTCAAGTCGTAGTGTATCACAATCCTAATGCTCGATACTAAATATGCAAAAGTCAGCAAAAGTCAAATTGACCAAAATGTCTTCCAAAATTTATACATGATTATTATATAGTTTAAATATAGTCATTTTATATATTTAAATATTTTTAACAGATTTTATTAAAGTAAATAATATAGTTCTTTTATTAATAAATAAAATTTTATATTAAAATTTATATAATAAAAATATACTTTTATATATTTTAAGTAATAAAATTTATAAAGTTCATTTAATATCATAAAAATAATATGATAGGTATTATTAATGTAATTATATTATACGTAGTAAAATATCTCTGTATCACATATTTATTTGATAAAATAATATTGATAATCATAATAATAAGTAAACGTTGTATTATTTTGTAATAATTATTATTATTCTACTAATAAAAATAACAATAATTATATTTTCTAAAAATGATAAAATGATAATTTTTATTAATAATAGTGCTAAAATGATAATAATAATAATGATGTTTCATATTAACAATGATATTTTTAGTAAAAATAATAATTTTAGTAAAAATTATAGTTTTAATATTAATAATATTTTTAATAATAATAATAGTAAAATAATGAAAACGATATTTTTTCTTTAAATCAATATCTTACAATATCTTAATTTCATCATGATACTCATACTCATTATTTCCTAATCACTTCGTTTAATAGCTTTTAGTCGTCTTTTATATCGCGTTCATATTAATAATAATAATAATAGTAATCATAATAATTAGATGTTACTAATATTAGTTTTAATTATAATAATACTAATAATAATAATATTAATGATAATACTAATAACTATTTGAATGATAATAATAATAATAATAATAATAATAATAATAATAATAATAATAATAATAATAATAATAATAATAATAATAATATTAATAATTATTATAACCTTAACGATAATAATGATAATAATAATAATAATAAAAATAACAATAATATCTTTTATTAATTATAATAATAATAATAATAATAATAATAATAATAATAATAATAATAATAATAATAATAATAATAATAATAATAATAATAATAATAATAATAATAATAATAATTAGATTATAACGACGATAATAATAATCATTTTTACAAAAATTCAATTGGTGACTATAACTTCCAAACCGTTCATTGAAACCATTTGATATCTAAATGAAAAGTTCTCAATTTCTCGCTAGCTTTCCAATGACATGCATATCATATACCTTATCTTAATAGCATATGTATTTAATTCAAGTTTCGACATAACCTATCTAACGACAATAACGAGTGTATAAGCATGCATAATCCTATATACCCGAGCACTAGTCAGGGATACACTAATAATATATAAAAGTTAAGTTATGAGGGCTCACTTATCAATATTTAGATTCAATATTGTAGGAAAAGTACGTAGACGTAACGGGGATGATAAACACTAGTTTGACTCACGAGCAATACTCCTGAACCATACCCATAACCTCCATAGCTATAACCCATAATTTTCTTAGCTCTATCCAGCTCGAAAAACAATTTCAAAATCAATCGGACAGCAATCCGTCGTAATATTTTATGTATACTAATAATATCTTGAAATAATACGGAGTAAATATATATATGTAAATCGATTGAGAGTGTTTAGAGAAAAATATTTTCAAGTTTCTATTAAATAATGAAACCTATTGAATTCTATTTATAATAGATTTTTAAATTATTAAAATGAATTATTAAAGTATGAATTATTAAAGTGAATTATTAATGTATGAATTATTAAAGTGAATTATTAAAGTATGAATTATTAAAGTGAATTATTAAAGTTAAAGTGAAGTAAAAATAAAGTAAAGGTAAAGTTTAAGTATAGTAAAAGTATAAAACTATGTACGTATAATACGCGTATAAATATATATAATATTAATTTAAATCGTTATATATATTTAATAAAATAAAATATAAATATCGTTATCTTTATCATACTGGTTAAGTAATGAGTTGTCAAAAGTGGTTCTAGATATTTATAAAAGTTATATACGTTTTAATAATAAAGTTCTTTTTAAACTGAAAACATTTTTTACGTTTGAAACTAAATCAAATAAATATGATAATTTTGTTTTTCAAAACTAAATATATTTAAGAATCATTTTTTTTAAAGGTTAAAATAATGGAAATCGTTATATCATAAAATTTTTTAGAAAAGTAGAATCATATATATTCATAATAGGTTTCAAGTTTTTAAATTACAGTCTGTTGGTAAAGCATGTGATAAAGTCCAAAGGTTAAATAAACGTATGAAGTCATCTTAATGAAAAATGTCGAGTTACTTAACTTGTCGATATCCAACATCTAAGTTATTTACACTCCACGTTCTTACTTATAAATTACTTTACCATTTTCTGAATGTTGTCAAAAAGAATAGATTTCTTAAATCACAGTGGACCTCATAACATGGACCCGTAATCATATCACAATGTATCTGATAAATCAATCATTTTATATTTTCTTCTAATTCCATCGATAAACATATTGAAACAAATACGTTCGTGCAAAGTATTATACGTTTAGTACTTTATTAATATTCTCAAGTTATAATATATATATACATATATATACATATCTATTTATATATAACAGTTCGTGAATCGTCAGAATTTGGTCGAGGTTATAATGAATGTATGAACACAGTTTAAAATTCTTGAGATTTAACTTAACAAACTTTGCTTATCGTGTCGGAATAATATAAAGATAAAGTTTAAATTTGGTTGGAAAATTCTGGGTTGTCACATCTTCGTCAAACTTGCACTTCCCAACCCATTTGAGATTAATTACTTTAGCACCATGCGGCTTAGTAACTAGTTTCCAAATATCTAAACGATGGAATTGTTGAATCTCTATTCTTGAAATATGACATGAGTACTCGTAGTATGCAGCAGCAGCTGTCATATGAGTATCAACTTGACCATCAAACTGAACTTGCCTTCTTGTTCTAACACATGCATTTGGATCTCCAATAATATTCTCTCTTGAATGAGCAGCTGTAGTTTTAGGAATTGGTTGTGCTGGAACATGTATCTCAGGTTGTAGATTCATAGTATCACCAATATCTTCATGATTATCAGAACTCTCACTTGAAATATCAGATCCGCGGGTATCGTACACTGGATCAACGTCTTGATCTGAATCTTGAATTGGATCATCGATAGTGGGTAATGGAGTTGGATTTGGAGTAGATGCAGATACTTCTGGTTCATTTTGTAAATCAAATAGCATTTGTAACTCAACTTCATTCTCCGTCTGATCTGGAGCAAGATTGAATGAGTCAATCAGCTCATCATAGTTATAAATCCAAGGATGACTCTTCGGAACATTCTTCGTATGATTCCTCTGGACATCAACTTCGGACCATTTGTGACGATCGCTCCAAATCCATATGGACGAACACGTCATTCATTGATTTCATTGCGAGGTATTTGACCTCTATATGATACGTTTTGTAAACATTGCATTCTTTTGAAAAGGCATACCATAAATGAATATTTAAATCAAAGGTTTTCGACATCTGATGATTTCTACATATAGACAATCACCGTATATAATAGTTTACAATAGTACTTCCGTTGAAAATGCAGTCAAAATAAGGTACATGATGATGAATTGGTGAATGCAACGTTTTCTTGAAAAATATGCCATATAAGACTCCATGCACATAGCTTGTCTATCATATAAGCAAACAGCGGAAGACTTCTAGGGAACCTGAGAATAAACATGCTAACAAGTGTCAACACAAAGGTTGGTGAGTTCATAGTTTGTATGTTTCGCATAATCTGTATATAAAGATGGATCACAAGATTTCAGTTGTTTCATCCAGAAACGTTTATCAAAATATTCTACGAAATTGAGCACCCTGGTAACTAAACTTAACGTATATATAATTTGTACCCTTTGTATAATCATCTTAATAATACACGCAAACCAACGTGTACGCTTCTCAAATAGCATACGTCCGTTAAAAGGCTAGTGCTCTAGCTCGGATGGGGATATCAAGCCCTATGGATCCATATACTACTACTCGCGCCCACCAGTTCTTATAACTGGCAGTTAACAGTTACCAAAGCTAAGGGATTTTCGGTTCAAACTCAGTGTAGAATTTAGTATGTACTTGTATCCATTGAGTTTTAAATAAAGTGCATGTATTCTCAGCCCAAAAATATATATTGCAAAAGCAATTAAAAAGGGATCAATGAAACTCACCTTAGCAGCACATACAGTTGTTCATCGTAATGTAACCCAAACTCGGTATATCAAAGAATCGTAGATCTCAACCTAGAGAACATATGTTAGTCAATAAATGTCTATCAATCTAGGTCAGGTCATAGTGTATCACAATCCTAATGCTCGAGATCGACATATAAAAGTTATCCAAAGTCGTTTCAAAAAGTCAATTTTGACAATAGTTTAACAAAACGAGACGTACCTTATATAAGGATTCATATACTCGGTTGGTAATATTCAAAAATTCAATTTATCAATCTCGTAAGCAAGTTGTTTAAATCTTAATTGTAGATTCAAAAGCAATTTCAATTAATTTCAATCATAATTCAGTTGCTCATATCTTTTAATCCGTTCATCGAAATTATTCGATATCTAAATGAAAAGTTATTGATTTTTTGCCAGCTTTCCAAAAACATGTAAATCATATAACTTTTACCAGTAATATATGTATTTAATTCGCGATCTATTATAAACTGTTTAACGACGAAATTTAGCATACACGTATGTATAAATATATATACTCGAGCACTAGACATGGATACACAATTAATATATAAAAGATAAAATATGAGTGCTTACGTATCAATATTGAGATTCAATATTGTAGGATAGTACGTAGAAGTAACGGAGATGATAAACACTAGGTTTGACTTACGAGCAAAACCCTCGAACAATACCCATAACCTCCTTAGTAATAACCCATAGTTTCCTTAGCTCTATCCCACTTGAAAACCCATTTTGAAAGTGACACGCTCATGACCTCGTCGTAGTATTTTAAGTGATATAATTAATAATAATAATAATAATACTATTAATAATAATAAAATAAATAATAATAATCTTAATAATAATAATAATAATAATAATAATAATAATAATAATTTAAATAAATAAATTTACACATAGTAATATATGTGTAAAACAACTCGCGCAGAAACCTGGTATTTATAGGCATAATTCCTGATTCTGATGCCCATGCGATCGCATGGGTTTTATGCCTATTTCTCATGCGATCGCATGGCCGTCAGATCCAGCTCACATATTTTTGTTTTTTTGTTTGTCGACATAATAATTAATAATATATATAATATATTTAATTTATATAATTAATTATATATTATATTAAATTCACATGCATAGTTAACTTGTAATTTTTGTTCCGATAAGTCGTACGTTGTTACGCGACTTATGTCCCGGTTCCGGTTTTTCGAGTGTCCCTTCGTACGCTGAGAAAACTTGTAATTTTCATTCTGGGACACGTACCTTTGTCAAAATATAGCCTTAAATTATCCCTAAATTATACCACCCAGAGTATATCTTAAACTTTAGGGTATTTTGGTCATTTACTTCTATAAATCATTGTCTCGTTATTTATTAATATAATAGTATTTATCAAACGTTTCATAGCCAAGTTAATATCTATTCTCAATATTTATAAACACGTTTTAAAATACGTATCGCAAGTTATTCATATAATTAATTCTTAACAGTTAATATTCCTTATTATTGTATGTGTCCAAATTACGTTATTTAAACAAATAATTCACCATTTATTCCGAATACCGTTAAAATGAATGATTTCTCAAATCTAGTGGACCTCTCAACAGAGACTCGTAATAATATCATAATTCTTAAGAGACTCGGTAAATATCTTTTACTTGAATCGTTTGGCATAATCTTTTAACTCGATAATTAAATATATCAATCAGATAATTAAACCAATAAGTTTAATGCACAGTATCATATCCTCAACACTTTGTTACATTTTCAAGTTATAGTATATGTATCTATATAATTGTTCGCGTTTCGTTGAGAACAATCGAAGATTAATTGAACAGTTCAAAATTTTGAGATTTAACTTCATAGACTTTGTTTATCGTGTCGGAAACGTTAACCATACAAGATTAAGTTTAAATTTGGTCAGAATTTTCCGGGTCATCACAGTACCTACCCGTTAAAGAAATTTCGTCCCGAAATTTGAGTGAGGTTGTCATGGCTAACAATAAAAAAAAGTTTTTATGACGAATATGAGTCGATAAATAGAGTTTTATCACCGTTGAATAATATGGATAAAGCAATCCAATTACTTGAAGCGTATGAGAGAAGCCGTCGTAATAAAGTGAAATGGAGAATAGAGATGCGTCTTATCTCTTGACGTAGTAACGATTGATTTTCGGAATTTAAGGAATAGAAAATCTTTATAATCTAAATAAGATTTGATTCTTCGGGAATTAAGAAAATTAAGATTTCCTTTGATTAATTGCGTAATCTGCCTCGATTGTTATGTCTGATATTTTGCTATAAATTGCCCACTTCCGTTTCATTATTTTCACCACTCCCACATCTTCTTCCTCATTTCATACTTCCAAAAGATTGTGAAATGCTTCATCCAGTTCTGATTCTTGATATACTCCTAACCTTCATATATGTCATTCTTCTCTTTCATTTACCACCGGAGGATTTTATTTACTTTTACTTTTATCTTGGGGTTATAGTGTTATTAATTTTCCCGTGTCTTTACGTTGCAATACGTATTGATATACACGGTTTGTAAATTTCAGGGATGTTTTCGGGCTTTATATTTTCCATTATATTTCGGAGCTTCATGCTTTCGTTTTCTCTTCCCGACTTTAAGTCAAGCGAATAATGGTCCTAAATTCGTAGCTATACATTCCGGAATGAACATAATTAATGTTCTAAGAAAGAAACTGTAATAGCACAATCTGACTTGTCAAATTACCAGAATACCTTGAAAAAGACCGAATCATTAAGAAAATATTTTCTTGATATTTTTAGAGATTATATAGAATTAAAGAGTTATGTAACATGGTTCATGATGAGGGTATGATCTGTGAACCTTTATCACATTCCATTAGAAACTCAGTATGACTTACTGTAATATAATCACGTTGATCAAGTGTCATTATATTATACTAACTCATGCTTCAATTCCCAACACTACTTCAAAAACATCCATTTTTCGAAATTTTCAGAAATTAGAAACTAAAATAGTTTCTTTTATGATGTAACACAGATAGCGTGAAGAGATAAATGATTTCAGATAAGAATAGTTATGAAAATATCTTCAGAAATATGGAGGATATTTATAATGGAAGATACGATGATATCTTAGAATTTTTAATATCGGAGGATGATGCGGAAAATCTGTCTGTGAAGGTTTAGAATAAGAAGTAAGATTCTTACTAATGGTTTCAGCAGACACTGAATCATTTGGATTCTTTGAAGGTAGATTTCGTCCTTGTGATTTGTCTACAGCTTCCTTCATACTTTGCTCAACCCGTTTTCCAGTTTCAAACCTTCTCTTTTTCTGTGCTTTTCCAACACACTACTCTTTATCATCAAACTTTTGACTGTTAAAGTCGTTTATAGTTTTTGCTGATTCATCAGCATTTTTCCAAAATCGTAGAACTAGTTTCGTAGTTTGGGGTGTTTTTCAGAAACTTCACATTCGAAGTATGTAAGTCTAGAAGATAGACATTATATGTATATATATAACTGTTGGCGTAGAATTGCTGCGAAATTCAAAATACTAGTTGCTAATTCCCGGTAGTTGGTATAGCAATTATTGTTACAAGATCTGGATGAGTACATGATAGGGTTTTAATGAGTATAATGATTTTTCAGAAGGTCAAGGATTAATGAAGTTGTTAGTAAATTTACTGCTAATGTGGTGGAACGTAAAAGGTTCCCCGGTAATAAAAACGTATATGTCAAGGTTACAATAAGGTTAATCTGAAAAGTCGAAGTTGACTGGTTGAAAGTGTGATAAAACTGGATACTTTGAAACGGATGGCAAGATTATTTTTAGTAATAACAATGCTAAAGGATCTTTCACATTTTTGAAGTCAAAGTATAGCTTTGAAAGATGTAGAGATCTAAGAATGATGTCACCCGTTAAATCTTGACTTGGATTCTGATCCGTCAATATCAGAATATGTAATTGAATTTGTATGGAAACGATTGTATATCGCTGTGAGCATAGTTAATAATTTTTGAATCAAAGTTGAAGAATGTACAGTGTAACATATTAATTGTGAACTTATATATTCCCGAGTATTACCTACCCGTTAAAGATTTCACAATTAATATTTTGTACAAAAGAATTTTCAGTACATTCTTTATGAAAATATATGTATGTATATTTCTTCAGATGTAATACAGATTTAATGAGTTAATATCATATTAAGCTCATTTGATTTTTAACTTGAATTAGAAATGAATAATCTCTAAAACATTAGAGATTACATAATCTTCGTGGAGTATTTCACTAATGAAATCAATACTTCATTATTTATTCTTATTGATATTCCTTGGTGAAGGGTGTTGATATTCGTGGAATTCTTGCAAACTTCGCAAGGTGCAAATGATGTTTTCTAGAAAGTTTCGAGTGCATCGAAGATGAAAGTGTAAAATCAACCATGTTATTGAATAATACACTTGGTTTATTGTGAAATGAAATTCATTGAATTGAAACAGAGATTGTAGTTATCGATGATTAAGCCGTTAATGAAGGATGTACATCATTGCATATTAGTAATATGAACTAACCGAGTAGTACCTACCAGTTAAGATTCACACGTAATAGCTTAGCACGAAAATATTTATTTTGATTTCAAAATTCATATATATTAAATATACATAAAATTTCTTCAGGGGAAATGAGTTAATACTTCATCGGTTATTGTTGCTGGTATTTCTGGGTAACTACGGTGCGTATGACGTTGATGCTCGTGGAACAGATTGTGAAGTTGAGGTATGCGATGCGGATGTTGTTGGTGGTGGTAATGGTACTATCGGTGTTGTTGTCGGTGGTACTGTTGATGCCGATGATGCTGCTGGTGTTTGTAACCTTTGCACCATATTCTCCAAAGCCACTACCCGAGCACGAAGCTCGTTGACTTCTTCTACTACACCGGGATGATTGGCGGTTCAGACGAGCGGATGAATAAGATCCAGAATTTGAGATAGTATATTATCGTGACGAGATACTCTGGAAATGAGAGAGAAAATGGTGTCTCGAACAGGTTCGGCGGTAAGTGCTTCAGGTTCTTCGCCAAGAGGGCAATGTGGTGGGTGAAAGGGATCGCCTTCTTCTTGTCTCCAATAATTAAGTAGGCTACGAACCCATCCCCAATTCATCCAGAATAGATGATGGCTAATTGGTTGATCCATTCCGGTTACACTGTCTTCGGAATTCAGGTGAATATCCATATCGGAATAGCTGTCAGAGTTTGAACTTGATACGGGATCCATCATGTATAAATAGGGAGATGATTTTTGATATGAATTAAATTATAGAATTTAGTTTGGTATTCTTCAATACATAATTTACATATGTATATATAATACCAAATTCCATAAATCACGGAGAAATTTTCGGAAGATATCAGGAAAAGTTTACAGTAACAGATACGCTAAGATATGAATTTTTGTCTATACACTATTTATGCAATAAATGCAGGAAAACGTGTCTAGACTTAAGAATGATAAGCATGTAATTTCTGACAAGAAATGATAAGAAAAACTTTTAACTTGCAGACACGGTCGAAGTCCAGACTTACTAATGCATCTTAACAACTATCAGTTAGACACATTCATGCAAGACCTGATTCGCTAGGACCAACGCTCTGATACCAACTGTGACGATCGCTCCAAATCCATATGGACGAACACGTCATTCATTGATTTCATTGCGAGGTATTTGACCTCTATATGATACGTTTTGTAAACATTGCATTCTTTTGAAAAGGCATACCATAAATGAATATTTAAATCAAAGGTTTTCGACATCTGATGATTTTTACATATAGACAATCACCGTATATAATAGTTTACAATAGTACTTCCGTTGACAATGCAGTCAAAATAAGGTACATGATGATGAATTGGTGAATGCAACGTTTTCTTGAAAAATATGCCATATAAGACTCCATGCACATAGCTTGTCTATCATATAAGCAAACAGCGGAAGACTTCTAGGGAACCTGAGAATAAACATGCTAACAAGTGTCAACACAAAGGTTGGTGAGTTCATAGTTTGTATGTTTCGCATAATCTGTATATAAAGATGGATCACAAGATTTCAGTTGTTTCATCCAGAAACGTTTATCAAAATATTCTACGAAATTGAGCACCCTGGTAACTAAACTTAACGTATATATAATTTGTACCCTTTGTATAATCATCTTAATAATACACGCAAACCAACGTGTACGCTTCTCAAATAGCATACGTCCGTTAAAAGGCTAGTGCTCTAGCTCGGATGGGGATATCAAGCCCTATGGATCCATATACTACTACTCGCGCCCACCAGTTCTTATAACTGGCGGTTAACAGTTACCAAAGCTAAGGGATTTTCGGTTCAAACTCAGTGTAGAATTTAGTATGTACTTGTATCCATTGAGTTTTAAATAAAGTGCATGTATTCTCAGCCCAAAAATATATATTGCAAAAGCAATTAAAAAGGGATCAATGAAACTCATCTTAGCAGCACATACAGTTGTTCATCGTAATGTAACCGAAACTCGGTATATCAAAGAATCGTAGATCTCAACCTAGAGAACATATGTTGGTCAATAAATGTCTATCAATCTAGGTCAGGTCATAGTGTATCACACTCCTAATGCTCGAGATCGACATATAAAAGTTATCCAAAGTCGTTTCAAAAAGTCAATTTTGACAATAGTTTAACAAAACGAGACGTACCTTATATAAGGATTCATATACTCGGTTTGTAATATTCAAAAATTCAATTTATCAATCTCGTAAGCAAGTTGTTTAAATCTTAATTGTAGATTCAAAAGCAATTTCAATTAACTTCAATCATAATTCAGTTGCTCATATCTTTTAATCCGTTCATCGAAATTATTCGATATCTAAATGAAAAGTTATTGATTTTTTGCCAGCTTTCCAAAAACATGTATATCATATAACTTTTACCAGTAATATATGTATTAAATTCGTGATCTATTATAAACTGTTTAACGAAGAAATTTAGCATACACGTATGTATAAATATATATACTCGAGCACTAGACATGGATACACAATTAATATATAAAAGATAAAATATGAGTGCTTACGTATCAATATTGAGATTCAATATTGTAGGATAGTACGTAGAAGTAACGGAGATGATAAACACTAGGTTTGACTTACGAGCAAAACCCTCGAACAATACCCATAACCTCCTTAGTAATAACCCATAGTTTCCTTAGCTCTATCCCACTTGAAAACCCATTTTGAAAGTGACACGCTCATGACCTCGTCGTAGTATTTTAAGTGATATAATTAATAATAATAATAATAATACTATTAATAATAATAAAATAAATAATAATAATCTTAATAATAATAATAATAATAATAATAATAATAATAATAATAATAATTTAAATAAATAAATTTACACATAGTAATATATGTGTAAAACAACTCGCGCAGAAACCTGGTATTTATAGGCATAATTCCTGATTCTGATGCCCATGCGATCGCATGGGTTTTATGCCTATTTCTCATGCGATCGCATGGCCGTCAGATCCAGCTCACATATTTTTGTTTTTTTGTTTGTCGACATAATAATTAATAATATATATAATATATTTAATTTATATAATTAATTATATATTATATTAAATTCACATGCATAGTTAACTTGTAATTTTTGTTCCGATAAGTCGTACGTTGTTACGCGACTTATGTCCCGGTTCCGGTTTTTCGAGTGTCCCTTCGTACGCTGAGAAAACTTGTAATTTTCATTCTGGGACACGTACCTTTGTCAAAATATATCCTTAAATTATCCCTAAATTATACCACCCAGAGTATATCTTAAACTTTAGGGTATTTTGGTCATTTACTTCTATAAATCATTGTCTCGTTATTTATTAATATAATAGTATTTATCAAACGTTTCATAATCAAGTTAATATCTATTCTCAATATTTATAAACATGTTTTAAAATACGTATCGCAAGTTATTCATATAATTAATTCTTAACAGTTAATATTCCTTATTATTGTATGTGTCCAAATTACGTTATTTAAACAAATAATTCACCATTTATTCCGAATACCGTTAAAATGAATGATTTCTCAAATCAAGTGGACCTCTCAACAGAGACTCGTAATAATATCATAATTCTTAAGAGACTCGGTAAATATCTTTTACTTGAATCGTTTGGCATAATCTTTTAACTCGATAATTAAATATATCAATCAGATAATTAAACCAATAAGTTTAATGCACAGTATCATATCCTCAACACTTTGTTACGTTTTCAAGTTATAGTATATGTATCTATATAATTGTTCGCGTTTCGTTGAGAACAATCGAAGATTAATTGAACAGTTCAAAATTTTGAGATTTAACTTCATAGACTTTGTTTATCGTGTCGGAAACGTTAATCATACAAGATTAAGTTTAAATTTGTTCAGAATTTTCCGGGTCATCACACCATTCTTCAACACATCTTGTCTTATTGTTGAAAACTCGATTGTTAGGAGAACTATACTCAAGAAATACTCCAGTAACCACTTTTGAATCATAAGTACTTCCTGGTTTTCTTTTCAAGATGGTACACGGTGCACCAAATGGTTCTAGATGCTTCAAAGATGGTTTTCTCCCATGCAATAGCTCATAGCAAGTTTTACCCAGTTGTTTAACAGTCAGTACTCGATTCATAGTGTAACACGCATTTGCAACAGCTTCACTCCAAAAATGAACAGGTAACGATGAATCTGCTAGCATTGTTCTAGCTGTCTTAATCAATACTCTATTCTTTCTTTCAGCAACACCATTCGTTTGAGGAGCGTATGCAGAACTGAGCTGCATATTGATACCTTTTTCAATACAGAAACCTTCAAGATACTGATTCTTGAATTCTGTACCATTGTCACAACGAATCTTTCTTACCTTTAAATTGAAACCTGTTTCTAATCGATTGATTAGCACTTTTAAGTTCTCAAAAGTATCGGACTTCTCTTTCAAAAACATTACCCAAGAAAATCTTAAATAATCATCAGTTACAACCAAACAATACTTACTTCCATCAATGCTTTCAAAACGAATTGGACCGAAAAGATCCATATGTAACAATTCAAGTGGAGCAGAGATTGGATTATACTTCACCAGCTTATGAGCTTTCTTGCTCTGCTTACCCTTTTTACACGGAACACATGTTCCTGGAATCTGAAAAGATCGAAGATCAACACCTTCTACAAGATTGTTGTGAACCAGATGGTTCATCTTTCGAAAACTTAAATGACCTATGCGTTTGTGCCATGTAATAGAATCTTGTTCAGTCGCTTTAGAAACAAAAGCTTGATGATGTTCAGCAGTTGAAGTAGCAACATTCATATCTAGCATATATAAATCAGCTTGTCTAGGAGCCTTCATCAAAATCATTTCAGGAGGAATCACAAACTCTGGCTTCAAAATGTAGCTGAATTCGTCATCAAATGCTACCTAGAAAGATTTTTCACATATTTGTGAAACCGACAACAAATTGTTTGCAAGCTCTTGACAATAGTTCACTTTGTTAAAACTGACTTTCTCATTCTTCAAATAACCTTGAGCTGAAATGTGACCTCCTTTGTCTCCAGCAAAAGCTACATAACCTCCCTTAATTGGGTGTACATCCGACTGAAGATATAGATGTCCAGTCATATGTCTTGAAGCGCCACTATCCACTATCTAGGTGTTGTTTGTAGGTACCCTGGTTCCCTGCACATAATATTAAGAGAATTAATTGATAATGGGAACCCACGCCCGGACGGCAGTAGGTTGTCCATTAACAACCATAGCTTGAAATTCCATCCATTTTTCACATTTTGCTCATTTTCAGAGCGATTCACTCTTGGTCTGGTACGAGAAAAGTATTTTTGACCACTAGCTTTTTGCGAAGGCGATCGTGCCTTTGGTTCAAAAGCTCTACTATGATCACTTGATTTGGCAACTCTTGCCTCCGTATCCTATTTAGGAACCTTAATCTTCACATGAGAAATTGACCTATTGAAGTTATTTCTCTTATACTCTCCATAGACAACATTTGCTGTATGTTTTTTAGCACGAACTTAATCATTAACGGGTGAACCTATTTTATGAGCATAAGATGATCTGTGATCATCATATGTGAGGTCAATCTTCTGTCTGGGTGATCTATATCTTCTAGGACAATTAGCAGCAATATGTCCAAAAATAACACAATTAAAACATTGACAAAACTACCTATGTCCTCTAAATTCATGCACATTATTAAAGTTTGAGGATGACCGATCTTGTGTTCTTACAAACACAGGAGAATCATTTGTTTTATTTCTTGGAACGGGCTTAGGTGTAACAGGAGGAACATGTCTGTCAGCAAATCTAGGATTTCTTAAAATTTTAACAGGACCTTTTGGTGTTCTAACCCTGCTTGTCTTAGAGTTATCTGCTAAACCAGTTTTCCTATCTTCCTCATGATCTAGAGCACCTTCAGCAGTATCATCGGAAGTTGTATTCTTAGTTGAGCTACACTTTTTATTCTTTTCAACGTAATCTTCGTAACTAGGAGGAATACAGTCTTCTGGTCGATCGTCAACTACGTTTGCATTAACAAATGTGTTCTGAAAAGGAGGAGATGCAGAACTATATCCAATACCCTTGCCCTTGGTGTCATTAAGTTCCACCATTAATGCATTCCATTGTGACGCACTTGCCCAACAATTCATTTTAATTGAAATTGCTTCTAAATCAGCTTTAACGCATTCATTTTCTTTCTTTAATTCATTAATTGTGTCAACACGTTTAATTAAATCTTGATTTATGTCAAAGTTATAACATTTAAGATGGTGAAGTTGATTTTTATAAACTTTGATCTGCTCTTTCAACTCATTTTCAACCTTAGTGGTCACATGGTCTGCATGCCATTTTTCTTTCATCTCCGCATATGCCTTTGTTAAATTAACTATTGTTATCTTAGATTCAACACATTTAACACATTCAATAACAGTAGATGGATCAGAAGAAACCTGTTGAGCGTTATTTGATGAAGATGTCTCAGCCATAAACGCAAAGTAATTTGTCTTCTTCCTATCATCGAGCTCATCTTCTAATTCTGACGAGTCTGTAAGGAACTCTGATGTATCAGCATCTTTACCCAAATGAATCTGTTCAAGTCTGCCCCAAATATCTTTTGCTCTAGTTAACCCGAAGACCTTCTCAAGATCACTTTTTTATAAGCACATCCTTAGTAAGTCTACTGCTTGCTTGTTCAATGCTTCAAAATCAGTTTGGTTAACTCCTGTAAGGTCAGCTTTATCTTCAATTTCTGAATCTGAACTTTTTTCTGAATCATCATGTAACGACCCTGGATTTTCGAACGTTTAATTATTAATAATTTATTATTAATGCTTGTGTTTTAATAAACGTGTTCTTATACGTGTTACTTGTTACCGTATTTAACTTTACATGCCCGATTTGTCTTTGTGACACACGTACTTTACACGAATAATATTTTTGAATATTATTTACATTCATGATTAATTATTATTAATCATTTTAATTAACTAATGCAAGTGGTTAATTACTTGGGCTTTATTTAATTAATTGTTGCTTAATTGCTTAGACTTGGGCTTTCATTTGTGGACTCATGTTAATGGACTTGGAAGCCCACCCTACTTCTCTTAATGGATTAATTAAGAGCCCACTTTTATGCAAGTATTACATTAAGACTTAAACTAGATTAATTAGTGAATGAAAGACTAGTTACTAGAATACTTACACCTTGTTCCCATGCCATTTAGCTTTATTAACATTCTAAGCATTCACCATCTCCCCATGTTAGAAAGTTTAAGCTTGACTTGCCCCATTTGGCCCCAAAACCGTCGGCCTTTAGGTGGGTAAAGGGAGGTTTTGTTTCAATTTGTGTGTTACTAATCTCTAGTATACTTCATTCCATACACACACATACTTACACACTTCTCTTTTCTCTCATTTTTCTCTCAACTTTGTAAGTTACAAACTCTATTTCTCCTTTCTTTTCTCTTCAAAACCGAACCATATTCATCATCATTACTTGTTCTTGTTTGTTGTTTAATTACTTGTAGTTGTTTGTTGTTGTTAAAGATCAAGTTTTCTAACTTGTATCTTCATGTAATCTTGGTTACTTCCATCTTTTGTTTGTAAATAACCAAGAACAAGAATCTAAACTTTCTAGTTTATGGTTCTACACTTAAATGTTTTAAAGATTTAAAGTTCATAAGTTTCATTATCATACTTGTGTTCATGTTTGTAAACTTAAGGTTTACTTTCTTAAAGATCAAAGCCTTGGCTTGAATCTTTCTAAGTATGAACAACCATGAACTTATTACTTGTAAATTTAGTTTATTTCTTCATGTTATGCACTTTTAAATTCGTGATTTGTTGTTTGTTGGTCAAGTGTTACTAGTTAATCTTGATCTCATTTTTCTTGAACTAAAGTTAACTTTATAAGTTTAAGAACATGGAAGTATAACTTTCTAGTTATAACTTCATATACTTATGTTGGATCTAAGTGTATATAACTTATGGTCTTCTAATTTTGTTGTAAATAAGAGTTTACAAGCTTACATACATTTTTCAAGTTGAAAATCTAAGTTTCATAACTTATGGTTTCATTAAAGTGAAGATCCAAGTTCTATATGAAAGGACCCGTTCATATACATTATAAACGATTCACAATACTTAATTACATCGTGAGGTATTTGACCTCCATATGATACATTTTACAAACATTGCATTCGTTTTTAAAAGACAATCTTTGTTTACATTGAAAGTTGACGGCATGCATACCATTTTCATAATATATCCAACTATAATTGACTTAATAATAATCTTGATGAACTCGGCGACTCGAATGCAATGTCTTTTGAAATATGTCATTAATGACTCCAAGTAATATCTTTAAAATGAGCAAATGCACAGCGGAAGATCTCTTTAATACCTGAGAATAAACATGCTTTAAAGTGTCAACCAAAAGGTTGGTGAGTTCATTAGTTTATCATAAACGATCATTTTCATCATTTTAATAGACCACAAGATTTTCATTTTCAGTTCTCATAAATATACGTCCCATGCATAGAGACAAAAAAATATCATTCATATGGATTGAACACCTGGTAACCGACATTAACAAGATGCATATAGAATATCCCCATCATTCCGGGACACCCATCGGACATGATAAAATCGAAGTACTAAAGCATTCCAAATTCCAGAATGGGGCTTGTTGGGCCCGATAGATCTATCTTTAGGATTCATGTCAACTTGGGGGTCTGTTCCCAAATTCTTAGGCTACCAAGCTAAAAACGGGCATATTCGACTTCGATCCATTCAACCATATAATGTAGTTTCAATTACTTATGTCTATTTTGTAAAACAGTTATAAAAATAGCGCATGTATTCTCAGTCCCAAAAATATATATTGCAAAAGCATTTAAAAATGGAGCAAATAAAACTCACAATATTGTATTTCGTAGCAATTATTCATATGACGGCACTAAACAAGTGCAGGGTTGACCTCGGATTCACGAACCTATATCATTTATATATATATTAACACATATAATGGTAATCGAACAAATTTATATATTATTAGTGATATACTTGTTATATTTAATAATTTATAGGTTTTATTAATTAATTAAGTATGTTTATTTTATATATACTCTTAAATAAATAATTAATATTTATTTATAAAAATATTAATATAGTTATGTTATATGTATTAAATATATTTTTATATATAACTAATATTTATATGATAAAATAATATTGATAATAATAAATAAAAAGTTATTTCTTTTTATAGTAATAGTAATAATAATAGTTCTTAAGATAATAATAATGATACTAGTATTAATGATAATAATAATAATAATATAGTTGTAAAAATAATAATTTTTAATAATAACAACACTAATAATGATAATGATAATGTTTATAATACTTATAATAATAATAATAATAATAATAATAATAATAATAATAATAATAATAATAATAATAATAATAATAATAATAATAATAATAATAATAATAATAATAATAAAAATAGAATACAACCTTTGAAGACAAGTCTGAAAAAAAAAATGCCTTAGCCCGGCTTCATATTGACCTCTCGTCTAACAATCACACGCCCAACCACTGCTCCACTGATTACTTTCTTGTTAATACCCGTACATTTAATTAGTTAACATATATGAAACTTTTTATTTTTCCTCTTTCTAAACCCATTTAACATAATCCACCTTAATCATCATCATGCTTCATCAATCTATTCGTTATCATAACTTAATCATCTAATCGTGAATAAAATCATCATTCATAAATCGTTGGTCATCATCATTCTTATCATTTTTGTTCATCATCAACACGTATCATCATCATAACGTCATTCACTTTATCTTTGTTCTTAACAAGAATAGAAACTGACTCAGCAACTATCAATTACGTGGGTTTGAGCTCGATGATACATAAATAAAATAGCAGAGTGCACAGGTATATTTCGATGGTGGTTATGGTTATAAGTTGATCGGAATAATAGTTAATATAGTGGCGATCGAAGGTGGGGTTTACGGCTAAAACCATGAACTGAATGATGGTTATGATGGGTATGATCAACACAACAGGAAAACACGACAAGAAACATAACCTGTTTGATGGTTCGAAGAGTAACAGTTTGATCGTCATTATTATTAACACGCCTTCACCATCACCATGATCATCTCGTATCACCATCATCAACTTCTTTAACTAATGAATCATTTTATCACCGTCATCAGAACCAAATCATAATGTCATCGACTAAGAATATCAAAAGAAGCGAGATAGCAGAACATAACACGAGTAATAGCAGTAGTCGATCCATTTACAAGTGAGTTTTTGCTAAAGGCCCAAATCCATAGAACCAGTCCACTCGCAGGCCCAAAAGCAAGATAGTTTGGCCCAAGTTCTTGGAGTTTAGAGTTCAGATTAAAAGACAGACGACAAGAGCAACAAAACAAAAAATATGAACGGTTTCTTCTTCTAATAATTTTTTTTAACGTGAAAAGTAACAGGAACAAAAGCATGCATTGTAGGACCGATGAGTTCAAATTATTATCATTATTTTCTTATTTAATGACTTAATCCCTCTTAAATAAATGTGAGATGACCCAACACATATCCCACTCACTGAAATAGTTCAAAAGGGGAAACACAATTTGTCCGTTTAATAGTAATATGAATAATATGCGTGTGTAGGTTGAAACCGAAAGGTAATAGGAACAACCTCACGACCATCATTATGATCATCATTCTATTCGTAGTAAGACTTCGCCATCATTGTCTCGTTTAAAACATAAAAAGAAAAGGGATCGTATGGCAGCAACATAAGGAAAAAAATGGCAGTTTGAGGGTTATTTTGGTGGGTTGGTTGGGTCGTTCATGATTGAAAAGAAACAGATGATATACAATAGAATTGGCGGTGGTGCTTTGGGTTTTGAGTTTATATCCAAAAGTGGTAGTGAATGTCGGATAAGCTAGGGTTGCCAAAGTGGTGGTTTATTCGACAGTTACAATAGAAACGATCATAGGAGCTGCACAGTAGCAATTGGATGGATTTGTCCATCATGGTGTTTGATTTGAACAAGTAGCAAGAGAGATTGTTGATTGATATTCAACGAGTGGAAAAGAAAAAAAAATGAAAGGAATAGTGGTGGTTCTTTCCAAGTTGTCGTGCATATATATATAGAAAAAGATTGTAGTGGGTTTCACCTTAATAGTTGAATAAGATGATTGTGGTGATCTTGGGAAGATAGCAAATGGGTTTTCGATTGTTGGGGCTTTGGTTGTTCGCAGAAAGAAACAGAAATAAGTTTGAGTAGCAACGATGGTTTGATAATGAAGTTGGTGTTTGATGACCGTAGCAACAAAGAAACGATTTGTGTGGTGTTTTTCGAATAACACCGGAAAAGAATAGAAATATATGAGTTGCAGAAATCTTACTCGTGATAGCATGAATATCGAATAGCAACGATTGATGAATGTTTGATGATGATGGTGTTGGTGTGATGTTGGGAGACGGTGGTGGCTTTAGATGGTGGATGGTTTATGTTTGTTGTTATGGTTGTGGGTGGCGGAAAGAGGTGATCAAGGTAGTGGCCGGTTGTTGCAGTAGTCACCAAGAAGAAGGGTTGCAAGTTGAAGTCGAGCAAAAGTACAAGGGTTATATATTTGGTGATGGTTTTAGGTGTCAAAAGATTAACATTTATTCTATCAAACTAGTGGGGTTATGATGAAAGAAAAATGAAACAGAAAGTGTGATTAAGTCGTGAAATGCATGCATCATACCATTACTTATAATTTATATTTATGCAACTTGTGTAGTAATAATAGACTAATAATAATAATTGATAATAATAATAGCTTATTAGAAAACAAAAGAAACATGTTCACAAACAGTTAGCCACCCTTATATTTTTTTTTTCTTATACCGACGGTTTTAACAATGACTGTTATACCGTCATCCGTTGTTAATCAGTGGTGGATAAAAGTCTTCGAAAAGATCCTAAATTTTTTACAGAAATTATCTTTATTTATTTTAGTCATTACTAAATTTTTTACAGAAATTATCTTTATTTATTTTAGTCATTATGGTATAAACTTTGGCTATTATCTATTCAATAAAAAAAATTAAATCATTGTCCACGCTCGATTCCAGGTAAAATATGAAAAGTGTTCAAATTTAACAATTAGCTCCTAAATACATTTTTTAATAAGCCTAAAATTTATAGAACTCATTTTTGTATCACCGTTTATTTTAAAATTACATAAATTTGAATTTAACTTGCTTAATATCAATCGAAACATCAAACGAATATTTCAATCATTTATTATTTATTTTTAATATACTTTATTTATATATCGAAATATATTTTAAATAATAATTATTATAATATCCTATTTTCATTTTATTAATTTTTAATAACAACAACATATAATGCTTCAAATTATATTTCGAATTATTATTTACATATACATACACACATATCTATTTACAATTAATTGTTTGTGAATCGTCGAGAGTAGTCGAAGGTCAATTGAATATATGAACATCGTTTCAAACTTTTTCTTAGACTCAACATTACATACTTTGCTTATCGTATCGAAATAATATAAAGATTAAGTTTAAATTTGGTCAGAAATTTCCGAGTCGTCACAGTACCTATCCGTTAAAGAAATTTCGTCCCGAAATTTGAGTGAGGTGGTCATGGCTAACAATAAAAATATTTTCATGACGAATATAAGTTGATAAATAGAGTTTTATCGTTATTGAGTAATATAGATAAAATGATTTGATTATGTACAGTGTACGAGTGAAGCTGTCACAAAGATTGAGATATGGATTTAACTTTTTGACGTAGTCACGGTGGATTTTCGGAATTCCAGGGATTTAAGAAAATCTTCAGAATCTATATAAGATTTGATTCTTCGGTAATTAAGAAAATTAGGATTTTCTTTGGTTAAATGCAATCATCTATTTCGATTGCTCAGTCGGATATTTCACTATAAATTCACCCTCTTCATTTCATTTAAATTTTGAAGTTCCATACTTTTGTTTTCCCTTCCTGACTTTAAGTCAAGTGCTTATTGGTTCAGAATTCGTAGGTATGAAGTTTTGAATAAACGTGACTAATGTTCTAAGAGAGAAATTATAATAGCACGATCTTGATTGGTTAAATTACCAGAATTCAAGAGAAAAGATAGAACTATCAGGAACATCGTTTCAAACTTTTTCTTAGACTCAACATTACATACTTTGCTTATCGTATCGAAATCATATAAACATTAAGTTTAAATTTGGTCGGAAATTTCCGGGTCGTCACACTATAACTTAGGATCTAACTTAAGAACACTAGATCTAGACTTTCTAGTCTAGGATCTTTAAGATTTAGCTAAGATCTAAGTTCTACAACTTAAGATCTTGTTTATTTAGTTTACTTTCAAGTTTGTAGCTTAATATTACTTTTATAACTCATGTATGTGTCGGATCTAAGATCTTGATGTAACTTTGGTTCATCAAACTACTTACAACACTTAAATGAGTTGTTCTACTTATCTTAGACTTACATTAGTGTTATGATGGTCAAACCTTGGTTAAATTGATGCAAACCCATCAACGAGTTGTACACTTGAGGCTATACGCATCAAGGATGAGAACCGTTATGCGCATCAAGCACCAAGAACCCACCGGAACACCTTTACTTACTGTTTCTGGAACTGATCAGAATACCTGGGCTACTGTAAAATTTATTTTCAGTTATTCAGTTCGAGTATATGATTTTCCGTTTAGACCTCGTCTTAATCCGATTTACGGTTTAGGATCTATGGCCTCCCGAAAGTCACTACACCCTATTAACGTTGTGCTGAAAAGTTCTGACCTACTCGCAATTAAACCGACACCACGGTCAAACGAAGACGAGTTTGGTCCTGGAAATTGGTCAGTACCTAGGGGACTCATATACGGAGCCATGGTCACTGGTCTCACCTCATTTCAGTTTGTATAGAGGTCGTGGCAACTGAACGAAATCAGCCTTTAGTTCAAACCCTAGTCTTGACTTAAAACTTACTTTACACTTTTTGTTTAATGATGAATGATGATGATACTTAAGACCTAATTTACATACTTTTAAACCTTTGGGAACGATTAACTGACTTAGTAACTTTTGACTTAGGTTGAGGACCTTTCGGACCAACCACTTGCTTACTATTCCCGCGTATCGACTTTTACTACTTTCCACTGTGAGTTATAGCATCCCTTTTTACTTTAACTATTTTGGGAACTGAGAATACATGCACATTTTGTGTTTTACATACTAGGCACGAGTACTTAAACTTATTATATGTGTAGGTTATACAACGGGATAAACTTTCCCCTTAGCTCGGTAACGTTTAGTCATTGGTCTTTGAACCGGTGACCGCGAATCTTAGATATGGATCCATAGGGTTTGACATCCCCACTCGGGATAGTAGCGCTAGTATTTAATGGGTGTTTAATACTTCATAAACTTACGCACTCGCCAAGTGTACTTTTAGGGGGTGTTATTTATGTTAAGTTAGTTACCAAGTGCCCACGGTTATACATATACTTTTCATACTGTTTTGAAACGCTGTTTGAAGCACTGAAATCTCGTGGCCTACCTTACATTACTGTTATACTTAAAATATATCTCACCAACCTTTGTGTTGAGGTTTTTAAGCATGTTTTTCTCAGGTGCTTAAGGTTTGCTTGCTTCCACTGTAGTTGTCATGCTCTGTAAACTCCCACTGCGCTTATTAGAGATGTCACCGCATGAAACGTTTAATTTGTATTCAAACAATGTTATTTTTGAAACAGTGTATCTGTAACGACCTATGGGTCACGTACTATTATTTTTGCTTGCTATTCGTAGAAGCATACTTTCGGATGTTAAACATTTGACGTTGGTTAAAACATCACCTTTATTCACGAATGCAAACTTATTTTGAAACAGCATATACTATTTGACCTTGTAATAATCTTGTTGTTGATGATTCGTACACGATAGTTTTGTACGGGGCATCACATTTGGTATCAGAGCATTGGTTGTAGAGAATTAAGTTGCATTAGTGAGTCTAGACCGGACCGAGTAGGATTCACTAATAGGACTAATCTACAACTTGCTAGTTTACTTGTTTCTGCGGAACTTGCTGCATGCTGCTGCTTACTTTTACTGCTATATGCCGTATGCTACTACATGATTTCACTAATGCATGCTATTATCTGCTTTCGATTGCATGCTACTTGTCGTTATTGCCATGTTATTTACTGCTATACATGATCTAGGCTGTCGTAGTTACTTTGCCTAATACGTGCTTGCTATATGACTTACTGACATGAAAAAAGTTATTTTTCCTTGTTCAGATGTCGGATGTCCCGCTCGTTATCATTTTGGAGAAAGACTCAGACTCATCCGCCACATCGCCTGCCATTGCTGCCGATTCACAGATCCCGTCCTCCTTACCCTCCAACGACTCCGGCGCTTCATCCTCTGGAGCCAGTAGCCATGCACCCGACTAAGTGATCACCTCTGACGGAGCCGAGGACCTACAGGAGATTCTAGCTCCACTTGTCCCAGGACCCTCGGAGCCACAGCACCATTCTGGTGGTGCTGTGATTCCTGAGGAACATGGGGAAGGTTTGTTCCGTAATGAGCATAACCATTGGTGCCGACGCCTTCCTGATAGACGTATCATGCTGATCCTTCCTTTCAGATACCGACTGATGACAGCTAGCTGAGCAGAGCCACCCGTGCAGCCACCCCCAGATGATTCCGACGACTCATCATATGACGACTCAACATCCGACGATTCCAGTGATGATGATTCCGACGAGGACCCTGAGGAGGCACCCATGTAGCCACCCTCTACCCCGCCGAAGAAGCGTTATCGTTTCGACAGTACTGTTATTTCAGGGGTTAACGGAGGTAGGTCGTTCGTTAACGCACGTGAACTGAAGGTTAGAGTTACCACCCGTAAGCGGCTTGTGCCGTATCCTGCTGATCCATTCATACATAAGACTCCCCGTTATGCAGTATCTACTTCTGGTGCCGGACCGTCTGCACCACCCGCTCCACCAGCATCGTCTGCACCACCAGCTCCACCTGTACCATCAGCACCACCTGCTCCACCAGCCTCTCCCTCTGTCGAGGAACTGACGAGGGAGGTGGATATCCTCCGTGCTCGGGTAACTGAGCTCGAGGATCAGGTGTCCCACATGATGGACAACCTTTACCCACCGTCACCATAGGGCTTTTGTATTAGATTTCTTTATGTAATCCCGTTCGTAGTTTCATGTTTCACTCATGTATTATACGAATCTTATGCGAATGTATGCAACTTTTATTAATGAATGGAACTTTATGTTGTTTAAATTTCGTACATTACTATATGATGATTTTGTGGTATCTGAATTTATTTGCGTTACTTAATTAGCATGTGTTGTGTTGATTCCATGTTGGTTACCATATACTGTACTATTATTTGAATACTGGATTTTGACTTGAGTCAAAATTTTTGTTTAAAACATCAATGGCCAACAGAAGATCAACACCCACAGCAGCACAGATCGAAGAAATGATCACTGAACGAGTAGCCGTAGCTTTAGCGGAAATGAACCCCCAAGCCCCACCAGTTAACCAGCCCATTCGTAATGGGTGTACTTATAAGGAATTCCAAAGCGGCAAGCCCCACAACTTTAGTGTTATTGAGGGGCCAGTTGGTCTCACTAGGTGGTTTGAGAAATTAGAATCTGTGTTCCGTGTAAGCAACTGCTCAGAGATGAACAAAACTAAGTATGCCTCATGTACGCTGTCGGACGGCGCACTAACCTGGTGGAACACACTTGCTCAAGCCAAGGGTATTGACGAGGCTTATGCCACTCCATGGGAAGAATTCAAGAGGGCCATGATTGAAGAGTACTGTCCCCGAACAGAGATCCAGAAAATGGAGGCCGAGTTTTGGCAGTTGAAGGTTGTTGGAAATGATCTTGATGGTTACAACCGTAGGTATCTGAAATTAGCTCTAATCTGTCCAACCATGGTTACCCCGGAGTTTAAGCGTATGGAAAGGTACTTGTGAGGACTTCCTAAGACCATTAAGGGAAATGTCACCTCGTCTATGCCACCTAATGTCCTGGAAGCAATGCACATGGTGCACACCTTAATGAACCAAATTATCAGCGATGAACCGGAAAAGGCAAAATCCGAATCAGGGGTTAGCAGTGAGAAGCGTAAGTGGGACAACAACAAGGGGAGAGCCTATGATCAAACCCCCGCTAAGAGGCACAACGATGGGAGGAACCCCAACCCGAACACTAGCTCGAACTCTAACTACAAGGGTAGTATGTCGCATTGTAAGAGGTGCTACAAGCATCACACCTGGTACTGCAACGTGGTCTGCGAAAAATGTAAAAGGACTGGGCATATTGGCAAAGACTGCAAGATCACCACCCTGAATGTGAAGACAAACCCTACTGGACCGAGAAAGTGCTATGAATGCGGACAGACGGGCCACTTCATAAATGAGTGTCCCAACAAGCGAAAAGACGGCGGACCACCGCGTGGAAGAGCATTCAATGTAAACGCAAGGGATGCCCGTGAGAACCCCGACTTGGTCACAGGTATATTCACTATCAACAATCTATTAGCTTCTGTCCTATTTGATACTGGTGCAGATAGAAGTTATGTATGTAGACACTTTTTCTCTAAGATAAATTGGTCGTTAGTTCCTTTAAAGGAGAGTATGCTTGTAGAGGTAGCCAATGGAAAACTTGAGAAAGTTGACCAAATTAGCCGAGGAGCTATTATCAACATAGCTGGTGTGGATTTCAAGATTGACTTGATACCCATTAAGTTGGAAATCTTTGATGTTATTGTCGGTATGGACTGGTTGACCAAGATAAGGGCTGACATTATCTGTAGAGATAAAGCTCTTGGTATACCACACGGAGACGGTGAACCACTGATTATTTACGGAGAGAGATGTAGCTTGAAACTGAATCTCATTAGTTGCATGAAAGCGCAAAAGATCATGAAGAAAGGACGTCTTACTGTTCTAGCACATGTGAAAACATTAGAAACCGAAGTGAAGAGTGTGGATGACGTGGAAATTGTGAACGAATTTCCCGACATCTTTCCAGAAGAATTGCCTGGATTGCCGCCACCGAGAGCAGTAGAGTTTTAGATCGATTTAGTGCCAGGAGCGAAGAAGAACATGAGCAACATCTTCGTCTAGTGTTGGAACTCTTGAGAAAAGAGCAACTTTATGCAAAATTCTCCAAGTGTGAGTTTTGGTTGAAGGAAGTCCAATTTCTGGGTCACGTTGTGAGTGATCAATGTATCAAAGTTGATCCTGTAAAGATCGAAGCTATCAGCAAGTGGGAAACCCCCACTACTCCAACTCACATTCGCCAATTTTTAAGCCTCGCCGGTTACTACCGAAGATTTATTGAAGGTTTCTCTATGATTGCACGTCCTTTGACCGCGCTGACTCACAAAGGGAAGAAGTTCATTTGGGAACCCGAACAGGAATCAGCATTTCAATCCTTGAAAAAGAAGTTAACCACCGCACCTATCTTATCACTTCCTGAAGGCAGTGACGATTTCGTTGTTTATTGCGATGCTTCGAAAAGTGGTTTTGGTTGTGTACTGATGCAATGCACAAAGGTTATCGCTTACGCCTCCCGACAACTAAAGATTCACGAACGAAATTACACAACGCACGATCTCGACCTTGGAGCCGTTGTCTTTGCATTAAAGCTATGGAGACACTACCTTTATGGAACAAAGAGCACTATTTTCACCGATCATAAAAGCCTCCAACACATCTTCGATCAAAAGCAACTGAATATGAGACAGCGTCGATGGATCGAGATGCTGAACGACTATGATTGTGAACTTCGTTATCACCCTGGCAAGGCCAATGTTGTAGCTGACGCTTTGAGCCGGAAGGAGAGGATGGCACCTTTTCGTATTCGGGCTCTGAACATCACCATTCATTCGAACCTCAATAGCTAGATCCGAGGAGCCCAAGATGAGGCTCTCAAGGAGGAGAATATATCTCATGAATACTTGAACATTCTAGTTTCTCGATTTGAAGTTAAGGAGACTGGACTCCGATGCTATGCCGGAAGGATTTGGGTACCTCGTTATAGAGATCTACGGAACCTTATACTAGATGAAGCCCACAAGTCAAGATATTCGATTCACCCAGGAGCCAGTAAAATGTACCACGATCTCAAGGAACAGTGTTGGTGGCCTAATCTTAAGAAGGACGTTGCAACTTATGTTGGGAAGTGTTTGACTTCTCGAAAGTTAAGGCCGAACACCAGAGGCCTTCTGGGTTACTTCAACAACCGGAAATCCCGTAATGGAAGTGGGAAAGGATAACAATGGATTTCATTACAAAGCTACCAAAGACGGTGGGCGGATACGATACCATCTGGGTTATCGTTGACCGTCTTACCAAATCTGCACACTTTTTAGCCATGAAGGAAACGGATACGATGGAGAGACTCGCTCAACTATACATAAAAGAGGTTGTATCTCGTCATGGTGTGCCCTTATCGATCATCTCAGATCGCGATCCCCGTTTTGCTTCCAGATTTTGGCGTTCCTTGCAAGAAGCCTTGGGAACTCGTCTCGACATGAGTACTGCGTATCACCCACAGACCGACGGACAAAGCGAACGCACAATTCAGACTTTGGTGGACATGTTGTGTGCATGTGTCATTGATTTTGGAAAGGCCTGGGAAAGGCATTTGCCACTAGCTGAATTTTCTTACAACAACAGTTATCATTCGAGTATTAATGCCGCACCTTTCGAAGTGTTGTATGGCTGCAAATGCAGATCTCCTATTTGTTGGGCCGAGGTAGGTGAAACGCAAATCACCGGACCCGAGATAGTCCATGAAACAACTGAGAAGATTGTCCAAATTCAAGCGAGACTCAAGACGGCCCGTGATGGTCAAAAGAGTTATGCCGTCCTTAAACGAAAGGACTTTGAATTCAACGTTGGTGACCGTGTAATGTTGATGGTCGCACCTTGGAAAGGTGTGATCCGTTTTGGAAAACGTGGGAAGCTCAACCCGCGATACATTGGTCCTTTTGAAATCTTGGAGCGTGTTGGACCCGTTGCTTACCGTCTGGACCTTCCGACTCAATTGAGCTCAGTTCATCATACCTTTCATGTATCGAATTTGAAGAAGTGTCTTGCTGAACCGGAACATGCCATACCATTGGAAGAACTTACAATTGATAACAAACTCCACTTCGTGGAAGAGCCTGTCGAAATTATGGACCGTGAGGTTAAAACTTTGAAATACAACAAGATTCCGATCATCCGAGTATGATGGAATGCCAAACGAGGACCTGAGTTTACTTGGGAACGAGAGGATCAAATGATACAGAAGTATCCTCACCTTTTCCCGACTCCTCCATCTACCTCAGCTTAAAATTTCGGGACGAAATTTTCTTTAACAGGTGGGTAATGTAACGACCCTATATTTTCCAACGTTTAATTATTAATAATTTATTATTAATGCTTGTGTTTTAATAAACGTGTTCTTATACGTGTTACTTGTTACCGTATTTATCTTTACATGCCCGATTTGTCTTTGTGACACACGTACTTTACACGAATAATATTTTCGAATATTATTTACATTCATGATTAATTATTATTAATCATTTTAATTAACTAATGCAAGTGGTTAATTACTTGGGCTTTATTTAATTAATTGTTGCTTACTTGCTTAGACTTCGGCTTTCATTAGTGGAATCATGTTAATGGACTTGGAAGCCCACCCTACTTCTCTTAATGGATTAATTAAGAGCCCACTTTTATGCAAGTATTTCATTAAGACTTAAACTAGATTAATTAGTGAATGAAAGACTAGTTACTAGAATACTTACACCTTGTTCCCATGCCATTTAGCTTTATTACCATTCTAAGCATTCACCATCTCCCCATGTTAGAAAGTTTAAGCTTGACTTGCCCCATTTGGCCCCAAAACTGTCGGCCTTTAGGTGGGTAAAGGGAGGTTTTGTTTCAATTTTTGTGTTACTTATTCTCTAGTATACTTCATTCCATACACACACATACTTACACACTTCTCTTTTCTCTTATTTTTCTCTCAACTTTGTAAGTTACAAACTCTATTTCTCCTTTTTCTCTTCAAAACTGAACCATATTCATCATCATTACTTGTTCTTGTTTGTTGTTTAATTACTTGTAGTTGTTTGTTGTTGTTAAAGATCAAGTTTTCTAACTTGTATCTTCATGTAATCTTGGTTACTTCCATCTTTTGTTTGTAAATAACCAAGAACAAGAATCTAAACTTTCTAGTTTATGGTTCTACACTTAAATGTTTTAAAGATTTAAAGTTCATAAGTTTCATTATCATACTTGTGTTCATGTTTGTAAACTTAAGATTTACTTTCTTAAAGATCAAAGCCTTGTCTTGAATCTTTCTAAGTATGAACAACCATGAACTTATTACTTGTAAATTTAGTTTATTTCTTCATGTTATGCACTTTTAAATTCGTGATTTATTGTTTGTTGGTCAAGTGTTACTAGTTAATCTTGATCTCATTTTTCTTGAAGTAAAGTTAACTTTATAAGTTCAAGAACATGGAAGTATAACTTTCTAGTTATAACTTCATATACTTATGTTGGATCTAAGTTCATATAACTTATGGTCTTCTAATTTTGTTGTAAATAAGAGCTTACAAGCTTACATAAATTTTTCTAAGTTTCATAATTTATGGTTTCATTAAAGTGAAGATCCAAGTTCTATAACTTAGGATCTAACTTAAGAACACTAGATCTAGACTTTCTAGTCTAGGATCTTTAAGATCTAGCTAAGATCTAAGTTCTACAACTTAAGATCTTGTTTATTTAGTTTACTTTCAAGTTTGTAGCTTAATATTACTTTTATAACTCATGTATGTGTCAGATCTAAGATCTTGATGTAACTTTGGTTCATCAAACTACTTACAACACTTAAATGAGTTGTGCTACTTATCTTAGACTTACACTAGTGTTATTATGGTCAAACCTTGGTTAAAATGATGCAAACTCATCAACGAGTTGTACACTTAAGGCTATACGCATCAAGGACGAGAACCGTGATGCGCATCAAGCACCAAGAACCCACCGGAACACCTTTACTTACTGTGTCCGGAACTGATCAGACAACCTGGGCTACCGGAAAATTGTTTTTTAGTTATTTTGGTTCGAGTAGATGATTTTCCGTTTAGACCTCGTCTTAATCCGAATTATGGTTTAGGATCTATGGCCTCCCGAAAGTCACTACACCCTATTAACGTTGTGCTAAAATTTCTGACCTACTCGCACTTAAACCGTCACCACGGTGAAAAAAAGATGATTTTGGTTCTGGAAATTGGTCAGTACCTAGGGGACTCATATACGGAGCCATGTCCACTGGTCTTACCTCATTTCAGTTTGTATAGAGGTCGTGGCAACTAAAAGAAATCAGCCTTTGTTTCAAACCCTAGTCTGGACTTAAAACTTACTTTACACTTTTTGTTTAATGATGAATGATGATGATACTTAAGACCTAATTTACATACTTTTAAAGCTTTGGGAACGATTTACTGACTTAGTAACTTTTGACTTAGGTTGAGGACCTTTCGGACCAACCACTTGCTTACTATTCCCGCGTATCGACTTTTACTACTTTCCATTGTGAGTTATAGTATCCCTTTTTACTTTAACTATTTTGGGAACTGAGAATACATGCACATTTTACGTTTTACATACTAGGCACGAGTACTTAAACTTATTATATGTGTGGGTTATACAACGGAATAAACTTTCCCCTTAGCTCGGTAACGTTTAGTCATTGGTCTTTGAACCGGTGAACGCGAATCTTAGATATGGATCCATAGGGTTTGACATCCCCACTCGGGCTAGTAGCGCTAGCATTTAACGGGTGTTTAATACTTCGTAAACTTACGCACTCGCCAAGTGTACTTTTAAGGGGTGTTATTTACGTTAAGTTAGTTACCAAGTGTCCATGGTTATACATATACTTTTCATACTGTTTTGAAACACTGTTTGAAGCCCTGAAATCTCGTGGCCTACCTTACATTACTGTTATACTTAAACTATAGCTCACCAACCTTTGTGTTGACGTTTTTAAGCATGTTTTTCTCGAGTGATTAAGTTTGCTTGCTTCAGCTGTAGTTGTCATGCTTTGTAGATTCCCGCTGCGCTTATTAGAGATGTCACCGCATGAAACGTTTTATTTGCATTCAAACAATGTTATTTTTGAAACAGTGTATATGTAACGACCTATGGGTCACGTACTATTATTTTTGCTTGCTATTCGTAGAAGCATACTTTTGGATGTTAAACATTTGACGTTGGTTAAAACATCACCTTTATTCATGAATGCAAACTTATTTTGAAACAGCATATAGTATTTGACCTTGTAATGATCCTGTTGTTGATGATTCGTACACGATGGCTTTGTACGGGGCATCACACATCATTTACTGAATTTACACTCTCAAGATCTGAACCTTCACCCATTAGAACTAACATTTCTAGCTCAACGGCAATCATTCTACCCCATTTGTCTAGTTCTTTATCAGCATCAACCAATGTTTCTTCACTTTGAGCAGCTTCTAGACTTTCTTCAAATACTGAGGTATCACCATATTTATCCTTCCAACTGTTGAAGTAGTAGTCCTCTGACGATGTTGGTGAAATACTTCCAGATTCAGGTGTACGAGGAACTGAATCACGTGCCTTCTTGAATTTGTCTTTAACCTGTTTCTGAATCTTCTCCTTCCGAATTGTACGAGACAATCTTTTAGCTCTTTTAGCACGAGCAGTCAGCTTCTCAACTAAATTCTGATCAGTAACACAATCTGCTTCAGATTCAGTGATCTTTGCCATGTTAGCTTTAGGTTGTTGATCTTCAGATTCAGATTCAGTACTAAAGCATACCATTTTCCAGTATGGGGGGAGTTAGTGCCCGTAGATCTACCTTTAGGATTCGCGTCAATTAGGGTGTTTGTTCCCTAATTCTTAGGTTACCAAGCTAAAAGGGGTGATATTCGATTCGATAATCCAACCATAGAATGTAGTTTTGATTACTTGTGTCAATTTCGTAAAACATTTATAAAAGCAGCGCATGTATTCTCAGTCCCAAAAATATATATTGCAAAAGCATTTAAAAAGGGAGCAAATAAAACTCACAATACTGTATTTTGTAGTAAAAATACATATGACGACTTTGAACAACTGAACAATGCAGGGTTGGCCTCGGATTCCCGAACCTATATCATTTGTGTATATATATTAAAACATATAATCGTAACTGAACCAATTTATTTATTATATCCTTAATTTATATTTTATGTATATTTAATTTGTGTATATATTCAAAATGGTTAATGTTTATATAGTTATTTTAATATATCTATATTTATATACATACTTGTTTAATGTTATATTTAAAAATCGATAGTTTGTTATTTGTAAGTATATATATAAATAATATATTAGGTTTGATGTATATAGTTATATGAAATTTTAATTTAATTATAGTATATGTAATAAGTATATTTTTTTTATGTACAAAATATTTATCTACTTAAAAATGTAGTTTTGATATTAATAATAATAATATTAATAATCATATTTCTTAATAATAATACTTATTCTAATAATAATAGTAATGATAATTAGGATAATTAATAATACTTAATAATACTAATACTTAACAATAAAAATAATAATAATAATCATAATAATAATAATAATAATAATTAAATTTATAATAATAATAATGGAAATGAATTTAAGAGTGTATACCCTTTTTAAAAGCCTTTTCTAAAAGAATTGCTCCATACGAGACTCGAACCCGTGACCTCCCGCTCATCCAAATCAACACCCAACCATTCATCTACCTCCTGTTTTTTTCTGATTTGTTTCTATTCTATTTCTATATATTCGATTTCTGATTTATCCCATGATCTACTTCTTCAATAAATTTCAATCCACCATAAAACTAATTAATCAATCAAATAAATTGGTTCTTTAATTGAAACAGAAAACGATTTGAACTCGTGAATTACTAGACTCAACCAGAAAAGAAGAAAGAAAAGAAAAAAAATAAAAAAAAATCTACTGCTGTTCGTCGCTTGCTTGAAAAAAAAAATTGATTATGCAATTGCTAATGTTTTAGGCTATTGTTATAACATGAAATATATGGCTTTTCCATCATAGAAACTTTGTAAAACACCAATTGATCCAGAAACAACAATCTAAATTCATATTTCGTGAAAAACACAAGAGTTGACCTTTTAAATTAAAAACTTTGACTCACAATTTCGAATCCGTTTTAAAGAATTGAGACTTGGGATTTTGCAGAAAGATTGCTTGGATGATTCCTAACAAGACTGTATTTTTAGATTTTGATGATTGATTAGAAATTGAATTCTTGGTAAAACTATCACGAGCAGAGAACAAAAATGGGTTTTAATTGTAGTTCTGTTTAATTCCTCAAACAGATGTAATTCGTAAATGATAATTGATAATGATATTGAAAGGATCAAATGGCTTTGTCTTCAAAATATGGGTGATTGATGGATGGTTATATGTCGACATAGGTTCACGAGTAAGCAGGAAGAAGAAACCAAAAACAGATTAAAATAAAAAGAAAATACGTGTGATATATATCTATAGGAATGATTTTTCAATAAAATATATAAATATAAATAATAATACATTTAATATTAATAATAATAATTCTATTAATAATAATTAATAATAATACAGAAATATTAATAATAATAATAATATAATAATATTGTAAATAAAAATAATAATGATATTTATAATAATACCATGGTAATACTAAGTGTGATATTAATAATAATTATACTAATATTAATAATATTGAATGATGATAATTTTAATAATATTACGATAGTAATAATTTTATTAATATAAAAAAATAATACTAATAATAATATATTACATGTATCAAATCTAATATTAATGTTAATATTAATAATGAAAGTAATAATAATATTACTATAGCCACTATATTGTAACTTGTATTTAATATTGTACATTATATAATAACTATATATTATATATATTGAATATTTAATATTTATACAATTTATATATATTATTATATACACATAATAATAATTATGTAAAGAAACCATATATATTACATATATCAATCTAACATTGTTAATATTCATTTATTCGTTATTAAGTTCGCTGAGAAAATAAAACTAGTATTTTTAAATACCGTGTTCAAAGTTTTTAATATAAATTTGAAATATTATGTATATATATTTATTACTTAACAATTCATGTTTTTAAATCATAAAATATTATATTTATAATTTCAACAACTAAACCGTATAACATTTTAATAATATATTTCAAATTATAATATATATACATATATATATTTATATAATTACATATCTATTTATAATCAGTTGTTCGTGAATCGTCGGTAGTAGTCAAAGGTTAACTGAATGTATGACAACAGTTCAAAAAAAATTTAAGACTCGATATTATAGACTTTCCTTATCGTGAAAGAATCATATAAAGATTAAGTTTAAATTTTGTCGGAAATTACCGGGTCGTCACAGTACCTACCCGTTAACGAAATTTCGTCCCAAAATTTGAGTGAGGTGGTCATGGCTAACAATAAAGATGTTTACATGACGAATATGAGTTGATAAATAGAGTTTTATCATCATTGAGTAATATGGATAAAAAAATTTGATTATTCGAAACGTATGAGTGAAGCTAACATAAAAGAATGAAATGAGTAAATACAAGTTCGTCTTAACCGGTGACGTAGTCACGGTTGATTTCCGGAAATCAAGGAATTTAAGGAAAATTGTAACGTCCTCCAGATAGGGTCTGGAAGAAACGTTACTAATATCAAATAAACCAACATATTTTAATACAAGAACAATTCTAAATGATAAAAATAAACTTTATTGAGTACGCAGCGGAAAAAGAAATGTCGTTACAATGATGGAAATTTCAATAATGTAAATGTTTCAAATGCAGGAGTAGTAAATGCGATATCTCTTGATCCTAAGTCCAAGTAGCATCACATAAGTAATAAGTAAATAAGCTTGATCAACCAGCACCTGAGACAAAACATGCTAAAGCGTCAACTAAAAGGTTGAGTGAAGTTCATAGGTTTAACAAAAGTAGTTATCGTTGTTTTTAGATCACAAGATTTTGTTTATAAAGTTGATCTCCCGCAGGATCAAAAATTTATGCCAATGCGTGATATTTAGACTAAACGTTCAAGTTTGCCCCAAGACAAGTTATCGTTTATACTTGTCGGTTTAATTTCATTATTAAGTAATACAAAGACTTAGTCAAATGTATCGGGGACGTTACTCCCGATAGGCCCACCCCCAATAATTAAGCATGCAAGCAGCAATTAATAATATCACAGTAGGGACTTAGTCGGACATAGCCAGTATAGCATAGTTTTAATAGTTGGTACTTGTGTCTAAATTGTAAAATGTAAAAACAGTATGTGTCTCACCCCAAGAATAAAAGTAAATAAGTTGCGCAATAGTAAGTGGGCCTATGAATTCACCTTAGTAAGTAGAGAGAGATGACGATTATTCCTCGGAATAGAAAGTTGGAACGAACAGAAAGTCAACCTATTGACATTTAAGAGTAGTAAGTGTTTTTGCCCAAGTTTAAGTAGATGTTTAAGTATGATAGTGTTTTAAGTATAGTTCGTTTTACTAAGTTTTCTTTCCTAGTAAGTTTCTATTTTTAGGAAGTTTCCACTTTTAGTAGGTTCCTTATTTTAGTAAGTTTCTATAACTAGAAAGTTTCTACTTTAAGAGTGGTTTTCATTTTAGGATACTTGCCGTATTAGATAAGCTTCTAATCACCCCTTTCCCTAATTCAGGTCTAGGGGCTTGAGCTATAGGATCCTTTAAATCAGAAAATCCAAACCCTTCCTCCTAGAGTTTCGTAGAAACCATTCGTCAAGAAAGTTTGAAGATATATACATCTCTAATACATATCCAAAAATGTTTTTATGTGTTATAATATAAGTAGTAGGTTATAAGTGTTAGTTATAGTAATGGGGTATACATGTTAAATAATAGTATAAGTAATATTAGGGTTTCATTAATTAATTAGGGTTAATTAATTAAAGTAGTATCTTAAATGATTAGGGTTTGTAATAAATGACTAGGATTTAATTAATGTCCTAGAGTTTAATAAATTAGGGTTTAATAAGTTAGGGTTTAATAAATTAGGGTTTAAGTAACTAGGGTTAGGTTTAATTAATTAGGGTTTTAACTATTTAATGTATATGTATATATATATGTCATATATATATATATATATATATATATATATATATATATATATATATATATATATATATATATATATATATATTCTTAAATAATAAATATATGTATATGTCGTGTATATATCTTGTTTCTATTTTTAAATCATTAACAAATCTTGATCAAATCTTCTAGGGTTTTAAAGATCAAATAAAAATTATATATATATATATATATATATATATATATATATATATATATATATATATATATATATATATATATATAGGTCGTAGGTATATGTATATGTATATATATTTTTTACATGAACAATATATATGTATATGATCTAGTATGAATACGATTATGAATATAACATGAATTGAAAGTAAACTTTAAGAGTTTTGGATCTAGGGTTTTTACCTTGATGAAGATCTATGAAGATTAACAAGAAAAGTTGATGAACACTTGAAGATGAAGATCAAAACCTTGAAGATTTGAAGAACAACTTTGAAGATCTTCGAAGAACACGAAGGACACGATGAATAACTTGAATATTTATTGAAGATCACTTGAAGATCTTGAAGATGGGGTGATGGTTTTCAGTTTTCTTGGCCGAAATTAGGAGAGAGGGAGAGAGAAATTTGAGAGAGAATTGTGAGAATGATTTGGTACAAGAATAGCTCTAGCCTAGGTCCCTATTTATAGGAGAGATTGGAGGATTCTAGAATTAGGGTTTAAAGGAGAATACTTGAAGCAAAAGTTAGGGTTTAGGGTGGTGGTAAAAGTGGCCAAATTTTAGGAGGGTAGAAAAGTCATTTTGCCCTCTTTTTTATTAAATAATTCGGCTAGGGTTTTCAATGGAGGCTTTGGAACTTTTTCATTTTAAACCTTGTACATTAGATTAGCTTAAATAGCTCATTAAAGGTTTTAATTTAATTGTTTAAAGGCTACAACTTTTATAGTATTATATTTTGTTCACGAAAATTAATTAGCTTATTATTTCCGTCTTTTAGTAACTTGTCGTTTATTATACAAACTTAATTAGTAATTCTTAACGCTTAACAATTATTGATTAAAGTTTAATTGTTAAGTTTAATTATATTGTTTGGGCAAAATAAATGATGAAAGGATATATTGAAAGGACCCATCCTAATCCATCCGGACGAAGTCCATATTGATTATAAACAATTCACAACAGTTGATTACATTGCGAGGTACTTGACCTCTATATGATACATTTTTACAAACATTGCATTCGTTTTTGAAAAGACAATCTTTCATTTACATCGAAACTTGACGGGTTGCATACTATTTCATAATACATCTAACTATAATTGACTTAATAATAATCTTGATGAACTCAATGACTCGAATGCAACGTCTTTTGAAATATGCCATGAATGACTCCAAGTAATGTCTCTAATATGAGCTAATGCACAGCGGAAGATTTCTTTCATACCTGAGAATAAACATGCTTTAAAGTGTCAACCAAAAGGTTGGTGAGTTCATTAGTTTAACATAAATAATCATTTTCATCATTTTAATAGACCACAAGATTTTCATTTCCAGTTCTCATAAATAAACGTCCCATGCATAGAGACAAAATATCATTCATATGGATTGAACACCTGGTAACCGACATTCACAATATACATATAAGAATATCCCCATCATTCCGGGATCCTCCTTCGGACATGATATAAATTTCGAAGTACTAAAGCATCCGGTACTTTGGATGTGGCTTGTTGGGCCCGATAGATATATCTTTAGAATTCGCGTCAATTAGGGTGTCTGTTCCCTAATTCTTAGATTACCAGACTTAATACAAAGGGGCATATTCGATTTCGATTATTCAACCATATAATGTAGTTTTGATTACTTGTGTCTATTTCGTAAAAACATTTATAAAGATTGCGCATGTATTCTCAGCCCAAAAATATAAAGGGTAAAAAGGTAAATGAAACTCACTATACTGTATTTTGTAGTAAAAATACATATGACGTCATTGAACAACTGAACAATGCAGGGTTGACCTCGGATTCACGAACCAATATCATTTGTGTATATATATTAATACATATAATCGTCATCGAATAAGTTCATATATTATAACTTAAATTATATATTATACTTATTTAGTTTGTGTATATATTCAGAATGTTCAATACTTATATAGTTATATTAATCTTAGTAAGTTTGATATATATTTATAGTTATGTGAAATTTTAATATAAGTATAGTATATATAATAAATACATTCTATGTACAAAATATTTATCTGCTTAAAAGTGATAATGTTGATATTAATGATTTACTAATAATAATAATAATAATAATAATAATAATAATAATAATAATAATAATAATAACTTTATTAAAAATGATCATATTAATAATAATAATATTGATATTGTTAATAATAATACTAATAGTAAAAAAAAAATGTTTCTAATACTAATATTTATGAAAATAATGATAACTTGTATTATGATAGTAATAATAATGATTATCTTAACATTAGTAACAATAATTAATAATAATAACAATAATAATAATAATAATAATAATAATAATAATAATAATAATAATAATAATAATAATAATAATAATAATAATAATAATAATAATAATAATAATAATAATAATAATAATAATAATAATAATAATAATAAGCATAATAACAATAACAATAAACATAATAATAATAACTAATAGTAATAATAATAGGGGGAAAATATATATATATATATATATATATATATATATATATATATATATATATATATATATATATATATATATATATATATATATAAGAGTGTATACCCCATTTATAGCTTTTTCCAAAAAGAAAGAAATGCCCTAAGCGAGACTCGAACCCACGACTTCTCGTTTCCATCATTTCCCTCCGAACCATTGAACCACTCTTTTCTTTCTTGTTAAAACTCGCACACTTATTTATTTGTTATGTAAAAGAACTGTTTTATCATAACTTCATCATTATCCATCGTCACTCTCCTTCCTCATTCTTTCTAATTAATTTGGGCTTTTGGCCCAACAGCAAAACTAATCATGCGTGGCCCAACACACAACCAATTCTCGGCCCAACCTATAAATCAAATTGAAACCCAATAATAGATTCCATTTTCAAATCCATTTTAGCTATAAACGGCCCAACAATTTGTTCAGCTCCAAAACACCCTTGTGTCCAGCTTGCAAGGTCGACAAAAAAAAAATAGTGGAGAGTTCTCCGGTTCCCCATACAATTATTATAAATATTCAAGTTAAAGTATTATCTTTATTGTTTCATTATTAAGTTTCATCATCCACTCATATTTAATTCTTTAGGTATCCATCCATTAAATTAACACATCCTAATGGTTGTGATGGTATTCCAGAAATATAGTAATGGATCACAGTTCATTCATCATCATCGACCTATTCTTCATCTTCATTCTCATTATCTTCATACTCCACGATTATCATCTCATCATTTAATTAGAAATAGAAAAGACACATATCAACGTGTTTGCAGGTTGTGGTGTGGTTGGTTGCACACAGAAACCGGAAACAGTAAAATCAAGAAGAATAGGATGGATGGGTTTCTTATTTTAGGCTGTTTGAACGATGGTATTAAACAGGTGCAGTAGTGTGAAACAATATAAAAAATAAAATAAAATAAAAAAAATGGGTTTGAAGTGGGTTTTGAAGGTGACGGTTTAATAAAAAAAATAAAGGGTTTGTTGATCACAAAAACACGAAAACAGATGGGAAGACAACAACAGTAGTAGTAGTTGTATCGAGCAGTAGCAAATAGAAATCAAAACAGCAACTAACGAGCAGTTGCAGGTGTTTCGTTATGTTTTGTTGGTAGTTATCGGATAAAAGAGTGAGAAAGGAAGGGAGAGAAATGACAAAGGTGGTGGCAGTGAAGGTGGCTCGTTGGTGGTTCCAAGGTGGCGCGTGGTGGTTGTTTGTTGATGGAGTCGTGGTGGTGATTAAACTGAACACAAGTAACAGTAGTATTTCGATGTTTATTTGGGTTTTGATCAAATGAGTTAAAAGAAAAAGAATACCGGTTGTTTCTCAGTTTTATATATATAAAAGGTGGATATGTGGGTTTGTGTATGTTTGTCCATTATGAATATGGATATAATATATTATATATAGAGAAAGAGTTGATGGTATTTTGTGATGGTGGCGATGAATATGGTGGTGATAGGTGGCGGTGGTGAGGATGGATGATAGAAATGGTGTGTGTGTTTGGTGTTGGTATTCTAGAATAGAAAGAGGAGATGGAATAGATAGATGGTGGTTGATTCTATCTATTATGTATATGTGTAAACAAAGAACAAGATATGTAGCATAAGTATATATATAAATATATAGAGAATGATACACATGATGTGAAGAAGGAATAAGACAATAATCCCAGTTTGTTAAGTGTCTAAAATAGAATAGAATTTAAATTTAAATTTAAATTTAAATTTAAATGTAGATTAGCTAGGTGATTGCTCAGTACAACAGAAAGTAGAACAATAATACATAATAATATTATTAATTAATTTTAACTTCATATTCACATGTCAGGTGAAAGTGAAATGAAACTTCAAACAAGCATAGTATTCATCAATCTATCTTTATAAAAGTATTCAATTTGTAATAGTGGGAGTTTTGTTTGTTTTGTTGATTCACGGCTAAAGAATGCAGAATTAGAATCAGATATTAAAAATAATAATAATATAATAATAATAATAATAATAATAATAATAATAATAATAATAATAATAATAATAAATAATAATAATAATATGTTAATTATATTATAACTTGTAACTCTATATATATTTATATATATATTTATGATTGTATTTAGATATATCTGTATACCAATATGTATTATATTTAGTCTCATTAATTAGTAAATATAATTATAATAATACTTCCTATAGTATTGAGAGTAATAATATTGTTGTATTAATTTTTAATATATTTATATTACATGTTATCATTTGTAATTTTTATTACATAATAACTTACATTGGATAGAAATCTCTTAAATATATGTATATCTATATAACAATAAATATTAATGGAAATTTAATATCATGTATCTTATTTTACATATTTAATTCTAATGGTTAAATTATATTTCATAATTTTAAGTTAATATACATATACTTACATTTATATATATCTGTACATATTTATTTACAAATAATTATTCGTGAATCGTCGGGAATGGTAAAAAGGGCAAATGCATTCATGTAAACTGTTCCAATGTTTTGAGACTCAACTTAACAGACTTTGCTTATTGTGTCGAAATCATATAAGAATAAAGTTTAAATTTGGTCAGAAATTCCCGGGTCATCACAGTACCTACCCGTTAAAGAAATTTCGTCCCGAAATTTGAGTGAGGTCATCATGGCTAACAATTAATATGTTTTCCTGACGAATATGAGCTGATAAATAGAGTTTTATCATTATTGAAAAATACAGATAAAATAATACGATTATTCGAAGAGTACGAATGAAGCTATCACAAAAGAGTGAAATGAATAAATGAAGTTTCGTTTTTAACTTTTGACGTTGCCTTGGTTGAATTCCGGAATTCAAGGGATTTAATTAAATATCTTCGAAATCTTAAAAGATTTGATTCTTCGGCGAGTAAGGAAATTAAGATCTCTATAATTCAATACGGTGATCTGCCTCGATTACTCTGTCTGATATTTCCATTATAAATTAAACTCTTCCGTTCCATTATTCTCACCATTCCTATACTTTCTTTCTTAGTTCATACATTCAAAAAATTGTGAAAATGCTTAATCCAGTTCTAATCCTTGATATTTTTCTAATTATCATTTCTGTCATCCTTCTTTTCAATCTTCCACCAGAAGAATCTGTTTACTTCTACTTTTACCTTGGGGTGATACTATTCTTAATTTTACCGTGTCTTTATATTGCTATTCGTATTAATATCCACGGTTTGTAATCTCCGTGTTGTTATTGGGCTTTATATTTTCTCTTATATTTCAGTGTCCCTGCTTCTGTCTCCTATAATTATTGTCATTCACAGTTAATGCTCTCTCTTATTTGCTGCGATTTATACCCCCTTTTTATTTCGGAGCTTCATGCTTTTGTTTACTTTTCGCAAGTAATGGTCCAGAATTCATAGGTATGGAGTTTCGAATTATCATAATATACAAGGTAGAAAGGAAAGGTAGTAGCACGATTTGTTTTGTCAAATTACCTGAATCACTGAGAATAGAACTATCAAGAATATATTTTCTTGATATGTTCAGAAGTTAAGCAGAATGAAAGAGTTATGTAACATGGCACATGATGACGTTATGATCTGTGAATCATCACGTTCCATTAGAAACTCAGCATGAATTACTGTAATATAATCACGTTGATCAAGTGTCATTTTATTATACTAACTCATGCATCAATTTCCAACACTACTTCAAAAACATTAATAAGTTAAACTCGAAAGTTTACAGAATATAGAAACTAACAGTTTCTATATGATGTAAAACTGATAGCACGAAGAGATTATTGATTTCAGATAAGAATAGTTATGAAAATCTCTTCAGAAATATGGAGGATATTTATAATGAAAGATACGATGATATCTTGGAATTTCTAATATCGAGGGATGATGAAGAAGATTTATCCGTAAGGGTTTAGATTCGGAAGCAAGGTATTCGTTAAAGATTTTATCAGAAACAGAATCATTTGGATTCTTTGAAGTCAAACTTATTCTTTGTGATTTGTCCAAGGCTTCTTTCATAGTTTCGCATAATCAGCTTTTTGGTACTAAATTTTCTATCGAACGTTCCTAAAACTCCATTCTTTATCATCAACTTCTGATGGTTATGGTCATTTACGGTTGTCTACTGTTTCTGCTGCTTCATTCAGCTTTTTCAATATTCAGAGTATTGATTTGTAGACTGAGTGCTTTTCAGAATTTCAGATGAAAGATCATAATTCTAAGAGATGAATGTTATACATATAACTGTTGATGTAGATATGCTGTAAGTTTTCAAAGTACTGATTGCTGATTCCCGGTAATTGGTATGTCAGTTATCGTTACAAGATGCGGATGAGTACATGATGAGACTTCAATAGATAAATATAGTGATTTGTCGGAGAGATTTAAACCAAGAAGTAACGAGGTTACTGGTACGTCTGCTGGTAATATGATGGAATATAAAAGGTTCCCCGGTAACAATAAAAGAGTACACATATAAATCAAGGTTATAATAAGGTTGTTTCGAACGAAAAGTCAAAGTTGACTTGCTGGAGCTGTGACAAAATTTGCTAATTTGGAAAGGGATTGCAAAGTTATTTTGGGTAATAATAACACTAAGAAATTAGCATAGCTACGTTTTAAACATTTACTTAGTTGCCGAGAGTTTCTCAGGTGAAAAGTTATATGCATCAATCTTTTCTTCCGTAGATGAAATGTGGTTGGTTCCTCCTCTCGATTGAGGTATTTTCAAGAATTACGAAAGGTTTGGACGCAGATTGTAGTCGTCAAGATACAAATGAGGTTTTAGGTTGAAATCAAGTGGCAAACTTGAAGATTTGTTTAGTTTCATATGTTATAATTAATATTTTAGTTCATTTTAATTGTCCAATATTGGTAGTCCTCGATTGATAGTCCACAGTTAGCAATTCAACAATTCATATATAATTTAATATATAATATTCGAATTAATTAATACGTATCATGACCCGTATTCATCTCAGACTCGATCACAACTTAAACTATATATATTATTGTAGAATCAACCTCAACCCTGTATAGAGAACTCGATCATTACTGCATATAGAGTGTCTATGGTTTTTCCAAATAATATATATAGATGCGTAGATATGATATGCCAAAACCTTGTATACGTGTCCCGATATTTAAAGTGCGTAAAATAAATAGCAGGAATTAAATGACGATAAATAAAGTGTGTAAAGTAAATAACATAAATTAAATGACAATAAATAGAATTGAGAGAATTAAATTGCGATAAAATAAATTGCGATAAATAAAATGTAATACGGAATTAAAAGTTAGCTAGGGTCTTGTTAGCGTGGTTTCTTAACAAAATTTCATATTGTTAATTAGTCTGTTTCTAATCAATTTTTATTGTGTCCATTAGCTCTTCATTATGCCACTTGCTGGATTCTGATAGGTCAAAATCCAATTATGAAATTGAATTTGAATGAAAATAGTTATTCTTTGGTGAACGGATACGTATATCGGTGGTTGTAAATAGAATAGTAAATGATCGTTGAATCAAATTCGAAGAATGTATAGTATAAATTATTAATGTGATATCTAAATATTCCTCGGGTATTACCTACCCGTTAAAATATTTTCATCATTAACAGTTTGTACAAAAGAATTTTTAATTACAATCTTTATGAAAACATGTATACACATATATTTTCTTCAGCTGTAATTGTGGATTAAATGAGTTAATATAATATTAATCTCATTTGATTTACCGTTAGAACTAGAATACATAATCTCTAAAACATTAGAGATTACATAATCATCATGAAGAACGAAGATGTAGAACGTCATGTAGAACGATGATTATACTCGAGGTTCAGAATGAGATGTTGAGGCATGTGATGTTGAAGCTTAGGTTGTTGGTGGTACTGGTATTGATATTGGTGATACTGTCGGTGCCGGTGATGTTGCTGAAGCTGGTACGTTTTGCACCATATTCTCCAAATTGATTACTAGAGCGCGAAGTTCATTGACTTCTTATATTACTCCGGGATGATTGTCGGTCGGAACGAGCGGATTAATAAGGTTTATGATAGATATTCGAGAAATGAGGGTGAAAATGGTGTTACGAACAGGTTCGCTGGTAAGTGCTTCAGGTTCTTCGCCAAAAGGTGAATTCGGTTAGTGGAAGGGATCGCCTTCTGCGCGTCTCCATTGATTAAGTTGACTACGAATCCATCAGATGAATTGGGGATGGATGATTGGTTGATTCATTCTGCTGAAGTTGCTTTCGGAGCTTAGATGACTATCCATTCGGAATAACTATCGGGATAACTATCGGAATAGCTGTCGAAATCCGAGGGACTCGAACTAGTTGAAGGATTCATCTCGTACGATCAGATGAAGGATTTTCGATAAGAAATAGATTATAGGATGTATATTAGTATCCTGCAATACATAATTTACATATGCATATGTAATACTAAAATCTCATAAGTTACGGAGGAATCTACGGAAGCTGTCAGGTAAAGATAACAATAACAGATACGCTAAGATATGAATTAGCAGATATGCTAAGATATGAATTAGTAGATACGCTAAGATATGAATTTTTGTCTATACACTATTCATGTAGTCAATGCAATAAGATGTGTCTAGACTAAGAATAATAAGCAGGTAATTTACTAAGGATGATAAACAAATGATTTCTTACAAAAATGATAAGCAAAACTTTTGACGTGCAGACACGGTCGAAGTCCAGACTCACTAATGCATCCTAATGAACTATCAGTTAGACACACTAATGCAGACCCGGTTCACTAAGACCACCGCTCTGATACCAACTGAAAGGAACCGTCCTAATCCATCCGGACGAAGTCAATATTGATTATAAACGATTCACAATAGTTGATTACATCGCGAGGTACTTGACCTCTATATGATACATTTTTACAAACATTGCATTCGTTTTTGAAAAGACAATCTTTCATTTACATCGAAACTTGACGGCTTGCATACTATTGCATAATACATCTAACTATAATTGACTTAATAATAATCTTGATGAACTCAATGACTCGAATGCAACGTCTTTTGAAATATGCCATGAATGACTCCAAGTAATGTCTCTAATATGAGCTAATGCACAGCGGAAGATTTCTTTCATACCTGAGAATAAACATGCTTTAAAGTGTCAACCAAAAGGTTGGTGAGTTCATTAGTTTAACATAAATAATCATTTTCATCATTTTAATAGACCACAAGATTTTCATTTCCAGTTCTCATAAATAAACGTCCCATGCATAGAGACAAAATATCATTCATATGGATTGAACACCTGGTAACCGACATTCACAATATACATATAAGAATATCCCCATCATTCCGGGATCCTCCTTCGGACATGATATAAATTTCGAAGTACTAAAGAATCCGGTACTTTGGATGGGGCTTGTTGGGCCCGATAGATCTATCTTTAGAATTCGCGTCAATTAGGGTGTCTGTTCCCTAATTCTTAGATTACCAGACTTAATACAAAGGGGCATATTCGATTTCGATCATTCAACCATATAATGTAGTTTTGATTACTTGTGTATATTTCGTAAAAACATTTATAAAGATTGCGCATGTATTCTCAGCCCAAAAATATAAAGGGTAAAAAGGTAAATGAAACTCACTATACTGTATTTTGTAGTAAAAATACATATGACGTCATTGAACAACTGAACAATGCAGGGTTGACCTCGGATTCACGAACCTATATCATTTGTGTATATATATTAATACACATAATCGTCATCGAATAAGTTCATATATTATAACTTAAATTATATATTATACTTATTTAGTTTGTGTATATATTCAGAATGTTCAATATTTATATAGTTATATTAATCTTAGTAAGTTTGATATATATTTATAGTTATGTGAAATTTTAATATAAGTATAGTATATATAATAAATACATTCTATGTACAAAATATTTATCTGCTTAAAAGTGATAATATTGATATTAATGATTTACTAATAATAATAATAATAATAATAATAATAATAATAATAATAATAATAATAATAATAATAATAACTTTATTAAAAATGATCATATTAATAATAATAATATTGATATTGTTAATAATAATACTAATAGTAAAAAAAAATGTTTCTAATACTAATATTTATGAAAATAATGATAACTTGTATTATGATAGTAATAATAATGATTATCTTAACATTAGTAACAATAATTAATAATAATAACAATAATAATAATAATAATAATAATAATAATAAGCATAATAACAATAAACATAATAAAAATAACTAATAGTAATAATAATAGGGGGAAAAAATATATATATAAGAGGGTATACCCCTTTTATAGTTTTTTTCCAAAAAGAAAGAAATGCCCTAAGCGAGACTCGAACCCACGACTTCTCGTTTCCATCATTTCCCTCCGAACCATTGAACCACTCTTTTCTTTCTTGTTAAAACTCGCACACTTATTTATTTGTTATGTAAAAGAACTGTTTTATCATAACTTCATCATTATCCATCGTCACTCTCCTTCCTCATTCTTTCTAATTAATTTGGGCTTTCGGCCCAACAGCAAAACTAATCATGCGTGGCCCAACACACAACCAATTCTCGGCCCAACCTATAAATCAAATTGAAACCCAATAATAGATTCCATTTTCAAATCCATTTTAGCTATAAACGGCCCAACAATTTGTTCAGCTCCAAAACACCCTTGTGTCCAGCTTGCAAGGTCGACAAAAAAAAAATAGTGGAGAGTTCTCCGGTTCCCCATACAATTATTATAATTATTCAAGTTAAAGTATTATCTTTATTGTTTCATTATTAAGTTTCATCATCCACTCATATTTAATTCTTTAGGTATCCATCCATTAAATTAACACAACCTAATGGTTGTGATGGTATTCAAGAAATATAGTAATGGATCACAGTTCATTCATCATCATCAACCTATTCTTCATCTTCATTCTCATTATCTTCATACTCCACGATTATCATCTCATCATTTAATTAGAAATAGAAAAGACACGTATCAACGTGTTTGCAGGTTGTGGTGTGGTTGGTTGCAGACAGAAACCGGAAATGGTAAGATCAAGAAGAATAGGATGGATGGGTTTCTTATTTTAGGCTGTTCGAACGATGGTATTAAACAGATGCAGTAGTGTGAAACAATATAAAAATAAAATAAAATAAAAAAAATGGGTTTGAAGTGGGTTTTGAAGGTGACGGTTTAATAAAAAAATAAAGGGTTTGTTGATGACAAAAACACGAAGACAGATGGGAAGACAACAACAGTAGTAGTAGTTGTATCGAGCAGTAGCAAACAGAAATCAAAACAGCAACTAACGAGCAGTTGCAGGTGTTTCGTTATGTTTTGTTGGTAGTTATCGGATAAAAGAGTGAGAAAGGAAGGGAGAGAAATGACAAAGGTGGTGGTAGTGAAGGTGGCTCGTTGGTGGTTCCAAGGTGGCGAGTGGTGGTTGTTTGTTGATGGAGTCGTGGTGGTGATTAAACTGAACACAAGTAACAGTAGTATTTCGATGTTTATTTGGGTTTTGATCAAATGAGTTAAAAGAAAAAGAATACCAGTTGTTTCTCAGTTTTATATATATAAAAGGTGGATATGTGGGTTTGTGTATGTTTGTCCATTATGAATATGGATATAATATATTATATATAGAGAAAGAGTTGATGGTATTTTGTGATGGTGGCGATGAATATGGTGGTGATAGGTGGCGGTGGTGAGGATGGATGATAGAAATGGTGTGTGTGTTTGGTGTTGGTATTCTAGAATAGAAAGAGGAGATGGAATAGATAGATGGTGGTTGATTCTATCTATTATGTATATGTGTAAACAAAGAACAAGATATGTAGCATAAGTATATATATAAATATATAGAGAGTGATACACATGATGTGAAGAAGGAATAAGACAATAATCCCAGTTTGTTAAGTGTCTAAAATAGAATAGAATTTAAATTTAAATTTAAATTTAATTTTAAATGTAGATTAGCTAGGTGATAGTTCAGTACAACAGAAAGTAGAACAATAATACATAATAATATTATTAATTAATTTTAACTTCATATTCACATGTCAGGTGAAAGTGAAATGAAACTTCAAACAAGCATAGTATTCATCAATCTATCTTTATAAAAGTATTCAATTTGCAATAGTGGGAGTTTTGTTTGTTTTGTTGATTGACGGCTAAAGAATGCAGAATTAGAATCAGATATTAAAAATAATATAATAATAATAATAATAATAATAATAATAATAATAATAATAATAATAATAATAATAATAATAATAATAATAATAATAATAATAATAATAATAAATAATAATAATAATAATAACATGTTAATTATATTATAACTTGTAACTCTATATATATTTGTATATATATTTATGATTGTATTTAGATATATCTGTATACCTATATGTATTATATTTAGTCTCATTAATTAGTAAATATAATTATAATAATACTTCCTATAGTATTGAGAGTAATAATATTGTTGTATTAATTTTTAATATATTTATATTACATGTTATCATTTGTAATTTTTATTACATAATAACTTACATTGGATAGATGATGATGTAGCGTGAGGGTACGAAATAGTATTATTTTTAATACAAAATACTACAAAATATGACACAAGTTTTATTAATTTACGGATGGGATATACCTAAACCTTGCTACAACACTATAGGCAGTGTACCTAATCGTAGAGTAGTGTAGTTTTTAGTAAGTCCGGTTCGTTCCACAGGGAGCTAATGATTACGTACTATATTTTTATAAAACTATATTTATATATATATATATATATATATATATATATATATATATATATATATATGTAAGTAGTAATATTATTATAAAAGGGGGTTTTTTTACCGTTTAATGACTGGTTTGTCGATTTTATATTTTTAAGCGTAAAGATAAATGACAATAATTAAAGTGCGTAAAATATATAAATGACGATAAATAAAATAACAATAAATAAAATTTCGATAGAATATGAAATAAAAGGATTATGCTTATTTAAACTTCCGTAATCATGATGTTTAACGTTTTGATTTTAATTAATTGTTACTCGGGTTAATTGTCCTTTGTCATGGTTTATTTGATACCTATCTGGTTTTTGTCCATAATAGTCCATCGGTCATAAATATAAAGTGCGAGTGTCCTCATCAAATTACCCTTATACCCGAAGTCAAATATTCCAACTAATTAAGGATTTAAACTGTGACGCAGTTATCACTTCTGTCAACAATTACACCAGTTATCACTGTATGTAATCCACCCCTGTTTTGATTAGATATGAATATTAATTTACCCACTTGATCAGTTTGAATAATCAATTACCCAACCCGAATAATTAATTAAATGATTATAATAGATTCCATATGAACGTCACTAAATAGGACAACCATAATCATTATTAATTATTAGGATAATTAATTTGAAGATAGGTTCGACAGACTCCAATGAGTTGTCACTCAATTAGACAATACCCCCCATCTATTAATAGTCAATAGTCCAATTTCCACAAGTGTCGGTCTTTTGCCCAAACCTTAATTATGGTACAAAATCCAATAACCCCCTCTTAATATTTAGTCAAACATCACGATTACTTCGGCTCAAATAAGCATAATAATAACTTAGTTACGAGACATTAATTTAAAAAGGAAGAACATAACTTACAGTGATTATTAATCGTGTAGCGTTACACGGACAGAGTTTCGACTTTAAAACCCGTAAAACATTCCTTACAATAACCTAATTATTATTAAACTTAAACTAAAATTAAAATTATAATTATAAATATATATATTACATGTAAAGAGAAAGAAAGAAGAAAAGGTGTACATAAATCGATCAAATGAATTGCCTTTTATAGGCAAATATTGAATTGAAATTTTCACTTATGACCCCTTAACTATGCTCAATTAACAACTTTTTATTATTTATTATTATTCTTATTATGAATTATTTAAATATTATATTATATTCTTGTGCATAGTTGACTTGTACTTTCAGCTCCGTTGCGTCGAGCGTTGATAGTTGGCTCGGGTACCGGTTCCGGATTTTCGAACGTCCTTTCGTATAATTTAATATCTTGTACTTTGCATTTTGTAACTTGTACTCTTGTCATTTTTAGACGTTTCTCATCAATAAATTGAACCTTTTGAATTGTATCTTGTACATTTGAGCGTTTTGGACGTTTGTGTCTTCAAATCTTCATTTTTGCCTTTTGTCTTCGCACTTATTTATTTAAACAATTACAATGAAAATATAATAGAATTACATATGAAAACCTATTATTTAGAAGGGATATTGCTATGAAATATATGTTCCTTTTTAGCCTTATCAAATATCCCCACACTTGAGCGTTGCTTGTCCTCAAGCAATACAGAACTTGAAATAAAAACAAACATGAATCACTTTTTTATTCATCACACTTTGTACATTAGTGATTTTGATATGGTGGTATAAATAATGATAGTAATGATAGAACCATGGTTAAAAGTGGGTGTGTCATCCACAGTTTCCTCGGGTTTAGGTCAACGACACTTGCAATCAAATAGCCGATTTACTTTCGATTTCCAAAGCAAAGTGCACATTTGAAAGGTGGTTTACAGTCCCACATGACTATGAAAATGTAGATCCTTAAGGAAATTGGATCTTTATGAAAACATTTGATCTTTTTGAAAATTTAATCTAGCTTTTACCCTAGATAAGTTTTCCGGAATAACCCTTCACCGGTGTTTGCAAAATATTTTTGTGGGTTGTGTGGGTTTCAGATTTGAAAATTTTATCTCAACACTTGTGGTTTTGTGTTACCCACTTGCTAACCTTGTATTGGGAAAGCAACACGTCCAGTTTACTTGTTCCGTATATTACCTTTCGGTAAACTACCGTCCGGTTGTAAAGGAAAGAGATGAACAAGAAACTGTTAAGGCAATGTCTAATGACATGCATATGATTATGGTCTTAAAACGTGTCGGATGCTAGTACTATCCTTTGTAGGAGCAATAGTAAAGATCATCCTATGATTTTTCGGTCTGGCACAAGGTCCTGTCTCCGACCATGCTATGCAACCACCATTTCTTACGGTTGACACCCGATTTGGTTCAGGTGACCTAATGAATTCTGATGAATTCTCAGGATTTTACGTTCAATGGTAATGAACGCATTGAAAATAGGTTTTCAGAAAACAAATCGGTTTTATTTTTGATCAAAATATTTTCTCGTTCAAGCTCGAGTTTAGATATCATTGAATTCCATGAGTTTGTAATTCTCAATCTTTAAGGTCAATCTCTAGGATTGAGTAATATCAGTCTTAAAAGCTGATTTTTGATCTTTAAGGAGATTATCCTTTCTGGGGATTTGATTCATTAGTCTTATCAAGTTAATTTGCACGGTGCCCCCCCATTGTGCGAGATAAATCCTTCTCATGGTTAGGATAAATCTGACCACATGGCAACCCTGTTTGATGCTGAGGTCCGTGGATTTCCTGCTGATTTTAGAGATGACTTTTCTAGATTTTTCGTCAACCTACAGCTGGTCTGGATGACAACTTCATGACCTAAATCAAGAAGCGCGGTTCTTTTTCGGAAGACTTTACTTCCTTTTAATGATGGAATTGATTCATCGTATAGATCCATCTTTCTTACAGTAAATCGGGTAAACCAGTTAATTTAGTCCAAAGTAAAAGCACCTGCAATAACTTTACAAAAACATGTGATAGATAGTTTTTAATTGAATAACTTGGTATATTCTCCCCACACTTGGCTTTTTTCATGCGTCTTTTTATATCTTAATAAATAAATTCAAGCGTTTTAGTTGTTTCTCAATTTATGTCCTTTCCGAGGTAACAATAATTTCGGCATTAACACCTAGTTTTATCGTTCATAAATATGTATAAACATGATTTTGAATTCATTTAGTTAAAAAATTTTAAAATTTTCATAATATTTAGAAAATAAGCCAAGTATAAACCCGAGAGAATTTATAACCCTTCCCCACACTTGAGATCATGCAATGCCCTCATTTGCATGAAATCAGACTATAATTATAAATTCATGAGGGTGATTAGTGTAGAAAAGTGATTAAAAATACCCAGTTTGTAATTACAAAGCTCGTCGAATGATAGATGGCGCGCCTTATCGTTCATTCCTTCATTTATTATATCACATTTGTTGTTTTGCATCTTGTCGTCAAAATCAGTAGCTTTTGCTGAACTTAATGTTAGTCTTTGAAAGTGCGTTGTTTTACCCTGTTGTTTACATGATAAAATACAAACATATATACATATTTTTAAAGTTGGGTATATTACCCCACGTTCAAAAATTTATAAAATCAAATATTTTTTTTTTTTGCATACTTTAAATCAATAAAATTAAAAATAATGATGACAAAATTTTTCGCCCCGCCCTCGGGTAAAGTAATTTCGGCTCAACGACCTAGTCTTCAACTCACGATGAATTTTAGAAATCATTTTTTTCAACTTAATGAAATAAAGTAAATTTTTGTTTTTAAATTCACACAAAACTTAAAAAGAAAACATATAAATTTCATATAAAACCTAAAAAACCAAAAAAATTCAGAATGGGGGGAGAAAACTAGTTCTTTAGTGTCTGCTAGTGGAAAAGACCAATCGGATTCCATTCTCGGAACTACACGAGAACAGAACAACTAACTCCAAACAGCATTTTCTTTTTAGAATATTTGAATCTCCTCACACTTAGGTAGATGTGGTGTCGAAATTGTGATTAACTTCATCGTCAATTTCTCTTGGACCATAATCAACTTGCATATCTGTGACTTTTGCTTTAAGCCAGTGACCAGCTTTTTCTGTAATATCCACAAATTCAACTAACTTCGCCTTTTCTTTAGGCGACAGATTGGATACTAGCCGGTTATATAACTTAAAGTTCCCCTTACTTTTAGCATCAATAACCCGTTTAAAAAGTTTCTTCATTGAACTGTTAATAACGGGGTCATTTAATTTCGTATCAACTATGGGGTTCTTTATTATCAAGTCATCATTAGGTGTTACTTCATTTTCCCCACACTTAGGCGTTCTATTATTGTTAAGCATTATCGTTGGAGTTGGTAAAACAACATGGTTCTTACCAATCGTTTTTGTCGGTTCAACGGTTTTGGTTTGTGGATATTTAGACTTTCGAATCATAAAGGTGATCAATTTCTCATCATTACTAGGTGTCATTCTACCCTTTCTTACATCAAATAACGCCCCGGTGGACGCTAAGAATGGTCGACATAAAATTAGAGGAACGTTTGAGTCCTCTTCTATGTCAATGACAATGAATTCGACTAGAAAGGTTAAATTACCTACTTGAACGGGTAGGTTGTCAGCAATTCCAACTGGGTGCTTAATGGTTTGATCAAGGAGTCGAACACTCATATCCGTTGGAGTTAACTCACCTACACCTAATCTCTTATATAATAAAAGAGGCATAACACTCACACTTGAACCTAAATCTGCTAGTGCATCATACATGACACAGTCACTAAGTCGACAAGGAACAATAAATTCACCCGGATCACCTACCCTAGGTGGAGGATTTGGTGTAACTGTCTTCACCGGGTTTACTTCTACTGTTTTTGTTTCTTGCACTTTTTTATTCTTCTTCTTCTTCTTCTTTCCAGAGGTATCACAAACTTTATTACCTATTACTTGCTCATACTCAACTCCTTTTCTTGGAAACGGGATGGGTGGTCTGTATGGTGCCACCACTGGCTTTACATACTCTGGTGGTGGTGGTGGTGGTGTAACTTCTTCATTGTTACTTACATCTAAAACCTCCCCATCTTCTGATGCTGGTTTTTCAGAATTTGTTGAAACCATATTAACATTTTCATTCCGAGGATTTACTTCAGTATTACTCGGTAGCTTTCCTTGTTTCCTTTCACTCATCAATCTAACAAAAGTACTACTTGTTTTTCTAGATTCAAAATAGAAGCTTGTTGAGTTCTAAATGACTGATCAAACCTCTCATTCGTTTGAGTTTGAGTTTCAATAAATTGTGTTTGAGATTCAACTAGCTTAAATACCACTTCTTCCAGATTTGTCTTTTTTTCTTCGATTTGTTGTGGTGGTTTATACAAACCAGGTCTTTGTTGATTGAAAGTGTTGTTTTGAGTTGGTTGGTTATTCGGACCTTGTTGGTTATACGAGATATTGTCGGGTCCTTTTGGATTGTAAAGAATGTTTTGATTTCGATTGAAGTTTGGCCTTAGCGGTTGATAATTATTCTGATAACTATTTTCCAGCCTTTGGTTCATGTAGACAACATTCTCACGTTGTTTCATCGTTTGTTCAATGTGACACTCTTTCATTAAGTGTGGTCCACCGCATTGCTCACAACTGATTCGTATTGCGTGAATATCTTTATTCATCTTTTCCATTCGTCTCTCGAAAGCATCTATTTTTGCGGAAACGGAATCAAAGTTATGGCTAGAATCGGCTCTAGCCGCTTTAGATGAACGATATATATCTTTCTCTTGGTGCCACTCATGAGAGTGGGAGGCTGTGTTATCAATAATTTTGTAAGCTTCAGTTGCGGTTTTCTTCATAATGGAACCACCAGCTGTTATGTCGATGTCTTTTCGTGTAGCAACGTTGACACCTTGGTAGAATATTTGTACTATTTGATAAGTGTCTAAACCGTGTTGAGGACATCCTCTCAACAACTTTCCAAATCTTGTCCACGCCTCATATAGAGTTTCATTTGACTTTTGTGTGAACGTAACAATTTCTCCTTGAAGTCTCACGGCTTTAGATGCCGGAAAGAATCTTTTAAGAAATTTCTCAACTAAAACATCCCATGTGTCAATCGCCCCTTCAGGTAACGATTCTAACCAATCTTTGGCTTCTCCCTTTAAAGTCCAGGGAAACAACATGAGATAGATCTGTTCATCCTCAACTTCTCGGATTTTAAATAGTGTACAGATCCTATTAAACGTACGAAGATGTTCGTTTGGATCTTCCTTCGGCGCACCACTATATTGGCACTGATTAGTTGCCATGTGTAGGATTTGTCCTTTGATTTCATAATCTGGCGCATTAATGTCTGGCTTAATAATGGCGTGACCTTGGCCCGTGCGTGTGGCTCTCATTCGGTCTTCCATACTTAGAGGTTCCAGATTTTCCATAATTGAATTTGTTGAATACGAATCACTAGAAGATTCTGATTTAATGGTTTGTGGTTCAGGAGGAATGATTAGTGGTTCTGGATCTTGGAATTGTCCCTGAATATTCTCCGGATTCTCAATTGTGAGGTCGGGTTCAAAAGATGGATTATCGGAAATTTGAGTTGGAGTTCTTGGTCGACTAGATGATGATTCTAAAGAAAAATCAACGGCGACAATATTGGCTAGATGTCTTGATCGAGTTATAGGTGGTGAACGTATGAAAGGTGGTGAACGTTTTACTCGGTGCATTCACTGAATATCCTATTAGTTTTTAAAAGGAAAGAAAAATTATATAAGTTATCCAATTAATAGACTTTTCTGATTTTGCCCACGTTTGGAATAGCCAAAAGATGCAGCAGAGGGGCAGGATTCGTTTGGTCTCAATATAATTGAGTACTGTTTGGCTCCAATAACCCGGTCCACGTACAAATCCAACTATTACTACGAACCAGAAAATTTTGATGTCTATCAATTTAACCACTTAAAATAAATTTTCGTAATTTTAAGAAATTTAGATAAGAAGTAGAATAAAAATCTTATCCTAAAACTAGAATAGCGAGAAATAAGAAAGAAAAAAAACGCGTCGAAAAAGGTCGAAAAATAGGCGTCGAAAAATAAAAATAAGAAAGTAGCGCGAAAAACGGCGTCGCAAAATTCTAAAGCACATAAATCTTAGTCTAAGGAATAAGCACTTAAGGGATTTTACGGCAAACCTAAAAATTCTAGAAATAAAAATAACTATGGCAAAACTAAACTTAATGCTAAAAATTGTAACTAGAGTCTAAAAATCTAAAGGTAATAAAAAAAAACTTTTTTTAATTTTTTTTTATATTTCGTTTTTTAAGGATTTTAAATTTTTTTTAAAAATTTTATTTTTATATATTTTTTTTAAAACTTTTTTTATTTTTTATTTTTTATTTTTTTAAAAAATTTTCTTTAAAAAAACAATTTTTTTTTACAATTTTTTTTTTAAACGAATTTTTTTCTTAAAAAAACGACTTTTTTTTACACAAATTTTTTTTTTTAAGGAATTAATAATTTTTTTATTATTATTATTTTTTTTAAAACTTTTTTTTAACTCATTTACTATTCATGAATAGTAAATGAAAAGAAATTAATTAATTTACTATTCACATGAAAGCGACATGATAGAAATTATTAATTGCAAGTTACATAATATACCTCTGAAATATTTAATAAATACGACTTTTTAAAACTTTTAAAACTTTTACGATTCAAAATAGTAAAGGAAAGAAATTAATTAAATTACTATTCACATGAAAGTGACATTATAGAAATTATTAATTATAAGTTACATAATATACCCCTGAAATATTTAATAAATATGACTTTTTAAAACTTTTACGTATCAAATTTGATTCTAAAATATTATTATATTATTATATTTTATTTCAATATTATTATATTATTATATTTATTAAATTATTATATTTAAATTAATATATCTTTAATCAATCAAAAAAAAAACTTAAATACCCCGTGAAAACACAAAAAGTGTCCTCGAAATTACTTTTTTTTATAACTATATTTTTACAGATATAAATTAAAAATATAGCATTTTAGCGCTCCCCGGCAGCGGCGCCAAAAACTTGATGATGTAGTGTGAGGGTACAAAATAGTATTATTTTTAATACAAAATACTACAAAATATGACACAAGTTTTATTAATTTACGGATGGGATATACCTAAACCTTGCTACAACACTATAGGCAGTGTACCTAATCGTAGAGTAGTGTAGTTTTTAGTAAGTCCGGTTCGTTCCACAGGGAGCTAATGATTACGTACTATATTTTTATAAAACTATATTTATATAAATATATATATATATATATATATATATATATATATAAATATATATATATATATATATATATATATATATATATATATATATAAGTAGTAATATTATTATAAAAGGGGGTTTTTTTACCGTTTAATGACTGGTTTGTCGATTTTATATTTTTAAGCGTAAAGATAAATGACAATAATTAAAGTGCGTAAAATATATAAATGACGATAAATAAAATAACAATAAATAAAATTTCGATAGAATATGAAATAAAAGGATTATGCTTATTTAAACTTCCGTAATCATGATGTTTAACGTTTTGATTTTAATTAATTGTTACTCGGGTTAATTGTCCTTTGTCATGGTTTATTTGATACCTATCTGGTTTTTGTCCATAATAGTCCATCGGTCATAAATATAAAGTGCGAGTGTCCTCGTCAAATTACCCTTATACCCGAAGTCAAATATTCCAACTAATTAAGGATTTAAACTGTGACGCAGTTATCACTTCTGTCAACAATTACACCAGTTATCACTGTATGTAATCCACCCCTGTTTTGATTAGATATGAATATTAATTTACCCACTTGATCAGTTTGAATAATCAATTACCCAACCCGAATAATTAATTAAATGATTATAATAGATTCCATATGAACGTCACTAAATAGGACAACCATAATCATTATTAATTATTAGGATAATTAATTTGAAGATAGGTTCGACAGACTCCAATGAGTTGTCACTCAATTAGACAATACCCCCCATCTATTAATAGTCAATAGTCCAATTTCCACAAGTGTCGGTCTTTTGCCCAAACCTTAATTATGGTACAAAATCCAATAACCCCGTCTTAATATTTAGTCAAACATCACGATTACTTCGGCTTAAATAAGCATAATAATAACTTAGTTACGAGACATTAATTTAAAAAGGAAGAACATAACTTACAGTGATTATTAATCGTGTAGCGTTACACGGACAGAGTTTCGACTTTAAAACCCGTAAAACATTCCTTACAATAACGCAATTATTATTAAACTTAAACTAAAATTAAAATTAAAATTATAAATATATATATATTACATGTAAAGAGAAAGAAAGAAGAAAAGGTGTACATAAATCGATCAAATGAATTGCCTTTTATAGGCAAATATTGAATTGAAATTTTCACTTATGACCCCTTAACTATGCTCAATTAACAACTTTTTATTATTTATTATTATTCTTATTATGAATTATTTAAATATTATATTATATTCTTGTGCATAGTTGACTTGTACTTTCAGCTCCGTTGCGTCGAGCGTTGATAGTTGGCTCGGGTACCGGTTCCGGATTTTCGAACGTCCTTTCGTATAATTTAATATCTTGTACTTTGCATTTTGTAACTTGTACTCTTGTCATTTTTAGACGTTTCTCATCAATAAATTGAACCTTTTGAATTGTATCTTGTACATTTGAGCTTTTTGGACGTTTGTGTCTTCAAATCTTCGTTTTCGCCTTTTGTCTTCGCACTTATTTATTTAAACAATTACAATGAAAATATAATACAATTACATATGAAAACCTATTATTTAGAAGGAATATTGCTATGAAATATATGTTCCTTTTTAGCCTTATCAATAGAAATCTCTTAAATATATGTATATCTATATAACAATAAATATTAATGGAAATTTAATATCATGTATCTTATTTTACATATTTAATTCTAATGGTTAAATTATATTTCATAATTTTAAGTTAATATACATATACTTACATTTATATATATCTGTACATATTTATTTACAAATAATTGTTCGTGAATCGTCGGGAATGGTAAAAAGGGCAAATGCATTCATGTAAACTGTTCCAATGTTTTGAGACTCAACTTAACAGACTTTTCTTATTATGTCGAAATCATATAAGAATAAAGTTTAAATTTGGTCAGAAATTCCCGGGTCATCACATATATAAATGTTGGAAATTTGAGGGTCGTTATAGTACCTCCCCATTATTAGAAACTTTGTCCTGAAGTTTTAAGTAGAGCTCTCGTTTGCATCAGCAGTTGAGAAGATATGGAAGTATTTCCGTATCATTTAGTTTTTGCGTTCCGATGTATATTAGGGGCTGCTACGCGAATCCCAACGGATTTTAACAATAAAGTTTGATTTTCACGTTCCCGAGTACGGTCGGGGCCAATGAGTGTTAACAATAAGTATATTGTTTTTTTACATGTTTGATCTCATGATTCTTAACCTTAATAGGTTGTTTACCAGTGCATTAAATGCGGAGAATTTTCTAAGGAATAACAAGAGTGTCGTTTGACTAGTTTTTCTGTAAAAGGAAAGATGATGCTATAACAGCATGAAATGTATTATTGAATTCGTTAAGATCTTGAGTGTTTATGCCGCAATAGTAGGGCAGATAAAATAGAGTAGAGTACGTAAAGATTTTAGTTACGTAGTTTGATGTATGGCTGGTGTTTGTTAGAGATAGTACCAGCTTCAAGTTTCGAAAGGTAACCATAATACCTTTAGTTTTCAAGAGATGTCTAATAGACAAATGAGATGTTAGTTGAGAGTTCGTTGATCTCAGGATAATATGAGCGATTAAATTTAAGACATCGTTCAGTATACATGAGAACTTGTCTTTAGAAATAGTTTCAGAATGTAGCTTTAAGATTTATGATTTCAGTTTCATGTCGAATCATAGATTAAAACGTGACTAGAATAACATCTAGTTGCAAACCAAAAAGGAAGAAATGTTTCGAGTATCTTCATAAATGTCTAAGGTAACTCCTTTAGAGTAAGAAAAGTGTTTTCGCACAAATGGCGAGTCGGTCTATTATTTACTTATGAGTTTAAACGCGGATTCGAATAAAGGTGAATCATTGTTTATAAGATATTGTTTCTATCATGGAGGAACCTCTGCTTCCTTGTTCAGAAGATCATATATTTAATGTTTACGAGAGCGTCGTGGTTTAGCCGTGAAATACCGGAAGTAGAAACTCCTTAATAGCATGGAAGAGATGATGTGCATAAGGTAAGTCTTGTTCTTGCATGGAAAATGAGAATAAAGGTGATCCAAACACATTGGAGAGCAATACGAAAGTTTTAATAATAAGCCAAAGTAAATTTTGAAAAGTTGCGACGTTTGATATAATAATATAAACGAAGTGGAGCTATTTGTAAGACTTGAGTTATGTGCAACACGTACTATTTTATGGTAAATAATTCGAACCATACAAAAAAGAGTTGATTAAAAGAATGTTTAATTTGATAAAACAAATGTGAATTGATAAAAATGCGAAAGTGTTTCTATAATTAGTGAAAGTAGTTTTAGAGGAGGTGACGAAATGATGTTCATAGTAAAACTAGGGTTACGTAAAATTTGTAAAGTAATTTCGATTTAATCAAAGTGGAAATTTGTAAAAGCGAAAGTATAATTTGATATGTACTAGTCAAAATATGTATATGTATAAGATTTTATAGATCGCATAAGTGAAAAATCATTTTCTTTATAAATTCTCGGATAATTTGAAAATAAAGACACGTGTAAGAAATATTTGGAAAAACAGAATATTTGTATTTAAGAGTGTATTTGTTTGAAAAAAATTGATTGAAGATTAAAAATTCCGAAGGATAATTGTGTAATAATTGTTTCGAGGCAGTGAAAACTAATGAATTGACTTTTATCAGGGCACGAGTCCTTGGAAGCAAAATGTTAACATTAAAGTAAGAAGGATGAAAATGTGATTATCATCAAATGAGTAAATCTGTCGGATTTAGAGTTATGTATGAAAGAACTTCAAATAAGATTTTCAACTTTGTATCGTTCGAGTGATAGTGATAGTGAGAGTTATGCATGAATAATCTCAGTCGCATAGACAAGTGTAAATAAATGCTAAAGCAGTGGCTTTCAACTATGTAATGATTGTTTGAATTTAGCCTTAGTTGGTTAAAGTATGATGGAATCATTTCAATTGTTACAACAGTTTTTCAGATGCGAATAGTTTAGCTCAAGCCACAACTTGAGATAGTGTATTTCACCATTTTTGAGTTGACAGTGATCGATTATTGTTTGAGTATGACACCATTTCTTGCATGGTGCCAAGTAGTCTATTATAAGTAGATGCACGAGTACAGAAGTTTCTTGACTATGATAGTCAAAACGATACACGTATGGAGGTTCCATTCTTCAAAAGATTATGCGTACGAGATATTTATCATTTCGACATAGAAAATGTAATAGCGAACATAGTGTTTGTGATATCGACGTTTGAGGGTTCAAATGACATGGGTTTATGAAAGTCATATGTAAATTTACACCAAAAGTGTAATAATAGAGAGGATTTGGATATAATAAGTGTTGGTTAAGTATCAATGATCAGGGGATATCCATTGAGGATAAATGAATGTAAAATTTCAAGATTCGATCGTTTACAACTTTCATGGTTCATGGAAGTTTGTTAAATGAGTATGAGATAGATATGAGTTCTTCGTATCTACTAATATCAAGATGATCATTCCTTTCATGCCCTTGCATTTGGGTTTTTGAACAGATAGCTTCAGAGTTTTCTTTGATTCACTTTCTATTCCATATATCATGATATTAGAATATCTCTATGAATTACCAGAATATAATCACGTTGGCCACCGTCATTATATTTCACTAATTCATATTTCCATTCCAAGGTCACTCCATAAGGTCAGGATATGTGATCAATGATGATCTCTAATATAGTGTTTTAAGTATAGCAGTAATCTTAGCTGGATCGACAACATGTCGGTTTTAAGCCAAGACATGCACTTGGAAAAGTTTGCGTAGAGTTGTTCTTTTTCTTAAGAGTTCAAGAATGAATTTCCAAATGTTGCTCATGTTCTTTCTCACTCTCGGAGCAGATCGAAATGTCACCCATGTGAACAGTTACGAACTTGTCGAGTTATGGTTGGCTAGTTTTAAGTTGCAGTCTTCATAGACTTGGTCAACTTTCATATCTTTGAAAGTTATGGAAGTTGTGAAAGTTAGGAAATGGACGTGGTCAAACAAGAAAGTTATGAAACATCGTGGTAATAGTTGGTGCAGTTGTACGAACCGTGATTCTTCACTAAGTTATAGAAGTCTAATAAGTTTGATAGGTCATAAGTTTGAAAAAATTTAAGCGAGATAAAGGTGAATATGATATAAACGAAACACTTTATTTTATTAAGAACGAGTCATTAAATAGGCCTTTGTTACACGAGTTGGAAATAGGAATAGTTTAGGCAAAGCCTTTACATAGATAGGAAATTGGAAAAATAACTAGGAAATATTAGGATTGAAGTAGTCTTCATATTCCTTCTTCTCGTCCTCAACCTTCTTCATAAACTTCTCAACTTTCTCATTCTTCGCCTTTTGTTTCTCATGCAGGAACTCGAGATTATCATAAAGATTAGAAACTCCAATGTTGATTACGTGGTACTTGTGGTCCCTTATAGAAAGCTGATTATTCACGCGGTTTTCCTCCATCTTCAATCTAAGGTCAACGTCTTCTCTTAGGTAGGAAAGAGATTGCTTCCCCCATTGGGCACTTCTATCGCTTTCATACTTCACCAACTTTATCTCTTTCTTTAGTTCAGCATTTTCCTCCATGAGCTTCTTGATCGCTAGGTCTCTTTCCTTCATTTGAACATCGATCCTTGCAATATGGCGGATTAGGCCATCGGTAGTTTTTTGCAGATTCATGATCTCGTACTTGGCATCAACTTCATCGTAGGAAGGAGATCGGGATTTTTTCTTTGACAGGCCGGTTTCTTTAGGACGTTTCCCCTTGCCTTCCAGTCTTGGAGTAGTGATCGGGAGAATTAGGTAAAGTATCCGGACTATAGTTTGGTGAGAGAGGACCACCAAAGCCATAAGGTGGACTTTGGACTGGTCTTGAAGTTGAAGGATATCCAGTATCTTCTTCGATAGCAGGTCTGAAGTGAGTCATTACTTCAGATGGTTTGAAAAGAATTGTCTTGTCATTTTTATTAATGCTTGCCATCCTATCATTAGGAAAGAGACTTTGATTAGCATTTTAAGCCAAGGCTATCAAGACAAGGTTGTTAAGATTATAAGGCAATCCTAAGTGCTTTAAAGTCTAAGGCAGGAAAGGTTATTGTTTCCTAGATTGCTAAGGCACCCTAGCTAGCAAGTAAGGCACACATAAAGATGCAATCTTGGTTCTCTATAACAGCCTGGTTTGCTCTGATACCACTCTGTAACGTCCTCCAGATAGGGTCTGGAAGAAACGTTACTAATATCAAATAAACCAACATATTATAATACGAGAACAATTCTAAATGATAAAAATAAACTTTATTGAGTACGCAGCGGAAAAAGAAATGTCGTTACAATGATGGAAATTTCAATAAAGTAAATGTTTCAAATGCAGGAGTAGTAAATGCGATATCTCTTGATCCTAAGTCCAAGTAGCATCACATAATTAGTAAGTAAATAAGCTTGATCAACCAGCACCTGAGACAAAACATGCTAAAGCGTCAACCAAAAGGTTGAGTGAAGTTCATAGGTTTAACAAAAGTAGTTATCGTTGTTTTTAGATCACAAGATTATGTTTATAAAGTTGATCTCTCGCAGGATCAAAAAGTTATGCCAAGGCATGATATTTAGACTAAACGTTCAAGTTTGCCCCAAGACAAGTTATCGTTTATACTTGTCGTTTTAATTTCATTATTAAGTAATACAAAGACATAGTCAAATGTATCGGGGACGTTACTCCCGATAGGCCTACCCCCAATAATTAAGCATGCAAGCAGCAATTAAAAATATCACTGTAGGGACTTAGTCGGACATAGCCGGGTATAGCATAGTTTTAACATTTGGTACTTGTGTCTAAATTGTAAAATGTAAAAACAGCATGTGTCTCACCCCAAGAATAAAAGTAAATAAGTTGCGCAATAGTAAGTGGGGCTATGAATTCACCTTAGTAAGTAGAGAGAGATGACGATTATTCCTCGGAATTGAAAGTTGGAACGAACAGAAAGTCAACCTATTAACATTTAAGAGTAGTAAGTGTTTTTTCCCAAGTTTAAGTAGATGTTTAAGTATGATAGTGTTTTAAGTATAGTTCGTTTTACTAAGTTTTCTTTCCTAGTAAGTTTCTATTTTTAGAAATTTCCACTTTTAGTAGGTTCCTTATTTTAGTAGGTTTCTATAACTAGAAAGTTTCTACTTTAAGAGTGTTTTTCATTTTAGGATACTTGCCGTATTAGATAAGCTTCCAATCACCCATTTCCCTTCGAATGGCCATTTTAGGTCTAGGGGCTTGAGCTATAGGATCCTTTAAATCGGAAAATCCAAACCCTTCCTCCTAGAGTTTCGTAGAAACCATTCGTCAAGAAAGTTCGAAGATCTATACATCTCTAATACATATCCAAAAATGTTTTTATGTGTTATAGTATAAGTAGTTGGTTATAAGTGTTAGTTATAGTAATGGGGTATACATGTTAAATAATAGTATAAGTAATATTAAGGTTTCATTAATTAATTAGGGTTCATTAATTAAAGTAGTATCTTAAATGATTAGGGTTTGTAATAAATGACTAGGGTTTAATTAATGTCCTAGGGTTTAATAAATTAGGGTTTAATAAATTAAGGTTTAATAAATTAGGGTTTTAGTAAATTAGTGTTTAAGTAACTAGGGTTAGGTTTAATTAATTAGGGTTTTAACTATTTAATGTATATGTATATATATTTATGTCGTGTATATATATATATGTATATATATTCTTCTTAAATAATAAATATATGTATATGTGGTGTATATATCTTGTTTCCATTTTTAAATCATTAACAAATCTTGATCAAAACTTCTAGGGTTTTAAAGATCAAATAAAAAAAATAAAATTTTTTATATATATGTATATAGGCCGTAGTTATATGTATATGTATATATTTTTTATTTTTTTACATGAACAATATATATGTATATGATCTAGTATGAATACGATTATGAATATAACATGAATTGAAAGTAAACTTTAAGAGTTTTGGATCTAGGTTTTTACCTTGATGAAGATCTATGAAGATTAACAAGAAAAGTTGATGAACACTTGAAGATGAAGATCAAAACCTTGAAGATTTGAAGAACACCTTTGAAGATCTTCGAAGAACACGAAGAACCTGATGAATAACTTGAAGATTTCTTGAAGATAACTTGAAGATCTTGAAGATGGGGTGATGGTTTTCGGTTTTCTTGGCCGAAATTAGGAGAGAGGGAGAGAGAAATTTGAGAGAGAATTGTGAGAATGATTTGGTACAAGAATAGCTCTAGCCTAGGTCCTTATTTATAGGAGAGATTGGATGATTCTAGAATTAGGGTTTAAAGGGGAATACTTGAAGCAAAAGTTAGGGTTTAGGGTGGTGGTAAAAGTGGCCGAATTTTAGGAGGGTAGAAAAGTCATTTTGCCCTCTTTTTTATTAAATAATTCGGCTAGGGTTTTCAAGGGAGGGTTTGGAACTTTTTCATTTTAAACCTTGTACTTTAGATTAGCTTAAATAGCTCATTAAAGGTTTTAATTTAATTTTTTAAAGGCTACAAGTTTTATAGTTTTATATTTTGTTCACGAAAATTAATTAGCTTATTATTTCCGTCTTTTATTAATTTGTTGTTTATTAAACAAAGTTAATTATTAAGTTTTATAATTCTTAACGCTTAATAATTATTGATTAAAGTTAAATTGTTAAGTTTAATTATATTGTTTGGACAAAATAAATGATGAAAGGATATATAAATGTTGGAAATTTGAGGGTCGTTATTAAAATCTTCGAAATCTAAAAGATTTGATTCTTCGGTGAATAAGAAAATTAAGATTTCTATAATTAAATACGGTGATATGTCTCGATTACTTTGTCTGATATTTCCATTATAAATTAAACTTCTTTCGTTCCATTATTCTCACCATTCCTATACTTTCTTTCTTAGTTCGTACATCCAAAAGATTGTGAAAATGCTTAATCCCGTTCTAATTCTTGATATTTTTCTAATTATCATTTCTGTCATCTTTCTTTTCAATCTTCCACCAGAAAAATCTGTTTACTTCTACTATTACCTTGGGGTGATGCTATTCTTAATTATACCGTGTCTTTATTTTGCTATTCGTATTAATATCCATGGTTTGTAATTTCTGCGTTGTTGTTGGGTTTTATATCTTCCCTTATATTTCGATGTCTCTGCTTCTATCCTTCTTTAATCATTGACATCTACAGTTAATACTCTCTCTAATTTACTGTGATTTATACTCCCATTTTTATTTCCGATCTTCATTCTTTTATTTTCTCTCCGCACGTAATGGTCCAGAATCCATATGTATGGAGTTTCGGATAATCCTAATGTTCTAAGTAGAAAGGGACATAATAGCACGATCTTGATTGGTTAAATTACCAGAAGTTACGGGAAAAGATAGAACTATCAAGAAAATATGTTCTTGATATGTTTATAAGTTAGATAGAATGTAAGAGTCATGTAACATTGTACATGATGACGTTATGATCTGTGAATCATCACGTTCCAATAGAAACTCAGCATAACTTACTGTAATATAATCACGTTGATCAAGTGTCATTATATTATACTAACTCATGCTTCAGTTCCCATCACTACTTCAAAAACATTCATATTTTAAACTTGAAGGTTTACAGAATATAGAAACTAAACAGTTTCCTTTATGGTGTAATACACATAACGTGAAAAGATAACTGATTTCAGATAAGGATAGTTATGAAAATATCTTCAGAAATATCGAAGATATTTATGACGATATTTTAGAATTTCTGAGATCGAAGGTTGATGAAGAAAATTCTTTCGCAAGGATTTAGAATAAATAAGGAGCAAGATATTCGCTGAAGAGTTCATCAGATACATAATCATCTGATTTTGTTAAGTACTGGTTTAGTCCTTGTGATTTGTCTACAGTCTCCTTCATAATTTCGCATAATCCGCCTTTTGGTACTAAATTTTCTATTGAGCATTTCCAACACTCAATTCCTTATCATCATACTTTCGACGGTTAAGGTCGTTTATAGTTTTTGCTGCTTCATCGGCATTTTCCAAAAATTCAAAGAATTATTTCGTAGTCTGGGGTGCTTTTCAGAATTTCAGAATGGAAGATCATTATTCTAAGAGATAAAGGTTATATGTATACATATAACTGTTAATGTAGAAACGCTGCGAGATTTCAAAATACTGATTGCTAGTTCTCTGTAATTGATATGGCAATTCTCGTTACAAGATGCGGATGAATATATGATAGGGTTTTAATGAACAAATATAATGGTTGTTCGGAGAGAGACTTAAGTCAATGAGTAATGAAGTTGTTGGTAAGTTTACAGCTAATGTGGTGAGATATAAACGGTTTCCCGATAATGATAACGAAAGGCAACTTATATATCACGGTTATAATAAGGCTAATCCGAATGAAAGTCGAAGTTGATTTGTTGGAGCTGTGACAAAATTGGCTAATTTGGAAAGGAATTGTAAAGTTAATTTCGGTAATAACAACGCCAAAGGAGCTAGTACAGATACGTGTTTAGCATTTTCTGAGTATTTTTAGATGCATAACTATATGCATCAATCTTTTTCTTCCATAGATGAAGTGCGGTTGGTTCATCCTCTCGATTGAGGTGTTTTCAAGGATCATGAAAGGTTTGAACGCAGATTGTAATCGTCAAGATACAAATGAGGTTTAAGATGAAATCAAGTGGCAAACTTGGAGAAATGTTTAGTTTCATATGTTATAATCAATATTTTAATTTATTTTAATTGTCCAATGTTATTAGTCCACAGTCGATAGTCCACAGTTAATAGTCCAATAATTCATATATAGTTTGATATATAATATTCTAATTAATTAAAACCTATCGTGACCCATGTACATGTCTCAGACTCGATCACAACTCAAAGTATATATATTATTATAGAATCAACCTCAACCCTGTATAGCTAACTCGAACATTACTGCATATAGAGTGTCTATGGTTATTCCAAATAATATATATAGATGCGTCGATATGATATGTCAAAACCTTGTATACGTGTCCCGATATTTAAAGTGCGTAAAATAAATAACAGAAATTAAATGACAATAAATAAAATTGCGAGAATTTAAATTGCGATAATTAAATTGTGATAAATAAATGTAATAAGGAATTAACAGTTAGCTAGGAACAGTTAGCTAGGACTTTGTTAGCGTGGATTCTTAACAGAATTTCTCATAGCTAATTTGTTTGTTTCTAAAAATTTTATTTTGTCCAATGTTTTCTTCATTATGCCACTTGTTGGATTCTGATAAGTCAAAATCCAAATATGAAGTTGAATGAAAATGGTTATTCTGTGGTGAACGAATACGTATATCGGTGGATGTAAGTAGGATAGTAAATGATTGTTGAATTAGATTCAAAGAATGTACAATGTAACTTATTAAGGTGAAATCTAAATATTTCTCGGGTATTACCTACCCGTTAAAATATTTTCACCATTAACAGTTTGTACAAGAAAATTTTTAATTACAATCTTTATGAAAACATATATACATATATATTTTCTTTAGATGTAATCATGGATTTAATGAGTTAATATGATATTAATCTCATTTGCTTTTTGGTTAGAACTAGAGTACATAATCTCTAAAACATTAGAGATTACATAGTCGTCATGAGGAACGAAGATAAATGATGTAGAACAATACGTAGAACGAAGATAACTAATGTAAATGAAGATGTAAAACGAAGATTATGCTCGAGGTATAGATTGCGATGTTGAGTCGTGTGATGCGGATGTTGTTGTTGGTGGTATTACTGGTGCTGGTGGTGCTGGTGATGTTGCTGAAGCTGGTAAATTTTGCACCATATTCTCCAAAGCTATTACTCGAGTGCGAAGCTCGTTGACTTCTTCGATTACTCCGGGATGATTGTCGGTTCAGACGAGTGGATGAATAAGATCTAGAATTTGAGATAGTATATTATTATGACGAGATACTCTGTAAATGAGAGAGAAAATGGTGTTTCGGACAGGTTCGCCGGTAGTGCTTCAGGTTCTTCGCCAAGAGGGCAATGTGGTGGATCGAAGGGATCACCTTCTTCTGGTCTCCAATGATTGAGGAGGCTACGAACCCATCAGATGAATTGAGGATGGCTGATTGGTGGATTCATTCTGGTGACACTGCTTTACGAGCTTAGGTGAAACTCCATATCGGAATGCGAGGGACTTGAACTAGCGACGAGTTCCATTTCGTATGATTTAATAAAGGATTTTCGATATGAAATGATTTTCGACTATCAGGTGGTATTCTAATTATATAGAATATCTATATATATATAGAATAAAAGATTTTATAGATTACGGAGGAATTTATGGAATATACTAGGCAAAGTTTACAGTAACAGATACGCTCATGATATGGATTAGCAAATACGCTAAGATATGAATTTTGTCTATACACTATTCATGCAATCAATGCAGTAAGATGTGTCTAGACTAAGAATGATAAACAAGTGTTTTTTGACACAAAATGATAAGCAAAACTTTTGACATGCAGACACGGTCGAAGTCCAGACTCACTAATGTATCCTAACAACTTATCAGTTAGACACACTAATGCAGACCTGGTTCGCTAAGACCACCGCTCTGATACCACATGAAGCGACCCGTCCTAATCCATAAGGACGAATACAATAACATATGATTACATTGCAAGGTACTTGACCTCTATATGATTCATTTTACAAACATTGCATTCGTTTTTAAAAGACAAACTTTCATTTCATCGAAAGTTGACGGCATGCATACCATTTCATAATATCTCCAACTATAATTGACTTAATAATAATCTTGATGAACTCAATGACTCGAATGCAACGTCTTTTGAAATATGTCATGAATGACTCCAAGTAATATCTCTAAAATGAGCAAATGCACAGCGGAAGATTTCTTTCATACCTGAGAATAAACATGCTTTAAAGTGTCAACCAAAAGGTTGATGAGTTCATTAGTTTATAGTAATCAATCATTTCCATAATTTTAACAGACCACAAGATTTTCATTATTCAATAATCATACAGTCGTAACTGTTTAAAAATCATTCATATGGATTGAACACCTGGTAACCGACAATAACATCCTGCATATAGAATATCCCCAAAAGAGAAATCCATCTGTATAATATAAACTCGAAGTACTAAAGCATACCATTTTCCAGTATGGGGGGAGTTAGTGCCCGTAGATCTACCTTTAGGATTCTCATCAATTAGGGTTTATGTTCCCTAATTCTTAGGTTACCAAGCTAAAAGGGGTGATATTCGATTCGATAATCCAACCATATAATGTAGTTTCGATTACATGTGTCTATTTCATAAAACATTTATAAAAGCAGCGCATGTATTCTCATTCCCAAAAATATATATTGCAAAAGCATTTAAAAGGGGAGCAAATGAAACTCACAATATTGTATTTTGTAGTAAAAATACATATGATGACTTTGAACAACTGAACAATGCAGGGTTGGCCTCGGATTCACGAACCTATATCATTTGTATATATATATTAAAACATATAATCGTAACTGAACCAATTTATTTATTATATCCTTAATTTATATTTTATGTATATTTAATTTATGTATATATTCAAAATAGTTAATGTTTATATAGTTATATTAATATATCTATATCTATATTCAAAATAGGTTTGATGTATATAGTTATATGAAATTTTAATTTAATTTTAGTATATTGTAATAAATATATTTTTTTTATGTACAAAATATTTATCTACTTAAAAAGGTAGTTTTTGATATTAATAATAATAATATTAATAATCATATTTCTTAATAATAATACTTATTCTAATAATAATAGTAATGATAATTAGGATAAATAATAATACTAATACTTAACAATAAAAATATTAATAATAATAATAATAATAATAATAATAATAATAATAATAATAATAATAATAATAATAATAATAATAATAATAATTAAATTTATAATAATAATAATGGAAATGAATTTAAGAGTGTATACCCTTTTTAAAAGCCTTTTCTAAAAAAATTGCTCCATACGAGACTCGAACCCGTGACCTCCCGCTCATCCAAATCAACAACCAACCATTCCTGTACCACCTATTTTTTTTCTGATTTGTTTCTATTCTATTTCTATATATTCGATTTCTGATTGATCCCATGATCTTCTTCTTCAATAAATTTCAATCCACCATAAAACTAATTAATCAATCAAACAAATTGGTTCTTTAATTGAAACAGAAAATGATTTGAACTAGTGAATTACTAGACTCAACCAGAAAAGAAGAAAGAAAAAAAAAATATAAAAAAAAAATCAACTGCTGTTCGTCGCTTGCTTGAAAAAAAAATTGATTATGCAATTACTAATGTTTTAGGCTATTGTTATAACATGAAATATATAGCTTTTCCATCATAGAAACTTTGTAAAATACCAATTGATCCAGAAACAACAATCTGAATTCAAATTTCGTGAAGAACACATGAGTTTCCTTTTTAAATTAAAAACTTTGACTCACAATTTCGAATCCGTTTTAAAGAACTGAGACTTGGGATTTTGCAGAAAGATTGCTTGGATGATTCCTAACAAGACTGTATTTTTAGATTTTGATAATTGATTAGAAATTGAATTCTTGGTAAAACTATCACGAGCAGAGAACAAAAATGGGTTTTAATTGTAGTTTTGTTTAATTCCTCAAACAGAGGTAATTCATAATTGATAATTGATAATGATATTGAAAGGATCGAATGGCTTTGTCTTCAAAATATGGGTAATTGATTGATGGTTATATGTCGACATAGGTTCACGAGTAAGCAGGAACAAGAAATCAAAAACAGATTAAAACAAAAAGAAAATACGCGTGATATATATCTATAGGAATGATTTTTCAATAAAATATATAAATATAAATAATAATACATTTAATATTAATAATAATAATTCTATTAATAATAATTATTAATAATACAGAAATATTAATAATAATAATATAATAATACTGTAAATAAAAAACAAATAATGATATTTATAATAATACCATGGTAATACTAAGTGTGATATTAATAATAATTATACTAATATTAATAATAATGAATGATGATAATTATAATAATAATTACGATAGTAATAATTTTATTAATGATAAAAAAATAATAATACAAATAATAATATATTACATGTATCAAATCCAATATTAATGTTAATATTAATAATGAAAGTACCAATAATATTATTATAGCCACTATATTGTAACTTGTATTTAATATTATACATTATTTAATAACTATATATTATATATATTTAATATTTAATATTTATACAATTTATATATATTATTATATACACATAATAATAATTATGTATAGAAACCATATATATTACATATATCAATCTAACATTGTTAATATTCATTTATTCGTTATTAAGTTCGCTGAGAAAATAAAACTAGTATTTTTAAATACCGTGTTCAAAGTTTTTAATATAAATTTGAAATATTATGTATTTATATTTATTACTTAACAATTCATGTTTTTAAATCATAAACTATTTATATTTATAATTTCAACAACTAAACCGCATAAAATTTTAATAATATATTTCAAATTATAATATATATATATATATATATATATATATATATATATATATATATATATATATATATATATATATATATATATATATATATATATATATATATATATATATATATATACATATCTATTTATAATCAGTTGTTCGTAAATCGTCGGTAGTAGTCAAAGGTTAACTGAATGTATGACAATAGTTCAAAAAATTTTTAAGACTCGATATTATAGACTTTGCTTATCGTGACTGAATCATATAAAGATTAAGTTTAAATTTTGTCAAAAATTTCTGGGTCGTCACAATCTACATTCAATTTGATAGACCAATCATCATCATCTCCATGAATGACAACCAAAGCTTTGTTAGGAGTCTCAGCTGTTTCTTGTTCATTTACTTTATCAGTAATGTAGATCTCACGCTTAGTAGTTTGACTCTAAGAAGTGTAGTTCTGATTCTTGAACGGATTACGATTACCCTGCTTCTTCTGTTTTATGCACTGTCTTGAAATATGACCTAATTCTCCACATTTGTAATAAGTAACAGTATTCATATCAAAACCCAATTTTGTATCTTTGGTCAGACTGATCGGTTTTCCAATTCTCTCTTCGTAATCTCTTGCTCTTCTCACAAGATTTGCCATACCCCACATAATATCAATCTTTTCTGCATCATCTCTATCAAGTTGATGATAATCTTCTGTTGTTAGATGAATGTTACCCACACGACCATCAAGATAACTATCATAAGAATTAACAAGGCTTGATAGTAAAGCTATATCTTCACTAATCTTTTCTTTCCCAACTTTCCATATGTTTTCAATCTTAAGTGCAGAAAGCACATCTGATGCAGTCGGTGTAGATGACTCTGTAGTATTTGAAGTAGGCTGTGATTGAGTATTAAGAGAACATGGTTAAACTTGTGGTGGATACAAAGGTTGTTGAATAGGTACACTACTAACATTCAAACCATACATATTCTGATTGTTCGTAGCAAAAGCTGTTTGAAATGGTGCATGAGCTGACTTTGGCGGTGTGTAACCATTTGGACAATACATTTTCGTGTCTTGAACTCGTTTTGACCTCTTGACTTTGTTTAACAACTCTAGTTCTTCTTCCTGAAGTCTTGCAATAAACGAGTTCACTGTAGCAGTAGTAAGTTCTCCACTGGTTTTCATAGTCAATACGAAACCATTCCATTCTAAAGGTAATGCTCCCCTGTAGCAGTAGCAAGTTCACTGTAGCAATGGTCACATCATGCTTGTGTAGTTCAGCTAGCAAATGATGATATCTTTCAACAAATTCTGTAATAGTTTCTCCAACTTGCCAGTGAAGACGATCAAACTCAGCTTTCAACTCTAAGCCTTTTCTAGTTCTGTAAGATGTATTTCCTTCATTGAAAGTACGGAGTGCTTCCCATATCTTGAATGAGTTATCATGACATAGAAATTGATGGAAAATCGGACCATCAAGAACACATGTCAAGTTATAGTACATCTTCTTTTCCAAGTTATACTCTTTACGTTCTTCCAAAGGCATATTATGCAATGTATACAATTCATTTGTGACAGGTGAACGTAGCCATTGAAATTCGGTTTCAATGTACTTCCAAAGCTTCGTGTCCTGACCATCAGATCAAATCTTAAATCTCAACTTCCAAGTGGAATAGTTATCCATATTCATTAACCTATGACATTTCGTACCACTTCCGGATTCACTCTCAACAAGGAGTAATCATTGAGTCATATTCGTAATACTCTGAACTAACGGTGCAGTTAACGCATAACCGTTTGAATTAAACATCTTGAAAAATCTTACCAAAGGTAAACCGTGCGGTTCAGGATATCAACCGTACGCGTGACAGTCTCAACCGTACGTGTCACAACTCAAGTGTACGTGTCATAACTCAAGTAGAGAACCAATTACAAAGTCTCAAACGTGCGAGTAAGGATCACCCGTGTGATTACTCGTACGTGTCACTGAAACTCCCCGTCCTAATCCATCCGGACGAAGTCCATATCGATTATAAATGATTCATAATAGTTGTTTACATCGCGAGATACTTGACCTCTAAATGATACATTTTACAAACATTTCATTCGTTTTAAAAAAAAGCAAACTTCTAATACATTGAAAGTTGACGGCATGCATACCATTTCATAATATATCTAAACTATAAATGACTTAATCTGTCATTTACTTAATAATCTTTAATGAACTTCAATGACTCGAATGCAACGTCTTTTGAAATATGTCATGAATGACTCCAAGTAATATCCTTAAAATGAGCTAATGCACAGCGGAAGATTTCTTTCAAACCTGAGAATAAACATGCTTTCAAGTGTCAACCAAAAGGTTGGTGAGTTCATCAGTTTATAGTAATAATTTCATTTTCATCATTTTAATAGACCACAAGATTTTTAAATATTATAAAACGTGCAGAAGTCTCATTCCAACTGCACAAAAAATATATTTCATATAAAGAACATCTGGTGAGGATTCAAAATATAATAGTAACCATCTGTGCCGGTCTTTCACCACGGGACTGAATACATATGCCTTCAAAATATAGAACCTCTGTGCCGGTCTTTCACCCCACGGCTGAATACATGTGCCTTCAAATTATAGAACCTCTGTGCCGATCTTTACACCCCACAGCTGAACACATGTTTATAAAATATAGGACAACCGGTGCCAAAATGTGGTAAATAATAAACCATCCACCCGGCTCGGGAGCTCACACGCTCTAACGGAAACCGGGGGCTAATGAGTGTCATAATAATCAATCCCAATCCCAGAAAATTCTATCATAGAATGCAGTTAAGGTACTTGTGTCTATTGCATCAAACATTTATAAAAGCGCATGTATTCTCAGCCCAAAAATATATATTGCAAAAGCATTTAAAAAGGGAGCAAATGAAACTCACGCATATAAATATTGTAAAACAGTTAATAAAGCATTTGTATGTATTCTCAGCCCAAAAATGTAAAGAGTAAAAAGGGCAAATGAAACTCACGCATATAAATATTGTAAAACAGTTAATAAAGCATTTGCATGTATTCTCAGCACAAAAATGTAAAGAGTAAAAAGGGCAAATGAAACTCACCTAATGTATTTTGTAGTAAAAATACATAGAACGACATTGAACAAGTATAGGGTTGACCTCGGATTCACGAACCTATATCATTTGTGTATATATATTAATACACATAATCGTAATCAAATAAATATATATAACTTTCTTAGTTATATCGTTTTTATGTTACTAACTTATATGTTCTGTGTATTTAATATATATATTTTAACTAAATAGGATATTAAGTTTGTTATGTTTTATACATTATATATATATATATATATATATATATATATATATATATATATATATATATATATATATGTAAATCATTTGTTTGTTCAAACAGTATTTTAATAATACAAAGATAATATTTGAAGTAATTTAATGATAATACTAATAATACTAATGATAAAAATGTTTTTAATACTTATAAATATAAATATGCTTTTAGTAATAATAATTATAATACTTAATAGTAATAACTATAACAATACAATAAAAAAAATGACAATAACGTTAATAATATTAATGCTAATTGTAATGATAATAATAATAATAATAATAATAATAATAATAATAATAATAATAATAATAATAATAATAATAGAAATAATAATAATATTAGTTATACCTTTGTAGCGTTAAAAAGAGTTAAACTGGCCGAAGTGGGACTCGATCCCACGACCACTCGAAACATGACACCATACTAAACCGCCTGGGCTATGCCCATTTTCTGTTTTAAATCCTCCCCTAATTTATTAAAACCCGCAGTATCTGTGTTCTCTCTTCTTTCCCATTTAATCGATCAAGGCCCAACTAATATTATAGAAAACTCGGCCCAATGATACCCATAAATCACAGTCTCATGGCCAAAATAAATTCATGGCCCAACATAATTGAATTTGTCTTTGTGAATGTTTAAAAAAAACGGTGGGATAGTTTGGCTGATGTGGGGTTCGGTTACCCACCAAAAACACAAATAGTGATTCACATTGCAACCATTAATCATCCACTTTCTTATAAGTCAACAAGTGGGGTTATGAGGTGGCTTTGGATTCGTTTGAGAGGATACAAAAGTGTGAAAGGCAACAGTGCCATACAATTCAAAGGTGGGGTTATTTAACTTGAAGTTGTTGGCCAACCACTAAAAGGATTTACAAACTTAGCATATATCTAGCATACTTTTAATAACATGCTTAATACTTGTACTCATATTTGTGGAGGACGTTTGGAAGAAAGAAAAAAAAATCATGCATCTTCATAATGTTGCAAACAATTGTGATCGTGAATAAAAAAAATAATTCGGTGTTTGTTGGTGGTTAAAGGAAACAGGAGATAGCAGCGTATCAGCTTACAGTTCAAGCATGATGGAGGATTGGGTCACGAACAGAATTACCAGAAAAATAGTCGTTCAACAATAGTAGAAGTGATTTAATGGTTTGGGTGAGAGTTCATTCGGTATTAGCAGGAAATTTAGTGGTGCTATCATATAACAGAAATCGATAGAAGGTGATGATTTTATGAAGTTTGTGGGTGTTTGTTGATAGGTATTGATTAATCATGCATCAAATTTAAATCAACTAATGGAAATTGTTTGGAAACTCTCGGTCACAAGAAGTAGCAGCAGAACGGCAATAAATAATTTAAGGGTGGTGATATTTGAGTTGTTAAGATTGAAAGGAAAAAGAAAATAAGTACCACAGCAACCGTAACAGTATGAGGGGTTCTCGGTGGTGTATTGGTGGCAGACGAGATCAACAAAAGAGGTGACGGGTGGTGTTTGTTTTCCATGATGTTCGAAGGTGGTAGAAGGTATTGTCGTGATGGGTGTCAGTGGAGTGGTTATGGTAGTGAGTTGTTGTAGGTTTACAACGAAGTAATGAAGAGGTGGTTCTCGAATGGAACAGAAAAACAGTAAGTACAGGATATGGGTTTCTTGTTGGGTGGGTTTTTCGATGGTTTAAGACAGAAACAAGGCAAACAAAATAAACAACGATGATGATGGTGATCTTGCGGTTATTTGTTGACGGTGGTGATTTGTTATGGGGGTGACTCACGATTAACATTAAGAGAGATAGAGAAGGGATATAGAGGATGGTGGTTTTGAAGATCGTGGAAGACTAAAGTGAGGTAAAAGATTTCGATAAAAACATAGAAACTAGAGTGGTGTTATGGGTTGTTGTAATTGATATAGAAGGTAGAGAACTCGTATAATTTCTTCATAATGAGAGGTAATTGATAGTTGTATAAAGGGAGCAAGTGAATATCGACATTCAGATACAGAGACAAGGAAGAAGAAGATAAAAAAAATAAAGTTTGATACAGATGGTTAACAGAAAGTTGGAATCTCCTGGTGATTGATTCATGATTGGTACGAGTCTTATGGACAGAAACAAAATTTGAAAACAGTAGGATAACGATATGAAACAGATTTTGGACTTTCTTCATATAATTCAGTACTTTAACTAATCTAATTTAGTTAATAATTCTGTTATTCTTATAAATATACGAATTTATATGATATAGTGTACATGTATATATATCAGGATATTTATTTTTATATTTTTTATATATCTATTTATATATTTGTTTTTATATATCTGTATTTATATATGTTGCAGATTTTTATGTACTTGTATATATTTATTTATCTATATAATAATTAATCTTATTAATTATCAATTATACTATAATAATAATAATAATAATCTTAATATAATAATAATAATGATATTAATAAAAATGATAACAATAATTACTAATTTATTCAATTCATAATTAGTTTGAATTTTTAATCTTTCTCATAATAATTTTTTATAATAAGGATCTTTATTTTGATAACCCTAAAATTATTAGAATTTGTTAATTACAAATATAACAATAATAATAATAATATAATTAATACTAACATTGACATTAGTATTAATAGTAACAATAATAATAATATTATGATACTATATCTTTAAAACATGTAATTACATTTACTATCCTTAATATCATAATTTTATTAATCATGTGTCATATTATAATATAACGTTTATTGAATATTTATTATTTATATTTGTACATTACATCAATTATGAATTTAGATCATACATATAGATTCATATCAACTTTTTATCGTATATATGTATTTTTACATAATTAACTCTAATAATCAAATTGTATTTCATTATTTAAAGTTAATATATAAACTTATATATCTACATATATATTTACACATATTTATTTATAACTATTGTTCGTGAATCGTCGGGAGTAGTCAAAAGGGTAATTGAATATATGAAACATAGTTTCAAAATTTTCGAGACTCAACATTACAGACTTTGCTTATCGTGTTGGAAACATATAAAGATTAAAGTTTAAATTTGGTCGGAAATTCCCGGGTCATCACAGTACCTACCCGTTAAAAGAAATTTCATCCCGAAATTTGAGCGAGGTCGTCATCGCTAGCTATAAAAATATTTTCATGATGAATATGAGGTGATAATGGAGTTTTATCATCATTGAGTAATATAGATAAAACAATTTGATTATACGGAGAGTATAAATGAAGCTATCGCAAGAGAGTGAAATGAATAAATGTAGAATCGTTTTAACTGATGATGTAGTTATGATTGATTTCCGTAATCCACGGGATTCAAAGAAAATCTTAGTAATAAGATTTGATTCTTCGGTAATCAAGGGAATTAGGATCCACTTTAAATGCGATCATCTGATTTAATTTCTCTGTCGGATATTTTACTATAAATCCACCCCCGTCGTTTCCTTACAACTCACACCTTCTATTCTTTCTCCTCAATTCATACTTTAAAACATTTGTCAATATGCTCCATCCCATTCTGATCCTTAATATCCTCTTAACCTCCATATCCGTCATTCTTCTTTTTCATCTGCCATCGGAAGATTTTATTTACTTCTAGTATTTTCTTGGGATTATAGTGTTATTAATTTTTCCCGTGCCTTTACGTGGCAATACGTATTGATATGCACGGTTTGTAATTTATGTGTTGTTGTCAAGATTTATATTTTCTTTTATATTCAAGAGTTCCATTCTTTTGTCTCCTCTTCCCGACTTCAAGTCAAGCGAGTAATGGTCCGGAATTCGTAGGTATGGATTTTGAAATGAACATAGTTAATGTTCTAAGAAGAAAATCGTAATGACACGATCTTGATTTGGTAAATTATCAGAATATCTGAAAAGATAGAACTATCAATAAGATATGTTCTTAATATGTTTATAGATTAGATAGAATGTAAGAGTCGCGTAACATGGCACATGATGATGGTACTGAGAATCATCACATTCCATTAGAAACTCAGCATGAATTACTGTAATATAATCACGTTGATCAAGTGTCATTATATTATACTAACTCATGCATCAGTTCCCAACACTACTTCAAAAACATTCATATTTTAAATTCGAAGGTTCACAGAATGTATAACTAAAACAGTTTCCTTTTGTGATATAATATGGATAGCACAGAGAGATAATTAATATCGAATGAGAATATTTATGAAGATGTCTTCAGAAATACTGAGGATATTAATAAAGAAAGGTACAATGATATCTTAGGATTTCATAATCAAATTGTGATGAAGAAATTCATTCACGATGATTTAGAGTGATTAAGGAGCAAGGTATTCGTTAATGACTTCAACAGGTATTGAATCATTTGGATTCTTTGAGGTCAAGTTTAGTCTTTGTGATTTGTCCACGGCTTCCTTCCTAGTTTCGCATAATCCGCTTTTTGGTACTAAATTTTCTATTGAGTTTTTCCAACCTTCCATTCTTTTTTATCAAATATTTGGCCATTTAGACCATCTACAATTTTGCTGTTTCCTCTGCATTTAATGCTATCATATCTGAATCGTCAGTTGTTAATCCGAGGAGGTTTCAAATGAATTTTGTTTTTAGATGATTAAATGCTGATAGTAATATGGTGGAATATAAAAGGTTCTCCGGTAACAATAAAAGAGCACACATATAAATCGAGATTATAATAAGGTTGTTTCGAATGAAAAGTCGAAGTTGACTTGCTGAAGTTGTGATAAAATTGGCTAATTTGAAAAGAAATTGTGTTGTTATTTTCAGAAATAACAATGCCAAAGAAGCTAACACATATACGTGTTAAACATTTATACAGGTTCCGAGAATTTTTTTTTTCAGGTGCATAACTATATGCGTAAATCTTTTCTTCCATAGATGAAGTGCGGTTGATTTATCCTCTCGATTGAGGTGTTTTCAAGGATTTTGAATGAAGATTGTAATTGTCAAGATATATATGATGTTTAAGATGAAATCAAGTGGCAACTTGAGGAAATATTTAACTGTAGTAAATGTAATTTATTTACGATCTTTTAAGTCAAAATGTGTTGTAATTAATATTTCCTACTCTTTTAATACTTTTTAATTGTCCAATGATAGTAGTTCAATAGTCCAATACTTCAACCAAAACTAGTATATTTTAAGGAAATAGTCATATAGGAACAGTTAGCTAAGAACAGTTAGCTAGGATTTGGTTATTATAGTTTTAAAGTTTTGCGTAGTTAATTAATTGGTTACTAATAAATTTTATTTTTGTTCATTATTTTCTTCAATATGCCACTTGTCAAATCTTGACTTGGATTTTGATTGGTAAAAATCCGAATATGAAATTGAATTTGGATGAAAATAGTTGTTCATTGGTGAACGGATACGTATATGTGTGAATTTGAGCAGTGTTGTTAATGACTGCTGAATCTGTATTGAAGAATGTACAGTGTAACTTATTAACGTGAAATATAAATATTTCTCGGGTATTACCTACCCGTTAAAATATTTTCACCATTAAGAGTTTGTACAAAAGAATTTTTTTTAATCACAATCTTTATGAAAATATATATACATATATATTTTCTTCAGATGTAATTATGGATTTAATGAGTCAATATAATATTAGACTCATTTGATTTTCGATTTGAGCTAGAATAAGTAACCTCTAAAACTATTAGGATCCACATATTCTTCACAGAATATTAATGAAGTTATGGATCAATACTTCATCGTTAGTTATTGAATATTAATGAAGTTATGGTTCAATACTTCATTGTTAATTGTTGTTGGTACTCCTTGGTATCCATGGTGCGTATGATGTTGATGTTCTTGGGACAGATTGTGAAATTGAGTCTTGGGATGCGAATGTTGTTGTTGGTGATTGTCGTACTGTTGATGCCGGTAATGTTGCTGAAGCTGGTACATTTTGCACCTTACTTTTCACGGCTACAACTCGGGTGTGAAGCTCGTTGACTTATTACTCCGGGATGGTTGTCGGTAGGATCGAGCGAGTGAATAAGGTTTAGAATTTGAGATAGTATATAATCATAGCAAGATATTCAAAGAATGAGGGTGAAAATGGTGTTTCGAACAGGTTCGCCGGTAAGTGATTCAGGTTCTTTGCCAAAAGGTGAATTCGGTTGGTGGAAGGAATCGCCTTCTTCGTGTCTCCGTGATTGAGTCAACTACGAACTCATCAGTTGAATTGGGGATGGCTGATTGATTGATTCATTCTGATGACGCTACTCTCGGAGCTGGTGTGGGACTCCATTTCGGAATCCAAGGGACTTTAACTAGTGGTGAGTTCCATTGCGTATAATTGAATAGAGGATTTTTCGGTATGAAATGATTTTCGAATATCGGATGATATTCTAATTACATAGAATACCTATACATAGTACAGAAGATCCCGTATATTACGGAGGAATTTACGAAATATATCAGCCAAAGTTTATAGTAATAGATACGCTAAGATATGGATTAGCATATACGCTAAGATATGAATTTTCGTCTATACACTATTCATGCAATCAATGCAGTAAGATGTGTCTAGACTAAGAATGATAAGCAGATAGTTTTTTTTTGGCAAGAATGATAAGCAAAACTTTTGACATGCGGACCAGGTTCAAGTCCAGACTTATTAAGATAACCTAACAGCTACTAGGTCGAAGTCCAGACTTCACTAATGCATCCTAACAACTACCGGTTAGACACACTAATGTTGACCTGGTTCGCTAAGACCACCGCTCTGATACCAACTGAAATGCCACGTCCTAATCCATCCGGACGAAGTCCATATCGATTATAAACGATTCATAATAGTTGGTTACATCGCGAGATACTTGACCTCTAATGATACATTTTACAAACATTTCATTCGTTTAAAAAAAACAAACTTTTAATTCATTAAAAGTTGACGGCATGCATACCATTTCATAATATATCTAAACTATAAATGACTTAATCTGTCATTTACTTAATAATCTTTAATGAACTTCAATGACTCGAATGCAACGCCTTTTGAAATATGTCATGAATGACTCCAAGTAATATCCTTAAAATGAGCTAATGCACAGTGGAAGATTTCTTTCAAACCTGAGAATAAACATGCTTTCAAGTGTCAACCAAAAGGTTGGTGAGTTCATCAGTTTATAGTAATCATTTCATTTTCATCATTTTAATAGACCACAAGATTTTTAAATATTATAAAACGTGCAGAAGTCCCATTCCAACTGCACAAAAAATATCTTTCATATGAAGAACAATTGGTGAGGATTCAAAATATAATAGTAACCATCTGTGCCGGTCTTTCACCCCATGACTGAATACATATGCCTTCAAAATATAGAACCTCTGTGCCGGTCTTTCACCCCACGGCTGAATACATGTGCCTTCAAATTATAGAACCTCTGTGCCGGTCTTTACACCCCACGGCTGAACACATGTTTATAAAATATAGGACAACCGGTGCCAAAATGTCGTAAATAATAAGCCATCCACCCGGCTCGGGAGCTCACACGCTCTAACGGAAACCGGGGCCTAATGCGTGTCATAATAATCAATCCCAATCCCAGATAATTCTATCATAGAATGCAGTTAAGGTACTTGTGTCTATTGCATCAAACATTTATAAAAGCGCATGTATTCTCAGCCCAAAAATATATATTGCAAAAGCTTTTAAAAAGGGAGCAAATGAAACTCACGCATATAAATATTGTAAAATAGTTAATAAAGCACTTGCATGTATTCTCAGCCCAAAAATGTAAAGAGTAAAAAGGGCAAATGAAACTCACGCATATAAATATTGTAAAACAGTTAATAAAGCATTTGCATGTATTCTCAGCCTAAAAATGTAAAGAGTAAAAAGGGCAAATGAAACTCACCTAATGTATTTTGTAGTAAAAATACATAGAACGACATTGAACAAGTAAGGGTTGACCTCGGATTCACGAACCTATATCATTTGTGTATATATATTAATACACATAATCGTAATCAAATAAATATATATAACTTTCTTAGGATATTAAGTTTGTTTTGTTTTATACATTAAATATATATATATATATATATATATATATATATATATATATATATATATATATATATATATATATATATATATATATATATATATATATATATAAATTATTTGTTTGTTCAAACAGTATTTTAATAATACTAAGATAATATTTGAAGTAATATAATGATAATGCTAATAATACTAATGATAAAAATGTTTTTAATACTTATAAATATAAATATGCTTTTAGTAATAATAATTATAATACTTAATAGTAATAACTATAACAATACAAAAAAAAATGACAATAACGTTAATAATATTAATGCTAATTGTAATGATAATAATAATAATAATAATAATAATAATAATAATAATAATAATAATAATAATAATAATAATAATAATAATAATAATAATAATAATAATAGAAATAATAATAGAAATAATAATAATATTAGTTGTACCTTTGTAGCGTTAAAAAGAGTTAAACTGCCCGAAGTGGGACTCGAACCCACGACCACTCGAAACATGACACCATACTAAACCGCCTGGGCTATGCCCATTTTCTGTTTTAAATCCTCCCCTAATTTATTAAAACTCGCAATATCTGTGTTCTCTCTTCTTTCCCATTTAATCGATCAAGGCCCTACTAATATTATAGAAAACTCGGCCCAATGATACCCATAAATCACAGTCTCATGGCCAAAATAAATTCATGGCCCAACATAATTGAATTTTTTTTTGTGAATGTTTAAAAAAAAACGGTGGGATAGTTTGGCTGATGTGGGGTTCGGTTACCCACCAAAAACACAAATAGTGATTCACATTGCAACCATTAATCATCCACTTTCTTATAAGTCAACAAGTGGGGTTATGATGTGGCTTTGGATTCGTTTGAGAGGATACAAAAGTGTGAAAGGCAACAGTGCCATACAATTCAAAGGTGGGGTTATTTAACTTGAAGTTGTTGGCCAACCACTAAAAGTATTTACAAACTTAGCATATATCTAGCATACTTTTAATAATATGCTTAATACTTGTACTCATATTTGTGGAGGACGTTTGGAAGAAAGCAAAAAAAAATCATGCATCTTCATAATGTTGCAAATAATTGTGATCGTGAATAAAAAAAATAATTCGGTGTTTGTTGGTGGTTAAAGGAAACAGGAGATAGCAGCGTATCAGCTTACAGTTCAAGCATGATGGAGGATTGGGTCACGAACAGAATTACCAGAAAAATAGTCGTTCAACAATAGTAGAAGTGATTTAATGGTTTGGGTGAGAGTTCATTCGGTATTAGCAGGAAATTTAGTGGTGCTATCATATAACAGAAATCGATAGAAGGTTGATGATTTTATGAAGTTCGTGGGTGTTTGTTGATAGGTATTGATTAATCATGCATCAAATTTAAATCAACTAATGGAAATTGTTTGGAAACTCTTGGTCACAAGAAGTAGCAGCAGAACGGCAATAAATAATTTAAGGGTGGTGATGTTTGAGTTGTTAAGATTGAAAGGAAAAAGAAAATAAGTACCGCAGCAACCGTAACAGTATGAGGGGTTCTTGGTGGTGTATTGGTGGCAGACGAGATCAACAAAAGAGGTGACGGGTGGTGTTTGTTTTCAATGATGTTCGAAGGTGGTAGAAGGTATTGATAGAGAAGAAAGTGGAGTTGTCGTGATGGGTGTCAGTGGAGTGGTTATGGTAGTGAGTTGTTGTAGGTTTACAACGAAGTAACGAAGAGGTGGTTCTCGAATGGAACAGAAAAACAGTAAGTACCGGATATGGGTTTCTTGTTGGGTGGGTTTTTCGATGGTTTAAGACAGAAACAAGGCAAACGAAATAAACAATGATGATGATGGTGATCTTGCGGTTATTTGTTGACGGTGGTGATTTGTTATGGGGGTGACTCACGATTAACATTAAGAGAGGTAGAGAAGGGATATACAGGATGGTGGTTTTGATGATCGTGGAAGACTAATGTGAGGTAAAAGATTTCGATAAAAACTCAGAAACTAGAGTGGTGTTATGGGTTGTTGTAATTGATATAGAAGGTAGAGAACTCGTATAATTTCTTCATAATGAGAGGTAATTGATAGTTGTATAAAGGGAACAAGTGAATATCGACATTCAGATACAGAGACAAGGAAGAAGAAGATAAAAAAAATAAAGTTTGATACAGATGGTTAACAGAAAGTTGGAATCTCCTGGTGATTGATTCATGATTGGTACGAGTCTTATGGACAGAAACAAAATTTGAAAACAGTAGGATAACGATATGAAACAGATTTTGGACTTTCTTCATATAATTCAGTACTTTAACTAATCTAATTTAGTTAATAATTCTGTTATTCTTATAAATATACGAATTTATATGATATACTGTACATGTATATATATCAGGATATTTATTTTTTTATTTTTTATATATCTATTTATATATTTGTTTTTATATATCTGTATTTATATATGTAGCAGATTTTTATGTACTTGTATATATTTATTTATCTATATAATAATTAATCTTATTAATTAGCAATTATACTATAATAATAATAATAATACTCTTAATATAATAATAATAATGATATTAATAAAAATGATAACAATAATTACTAATTTATTTAATTCATAATTAGTTTGAATTTTTAATCTTTCTCATAATAATTTTTATAATAAGGATCTTTATTTTGATAACCCTAAAATTATTAGAATTTGTTAATTACAAATATAACAATAATAATAATAATATAATTAATACTAACATTGACATTAGTATTAATAGTAACAATAATAATAATATTATGATACTATATCTTTAAAACATGTAATTACATTTACTATCCTTAATATCATAATTTTATTAATCATGTGTCATATTATAATATAACGTTTATTGAATATTTATTATTTATATTTGTACATTACATCAATTATGAATTTAGATCATACCTATAGATTCATATCAAATTTTTATCGTATATATGTATTTTTACATAATTAACTCTAATAATCAAATTGTATTTCATTATTTAAAGTTAATATATAAACTTATATATCTACATATATATTTACACATATTTATTTATAACTATTGTTCGTAAATCATCGGGAGTAGTCAAAAGGGTAATTGAATATATGAAACATTGTTTCAAAATTTTCGAGACTCAACATTACAGACTTTACTTATCGTGTTTGAAACATATAAAGATTAAAGTTTAAATTTGGTCGGAAATTCCCGGGTCATCACCATCACTGTTAACCGCTTGATCACTCGTGTGATCAGACTCTAGTCACTTAACCTCAAAAGGTTATGCTAAACCGTGCGTGTGAGTTCACGAGTGATGTCAACCGTCTGGTCAACTGCACGAGTGAGCAAAAATTTTGACCCACTCGTGTGAGCTGCTGTTCACCCTAAATCACTCAAAAACCCTAGAAATTGATGTTAAACCTCAATTTCTTCGTCCACAAGCTGGATTAGCACTAAAATAACATAAACACAAACTCTAATCATAATTACACACGTAAAAATGATTCCTTTTTTTTTTTTTTATCAAAATCACTCTAAAACTCAAAAAACCCAAAATAACAAACTCTTTAATCACCAAAAATCACTAGATGATGTTGAAATCACAATCAATGCTCTGATACCAATGATGAAACATGACTAGGAACTTCGAAATCAACAGGTTTAATTCACACAAAGGCGGAATTAGTGAATCAAACCAATCTAGTGAATATTGTGCTTTTTGGGATTAATTTAGTCAAACCAAAATAATGGATTGTGTGATTAGATTAACACCTAGAGCTATTATTCACCTTTTGAGTGATTTAGGTTAAGAGAGAATCGGATTAGGCTGCCAGATCTGAGTGATGTGTGTGTAATGATAGGCTTGACCTAAAATGAAGAACATAACACTTAAATACCCCAGCTGTTGAGTCAACCGCGTGAGTCAGCTGTCACTCGTACGAGTGAACTTGCTCAGCTGTGCGGGTGATCACTCACTCGTATATGTATAGTTAGATTAGATTTTTGACTCAGCTCAGCTCAACCGTGCGTATGAGCTTGTCAGTCATACGAGTGAGACTTCACTCGTACGTGTGACAGAGTCTAATATAGTCAATTATCCTTTTTGCGTTCCTACAGTACCTGTAATCACATATAAACACATATAGGATAATAACGAGCGATCATGGTAGCCCATAAACTGAAGTACTAATCACAAACGTAAGCTAGATGTCTAGGGACTCACAAAAAATGCATCAACAATAAAAGATAGGAGTATATCAAGAATTAGAACCGGATGGAGCATATTGACGAATGTTTTAGAAGTATGAATTAGGAAAGAAAGTATAGAAAATGGAAGTTTAAAAATAAGGAAATGAAGGGAATGGATTTATAGTGAAATATCAGACAGAGTAATCGAGACAGATCATCGCATTTAATCAAGGAGGATTCTAATTTCCTTAATTATCGAAGAATCAAATCTTATTACGAAGATTTTCTCTAAATCCCTTGAACTCCGAAAATCAACCCTATCTACGTCAAGAGATATGACGAAACTTTAATTTCTCATTTCACTCTTTTGTGATAGCTACACTCGTACTCTTCACAAAATCAAATTGATTTGCCTATATTACTCGATGATGATAAAACTCTAATTTTCAGCTCGTATGCGTCATAAAAACATACTTATTGTCAACCATGATCATCCTAATCAAATTTTTGGACAAAATTTCTTTAACGGGTAGGTACTGTGACAACCCAAAAATTTTTGATCAAATTTAAACTTAATCATTAAATGATTTAATGTTTCTGACACGATAAGAAAAGTCTATAATGTTGAAATCTCAAAAACTTTGAACAGTGTTCATGTGTTCATTTACCCTTCGACTACTCTCGATGATTCACGAACAATTATGTGTAAATAGATATGTATGAATATATACATATGTGTGATTATTAAATTGAGAAATATTAATAAAACATTAAACGGTTTAGTTGATATGAAAATAAGTTATGAAATCAATTATATGACTTGAGAACGTTAATAAAGTATTTGATGAATAATACTTTACATAAACATATTAGTTTCAATATATGTTTATCGACGGAAATTATAAGATAATATCAAATGATTGAATTATCAAGATTCATTATGATATGATTTACGTGTCTTTGTTGAGAGGTTCACTTTGATTTAGGAAACCTCTCCTTTTTAACGATATTCAAAATTATTGGTAAAGTGTCAATTAACAGGAAAGTAGACAAGGGTTAGTGGAGTTCCTGTTCGATGTCCTATATATGCGTCAACTATTTAACTTTCATATTACTTAATGTGAAAGTAAAGTAATGGGATATAGATAACTTAGAAAATAAATATTGACGTTTTACCTTAAAATGATTTCATACGTTCATTTAATCTTTGGACTTTATATCACGCTTCATAAATATTTAGTAATTTAAAAACTTGAAACCTATTATATATAAGTTTACTTTTCAAATATGATATAACGATTTCCATTATTAACAACATGAGTCTTAATTATATATTAGTTTTGGAAAAAAAAAGTTATCATATTTATTTAATTTAGTACTAAAATGTTTTCAATTTAGAAAGAACTTTATTATCAAAACGTTTTATAAGATATTTTATTAATGAATTTTGAAGAACTTAACTAAAGCTTTATATTATAAATTACAAATATATATATATATATATATATATTGTGTTTCAAAAACGTAAACTATGACATAATATTTTCTATCATTTAAACGATTATAAATGAGTCTTGAAATATAATTACTTTTGAGAAACTAAATATTATATTATTATATAAATATTTCAAACTTATATTTTGAGATAAAAATATATATATACTTTACAATGTAACGAGATATAATAATAACGTAGTCATAAAATGTTTTGATTTAAAATAATATTATTATATAACGAGACGTTGATTTATAGAAGCAAATGCCAAAAACACTCAAATGATTAAGATACATCTTGAGTGATATAGTTTATTAATAATTTAGTCTATATTTTGACAAGGGTACGAGTCACTAAACGTAAAGTGCTAGTTTTCTAAGCGTACCTAACGATGTTCGATAAACCGAAAACGGGACATTAGTCGAGCGACAACGTACAAGTTTTTGGAACTAAAATTACAAGTCAACTATGCTTATAAATATTATATAATATATAAAAATATATATATATATATATATATATATATATATATATATATATATATATAATATATATAAATATATATATATATATATATATATATATATATATATATATATATATATATATAATAAAACCGTCGACAAGGTACAAACAAATGAAGATGGGCTATAAAGTGACCCCATGTGATCACATGGGAATCACACTGCAAAGCCATGCGATCGCATGGCAGCTGGGGACTGAAATGTTCTATAAATCTCGCTCGATTTCAGTTGTAATCACACACATATCCTCACCTCTATATTACTCCCTATGTATAAATATATTATATATTATTATTATTATTATTAAGATTAATATTATTATTAATCTTATTATTATTAGTAGTATTAGTATTATTATTAGTTTATACATAAAATACTACAACGGAGTCATGAGCGAGAGATTTCAAAACGGGTTTTTCGAGCGGGATAGAACTAAGGAAATTATGGGTTATAGCTATGGAGGTAATGGGTAATGTTCGTAGGTATTCTCGTGAGGTCAAACTAGTGTTTATCATTTCCGTTGCGTCCGTGTACTTTTCCTGCAATATTGAATCACAATATTGATACGTGAGCATTCATACCTTATTTTTATATATTAATAGTGTATCCCTGACTAGTGCTTGAGTATATATGATTATGCATGCTTGTATGTTTAATTTCGTCGTTAAATAGTTTATGATAATCATGAATTTAATACGTATGCTACTTTGATAAGGTATATGATATGCATGTCGTTGCAAAGCTAGCGAAAAATTAATAACTTTTCATTTAGAAAGCGTATGGCTTAGATGAATGGATTAAAAGATATAGTCAACTGAATTATCATTAATTTTAGTATTATTATTAAAATGATTATTATTATTACCATCGTCGTTATTATCGTCGTTATTATTATTATCTAATAATTATTATTATTATATTATCATTATCGTTATTAATATAAGTATTATCATTTAAAATTGTTATTATTATTATCACTAAGGTTATTATTATTATTATTATTATAATTATTATTATTATTATTATTATTATTATTATTATTATTATTATTAATTATTAGTATTATCATTAGTATTATTATAATTATTACTATTAGTGTCATTATCATTAAAACTAATATTAGTATCATCTAATTATTATAATTACTATTATTATCATTATTATGAATGCGATATAAAAGAGGACTAAAAGCTATTAAACATGGTAAGATATTGATTTAGATAGAAATATCATTTTTCATTATTTTTTATCATTATTATTTATTATTATTATTAAAAATATCATTTATATTAAAACTATTATTTTTATTAAAATTATCATTTTCAATAGAAATATCATTGTTATTATAAAATATCATTATTATTATCATTTTAGTATTATTAATAAAGTGCTTATTATTATTATTATCGATAATATTAAAAAGTATCGTTATTATTAAGATTATCATATTTGTTAGAAAATGTATTCATTAAAATTATCATTTTATGAATATTATCAATATTATTAACAACAACAATATTATTATCAATGTTAATATCATTAATGTAGTGACCCGAACTTTTCCATATTTATATATATATATTAAAAGAAATTGTTATTTACATGATTAAGTGTTTCCAACATGTTAAGCAATCAAACTTGTTAAGACTTGATTAATTGAAATAGGTTTCATATAGACAATTGACCACCCAAGTTGACCGGTGATTCACGAACGTTAAAACTTGTAAAAACTATACGATGACATATATATGGTTATATATATAGTTAACATGATTTTATTATAAGTATGTATCTTATTAGGTATTTTAACAATGAGTTATATACATAAAAATGAGACTATTAATTTAAGAAACTCGAAAACGATATATATAACGATTATCGTTATAACAAAGTCTTACTAGGTACATATGAATCATATTAAGATATTGATACACTTGATTAATTATGTTAAATGATAAGTAAATATATTATTAAGTGTATTAACAATGAAATACATATGTAAAAATAAGACTACTAACTTAATGATTTCGAAACGAGACATATATGTAACGATTATCGTTGTAACGACATTTAACTGTATATATATCATACTAAGATATATTATATATCATAATATCATGATAATATAACAATTTAACATCTCATTTGTTATAATAAACAATGGGTTAACAACATTCAACAAGATCGTTAACCTAAAGGTTTCAAAACAACATTTACGTGTAACGACTAACGATGACTTAACGACTCAGTTAAAATGTATATACATGTAGTGTTTTAATATGTATTCATACACTTTTGAAAGACTTCAATACACTTATCAAAATACTTCTACTTAACAAAAAATGCTTACAATTACATCCTCGTTCAGTTTCATCAACAATTCTACTCGTATGCACCCGTATTCGTACTCGTACAATACACAGCTTTTAGATGTATGTACTATTGGTATATACACTCCAATGATCAGCTCTTAGCAGCCCATGTGAGTCACCTAACACATTTGGGAACCATCATTTGGCAACTAGCATGAAATATCTCATAAAATTACAAAAATATGAGTAATCATTCATGACTTATTTACATGAAAACAAAATTACATATCCTTTATATCTAATCCATACACCAATGACCAAAAACACCTACAAAAACTTTCATTCTTCAATTTTCTTCATCTAATTGATCTCTCTCAAGTTCTATCTTCAAGTTCTAAGTGTTCTTCATAAATTCTAAAAGTTCTAGTTTCATAAAATCGAGAATACTTCCAAGATTGCAAGTTTACTTCCAAGTTTTCTAAATCCATTCCAAGTAATCATCCAAGATCAAGAAACCTTTGTTACTTACAGTAGGTTATATTTCTAATACAAGGTAATAATCATATTCAAACTTTAATTCAATTTCTATAACTATAACAATCTTATTTCAAGTGGAAATCTTACTTGAAATTGTTTTCGTGTCATGATTCCGCTTCAAGAACTTTCAAGCCATCCAAGGATCCTTTGAAGCTAGATCTATTTTTCTCATTTCCAGTAGGTTTATCCAAGGAACTTGAGGTAGTAATGATGTTCATAACATCATTCGATTCATACATATAAAGCTATCTTATTCCAAGGTTTAAACTTGTAATCACAAGAACATAGTTTAGTTAATTCTAAACTTGTTCGCAAATAAAAGTTAATCCTTCTAACTTGACTTTTAAAATTAACTAAACACATATTCTATATCTATATGATATGCTAACTTAATGATTTAAAACCTGGAAACACGAAAAACACCGTAAAATCGGATTTACGTCGTCGTAGTAACACCGCGGGCTGTTTTGGGTTAGTTAATTAAAAACTATGATAAACTTTGATTAAAAAATTGTTATTCTGGGAAATGATTTTTATTATGAACATGAAACTATATCCAAAAATTATGGTTAAACTCAAAGTGGAAGTATGTTTTCTAAAATGGTCATCTAGACGTCGTTCTTTCGACTGAAATGACTACCTTTACAAAAATAACTTGTAACTTATTTTTCCGACTATAAACCTATACTTTTTCTGTTTAGATTCATAAAATAGAGTTCAATATGAAACCATAGCAATTTGATTCACTCAAAACGGATTTAAAATGAAGAAGTTATGGGTAAAACAAGATTGGATAATTTTTCTCATTTTAGCTACGTGAAAATTGGTAACAAATCTATTCCAACCATAACTTAATCAACTTGTATTGTATATTATGTAATCTTGAGATACCATAGACACGTATACAATGTTTCGACCTATCATGTCGACACATCTATATATATTTCGGAACAACCATAGACACTCTATATGTGAATGTTGGAGTTAGCTATACAGGTTTGAGGTTGATTCCAAAATTTATATAGTTTGAGTTGTGATCAATACTGAGATACGTATACACTGGGTCATGGATTGATTCAAGATAATATTTATCGATTTATTTCTGTACATCTAACTGTGGACAACTAGTTGTAGGTTACTAACGAGGACAGCTGACTTAATAAACTTAAAACATCAAAATATATTAAAAGTATTGTAAATATATTTTGAACATACTTTGATATATATGTATATATTGTTATAGGTTCGTGAATCAACCAGTGGCCAAGTCTTACTTCCCGACGAAGTAAAAATCTGTGAAAGTGAGTTATAGTCCCACTTTTAAAATCTAATATTTTTGGGATGAGAATACATGCAGGTTTTATAAATGATTTACAAAATAGACACAAGTACGTGAAACTACATTCTATGGTTGAATTATCAAAATCGAATATGCCCCTTTTTATTAAGTCTGGTAATCTAAGAATTAGGGAACAGACACCCTAATTGACGTGAATCCTAAAGATAGATCTATTGGGCCTAACAAACCCCATCCAAAGTACCGGATGCTTTAGTACTTCGAAATTTATATCATATCCGAAGGGTGTCCCGGAATGATGGGGATATTCTTATATATACATCTTGTTAATGTCGGTTACCAGGTGTTCACCATATGAATGATTTTTATCTCTATGTATGGGATGTGTATTGAAATATTAAATCTTGTGGTCTATTGTTACGATTTGATATATATAGGTTAAACCTATAACTCACCAACATTTTTGTTGACGTTTAAAGCATGTTTATTCTCAGGTGAATACTAAGAGCTTCCGCTGTTGCATACTAAAATAAGGACAAGATTTGGAGTCCATGTTTGTATGATATTGTGTAAAAACTGCATTCAAGAAACTGATTTCGATGTAACATATTTGTATTGTAAACCATTATGTAATGATCGTGTGTAAACAGGATATTTTAGATTATCATTCTTTGATAATCTACGTAAAGCTTTTTAAACCTTTATTTATGAAATAAAGGTTATGGTTTGTTTTAAAAATGAATGCAGTCTTTGAAAAACGTCTCATATAGAGGTCAAAACCTCGCAACGAAATCAATTAATATGGAACGTTTTTAATCAATAAGAACGGGACATTTCAGTTGGTATCAGGGCGTTGGTCTTAGAGAACCAGAAAATTTGCATTAGTGTGCCTTATCAAGTTTGTTAGGATGCATTAGTAAGTCTGGACTTCGACCGTGTTTTCTTTAAAAATGATTGCTTAACATTTTTGTTGGAAACTATATATTATTAACATGTATATATTATGTGATATATTAATCTCTTAACATGTTTGATATTGTGTGATAGATGTCTACCTCTAGCACAAATCCCATTGACTCACCTAATAATAATGAAGAGTCGAATATATATTGGACTGATTCACAAGTTCCCGAAGAAGAACCGGAAGAAGAATCAGAACCGGAAGAAGAATCAGAACCGGAAGAGGAGGAACCGGAGGAGGAAATAGAACCGGTGGGGGAAATAATAAAACGGTTAAGTAAAAGAAAATCCTCAACCAACCGACCAAGGTTAATTTTGGTCAATGGTGTTTCCGCCAAGGAAGCAAAATATTGGGAGGATTACCAATTCTCCGATGAATCGGATTCCGACGAGAATTCCGATGATGTTATAAAAATTACCCCAACTGAATTTAAAAAGGCAAAAGAAAATAATAAGGGAAAGGGCATAAAAATAGAGAAATCTAATTCCAACCCCGATGAACTTTATATGTATCGTCAACCCCCGAAGCCCTTAAGTTGTAACAATGACCCGGGAACCTCTAAACCACCAGGTTTTTCTAAACCAATGTGGAAAACGACGGCTCGTATTAGGGGAACATCATATATCCCTAGAAACTTGGCAAAACGAACCAAAACCAAAGAAGAAGAAGAAACGAGCGAGTCGGAATAAGATAGTTGTATTCGTGTGGTGTAATGTATGTAATATAGTGTACTTATGCTTTATGATATATGTAAAAAATGCTTGTATTAATAAGTAATTTTTTTTTATGAATCTAACTCTTGTCTATTTTACAATTTAAAAACACAAAATGGATAGACAACCTAATATTTTAAGAGACCTACCCGGAGACATGATTGATGAAATCTTGTCTAGAGTTGGTCAGAATTCCTCGACACAACTATTTAAGGAGAAATCAGTTTGTAAGACATTCGAAGAACGATCCAAGAATGTCTTGGTTTATAAGAGACTTTCGTTTGAAAGATGGGGATATCACATTGGGAAACCCATAAGTTACGATGTGTTTACTTTGACGCATATATTGCGGGGAACCCAAATGCTATTTTACGCAATGGGTTAAGAAATTATTTTGACTCAATGTATCCGAATATAGGACTTCATGATTTAAAAAAAGCGGCTAACATGCAACATAAAGAAGCATGATATGCTTACGGGTTAGTAATGTTCGCTTCTCACCAAAGTGAGAACAAGAACATCGGGCTACAACTATTAAACAAAACGTTCCCACAAGTAACAGAGTCAGTAATTGGGGTAAGAAATGAGGTTTTTAGGTTATTACGAGACTGTTGGGCATTACATAACCCTCGTCCCTTTGACGAAGTTACAACACGCTGTCTTATCAACGGCCATAACGGTTATGTTCCACAAGACCAAGGATGGGAAGTAGTCCTAGTAAAACCAGAATGCATGACTTGTTTCTGGACGTATGAATTACGTGTCTTTATTGCCTTTGCTGAACGACTTGTGTACTAGCTAGAATTATCTTCACAACTATCTTGTATCAAAGTTATTGTGTGCTATATTTCATGCTTTATGTAAAATAAGCGGTATTGTAAGTTTGTAAAATATTGTATAAAAGTTAGAACGCGAAATATTATTATAATCAGTTTTTCATATAGAATTGTAGTAGTTGAATTGTATATTAGCTACTAAGTATGAACTTAACGGGTAGGTACTACCCGAATTTAAACTTATAAAATGCTAATATGAAGAAAAAACTTTTATAAATGAGTTCATATTATGCTACGAAATACTATTAGCTACTCTTAATATTATGTATGATTAACTTGTTCCATTTGACTATTTTGAAGGAAATGGCACCGACTACTCAACACACCGTGAATATGAATGAAGAGGAATTCCGTACTTTTCTAGCTTCAAACATAGCCGCAGTACAGGCTGCACTACATACCAACAATAACCTTGGATCTAGCAGTACAGGAAATCATATAGGATGCACCTACAAAGAATTCACTGCCTGCAAACCTTTGGAATTTGATGGAACTGAAGGACCGATCGGATTGAAACGGTGGACCGAGAAGGTCGAATCGGTGTTTGCCATAAGTAAGTGTACTGAAGAGGACAAAGTGAAGTACGCTACGCATAGCTTCACAGGTTCTGCGTTAACCTGGTGGAATACCTATCTAGAGCAAGTGGGACAAGATGATGCGTACGCACTACCGTGGTTAGCATTCAAGCACTTGATGAACGAGAAGTACCGTCCCAGAACCGAGGTCAATAAGCTCAAGACAGAACTTAGAGGGTTACGAACCCAAGGATTTGATATTACCACATACGAAAGACGATTCACAGAATTGTGCCTATTGTGTCCGGGAGCGTTCGAAGATGAGGAAGAGAAGATCGACGCGTTTGTGAAAGGATTACCGGAAAGAATCCAAGAAGATATAAGTTCAGACGAGCCCGCCTCCATAAATAGACATGTAGAATGGCTCACAAACTAGTGAATCAGATTGAGGAAAGAATTAAAGAACAGACGGCTGAAGAGGCCAATGTGAAGCAAGTAAAAAGAAAGTGGGAGGAAAACGGTGATAAGAATCACCAATACAACAATAACAGCAATTACAATAATAATCGCAACAATTATCCAACAATCGCAACATCAATCGCAACTACCACAAACGGCCCAACAACAACAACAACAACAACAACAACAGTAACTACAACAATCATCCCAATAACAATAACAACCGCAACAACAACAACAATCAGAAGCAGCTATGCCAAAGGTGTGAAAAGTATCACTCGGGGTTCTGCACCAAATTTTGCAACAAGTGTAAAAGAAATGGTCATAGCGCAGCGAAGTGTGAGGTCTACGGACCAGGGGTTAACAGAACGAAAGGAACAAATGGTGTCGGAACGAGTAATGGCGGAGCAAGTAGTGTCGGAGCAAGTTATGCCAATGTAGTTTGTTATAAATGTGGAAAAGCGGGCCACATTATTAGAAATTGCCCGAACCAGGAGAACACGAATGGACAAGGCCGCGGAAGAGTTTTCAATATTAATGCGGCAGAGGCACAGGAAGACCCGGAGCTTGTTACGGGTACGTTTCTTATTGACAATAAATCTGCTTACGTTTTATTTGATTCGGGTGAGGATAGAAGCTATATGAGTATAGATTTTTGTGCTAAATTAAGTTGTCCATTGATGCCGTTGGATAGTAAATTTTTACTCGAATTAGCAAACGGTAAATTAATTTCAGCAGATAATATATGCCGGAATCGAGAAATTAAACTGGGTAGGGAAATATTTAAGATTGATTTGATACCAGTAGAGTTAGGGAGTTTTGATGTAATAGTTGGCATGGACTGGCTGAAGAAGGTGAAAGCAGAGATCGTAAGTTATAAAAATGCAATTCGCATTGTACGAGAAGAAGGAGAACCCTTAATGGTGTACGGAGAAAAGGGCAACATGAAGCTACATCTTATTAGTAATTTGAAGGCACAAAAACTAATAACAAAAGGTTGCTATGCTGTTCTAGCACACGTCGAGAAAGTACAAACTGAAGAAAAGAGCATCAATGATGTTCCCGTCGCAAAAGAATTTCCCGATGTATTTTCGAAAGAATTACCGGGACTACCTCCACATCGATCTGTTGAATTTCAAATAGATCTTGTACCAGGAGCTGCACAAATAGCTCGTGCTCCTTACAGACTCGCGCCCGGCGAGATGAAAGAACTGCAAAGCCAACTGCAAGAACTATTAGAACGTGGTTTCATTCGACCAAGCACATCACCATGGGGAGCTCCTGTTTTGTTTGTCAAGAAGAAGGATGGTACATTTAGGTTGTGTATTGACTACAGAGAGTTGAAGAAACTTACCATCAAAAACCATTATCCACTGCCGAGAACTGACGACTTATTTGATCAACTACAAGGCTCGTCAGTTTATTCGAAGATCGATTTACGTTCTGGATATCATCAAATGCGAGTAAAGGAGGATGATATTCCAAAAACTGCTTTTAGGACGCGTTATGGTCATTACGAGTTTATGGTTATGCCGTTTGGATTGACTAACGCACCAGCTGTGTTCATGGACCTTATGAACCGAGTGTGTGGGCCATATCTTGACAAGTTTGTCATTGTTTTCATCGATGACATACTTATTTACTCAAAGAATGATCAAGAGCACGAAGAACATTTGAGAAAAGTGCTAGCAGTATTGAGGAAAGAAAAACTGTATGCTAAGTTTTCAAAGTGTGCATTTTGGTTGAAAGAAGTTCAATTCCTCGGTCACATAGTGAACAAAGAAGGTATCCAGGTGGACCCGGCAAAGATCGAAACCGTTGAAAAGTGGGAAACCCCAAAAACTCCGAAGCATATACGTCAATTTTTAGGATTGGCTGGTTACTACAGAAGATTCATCCAAGATTTCTTCAAAATAGCAAAACCCTTGACTGCATTAACGCATAAAGGGAAGAAATTTGAATGGAAGGATGAACAAGAGGAGGCGTTTCAATTATTGAAGAAAAAGCTAACTACGGCACCTATATTGTCATTGCCTGAAGGGAATGATGATTTTGTGATTTATTGTGACGCATCAAAGCAAGGTCTCGGTTGTGTATTAATGCAACGAACGAAGGTGATTGCTTATGCGTCTAGACAATTGAAGATTCACGAGCAAAATTATACGATGCATGATTTGGAATTAGTTGCGGTTGTTTTTGCATTAAAGACTTGGAGGCACTACTTATATGGGGTCAAAAGTATTATATATACCGACCACAAAAGTCTTCAACACATATTTAATCAGAAACAACTGAATATGAGGCAGCGTAGGTGGATTGAATTGTTGAATGATTACGACTTTGAGATTCGTTACCACCCGGGGAAGGCAAATGTGGTAGCCGACGCCTTGAGCAGAAAGGACAGAGAACCCATTCGAGTAAAATCTATGAATATAATGATTCACACTAACCTTACTACTCAAATAAAGGAGGCGCAACAAGGAGTTTTAAAAGAGGGAAATTTAAAGGATGAAATACCCAAAGGATCGGAGAAGCATCTTAATATTCGGGAAGACGGAACCCGGTATAGGGTTGAAAGAATTTGGGTACCAAAATTTGGAGATATGAGAGAAATGGTACTTAGAGAAGCTCTTAAAACCAGATACTCAATACATCCTGGAACGGGGAAGATGTACAAGGATCTTAAGAAATATTTTTGGTGGCCAGGTATGAAAGCCGATATTGCTAAATAAGTAGGAGAATGTTTGACGTGTTCTAAGGTCAAAGCTGAACATCAGAAACCATCAGGTCTACTACAACAACCTGAAATCCCGAAATGGAAATGGGAAAACATTACCATGGATTTCATTACTAAATTGCCAAGGACTGCAAGTGGTTATGATACTATTTGGGTAATAGTTGATCGTCTCACCAAGTCAGCACACTTCCTGCCAATAAGAGAAGATGACAAGATAGAGAAGTTAGCACGACTGTATTTGAAGGAAGTCGTCTCCAGATATGGAATACCAATCTCTATTATCTCTGATAGGGATGGCAGATTTATTTCAAGATTCTGGCAGACATTACAGCAAGCATTGGGAACTCGTCTAGACATGAGTACTGCCTATCATCCACAAACTGATGGGCAGAGCGAAAGGATGATACAAACGCTTGAAGACATGCTACGAGCTTGTGTTATTGATTTCGGAAACAGTTGGGATCGACATCTACCGTTAGCAGAATTTTCCTACAACAACAGCTACCATTCAAGCATTGAGATGGCGCCGTTTGAAGCACTTTATGGTAGAAAGTGCAGGTCTCCGATTTGTTGGAGTGAAGTGGGGGATAGACAGATTACGGGTCCGGAGATAATACAAGAAACTACCGAGAAAATCATCCAAATTCAACAAAGATTGAAAACCGCCCAGAGTCGACAAAAGAGCTACGCGGACAGTAAAAGAAAAGATATAGAGTTTGAAATTAGAGAAATGGTCATGCTTAAGGTTTCACCTTGGAAAGGCGTTGTTCGATTTGGTAAACGGGGGAAACTAAATCCAAGGTACATTGGACCATTCAAGATTATAGATCGTGTCGGACCAGTAGCTTACCAACTGGAGCTACCTCAACAACTCGTGGCTGTACATAACACTTTCTACGTCTCAAATTTGAAGAAATGTTTTGCTAAAGAAGATCTCATTATTCCGTTGGACGAAATCTAAATCAATGAAAAATGTCAATTCATTGAAGAACCCGTCGAAATAATGGATCGTGAGGTTAAGAGACTTAAACAAAACAAGATACCGATTGTTAAAGTTCGATGGAATGCTCGTAGAGGACCCAAGTTCACCTGGGAGCATGAAGATCAGATGAATAAGAAATACCCGCATTTATTTCCAGAAGATACGTCAACACCTCCAACTGCTTAAAATTTTGGGACGAAATTTATTTAACGGGTAGGTACAGTAGTGACCCAAACTTTTCCATGTTTATATATATATATATATATATATATATATATATATATATATATATATATATATATATATATATATATATATATATATATATATATATATATATATATATTAAATGAAATTATTATTAACATGATTAAGTGTTTCCAACATGTTAAGCAATCAAACTTGTTAAGACTTGATTAATTGAAATAGGTTTCATATAGACAATTGACCACCCAAGTTGACCGGTGATTCACGAACGTTAAAACTTGTAAAAACTATACGATGACATATATATGGTTATATATATAGTTAACATGATTTTATTATAAGTATGTATCTTATTAGGTATTTTAACAATGAGTTATATACATAAAAATGAGACTATTAATTTAAGAAACTTGAAAATGATAAATATAACGATTATCGTTATAACAACGTCTTACTAGGTACATATGAATCATATTAAGATATTGATACACTTGGTTAATTTTTTTAAATGATTAGTAAATATATTATTAAGTGTATTAACAATGAAATACATATGTAAAAATAAGACTACTAACTTAATGATTTCGAAACTAGACATATATGTAACGATTATCGTTGTAACGACATTTAACTGTATATATATCATACTAAGATATATTATATATCATAATATCATGATAATATAACAATTTAACATCTCATTTGTTATAATAAACAATGGGTTAACAACATTCAACAAGATCGTTAACCTAAAGGTTTCAAAACAACATTTACGTGTAACGACTAACGATGACTTAACGACTCAGTTAAAATGTATATACATGTAGTGTTTTAATATGTATTCATACACTTTTGAAAGACTTCAAGACACTTATCAAAATACTTCTACTTAACAAAAATGCTTACAATTACATCCTCGTTCAGTTTCATCAACAATTCTACTCGTATGCACCCGTATTCGTACTCGTACAATACACAGCTTTTAGATGTATGTACTATTGGTATATACACTCCAATGATCAGCTCTTAGCAGCCCATGTGAGTCACCTAACACATGTGGGAACCATCATTTGGCAACTAGCATGAAATATCTCATAAAATTACAAAAATATGAGTAATCATTCATGACTTATTTACATGAAAATAAAATTACATATCCTTTATATCTAATCCATACACCAACGACCAAAAACACCTACAAACACTTTCATTCTTCAATTTTCTTCATCTAATTGATCTCTCTCAAGTTCTATCTTCAAGTTCTAAGTGTTCTTCATAAATTCTAAAAGTTCTAGTTTCATAAAATCAAGAATACTTCCAAGATTGCAAGTTTACTTCCAAGTTTTCTAAATCCATTCCAAGTAATCATCCAAGATTAAGAAACCTTTGTTACTTACAATAGGTTATCTTTCTAATACAAGGTAATAATCATATTCAAACTTTAATTCAATTTCTATAACTATAACAATCTTATTTCAAGTGGAAATCTTACTTGAAATTGTTTTCGTGTCATGATTCTGCTTCAAGAACTTTCAAGCCATCCAAGGATCCTTTGAAGCTAGATCTATTTTTCTCATTTCCAGTAGGTTTATCCAAGGAACTTGAGGTAGTAATAATGTTCATAACATCATTCGATTCATACATATAAAGCTATCTTATTCCAAGGTTTAAACTTGTAATCACTAGAACATAGTTTAGTTAATTCTAAACTTGTTCGCAAATAAAAGTTAATCCTTCTAACTTGACTTTTAAAATTAACTAAACACATGTTCTATATCTATATGATATGCTAACTTAATGATTTAAAACCTGGAAACACGAAAAACACCGTAAAATCGGATTTACGCCGTCGTAGTAACACCGCGGGCTGTTTTGGGTTAGTTAATTAAAAACTATGATAAACTTTGATTTAAAAATTGTTATTCTGGGAAAATGATTTTTATTATGAACATGAAACTATATCCAAAAATTATGGTTAAAGTCAAAGTGGAAGTATGTTTTCTAAAATGGTCATCTAGACGTCGTTCTTTCGACTGAAATGACTACCTTTATAAAAATAACTTGTAACTTATTTTTCCGATTATAAACCTATACTTTTTCTATTTAGATTCATAAAATAGAGTTCAATATGAAACCATAGCAATTTGATTCACTCAAAACGGATTTAAAATGAAGAAGTTATGGGTAAAACAAGATTGGATAATTTTTCTCATTTAACTACGTAAAAATTGGTAACAAATCTATTCCAACCATAACTTAATCAACTTGTATTTTATATTATGTAATCTTAAGATACCATATACACGTATACAATGTTTCGACCTATCATGTCGACACATCTATATATATTTCGGAACAACCATAGACACTCTATATGTGAATGTTGGAGTTAGCTATACAGGGTTGAGGTTGATTCCAAAATATATATAGTTTGAGTTGTGATCAATACTGAGATACGTATACACTGGGTCATGGATTGATTCAAGATAATATTTATCGATTTATTTCTGTACATCTAACTGTGGACAACTAGTTGTAGGTTACTAACGAGGACAGCTGACTTAATAAACTTAAAACATCAAAATATATTAAAAGTATTGTAAATATATTTTGAACATACTTTGATATATTTGTATATATTATTATAGGTTCGTGAATCAACCAGTGGCCAAGTCTTACTTCCCGACGAAGTAAAAATCTGTGAAAGTGAGTTATAGTCCCACTTTTAAAATCTAATATTTTTGGGATGAGAATACATGCAGGTTTTATAAATGATTTACAAAATAGACACAAGTACGTGAAACTACATTCTATGGTTGAATTATCGAAATCGAATATGCCCCTTTTTATTAAGTCTGGTAATCTAAGAATTAGGGAACAGACACCCTAATTGACGCGAATCCTAAAGATAGATCTATTGGGCCTAACAAACCCCATCCAAAGTACCGGATGCTTTAGTACTTCGAAATTTATATCATATTCGAAGGGTGTCCCGGAATGATGGGGATATTCTTCTATATGCATCTTGTTAATGTCGGTTACCAGGTGTTCACCATATGAATGATTTTTATCTCTATGTATGGGATGTGTATTGAAATATGAAATCTTGTGGTCTATTGTTACGATTTGATATATATAGGTTAAACCTATAACTCATCAACATTTTTGTTAACGTTTAAAGCATGTTTATTCTCAGGTGAATACTAAGAGCTTCCGCTGTTGCATACTAAAGTAAGGACAAGATTTGGAGTCCATGTTTGTATGATATTGTGTAAAAACTGCATTCAAGAAACTGATTTCGATGTAACATATTTGTATTGTAAACCATTATGTAATGGTCGTGTGTAAACAGGATATTTTAGATTATCATTATTTGATAATCTACGTAAAGCTTTTTAAACCTTTATTTATGAAATAAAGGTTATGGTTTGTTTTAAAAATGAATGCAGTCTTTGAAAAACGTCTCATATAGAGGTCAAAACCTCGCAACGAAATCAATTAATATGGAACGTTTTTAATCAATAAGAACGGGACATTTCAATTAACATGATTATAATAATATTATCTATTATTAAAATTATTATTATCATTAATAAACATAAATAATGTTGTTATTATTATTATTATTATTATTATTATTATTATTATTATTATTATTATTTTTATTATTATTTTTATTATTATTATTATTATTATTATTATTATTATTATTATTATTATTATTATAATTAAAAATAATAAATATTATTATTATTACAAAATAATACGACTTTTGTTCATTATTATTATCAATATTATTTTATCAAATAAATATGTGATACAAAGATATTTTTTTTACCACACGTAATATAATTACATTAATAATACATACCAATATATTTTTATAATATCAAGTGAACTTTATAAATTTCATTACTAGAGATATACAAAAGTATATTTTTATCATATATAAATTTTAATATAAATTTTTATTTATTAATAAATGACTTGTATTATTTACTCTAATAAAATCTGATAAATATATTTAAATATATAAAACGACTATATTTAAGTTATATAATAAACATGTATAGATTTTGGAAGTCATTTTGGGTCAAGTTGACTTTTGTTGACTCTTGCATGATAATCTCGAGCATTAGGATTGTGATACACTATGACCTGATCTAGCTTATTAGACATTTATTTGACCAACATATACTAATATAGGTTCGTGAATCTAAGGCCAACCTTACACTTGTTCAATGACGTCATATATATTTTTAATACGAAATACAGTATTGTGAGTTTCATTACTCCCTTTTTAAATGCTTTTGCAATATATATTTTTGGGACTGAGAATACATGCGCTGTTTTATAAATGTTTGACGAAATAGACACAAGTAATCGAAACTACCTTCTGTGTTGGATTATCGAACAGAATATCACCCTTTATCTTGGTAGCCTAAGAATTAGGGAACAGTACCCCTAATTGACGCGAATCCTAAAGATAGATCTATGGACCTTGACAAGTCCCATTCTGGAATTTGGAATGCTTTAGTACTTCGATTTATATATACTGTTGTGATGGCCGGTATATAGCATACTGATTGCGATCGTATGCTGGGGATATTCTATATGCATCCTTGTTAGTCGGTTACCAGGTGTTCAACATACGAATGATTTTTAAACACTTGCGAGTGTATGATTATTGAATAAAGGAAATCTTGTGGTCTATTAAAATGATGGAAATGATTGATAATGATAAACTAATGAACTCACCAACCTTTTGGTTGACACTTAAAAGCATGTTTATTCTCAGGTTTAAAAGAAATCTTCCGCTGTGCATTTGCTCATTTTAAAGATATTGCTAGGAGTCATCCATGGCATATTTCAAAAGACATTGCATTCAAGTTGTTGAGTTCAATAAACATCATTATTAAGTAAATGACAGATTAAGTCATCTATAGTTTGGATATATTATGAAATGGTATGCATACCTGTCAACTTTCGATGTAATGAAAGGTTGTCTTTTAAAAACGAATGCATTGTTTGTAAAATGTATCATATAGAGGTCAAATACCTCGTAATGTAACCATATGTTATTATATTCGTCCTTATGGATTAGGACGGGTCGTCTCAAGCTATGGTATTGTCCTTAGTTTGACCTCTTGATCTAATGTCGGCTCATGAGATCAAGCATAGGATTTTGGGCTAGGCTATGTATGTGTGTGATGCATAATTGTGTTTTATTTTTTTCGCATTTATATATATAATTGTTGATTATAGTATATGCTAATTTTTTTTTATGGAAACGTTATATAAAACACGTAACGAGTTTAAAGATTAAAATAGCTGATTTTAAAAGTTAAACTCTAACGAGTTTAAAATTGATGATTTTAAAACTCAAATAATATATATGGACGACATCTTTTAAAATTGTTTTATAACGATACAAGTTTGTGTATTTGTTAGTTTATATGATATAAATTAAATAATAAATTAAACGCACAAACGTAATCGACATATATAATTGGTTAAAATGTTTTTTAACTAATAGTGTAGCGAATCTTGTGTGCATGCATTATTCGTTGACACGAGTTTTTTAAAATACCCGTCAAATTTAAGTCATGCCATCCATTGAGCTTGCAAACACTCCTCGTTATTTTTCTGATCTAGTGAGACTAGGCTGAATTATAGCCACGAGGTAGATTTTTCGATCTAGTGAGACTAGCGTGAAATTCCACTGTTTCTAAATTGGACGACTTAATCGTATTCACGGTGAGACCTGAGTTTGAGGCAAGGATGGGACAAATATGCCAGTAGATAATAGTGGTTTGTTGGACTACATATATCTCTAGGTCCCATAAAGATCTAAGAGTTGCACTTGTAATGCAATTGGTACCCGCTACATACCAATAGACTCCATAACTGCTAGCTGATCAACAGATGTGGCTATGGAACCTCTATGTGGATCTTAGACTTTCGTAAATTAATTGTTTTTTAATAAAAATTTTAAAAACTTGGGTAGTTAATTTATTAAAGCGCAATATATAAAATACTAAATTGAATCATATATTTGTTGTAGAAGTTAAATAATCTAAACGTAAACCAAAACAAACATCCTTCTTTGTTGAAGAAAGGTAAACTCAATGTTCAAACTTCCTAGATTGATACCATAACCTGAGAACTATTCTTAAGCGTGATTAGGAGTTGAACAAGATTTAGAACCCTTATCCGATCCTCCTGCTAGGGCAGCTGCTGCTGCTCATGAAAATGATTATCAAAAGTTGTTCGATGAGCTGAAGAAGTAGGATACAAGGGTGAAAATGAATAAGCCGAATACTTTGTGGAAGGTAAATGGAAATCATTTTATGAGGAAAAGGATTCCACCCTCCAATAAGGAAAACCCAATAAAATACGCCAAATTTTTCCATTGTGGAAAGGTTGGCAATTGGAGAAAGAAGTTGTCCTATCTACCAATCTGAGCTGAGAAAAGGCAATGCTAGTAAGACTAGAAAACTCAGGTATATTTCATATACATTTATATACTTCTTATAGTGATTCCTGGATCTTTGTTAACTGGTTGTTGCCTTAACACCTGTAACAATATGAAGGGAATGAGAACAAGTAATATACTGAAGAAAGGCATACTGGATTTGCGAGTGGGTAATGGGAATCAAGCTTCGTTTGAAGCCATTAGTCACTATGATCTTACTCTTGCAAGTGGTCATATTATTTTGTTGGAACAATGCTATTATGCTCCTAGTAATAGGAGCAATATAGTTTGAAAGATGCTGATTTTGAACTTGCATTTACGCACTTTAGTTTTTCACTTTCTAAGGATAATATTTTTTTAATCTTAATTCCTATCCATGTGAGGTGTTTTTGAAATTCATATACATTGTGTGATTTCAAATGATATATTCGATATACGCTTGTACCGCCAACCGATTTAAGCAACGCTTGAATAAGACCTATCTATGACATTGTCGTATTGGTCATATAAACAATGCACTTCAAAACTCCATTCTTATGGACTTTTGGAATAAAATGGCTTTGAGTCATTTGATGTATGCGAGTAATGTTTATGTGAAAGGTTGACAAAGGCTCATTTCTCCGATATAGTGAAAGAGCTACATATCTTTTAGGACTGATACATATTGTTGTATGTATCCCTTCTAGACCAATGTATAGAAATGGTGAATCTTACTTCATTACATTAACTGGTGGTTATAGTAGATATGGTTATGTTTACTTGCTGAAACATAAACATAAAGTTTTTTGAAAGGTTTGAAGTCTTTCAAAATGAAGTAAAGAGTCAGCTTAGAAAGACCATTAAATCACTTCACTTTGATGGAGAAAGTGAGTTTATGAGTCAAGAGTTTTTGGATCATTGAAGAATTATGGGATTGTCTCACAATTCACTTCATCTTACACACCACAACACAATGGTGTGTCTGAGCGGAGAAATCAAACTTTATTTGATATGGTTTGATATATGATGAGTCTAATTACTCAACCACTGTCTTTTGAGGATATACATTAGAGTCTGCTGCAAGCATACTCAATATGGTTCCAACCAAGAAGGTATAAAAGACATCATATGAAGTGTGGCATGAGAGAAGTTCCAAGTTTCCTTGATTGAATGTCTAGGGTTGTGAAGCATATGTGTAACATGACACTTCAAATAAATTAGAACCCAGAAGTATCAAATTCCACCTTGTGGGATACCTAAAGAAAATAATGGGTTACTACTTTTACTACTAAACTGAAAACAACGTGTTTTTGGCTCGGTCTACTAAGTTCTTTTAAAGAGATCTTCCCTTACAAGAATTTAGTGGGAATAGAGTAGATCTTGAAGAAATGCAAGAACCATAAAGTAACATACCTTCTGTAAGAACTAGTTATCCACACGTTGAAACTAAGCACATTGTTGGTGTGTTAGAACGTGTTGCATCTGCACTTCATAGATCTTGTAGAACTCCTTATCTACATAAGAGGTTTGATTATCTGATTAATCAGATAAACCTCGTCTAGGGGATTATGATGAGCCCTCTAGCTATCGTGAAGAGTTATATCAGATTATGAGAATCTGTCAAATGATGTAATACTATGAATGCAAGGATGCAGTCCATGAAAGATAATAAAGTATGAGACTTGATTAATTATTCACCCAATTCCAAGACATTAGGGTGTAAATGAGTCTTTAAAGAGAAGACTCGCATGGACGGAAATGTAAACACTTTTAAAGCTCTATTCGTGGAAAAAGGTTATGATGAAACTTTTTCACTGATTGCAAGCTTTATAAAGTAGGATACTTGTTACCATAGCTACTTTTCATAATTATGAAGTATGGTAAATGGATATTAAAACACTTTCCTAAATGGTGACCTAAGCGAGGACGTATATATGGTTCAGCAGAAAGGGTTTATATATCCTTAGCATTCTAATAAAGTATGTAAGCTTCTAAAATCCATTTATGGATTAAAGCAAGCATTCAAGAGCTAGAATCTTAAGTTTGATGAAAATATCAAGGAGTTTTATTTTTCTCAAAATCAAGATGAGCTCTGTGTTTTGATAATGCTAAAAACGAACATATATTTCATCGCATTATCCCTCAAGAAAGACAAGCTTTTAGTTGCAGTTGTCCTATTTATAAGGAATATTGGTTTAAAAATTAAAAGGTGAAGACAAAAGACAGATTCGACGAATTGAAGACGCAAACGACCAAAAAGTTCAAAAGTACAAAGTACAATCAAAGTGGTTCAAATTATTGATGAGAAACGTCTCAAAATTACAAGAGTACAAGACGCAAAACGCAAAGTACAAGATATTAAATTATACAAAAGGACGTTCAAAAATCCGGAACCGAGACATGAACCATCTTTCAATGTACGACGCAACGGAACGAAAGTTACAAATTAATTATGTATATAAATATAATATAATATATAATTAATTATATAAATTATATATTTATATTATATATATATATATAATAAAATCCGTCGGCAAGCAAGGAGCCAAACTTGTGTGAGCTGGATTCCACAGCTCCGCACTCGCGGAGCTTATAAAGGCAAAACCCACCGCACTCACGGAGCACACAAAAACAGTAATCTGCCTATAAAAGGCCATGCAATTCGACGGATTATTTACATCTTTTTCTTTCTCTCTATCATACGATATATATATGTATGTATATATATATGTGTATATATATATATATATATATATATATATATATATATATATATATATATATATATATATATATATATATATATATGTATATATATATATTATATTTTAATTTTAATTTTAATTTTAATTTTAATTTCTAATAATAAGGGTATGTTAACGAATGTTGTAAGGGTGTAAGTCAAAATTCTGTCCGTGTAACGCTACGCTATTTTTAATCATTGTAAGTTATGTTCAACCTTTTTAATTTAATGTCTCGTAGCTAAGTTATTATTATGCTTATTTAAAACAAAGTAATCATAATGTTGGGCTAATTACTAAAATTGGGTAATTGGGCTTTGTACCATAATTGGGGTTTGGATAAAAGAACGACACTTGTGGAAATTAGACTATGGGCTATTAATGGGCTTTATATTTGTTTAACTAAATGATTTTAAGACCCAAATATTTATTGTACATAATGTATTTATGGTGTACGATGCGTGTATGAAGTTTACGTGTTGCTTGCTCGAACGCCGAAGGAAACTGGACGTTGTCTGAAGTGACAAGGTGTGTATGTATCCTTTCAACCCCAAATAAAATTTGTGTTGATGTTCCAAAGCCTTTCCATTGGAAAGGAAATCTTATCATGTTTCCAACGATATTTTATTCATCGAAAACGGAGCTACGGTCAAAAAGTTATGGCCAAAACAAGAAACTGAAAACTGACCTGAAGGTTGGAGCGGCGCTCCACCTTTCGGCGCGGGGCGCCGAACCCGTCTGATGCAATTTTCAGCCTTTTTAAAAGGTCTAAATGAGGGGTACTTTGGTCTTTTCACTTGGGGTCGGTTTGGGGTCATCAAAACTGATCCATTGATCAGTTTGGATCACATCTCACTCATCAAACACTCCCATCCTCAAACCCTAGAGAGAGATTGAGTTCTAGTGAGAGAGAACTCCATTTGGAGAAGAAGGAGGTTGTTTCGGTTCAAACCTCAAGCATTAAAGTAGTTCTACTCGTCAACGGCATCATTTTGGCGGTATTGGTAAGTTCTAACTCCGAATTTCATTGTTGATTTTGCTATTCAAAGTTAGGGCTTGAACTTGATTTGTTGATAAACCCATTTAGACTCATGAAGTGGGTTTAGTGATGCTAGTAATCGCGTTTATTGTTAGTGTTGGTGGATTTTGGGTTGGTGAACAAATTGGCCTTGATTAAGACTTGTAATTGGGTTTAATCACTAGGTTTAGTGATTATGGAAGTGTTGGAACACTTTTAGGTGTGTTGGTTGACTAATTTTGACTTTGGGTCAAAATTAGGGTTTGGTGATGATTATGACCCAATTGTCGAATTAATAAGGTTTATAAACTTAAAATGGATTAGGTTGAAGCATAGAACCGAGTTAAATATGTTTTGGTGTCAAAACTTGCTAATGGCATGATATTGACTTCTTATGGGTCAAATTAGGGTTTAAGTGTCATTTTGGGCAAGATAGGTGTTTAACACCTATGATTGGGTTTGATTGGCATATTAGGACCATTCTCACTTGTGTTAGTGATTATTGGTTAGTTTGGGCGCGGTTTGTGCTTGGAAGTGAATTTGGGTCGAAATTGCACTAGTTGTCAATTTGGGTTGATTTGTATATCCACCCTAATTGTGTTACTTGTTATGTGATAAATGGATTAGGTACATTCCATCAGCAATTGTGGATTATTCGGTAGCATTCTTCAAGGCGACAAGGTGAGTATTAATATCCTATATGCATATGTATGTGTAGGATGGGTGCGGGTCGGGTGAAGGGGTTCTCGCTTGTAGAGCTCGCTTCTCGTATAGGTGGAATTGTTAGACTTGTGTATAGGTCCAATTGGCACGGTTGTGCGTTTTGGTTGACCACTTTGGCGAGGTGCACACTTTATGTGTACGTTATCACATGGGCGTGTGATGTGGACTTATATAACCCCAATGACGAAGGGTTAATATAGTGAGTGGAATAATTATATGTGTAGGTATATAATATATCTATTTGTGGTAGCATGAAATGTGTTAAGACACCACGTTTCACGTGACGAGTGAAGTGTTGAGGTGTTAAGACGCCACTCGAAGGTGTTAAGATGCCACTCTAAGTAATTGACGGGTGAAGCATCGAGGTGTTAAGATGCCACTCGGGGTGAAGCATCGAGGTGTTAAGATGCCACCTAGGGGTGTAGTGTCGAGGTGTTAAGACACCACTCCGTAAAATAATGAGTGAAGCATCGAGGTGTTAAGATGCCACTCGGGGTGAAGTACCGAGGTGTTAAGGTGCCACCCTAGGGTTTAGTGATACGAGGTGTTAAGTATACTAAAGAATGTTATGAACATCGATGACTTATTTCGCGAAGTCATTCCCTTGCGAAGATTTGGTTAACCATGGTTATTGTGATGTAAGCGTAAGCAATTATGCTATTCGAGATATTTATATATATATATTGTATACGTATAATGTTGTTTATATTAATGAATTGTTGTGATGTAGCTAACCCTCCGGGTGTGGCTTATTGGCGTTGTTCACATCGTCGTTGGTGAACTCACTTTATTTATTGTTAGCTTGTTGCTTAGTGATGTTACGGTATGCTTAGACTAGCTTGCCTTTATGCTTGGATGCTTCGGTATGCGGTATTTGATATTTGTGTGGCGTATCCATTTTATACATATATATGTATGTAGTATGTTATCATTCACTAAGCGTTAGCTTACCCTCTCGTTGTTGACTTTTTTATAGATTGCATGGATGCGGAGGCTCGGGTAAGCGGGGACTAGTGGACTCGCGTAGTTGCTTTAGAAGGCTTGCTTTTGGATTGATTAGGATTGGGTAGCGTATCCCCAATCGCCATGCTCGACCTTTATTTTGTATTACAAATCATGTGGTTGAAAACTTGTATTTTCGTACGAAAGTCGTAAAACGGCCGATGTGGGCCCGGTCTTCGTAAAACTAATTTTATTAATGGAACGTGTTAGTTCTACATATATTAATGTATGGTTAAAAGCGTTTTGTCTAAATACATCGGGAAGTGGTCAAACATTTTCGCATTTCATGACTTTTTGGACCGGCCACTTTGGCGCGCCGCGCCATATGCTGTTACAGTAATTTTTTTTTTAATTGATATTTCCGCGTGATCGTTTGTATTACGGGTTGGGATGTTACAAGTGGTATCAGAGCATGGTCTAAGGGATTTAGGTGACTTGAGATAGGTGCCTAGACTTAGACTTGTGTGTGTGCTTAATTGTTCCGGGACTTGTAGGATTACGGGTCGGAATGGGTTTAGTTAGTGCCTTGTTTATAGATTGACTAACGTGTATATTAGTAATGCGGATATTATTAATATATTATTGTGATGTGATAATAATTCTCGCGTGTGTTTATATCGCGTAGGATTTTGTTTGTGCTTTGTTTATGTTGCGGTTGCATATATCATCGAGCGAGGCGGTCGTTGTACTAACGAGCCGATACGGCATGTATGCATAATAAGGACTTGCAAACCTTATTACGGGTGCAAATCGTGTCTAGCAAGTGATTTACGACGAGTGTTTAGCAAGATGGGACGGTGTTGTGCGTGTGGTTTATACGTTCGTGATCTAATCGTTTGCATTCCTTAGAATGAAAACGGAAGATGGATGCGGAACGAGTGAGCCTATTCACGAAGGGAAGGATGAGTTAACGTAAAAGATTGAGGCTGTGTTTGAACGATATGTCTCGATTTTCACCGGCAGAGTTAGAGAAGTAACCAAGGAGTTGGTCGAAGGACAAATGACGAAAGTGGTTCGAGACCAAGTGACTAAAGTTGTAAAGGAAGAGTTTGAAAAGAGGTTTCCCAAACCTCGAGGTAGCGATGATGAAGATGTACTTGCAAGGTTAGGATTACACGGTGCTCATGGTAAGAGGGCACGAAGTACGCCTGAAGGCGTCGGGAATGTGAAGAAGAAGAGTAAGAAGGGTTACAAGCTTACGTGCTTTAAGTGTGGGGAACGGGGTCATTTGGCACAAGATTGTACGGTAGTGCCTTTAGGCTCAATCAGGTGTTTCATTTGCCGGATGGAGGGACACCGGAAGTCAGAGTGTTCCGAATCGCATGACGATCGGGTTAGGAGGTTAGAGCGCGAATATATGATGGGAAGTGGAGCACGGAAGCCCAACAGCGCTACATCAGGTACTTTTAGTACGAAATCATATGTCATTCGTTTGTAATAACATGCGGTATGTGCGTAAGTCTTAGCTAAACTTTATTCTCCGTTGGAGATAATTTGTAGCAAGCGGGCGGTTTACGTTTAGGGTTCCGGTTTGCTCTCAGCAGAGCGTATAAGTGGTGTGTTGTGCCTTGACTCTATGGTGTGAATCCTTGGGTGCTTAGGCATTTTGGTTAGTATCGGGTTGTTTAGCTCGTTCGAGTGAGACCCTTAAGGTCTCAATTGTGTTGTGCATGTTATTGATATGGGTGACGTGAAATGTCCCGTTCTTATTGATTAAAAATGTTCCATATTAATTGATTTCGTTGCGAGGTTTTGACCTCTATATGAGACGTTTTTCAAAGACTGCATTCATTTTTAAAACAAACCATAACCTTTATTTCATAAATAAAGGTTTAAAAAGCTTTACGTAGATTATCAAATAATGATAATCTAAAATATCCTGTTTACACACGACCATTACATAATGGTTTACAATACAAATATGTTACATCGAAATCAGTTTCTTGAATGCAGTTTTTACACAATATCATACAAACATGGACTCCAAATCTTGTCCTTATTTTAGTATGCAACAGCGGAAGCTCTTAGTATTCACCTGAGAATAAACATGCTTTAAACGTCAACAAAAATGTTGGTGAGTTATAGGTTTAACCTATATATATCAAATCGTAACAATAGACCACAAGATTTCATATTTCAATACACATCCCATACATAGAGATAAAAATCATTCATCTGGTGAACACCTGGTAACCGACATTAACAAGATGCATATATGTAAGAATATCCCCATCATTCCGGGACACCATTCGGATATGATATAAATTTCGAAGTACTAAAGCATCCGGTACTTTGGATGGGGTTTGTTAGGCCCAATAGATCTATCTTTAGGATTCGCGTCAATTAGGGTGTCTGTTCCCTAATTCTTAGATTACCAGACTTAATAAAAAGGGGAATATTCGATTTCGATTATTCAACCATAGAATGTAGTTTCACGTACTTGTGTCTATTTTGTAAATCATTTATAAAACCTGCATGTATTCTCATCCCAAAAATATTAGATTTTAAAAGTGGGACTATAACTCACTTTCACAGATTTTTACTTCGTCGAAAAGTAAGACTTGGCCACTGGTTGATTCACGAACCTATAACAATATATACATATATATCAAAGTATGTTTAAAATATATTTACAACACTTTTAATATATTTTGATGTTTTAAGTTTATTAAGTCAGCTGTCCTCGTTAGTAACCTACAACTAGTTGTCCACAGTTAGATGTACAGAAATAAATCGATAAATATTATCTTGAATCAATCCACGACCCAGTGTATACGTATCTCAGTATTGATCACAACTCAAACTATATATATTTTGGAATCAACCTCAACCCTGTATAGCTAACTTCAACATTCACATATAGAGTGTCTATGGTTGTTCCGAAATATATATAGATGTGTCGACATGATAGGTCAAAACATTGTATACGTGTCTATGGTATCTCAAGATTACATAATATACAATACAAGTTGATTAAGTTATGGTTGGAATAGATTTGTTACCAATTTTCACGTAGATAAAACGAGAAAAATTATCCAATCTTGTTTTACCCATAACTTCTTCATTTTAAATCCGTTTTGAGTGAATCAAATTGCTATGGTTTCATATTGAACTCTATTTTATGAATCTAAACAGAAAAGTATAGGTTTATAGTCGAAAAAATAAGTTACAAGTTGTTTTTGTAAAGGTAGTCATTTCAGTCGAAAGAACGACGTCTAGATGACCATTTTAGAAAACATACTTCCACTTTGAGTTTAACCATAATTTTTGGATATAGTTTCATGTTCATAATAAAAATTATTTTCTCAGAATAAAAACTTTTAAATCAAAGTTTATCATAGTTTTTAATTAACTAACCCAAAACAGCCCGCGGTGTTACTACGACGGCGTAAATCCGATTTTACGGTGTTTTTCGTGTTTTCAGGTTTTAAATAATTAAGTTAGCATATCATATAGATATAGAACATGTGTGTAGTTAATTTTAAAAGTCAAGTTAGAAGGATTAACTTTTGTTTGCGAACAAGTTTAGAATTAACTAAACTATGTTCTAGTGATTACGAGTTTAAACCTTCGAATAAGATAGTTTTATATATATGAATCGAATGATGTTATGAACATCATTACTACCTCAAGTTTAGTAGGTAAACCTACTGGAAGTGACAAGAAATTATCTAGCTTCAAAGGATCTTGGATGGCTTGAAAGTTCTTGAAGTAGGATCATGACACAAAAACAAGTTCAAGTAAGATTTTTACTCGAATTAAGATAGTTTATAGTTATAGAAATTGAATCAAAGTTTGAATATGAATATTACCTTGAATAAGAAAGATAACCTACTGTATATAACAAAGGTTTCTTGATCTTAGATGATTACTTGGAATGGATTAGAAAGCTTGGAAGTAAATTAGTAAACTTGAAGGGATATTTGAAGTGTTCTTGAAGTGTTATTCCTATGATGATTATAGCTTGATTCTTGAAGTGATTTTTGATGAAGATGATGATTAACTACTGGAAAAATACGTTCATAATAGTGTGTGTGTGTTGAGAGAGATTTAGAAAGAGAATTGGAAGTGAAATGGAGTGAATGATGAGTGGTAATTGGTGAGTGGTGAGTGGGGTTAAAAGGAGTTCTACTTAGTTACATATATGTCTCGTTTCGAAATCCTTAATATGATATATATACATTTAAATGTCGTTACAACGATAATCGTTACATATATGTCTCGTTTCGAAATCCTTAAGTTAGTAGTCTTGTTTATATGTATATAACTCATTGTTAATATACTTATGGAGATACTTACTTTTCATAATCTCATGTTAACCATATGTATATCCATATATATATCGTCATGTCATTTTTACAAGTTTTAACGTTCGTGAATCGCCGGTCAACTTGGGTGGTCAATTGTCTATATGAAACATATTTCAATTAATCAAGTCTTAACAAGTTTGATTGCTTAACATGTTGGAAACATTTAATCATGTAAATATCAATCTCAATTAATATATATAAACATGGAAAAGTTCGGGTCACTACAGTACCTACCCGTTAAATAAATTTCGTCCCGAAATTTTAAGCTGTTGAAGGTGTTGACGAATCTTCTGGAAATACATGCGGGTATTTCTTCTTCATCTGATCTTCATGCTCCCAGGTGAACTCGGGTCCTCTACGAGCATTCCATCGAACCTTAACAATTGGTATCTTGTTTTGCTTAAGTCTTTTAACCTCACGATCCATTATTTCGACGGGTTCTTCGATGAATTGGAGTTTTTCGTTGATTTGGATTTCATCTAATGGAATAGTGAGATCTTCTTTAGCAAAACATTTCTTCAAATTCGAGACGTGGAAAGTGTTATGTACAGCCGCGAGTTGTTGAGGTAACTCAAGTCGGTAAGCTACTGGTCCGACACGATCAATAATCTTGAATGGTCCAATATACCTTGGATTTAATTTCCCTCGTTTACCAAATCGAACAACGCCTTTCCAAGGTGCAACTTTAAGCATGACCATCTCTCCAATTTCAAATTCTATATCTTTTCTTTTAATGTCAGCGTAGCTCTTTTGTCGACTTTGGGCGGTTTTCAACCGTTGTTGAATTTGGATGATCTTCTCGGTAGTTTCTTGTATAATCTCCGGACCCGTAATCTATCTATCCCCCACTTCACTCCAACAAATCGGAGACCTGCACTTTCTACCATAAAGTGCTTCAAACGGCGCCATCTCAATGCTTGAATGGTAGCTGTTGTTGTAGGAAAATTCTGCTAATGGTAGATGTCGATCCCAACTCTTTCCGAAATCAATAACACATGCTCGTAGCATGTCTTCAAGCGTTTGTATCGTCTTTTCGCTCTGCCCATCAGTTTGTGGATGATAGGCAGTACTCATGTCTAGACGAGTTCCTAATGCTTGCTGTAATGCCTGCCAGAATCTTGAAATAAATCTGCCATCCTTATCAGAGATAATAGAGATTGGTATTCCATGTCTGGAGACGACTTCCTTCAAATACAGTCGTGCTAACTTCTCCATCTTGTCATCTTCTCTTATTGGCAGGTAATGTGCTGATTTGGTGAGACGATCAACTATTACCCAAATAGTATTAAAACCACTTGCAGTCCTTGGCAATTTAGTGATGAAATCCATGGTAATGTTTTCCGATTTCCATTCCGGGATTTCGGGTTGTTGAAGTAGACCTGATGGTTTCTGATGCTTAGCTTTGACCTTAGAACACGTCAAACATTCTCCTACGTATTTAGCAACATCGGCTTTCATACCCGGCCACCAAAAATATTTCCTGAGATCCTTGTACATCTTCCCCATTCCAGGATGTATTGAGTATCTAGTTTTATGAGCTTCTCTAAGTACCATTTCTCTCATATCTCCAAATTTTGGTACCCAAATCCTTTCAGCCCTATACCGGGTTCCGTCTTCCCGAATATTAAGATGTTTCTCCGATCCTTTGGGTATTTCATCCTTTAAATTTCCCTCTTTTAAAACTCCTTGTTGCGCCTCCTTTATTTGAGTAGTAAGGTTATTATGAATCATTATATTCATAGATTTTACTCGAATGGGTTCTCTGTCCTTCCTGCTCAAGGCATCGGCTACTACATTTGCCTTCCCCGGGTGGTAACGAATCTCAAAGTCGTAATCATTCAATAATTCAATCCACCTACGCTGCCTTATATTCAGTTGTTTCTGATTAAATATGTGTTGAAGACTTTTGTGGTCGGTATATATAATACTTTTGACCCCATATAAGTAGTTCCTCCAAGTCTTTAATGCAAAAACAACCGCGCCTAATTCCAAATCATGTGTCGTATAATTTTGTTCGTGAATCTTCAATTGTCTAGACGCATAAGCAATCACCTTCGTTCGTTGCATTAATACACAACCGAGACCTTGCTTTGATGCGTCACAATAAATCAGAAAATCATCATTCCCTTCAGGCAATGACAATATAGGTGCCGTAGTTAGCTTTTTCTTCAATAACTGAAACGCTTTCTCTTGTTCATCATTCCATTCAAATTTCTTCCCTTTATGCGTTAATGCAGTCAAGGGTTTTGCTATTCTGGAAAAGTCTTGGATGAACCTTCTGTAGTAACCAGCTAGTCCTAAAAACTGGCGTATGTGTTTCGGAGTTTTCGGGGGTTCCCACTTTTCAACAGTTTCTATCTTTGCCGGATCCACCTTAATACCTTCTTTGTTCACTATGTGACCGAGGAATTGAACTTCTTCCAACCAAAATACACACTTTGAAAACTTAGCGTACAATTCTTCCTTCCTCAATACTTCTAACACCTTTCTCAAATGTTCACCGTGTTCTTGGTCATTCTTTGAGTAAATAAGTATGTCATCAATGAAAACAATGACAAACTTGTCAAGGTATGGTCCACACATTCGGTTCATAAGGTCCATGAACACAGCTGGTGCATTAGTTAAACCAAACGGCATGACCATAAACTCGTAATGACCGTAACGTGTTCTGAAAGCAGTCTTTGGAATATCATCTTCTTTCACCCGCATTTGATGATACCCGGAACGTAAGTCAATCTTTGAATAAACAGACGAGCCTTGTAGTTGATCAAATAAGTCGTCGATTCTCGGTAGTGGGTAGCGATTCTTGATGGTAAGTTTGTTCAACTCTCGGTAGTCGATACACAACCTGAATGTACCATCTTTCTTCTTGAAAAACAAAATAGGAGCTCCCCACGGTGATGAACTTGGTCGAATGAAACCACGCTCTAAAAGTTCTTGTAATTGGCTTTGCAGTTCTTTCATCTCGCTGGGTGCGAGTCTTTAAGGAGCACGAGCTATTGGTGCAGCTCCTGGTACAAGATCTATTTGAAATTCAACGGATCGCTGTGGGGGTAATCCTGGTAATTCTTTCGGAAATACATCGGGAAATTCTTTTGCAATGGGAACATCATTGATGCTCTTTTCTTCAGTTTGTACTTTCTCGACGTGTGCTAGAACAGCATAGCAACCTTTTCTTATTAGTTTTTGTGCCTTCAAATTACTAATAATATGTAGCTTCGTGTTGCCCTTTTCTCCGTACACCATTAAGGGTTTTCCTTTTTCTCGTATAATGCGAATTGCATTTTTGTAACAAACGATCTCTGCTTTCACTTCTTTCAACCAGTCCATACCGATTATCACATCAAAACTCCCTAACTCTACTGGTATCAAATCAATCTTAAATGTTTCGCTAACCAGTTTAATTTCTCGATTCCGACATATATTATCTGCTGAAATTAATTTACCATTTGCTAATTCGAGTAAAAATTTTTTACCCAAAGGTGTCAATGGACAACTTAATTTAGCACAAAAATCTCTACTCATATAGCTTCTATCCGCACCCGAATCAAATAAAACGTAAGCAGATTTATTGTCAATAAGAAACGTACCCGTAACAAGCTCCGGGTCTTCCTGTGCCTCTGCCGCATTAATATTGAAAACTCTTCCGCGGCCTTGTCCATTCGTGTTCTCCTGGTTCGGGCAATTTCTAATAATGTGGCCCGGTTTTCCACATTTATAACAAACTACATTGGCATAACTTGCTCCGACACTACTTGCTCTGCCATTACTCGTTCTGACACCATTTGTTCCTTTCGTTCTATTAAACCCTGGTCCGTAGACCTCACACTTCGCCGCGCTATGACCATTTCTTTGACACTTGTTGCAAAATTTGGTGTAGAACCCCGAGTGATACTTTTCACACCTTTGGCATAGCTGCTTCTGATTGTTGTTGTTGTTGCGGTTATTATTGTTGTTGGGATGATTGTTGTAGTTGCTGTTGTTGTTGTTGTTGTTGTTGTTGTTGTTGGGCCGTTTGTTGTAGTTGCGATTGATGTTGCGATTGTTGGGATAATTGTTGCGATTATTGTTGTAATTGCTATTGTTGTTGTATTGGTGATTCTTATCACTGTTTTCCTCCCACTTTCTTTTTACTTGCTTCACATTGGCCTCTTCAGCAGTCTGTTCTTTAATTCTTTCTTCAATCTGGTTCACTAGTTTATGAGCCATTCTACATGCCTGTTGTATGGAAGCGGGCTCGTGTGAACTTATATCTTCTTGGATTCTTTCCGGTAATCCTTTCACAAACGCGTCGATCTTCTCTTCCTCATCTTCGAATGCTCCCGGACATAATAGGCACAATTCTGTGAATCGTCTTTCGTACGTGGTAATATCAAATCCTTGGGTTCGTAACCCTCTAAGTTCTGTCTTGAGCTTATTGACCTCGGTTCTGGGACGGTACTTCTCGCTCATCAAGTGCTTGAATGCTGACCACGGTAGTGCGTACGCATCATCTTGTCCCACTTGCTCTAGATAGGTATTCCACCATGTTAACGCAGAACCTGTGAAGGTATGCGTAGCGTACTTCACTTTGTCCTCTTCAGTACACTTACTTATGGCAAACACCGATTCGACCTTCTCGGTCCACCGTTTCAATCCGATCGGTCCTTCGGTTCCATCAAATTCCAAAGGTTTGCAGGCAGTGAATTCTTTGTAGGTGCATCCTACACGATTTCCTGTACTGCCAGATCCAAGGTTATTGTTGGTATGTAGCGCAGCCTGTACTGCGGCTATGTTTGAAGCTAGAAAAGTACCGAATTCCTCTTCATTCATATTCACGGTGTGTCGAGTAGTCGGTGCCATTTCCTTCAAAATAGTCAAATGGAACAAGTTAATCATACAGAATATTAAGAGTAGTTAATAGTATTTCGTAGCATAATATGAACTCATTTATAAAAGCTTTTTCTTCATATTAGCGTTTTATAAGTTTAAATTCGGGTAGTACCTACCCGTTAAGTTCATACTTAGTAGCTAATATACAATTCAACTACTACAATTCTATATGAAAAACTGATTGTAATAATATTTCGCGTTCAAACTTTTATACAATATTTTACAAACTTACAATACCGCTTATTTTACATAAAGCATGAAATATAGCACACAATAACTTTGATACAAGATAGTTGTGAAGATAATTCTAGCTAGTACACAAGTCGTTCAGCAAAGGCAATAAAGACACGCAATTCATACGTCCAGAAACAAGTCATGCATTCTGGTTTTACTAGGACTACTTCCCATCCTTGGTCTTGTGGAACATAACCGTTATGGCTGTTGATAAGACAGCGTGTTGTAACGTCGTCAAAGGGACGAGGGTTACGTAATGACCAACAGTCTCGTAATAACCTAAAAACCTCATTTCTTACCCCAATTACCGACTCCGTCACTTGTGGGAACGTTTTGTTTAATAGTTGTAGCCCGATGTTCTTGTTCTCACTTTGGTGAGAAGCGAACATTACTAACCCGTAAGCATAACATGCTTCTTTATGTTGCATGTTAGCCGCTTTTTCTAAATCACGAAGTCCTATATTCGGATATACTGAGTCAAAATAATTTCTTAACCCGTTGCGTAAAATAGCATTTGGGTTCCCCGCAATATATGCGTCAAAGTAAACACATCGTAACTTATGGATTTCCCAATGTGATATCCCCCATCTTTCGAACGAAAGCCTTTTATAAACCAAGGCATTCTTGGAACGTTCTTCGAATGTCTTACAAACTGATCTCGCCTTAAATAGTTGTGCCGAGGAATTCTGACCGACTCTAGACAAGATTTCATCAATCATGTCTCCGGGTAGGTCTCTTAAAATATTGGGTTGTCTATCCATTTTGTGTTTTTATACTGTAAAATAGACAAGAGTTAGATTCATAAAAAAATACTTATTAATACAAGCAATTTTTACATATATCATAAAGCATAAGCACACTATATTACATATATTACACCACACGAATACAACTATCTTATTCCGACTCGCTCGTTTCTTCTTGTTCGGTTTTGGTTCGTTTTGCCAAGTTTCTAGGGATATATGATGTTCCCCTAATACGAGCCGTCGTTGTCCACATTGGTTTAGAAAAACCTGGTGGTTTAGAGGTTCCCGGGTCATTGTTACAACTTAAGGACTTCGGGGGTTGACGATACATATAAAGTTCATCGGGGTTGGAATTAGATTTCTCTATTTTTATGCCCTTTCCCTTATTATTTTCTTTTGCCTTTTTAAATTCAGTTGGGGTAATTTCTATAACATCATCGGAATTCTCGTCGGAATCCGATTCATCGGAGAATTGGTAATCCTCCCAATATTTTGCTTCCTTGGCGGAAACACCATTGACCATAATTAACCTTGGTCGGTTGGTTGAGGATTCTCTTTTACTTAACCGTTTTATTATTTCCCCCACCGGTTCTATTTCTTCTTCCGGTTCCGATTCTTCTTCCGGTTCCGATTCTTCTTCCGGTTCCGACTCTTCTTCCAGTTCCTCTTCGGGAACTTGTGAATCAGTCCACGAATCATTCCAATTTACATTTGACTCTTCATTATTATTAGGTGATTCAATGGGACTTGTTCTAGAGGTAGACATCTATCACATAATATCAAACACGTTAAGAGATTAATATATCACATAATATTCATATGTTAAAAATATATAGTTTCCAACAAAAATGTTAAGCAATCATTTTTTAAAGAAAACACGGTCGAAGTCCAGACTCACTAATGCATCCTAACAAACTCGATAAGACACACTAATGCAAATTTTCTAGTTCTCTAAGACCAACGCTCGGATACCAACTGAAATGTCCCGTTCTTATTGATTAAAAACGTTCCATATTAATTGATTTCGTTGCGAGGTTTTGACCTATATATGAGACGTTTTTCAAAGACTGCATTCATTTTTAAAACAAACATAACCTTTATTTCATAAATAAAGGTTTAAAAAGCTTTACGTAGATTATCAAATAATGATAATCTAAAATATCCTGTTTACACACGACCATTACATAATGGTTTACAATACAAATATGTTACATCGAAATCAGTTTCTTGAATACAGTTTTTACACAATATCATACAAACATGGACTCCAAATCTTGTCCTTATTTTAGTATGCAACAGCGGAAGCTCTTAGTATTCACCTGAGAATAAACATGCTTTAAACGTCAACAAAAATGTTGGTGAGTTATAGGTTTAACCTATATATATATTAAATCGTAACAATAGACCACAAGATTTCATATTTCAATACACATCTCATACATAGAGATAAAAATCATTCATATGGTGAACACCTGGTAACCGACATTAACAAGATGCATATATATAAGAATATCTCCATCATTTCGGGACACCCTTCGGATATGATATAAATTTCGAAGTACTAAAGCATCCAGTACTTTGGATGGGGTTTGTTAGGCCCAATAGATCTATCTTTAGGATTCGCGTCAATTAGGGTGTCTGTTCCCTAATTCTTAGATTACCAGACTTAATAAAAAGGGGCATATTCGATTTCGATAATTCAACCATAGAATGTAGTTTCACGTACTTGTGTCTATTTTGTAAATCATTTATAAAACCTGCATGTATTCTCATCCCAAAAATATTAGATTTTAAAAGTGGGACTATAACTCACTTTCACAGATTTTTACTTCGTCGGGAAGTAAGACTTGGCCACTGGTTGATTCACGAACCTATAACAATATATACATATATATCAAAGTATGTTTAAAATATATTTACAACACTTTTAATATATTTTGATATTTTAAGTTTATTAAGTCAGCTGTCCTCGTTAGTAACCTACAACTAGTTGTCCACAGTTAGATGTACAGAAATAAATCGATAAATATTATCTTGAATCAATCCACGACCCAGTGTATACGTATCTCAGTATTGATCACAACTCAAACTATATATATTTTGGAATCAACCTCAACCCTGTATAGCTAACTCCAACATTCACATATAGAGTGTCTATGGTTGTTCCGAAATATATATAGATGTGTCGACATGATAGGTCGAAACATTGTATACGTGTCTATGGTATCTCAAGATTACATAATATACAATACAAGTTGATTAAGTTATGGTTGGAATAGTTTTGTTACCAATTTTCACGTAGCTAAAATGAGAAAAACTATCCAATCTTGTTTTACCCATAACTTCTTCATTTTAAATCCGTTTTGAGTGAATCAAATTGCTATGGTTTCATATTGAACTCTATTTTATGAATCTAAATAGAAAAGTATAGGTTTATAGTCGGAAAAATAAGTTACAAGTCGTTTTTGTAAAGGTAGTCATTTCAGTCGAAAGAACGACTTCTAGATGACCATTTTAGAAAACATACTTCCACTTTGAGTTTAACCATAATTTTTGGATATAGTTTCATGTTCATAATAAAAATAATTTTCTCAAAATAACAACTTTTAAATCAAAGTTTATCATAGTTTTTAATTAACTAACCCAAAACAGCCCGCGGTGTTATTACGACGGCGTAAATCCGATTTTACGGTGTTTTTCGTGTTTCCAGGTTTTAAATCATTAAGTTAGCATATAATATAGATATAGAACATGTGTGTAGTTAATTTTAAAAGTCAAGTTAGAAGGATTAACTTTTGTTTGCGAACAAGTTTAGAATTAACTAAACTATGTTCTAGTGATTACGAGTTTAAACCTTCGAATAAGATAGTTTTATATATATGAATCGAATGATGTTATGAACATTATTACTACCTCAAGTTTAGTAGGTAAACCTAAAGGAAGTGACAAGAAATGATCTAGCTTCAAAGGATCTTGGATGGCTTGAAAGTTCTTGAAGTAGGATCATGACACAAAAACAAGTTCAAGTAAGATTTTTACTCGAATTAAGATAGTTTATAGTTATAGAAATTGAATCAAAGTTTGAATATGAATATTACCTTGAATAATAAAGATAACCTACTGTATATAACAAAGGTTTCTTGATCTTAGATGATTACTTGGAATGGATTAGAAAGCTTGGAAGTAAATTAGTAAACTTGAAGGGATTTTTGAAGTGTTCTTGAAGTGTTCTTCCTATGATGATTATAGCTTGATTCTTGAAGTGATTTTTGATGAAGATGATGATTAACTACTGGAAAAATACGTTCATAATAGTGTGTGTGTGCTGAGAGAGAATTAGAAAGAGAATTGGAAGTGAAATGGAGTGGATGATGAGTGGTAATTGGTGAGTGGTGAGTGGGGTTAAAAGGAGTTCTAGTTAGTTGACTAGCTCATGGTAGAAGTTAAAATTGATTAGTCATACAAGACATAATCAAGAGTGGAATCCCATGCTAGTTCCTATTTGTATATACTCATAGTAAGTACGTTTTGAAGCTGTGTATAATACGGGTAAGAATACGACTAGAATTCTTGATGAAAGAAAAGAATGGAAAAGTAACTGTAACCATTTTCGTTAAGTATGAGTGTTTTGATATATGTCTTGAAGTCTTCCAAAAGTATTTTAATACATCTAAATACACTACATGTATATACATTTTAACTGAGTCGTTAAGTCATCGTTAGTCGTTACATGTAAGTGTTGTTTTGAAACCTTTAAGTTAACGATCTCAATTAATGTTGTTAACCCATTGTTTATTATATCTAATGAGATGTTAAATTATTATATTATCATGATATTATGATATATTAATATATCTTAATATGATATATATACATTTAAATGTCGTTACAACGATAATCGTTACATATATGTCTCGTTTCGAAATCCTTATGTTAGTAGTCTTGTTTATATGTATATAACTCATTGTTAATATACTTATGGAGATACTTACTTATCATAATCTCATGTTAACCATATGTATATCAATATATATATTGTCATGTCGTTTTTACAAGTTTTAACGTTCGTGAATCGCCGGTCAACTTGGGTGGTCAATTGTCTATATGAAACATATTTCAATTAATCAAGTCTTAACAAGTTTGATTGCTTAACATGTTGGAAACATTTAATCATGTAAATATCAATCTCAATTAATATATATAAACATGGAAAATTTCGGGTCACTACATGACGTTCCTAATGGAAGTACCCTATGGTGACTTTGGATTGTCGGCCGAAGGGCGTAAGACTTGGCGTAACCAAGCATTCCTTAGTATTTGGGAAATGTCTCTACCAAGCCATGGAAATGAGTTTTGGTGTTTGGATGTTAGAGCGTGTTCGCTCTCGTGTTGAAGTTGATGAACCATGAGGGTCGACGGGTGGGATGAAACCCGAGAAATCGAGTGTTTTGGATCTCGATGTATGTTGGTAAAGGATTCTATGTGACGCGACATTAGGTGCCTCTTTTATGCCTACTAGCGTGGTGTTCGACTCCGACTGTGTTGCGGTTACATTGTACTTAGGGTACCGAAGTGAAACCCTTAGGTTCATGAGTGATCGGGTGAAATTCGACAAACTAAAGCAATTGGATGATTGCGAGGGTATAGTTCGTGTAATTTGTGGTACACTTTTTGTTCGAAATGTTCAAGGATAGGTTAGGATCCTTGGTATGCTCAAAGTTGGAGCAAGACATGGTGATGGGCCGTGCGAACCCAATTATTGGTAAAGTCTACCTTTGGTAGCATTGTACGGGTGTACGAGATGCGGTTATGGAACGTAATTCCAAGTGGAGGAGTTACACTCCCGCACGAGGAGGTTTTAGTGTGAGATTTCGGACAATGTTTTAGTAAAACGAAACTTGTGTCGGGACCTAGATTTGGTCGATTGTGGTAGAGTACAATTTCGGTTAAATTGTACTTATGATTTTGGATTTGAATTATCACCAAGGTGGAAATGTGGTAAATCTCGTTGAGAGATAATGGACGTGTTTGGCAAGCAAGGTGAAATCCCTCGGTTAAGGGATGTGTGTGTCGGATTCTCTTTTAGAGAATTATTGTTTTGTACCTATGTTTGATATAGGTGGTTCTTGCTCGATTGTGTGGATGGTTAGTGGTATCCGTTAGGGTTCACTATAGTGTAACAGAGTGCGATGTTGCACTACTCGTTGTTCGAGGCTAAAAGTACGTATGTGATTGGTGAAGCATGACCTTCGGGGTCCCCTGACTTCATCATAGTATTTTTGATTGGTGGAGCATGACCTTCGGGGTCCGCTAACTTCATCCGGTGTTTAGTGATCTATTGGTTGTTTTATACACCGATGGTGGGATCGTGAGGACCATGTTGTGTGATTAGTGATTGCGATAGCCGTGTTTCGCTCACGTGTTGTTAAGGGTGTGACAATAATCAATTTTGGACACCTTAGGATTAGCGTTGCAATATTCGTTTTGGGCGCTTTTGGTTTTAGTCGTTGTTTATGATGTTAGGATAGTGGCGTATTGGTTGTATTGTGCACTACAAAGGATGTTTAGTGGTAAGAGTAATCCGTGAGGATTCATGTGGTTCGATCTTCAACGTTCGGATTGTTGACTTTAGGTTGAGACTTGGTCACTTTTAGCGTTGTCCGTGGTAAAGGTACGCTAAGGAATTTATATCTCGGTACGAGGTTTGTTGAGTTTTTCCCGATATGGGAAATTGAGCAGGTTTTAGTGCTCGGATTGTGGTTTTGATAAATCACGGTTGACGATTTTAGTTGTTAAAAGTGATCCATTGGGAAGAATTGTCTAGGAAAGTTCGTATTGGGACTTGAGTGAGGATCGTTGAGTAGGTCCGGATTGGTTAAGTGGAGAAGATCACGAGGACGTGATCGAGTTTAAGTGGGGGAGAGTTGTAAGACCCAAATATTTATTGTACATAATGTATTTATGGTGTACGATGCGTATATGAAGTTTACGTGTTGCTTGCTCGAACGCCGAAGAAAACTGGACGTTGTCTGAAGTGACAAGGTTTGTACGTATCCTTTCAACCCCAAAATAAAGTTTGTGTTGATGTTCCAAAGCCTTACCATTGGAAAGGAAATCTTATCACGTTTCCAACGATATTTGATTCATCGAAAACAGAGCTACGGTCAAAAAGTTATGGCCAAAACAAGAAACTGAAAACTGACCTGAAGGTTAGAGCGGCGCTCCACCTTTCGGCGCGGCGCGCCGAACCCGTCTGATGCAATTTTCAGCCTTTTTAAAAGGTCTAAATGAGGGGTACTTTGGTCTTTTCACTTGGGGTCGGTTTAGGGTCATCAAAACTGATCCATTGATCAGTTTGGATCACATCTCACTCATCAAACACTCCCATCCTCAAACCCTAGAGAGAGATTGAGTTCTAGTGAGAGAGAACTCCATTTGGAGAAGAAGGAGGTTGTTTCGGGTCAAACCTCAAGCATTAAAGTTGTTCTACTCGTCAACGGCATCATTTTGGCGGTATTGGTAAGTTCTAACTCCGAATTTCATTGTTGATTTTGCTATTCAAAGTTACGGTTTGAACTTGATTTGTTGATAAACCCATTTAGACTCATGAAGTGGGTTTAGTGATGCTAGTAATCGGGTTTATTGTTAGTGTTGGTGGATTTTGGGTTGGTGAACAAATTGGCCTTGATTAGGACTTGTAATTGGGTTTAATCACTAGGTTTAGTGATTATGGAAGTGTTGGAACACTTTTAGGTGTGTTGGTTGACTAATTTTGACTTTGGGTCAAAATTAGGGTTTGGTGATGATTATTGTAGTGACCCGAACTTTTCCATGTTTATATATATATATATATATTAATTGAGATTGATATTTACATGATTAAATGTTTCCAACATGTTAAGCAATCAAACTTGTTAAGACTTGATTAATTGAAATATGTTTCATATAGACAATTGACCACCCAAGTTGACCGGCGATTCACGAACGTTAAAACTTGTAAAAACGACATGACGATATATATATGGATATACATATGGTTAACATGAGATTATGAAAAGTAAGTATCTCCATAAGTATATTAACAATGAGTTATATACATATAAACAAGACTACTAACTTAAGGATTTCGAAACGAGACATATATGTAATATCGTTGTAACGACATTTAAATGTATATATATCATATTAAGATATATTAATATATCATAATATCATGATAATATAATAATTTAACATCTCATTAGATATAATAAACAATGGGTTAACAACATTAATTGAGATCGTTAACTTAAAGGTTTCAAAACAACACTTACATGTAACGACTAACGATGACTTAACGACTCAGTTAAAATGTATATACATGTAGTGTATTTAGATGTATTAAAATACTTTTGGAAGACTTCAAGACATATATCAAAACACTCATACTTAACGAAAATGGTTACAGTTACTTTTCCATTCTTTTCTTTCATCAAGAATTCTAGTCGTATTCTTACCCGTATTATACACAGCTTCAAAACGTACTTACTATGAGTATATACCAATAGGAACTAGCATGGGATTCCACTCTTGATTATGTCATGTATGACTAATCAATTTTAACTTCTACCATGAGCTAGTCAACTAACTAGAACTCCTTTTAACCCCACTCACCACTCACCAATTACCACTCATCATTCACTCTATTTCACTTCCAATTCTCTTTCTAATTCTCTCTCAACACACACACACACACTATTATGAACGTATTTTTCCAGTATTTAATCATTATCTTCATCAAAAATCACTTCAAGAATCAAGCTATAATCATCATAGGAAGAACACTTCAAGAACACTTCAAAAATCCCTTCAAGTTTACTAATTTACTTCCAAGCTTTCTAATCCATTCCAAGTAATCATCTAAGATCAAGAAACCTTTGTTATATATAGTATGTTATCTTTCTTATTCAAGGTAATATTCATATTCAAACTTTGATTCAATTTCTATAACTATAAACTATCTTAATTCGAGTAAAAATCTTACTTGAACTTGTTTTTGTGTCATGATCCTACTTCAAGAACTTTCAAGCCATCCAAGATCCTTTGAAGCTAGATCATTTCTTGTCACTTCCAGTAGGTTTACCTACTAAACTTCAGGTAGTAATGATGTTCATAACATCATTCGATTCATATATATAAAACTATCTTATTCGAAGGTTTAAACTCGTAATCACTAGAACATAGTTTAGTTAATTCTAAACTTGTTCGCAAACAAAAGTTAATCCTTCTAACTTGACTTTTAAAATTAACTACACACATGTTCTATATCTATATGATATGCTAACTTAATGATTTAAAACCTGGAAACACGAAAAACACCGTAAAACCGGATTTACGCCGTCGTAGTAACACCGCGGACTGTTTTGGGTTAGTTAATTAAAAACTATGATAAACTTTGATTTAAAAGTTGTTATTCTGAGAAAATGATTTTTATTATGAACATGAAACTATATCCAAAAATTATGGTTAAACTCAAAGTGGAAGTATATTTTCTAAAATGGTCATCTAGACGTCGTTCTTTCGACTGAAATGACTACCTTTACAAAAACGACTTGTAACTTATTTTTCCGACTATAAACCTATACTTTTCTGTTTAGATTCATAAAATAGAGTTCAATATGAAACCATAGCAATTTGATTCACTCAAAACGGATTTAAAATGAAGAAATTATGGGTAAAACAAGATTGGATAATTTTTCTCATTTTAGCTACGTGAAAATTGGTAACAAATCTATTCCAACCATAAGTTAATCAACTTGTATTATATATTATGTAATCTTGAGATACCATAGACACGTATACAATGTTTCGACCTATCATGTCGACACATCTATATATATTTCGGAACAACCATAGACACTATATATGTGAATGTTGGAGTTAGCTATACAGGGTTGAGGTTGATTCCAAAATATATATAGTTTGAGTTGTGATCAATACTGAGATACGTATACACTGGGTCGTGGATTGATTCAAGATAATATTTATCGATTTATTTCTGTACATCTAACTGTGGACAACTAGTTGTAGGTTACTAACGAGGACAGCTGACTTAATAAACTTAAAACATCAAAATATATTAAAAGTATTGTAAATATATTTTAAACATACTTTGATATATATGTATATATTGTTATAGGTTCGTGAATCAACCAGTGGCCAAGTCTTACTTCCCGACGAAGTAAAAATCTGTGAAAGTGAGTTATAGTCCCACTTTTAAAATCTAATATTTTTGGGATAAGAATACATGCTGGTTTTATAAATGATTTACAAAATAGACACAAGTACGTGAAACTACATTCTATGGTTGAATTATCGAAATCGAATATGCCCCTTTTTATTAAGTTTGGTAATCTAAGAATTAGGGAACAGACACCCTAATTGACGCGAATCCTAAAGATAGATCTATTGGTCCTAACAAACCCCATCTAAAGTACCGGATGCTTTAGTACTTCGAAATTTATATCATATCCGAAGGGTGTCCCGGAATGATGGGGATATTCTTATATATATGCATCTTGTTAATGTCGGTTAGCAGGTGTTCACCATATGAATGATTTTTATCTCTATGTATGGGATGTGTATTGAAATATGAAATCTTGTGGTCTATTGTTACGATTTGATATATATAGGTTAAACCTATAACTCACCAACATTTTTGTTGACGTTTAAAGCATGTTTATTCTCAGGTGAATACTAAGAGCTTCCGCTGTTGCATACTAAAAGAAGGACAAGATTTGGAGTCCATGTTTGTATGATATTGTGTAAAAACTGCATTCAAGAAACTGATTTCGATGTAACATATTTGTATTGTAAACCATTATGTAATGGTCGTGTGTAAACAGGATATTTTGGATTATCATTATTTGATAATCTACGTAAAGCTTTTTAAACCTTTATTTATGAAATAAAGGTTATGGTTTGTTTTAAAAATGAATGCAGTCTTTGAAAAACGTCTCATATAGAGGTTAAAACCTCGCAACGAAATCAATTAATATGGAACGTTTTTAATCAATAAGAACGGGACATTTCAGTTGGTATCCGAGCGTTGGTCTTAGAGAACCACAAAATTTGTATTAGTGTGTCTTATCGAGTTTGTTAGGATGCATTAGTGAGTCTGGACTTCGACCGTGTTTTCTTTAAAAAATGATTGCTTAACATTTTTGTTGGAAACTATATATTTTTAACATATGAATATTATGTGATATATTAATCTCTTAACGTGTTTGATATTATGTGATAGATGTCTACCTCTAGAACAAGTCCCATTGACTCACCTAATAATAATGAAGAGTCAAATGTAAATTGGAATGATTCGTGGACTGATTCACAAGTTCCCGAAGAGGAACCGGAAGAAGAGTCGGAACCGGAAGAAGAATCGGAACCGGAAGAAGAATCGGGACCGGAAGAAGAAATAGAACCGGTGGGGGAAATAATAAAATGGTTAAGTAAAAGAGAATCCTCAACCAACCGACCAAGGTTAATTATGGTCAATGGTGTTTCCGCCAAGGAAGCAAAATATTGGGAGGATTACCAATTCTCCGATGAATCGGATTCCGACGAGAATTCCGATGATGTTATAGAAATTACCCCAAATGAATTTAAAAAGGCAAAAGAAAATAATAAGGGAAAGGGCATAAAAATAGAGAAATCTAATTCCAACCCCGATGATGTAAGACCCTAATCCTGTTTCTGACTTTTTAGTTGTTCGGGATGCCGTCCAGGATTATGGGACGCCGTCCAGATGTTAAAGGCTGGATGCCGTCCAGAAATTGGGACGCCGTCCAGTTTGTCTGTCGGGCCAGCTGGGTTATTTTAAGATTTTTAGAGGGGCAAAATGGTATTTTCACTTATGGAACGAGTTAAGGCCACATGATCAGTTCTAGGAGCCTCATTTGCTCCACTAACACCCACATAAACACTCTCATCTTTTTCTAGTGAGAGAGTAAGAGTTTTAGAGAGAGAGAGGGGTGGATTTGGAGAAGAAGGAGTCGGATTCTCGCAAAAGCTCGGGTTCTAAAGTTGTTCATCTCGCTCCTAGCTACGTTGTGGTGGTATTGGTAGGCTCAAACTCTGAATTTCATTTGTTTAGATTTGATATTCAATTTAGGGTTTTGAGCTAGTTTGTTGTACAACCCTTTTAGATGATGAAATGGGTTTATAGTGACTTGTTATTCTTGTCACTTGGCGGGTTTTGGGTCGGTTGACGTTTTGGCCTTGATTAGGCTTTGATTTGGAGTTTAATCACTTGGATTAGTGATTATGGAAGTGATGGAACCCTTTTTGGGTGAGTTTGGTTAACTAATTTTGAAATGGGTCAAAATTAGGGTTTTGGTGTCAAAATGGGTATGACACGTGTTTAACACTTGTGTTCGGGTTTAATTGGCGTGTTAGGACCATTTTCACTCGTGTTGGTGATTATTGGTTAGTTTGGGCGCGTTTCGTGCTTGGAAGTGCATTTGGGTCGAAATTGCACTAAGGGTAAATTGGGTTGGTTTGTAAGTCAACCCTAATTGTGTTGTTGTATTTGTGATAATGGAATAGGTACTTTCCATTGGCGCGTGGCGGTTTATTTGGAAGCATTCATCAAGACGACAAGGTGCGTGTTAATATCCTATATGCATATGTATGTGTAGGATGAGTGCGGGTCGGGTGAAGTGATTCTCGGCTATAGAGCTCACTTCACATATAGGTGGATTGATGGACTTGTGTATGAGTCCAATTGGCACGGTTGTGCGTTTTGGTTGACCACCTTTGACGTGGTACACGTTTTGAGTGTACGTGATCACACGTTGTTGTGATGTGGATAACCCCGATGTGGTGGATTTTATAATCCCGTGACCGTGGGTTTTGGTATTTGGGAAGTGAATCTCGGGTAGTGCGGATTCATGATGACTCGGGTTGTTCGGTCATCCTTTTTATGAGGTGATGGATTTCGGGTTGTGCGAATTCATTAAGGCTCGGGTAGTTCGGCCAACCTCGGTTGTTGAATTGGTAGAGAAGTGAATTTCGGGTTGTGCGAATTCACTAAGGCTCGGGTTGTTCGGCCAATGTTCGTATGATTGAGGTTAAGGGGTTAACCTTGTAGTTTGGTTACCCATTTATGTACGCGTATTTACTTATATTGTTGTAACTAATCTTGCGGTTTGACTTGGTGGTACGTTAGGTATAACATTGCTTAGTTATGCTTGGATTGCGGTATGTGGCTCGTATTTGTGTGTTAGCGATGCGCATTTCATTTTATGCATATATATGTATGTAGTATATTCTCATTCACTAAGCGTTAGCTTACCCTCTCGTTGTTTACATTTTTATAGATTGCACGGATGTGGTGGCTCGGGTAAGCGCGGGGACTAGTGGACTTGCGTAGTTGCTTTAGAAGACTTGCTTTTGGATTTGATTAGGATTGGATAGCGTGTCCCCAATCCCATGCTCGGTCTATGTTTTTGTATAAACTAATGGGTCGAAATAGTCACTTATGGTATTTTGGGTCGATGTGGGCCCGGTGTCGTAAAACTCGGTTTTTATTGTGAAAAACTCTTAGTTTAAACTATTGTAATATATTGTGAAAATGTTTTGGTTTAAAAGTGTCGGGAAGCGGGTTTTCGCCCGCGTGAGTTCGAAAAACTGATCAGAATGTTTTAGTACATCTGGACGCCGTCTCGGATGTCTGGACGCCGTCCCAATCTTAAGAGCTGGACGCCGTCCAAGCTTTTGGACGCCGTCCAGATCAACAGTTTCAGAATTTTTTTTTGTGGCACGTTTTCGGATGGTTAACGGGTTGGGTCGTTACAAGTGGTATCAGAGCATGGTCTAAGGGATTTAGGTGACTTGAGATAGGTGCCTAGACTTAGACTTTTGTGTGTGCTTATTTGTTGCGGGACTTGTAGGATTACGGGTCGGAATGGGAATTTGGTTAGTGCCTTAATTGATAGGTGGACTAACGTGTATATTAATACGTGGATATTATTAATATACGATTGTGTTATATTTATGTTTATGATGCGTTGCGAATATCATCGAGCAAGATGGTCGTTGTACTAACGAGGGGATACGATGTGTGTGCGTAATAAGGACTTGCAAACCTTATTACGGGTGCAAATCGTGTTTAACAAGTGATGTACGACGAGTGTTGAGCAAGATGGGGCGGTGTTATGCGTGTTGTTTTATACTTTCGTGGACTAATTGTTTTGCATTCTTTAGAATGATGACGCGAAACGAGATCGAGACGAATGATGAGGAGTTTAACTCTAGAGTTGCGGCCGCCGTTGCAGAGCAAATGCATGCGTTTCGAGAAGAAATGGATAGGAAGTATTCCGAATTTCGGGGTAGTAGTGAAATGGAGCGTTGTCTTAAGAGCTTCATGAGGACTAAACCCCCGATGTATGACGGGAAACCGGATCCTTTGGTAAGCACAACTTGGATTTCGGATGTCGAAGGGTGTTTTCGTACTATTGATTGCCCTCTCGAGAAAAAGACGAGACTCGCTACTAGTCTGTTGCGGGGCAGGGCAAGGGATTGGTTGGATGGTAAGATCGATCTTGTCGGTGGCAAAACGTTTATGGCCTTATCGTGGAACGAGTTTAAGGAGGAATTCTTCGAGGAGTTCCGGACTTCAGCCGATTTGTGGGAATTGCGTAATGAGTTGAGAAATTTGTGGCAAGGATCTATGGATTTGAATACTCTCAAGACGACCTTTATGGCGAAGGCTCGTTTTTGCCCGGAGTATTTGGGGAATGATCGTTTGTTAATGGGGGATTTCTATCGGACCATGAATGATGACTTGAAAAGTAAAATTAGTCGGGGTCAAGCGAAATCGTTTGCGGAATTATTCAACTTGGCTAGAGGTTTCGAGTCGTATACGCGATCAAAGATGTGTGAACCTTCAAGTAAAAGGAGGGTTGATTCGTACGGCGCCCCGGGTAAGAAAAATAAGGGTGCAAGTGCGAGTACGGGTAATGTGGGAAAAGGCACGGTGGATTCTTGTGCACCTAGATGTTACAATTGTGGTATTAGGGGCCACAAGTTGTGGGAGTGCACAATGCTGAGAAGTGATGACGGGATGTGCTACTATTGTCATAAGGAGGGGCATCGCAAGCCGGATTGTCCCGAGCAGGCGGCGAATGCCGTAAGGAGACGTTGAGATATGTTTCATTTTAATAAATATGTCATTTGAATATTTATTTATGTGGCGTTCAAGTTCGGTTTTGTTATTGCATTGTGTTGTGCATGTTATTGTTAAGGGTGACGTTCCTAATGGAACTACCCTATGGTAATGATTGATTTTTGGACGAAGGGCGTAATACTTGGTGTAACCAAGCATTCCTTAGTATTTGGGAAATGTTTCTACCAAACCATGGAAATGGGTTTTGGTGTTCGGTTGATAAGCGCATGTACGCTTTTGTGTTGAGATTGGTGAACCGTGAGGTTCGTCGGGTGGTTGGAACCCTTGAAATCGAGTGTTTTGAATCTCGATATATGTTGGTAATGGAGTTTATATGACGCGACATTAGGTGCCTCTTTTATACCTACTAGCGTGGTGTTCAACTCCGATTGTGTTGCGGTTACATTGTACTTAGGGTACCGAAGTGAAACCCTTAGGTACATGAGTGACTAGGTGGAAATTGACAAACTAGAGCAATTGGATGATTGCGAGGGTGTGGTTTGTGTAATTGTAGTACACTTTTCGTTCGAAGTGTTTGAGGATTGATTTAAATCCTTCGTGTGCTCTCGGTTGGAGCAAGATGTGGTGATGGGTCGTGAGAGCCCAAATTGTTGGTAAAGTCTACCTTTGGTAGCATGGTACGGTTGTAAGAGATGCGGTTATGTGATGTAGTTCCAAGTGGGGGAGTTACACTCCCGCCCGAGGAAGTTTTAGTGTGAGATTTCGGATGACGTTTTAGTAAGATCCGAAAATTGTGTTGGGACCTAGTTTGGTCGATTTTTGGTAGAGTACAATTTCGGATAAATTGTACTTATGGTTTGGATTTGAATTATCACCAAGGTGGTAATGTGGTAAATCTTGTTGAGAGATAATGGACGTGTTTGGTGAGCAAGGTGAAATCCTTCGGTTAAGGGAGGTGTGTGTCGGATTCTCTTCTAGAGAATTATTGTTTTGTGCCTATGTTTGATATATGTGGTTCTTGCTCGAGTGTGTGAATGGTTAGTGGTATCCGTTAGGATTCACTATGGCGCAGCAGAGCGCGATGTTACGCTACTCGTTGTTCGAGGCCAAAAGGGCGTTGATTGATGAAGCATGACCTTCGAGGTCCGCTGACTTCATCATGGTAGTACGTGATTGGTGGAGCATGACCTTCGAGGTTCGCTGACTTCATCATGAGCGAGGTGTTATATCGGTGAAGCATGACTTTCGGAGTCCGCTGACTTCATCCGGTATTGAGATTGGTGAAGCATGACCTTTAGGGTCCGCTGACTTCATCATGGTTGTTGATTGGTGAAGCATGATCTTCGGGTCCGCTGACTTCATCAAGGGAGTAGTGTTATGTCGGTATGGTGTAACATTATCGGGAAATGCGAGTACCGGTGGGAAATGCGAGTACCATTCCTGAGTTGTGTTGTGGGACGTGAATATCGGGTTGTTCGTATTCACAATATTTCGGGTAGTACGATTGTCCCTGTTGGTTGGACTCATAGTTTGAGGTAGTGAATGTCGGGTAGTTCGGATTCACTAAGGCTCGGGTTGTACGGCCATCCTCGGTTTTACTATGTGGCGTTGGTGGTGAATATCGGGTTGTGCGTATTCACGATGACTCGGGTTGTGCGGTCATTTCGTTGTGAGATATATGGATTGGGTAGGTGAATTTCGGGTTGTGCGTGTTCACTAAGGTTCGGGTTGTTTAGACCATCCTCCATATGTGTTCAGGCTCGGGTTGTTTCGGCCATGTTGAGTTGTGATCTATCGGTTGTTTTATACGCCGATGGTGGGGTCGTAAGGACCGTTTGGTTTGATCTATTGGTTGTTTTATGCACCAATGGTGGGATCGTAAGGACCATGTTGTGTGAACTATCGGTTGATTTATACACCGATGTTGGGGTCGTGAGAACCATGTTGTAGGATTAGTGATGCGATAGCCGTGCTTCGCTCACATGTTGTTACAGGTGTGACGAATTGTCGATTTTGGTACACCTTTGGATTAGCATTGCCATAGTCGTTTTGGGTGCTATCGGTTTTAACCGTTTGTTATGATGTTACGGTAGTTGCGTATGGGTCGTATTGCGCACTACAAGGGATGTTTAGTGATTGGTGTTATCCGTAAGGATTCGTTTGGTTCGGTCTCCATCGTTTCGTGTTGTTGACCTTAGGTTGACTTGGTTACTTTTAGCATTGTACTCGGTAAGGATACGCTAGGGGATTGATATCTCGGTCCGAGATTGGTTGAGTTTTCCTGATGATAGGGAGTGTGCATGGTTTTAGTGCTCGGATAGTGGGTTTGATAAATCACGGGAGACGATTTTAGTTGTTAAAGGTGATTCCTTGGGAAGAGTTGCCTAGGAAAGTCGGATTGGGACTTATGTTGAGGACCGTGGAGTGTGGTCCGTTTGGTTAAGTGACGAGGATCACGAGGACGTGATCGATTCTAAGTGGGGGAGAGTTGTAAGACCCTAATCCTGTTTCTGACTTTTTAGTTGTTCGGGACGCCGTCCAGGATTGTGGGACGCCGTCCAGATGTGACGACCCGGAAATTTCCGACTAAATTTAAACTTTATCTTTATATTATTCTGACACGATAAGCAATGTTTGTTAAGTTAAATCTCAAGGATTTTAAACTATATTTATACATTCATTTAAACCTCGACCAAATTCCAATGATTCACGAACCATTAAATGAACATATATGAATATGTATGTATATGTGTATATGTTATAAATTGAAAATATCAACAAAGTATTTAAAAGTATAATGCTTTATATGAACGTATTTGTTTCAATATGATTATCGACAAAATTAAAAAAAAAATATATTAAATGATTGAATTATCAGAAACATTGAATTATGATTACAAGTCTCTGTTGAGAGGTCCACTATGATTTGAGAAATCTATTCCTCTTAACGAGATTCGGAATAATTTGTAAAGCTATTTATAAATAAAAATAAAAAGTGTCATTTACGAAAGTTAGACAAAAGCTAGTGGAGAATTGGTTTCCATAATATTCTATTAATCTATTTTCAAACGTACAAAAACGTTTTCAGTTTTAAAAAAAAACTTTATTATTAAACTTTTATAAATATCTAGAATCACTTTTGACAACTCATTACTTAACCAGTATAATAAATATAACGATATATATTTTATTTCATTAAATATATATAACGATTTAAATTAATATTATATATATTTATACGCGTATTATACATACATAGTTTTTATACTTTTACTATACTTTAACTTTACCTTTACTTTACTTTTACTTTACTTTAACTTTAATAATTCACTTTAATAATTCATACTTTAATAATTTACTTTAATAATTCACTTTAATAATTCAAAAATCTATTATAAATAGAATTCAATAGGTTTCATTATTTCATAGAAACTTGAAAATATATTTCTCTAAACTCTCTCAATCGATTTACATATATATATATTTGCTCTATATTATTTCAAGATATTATTAGTATACATAAAATATTACGACGGAGTGATGTCCGAGTGATTTCAAAATAGTTTTTTTGAATGAGTCGAAGCTAAGGAAATTATGGGTTATAGCTATGGAGGTGATGGGTATGGTTCATGGGTATGCTCGTGAGGTCAATCTAGTGTTTATCATCTCCGTTGCGTCTACGTACTTTTCTGCAATATTGAATCTCAATATTGATACGTGAGCACTCATAACTTAACTTTTATATATCAATAGTGTATCCCTGACTAGTGCTCGAGTATATAGGATTATGCATGCTTGTACATTCGATATTGTCCTTAGATAGGTTTGTTGAATCCTGAATTAGATACATATGCTACTGAGATAGGGTATATGATATGCATGTCATTGGAAAGCTAGCGAAAAATTAAGAACTTTTCATTTAGATATCGAATGGTTTCGATGAACGGATTTGAAGTTATAGTCAACTGAATTTTAGTATTATTGTTAAAATGATTATTATTACTATCGTCGTTATTATTTTAATAGAAATATCATTGTTATTATAAAATATCATTATTACTATTATGTTAGTATTATCATTTTATCATAATAACATTTTTAGTAAATATAAATATTGTTATTTTTTATAGAATAATAATAATTATTATTACAAAATAATACAACTTTTACTTATTATTATTATGATCAATATTATTTTATCAAATAAATAGGGGATACAAAGATATTTTTCACCACGCGTAATATAATTACATTAATAATACTTACCACTATAGTTTTAAGATATTAAGTGAACTTTATAAATTTTACTACTTAAGATATATAAAAGTATATTTTATCATATATAAACGTTAATATAAATTTTTATTAATAAATGACTTTTATTATTATAAAATCTAATAAATATATTTAAATATATAAAACGACTATAGTTAAGTTATATAATAAACACGTATAAATTTTAGAAGTCATTTTGGGTCAAGTTGACTTTTGTTGACTTTTGCATATTAGTCTCGAGCATTAGGATTGTGGTACACTATGACTTGACCAAAAATTGTTAGACAAATATTGACCAACATATAAATATATATAATTAATATAGGTTCGTGAATCCGAGGCCAACCTTGCACTTGTTAAATGATGTTATATGTATTTTTACTACGAAATACAGTATGGTGAGTTTCATTACTCCCTTTTTATATATATTTTTGGGCTGAGAATACATGCGCTGTTTTATAAATGTTTTACGAAATAGGCACAAGTACTAAAACTAATTCTATGTGGGTTTAAACCAGAAATATACCCTTAGCTTGGTAACATTAAACTACTTGTCTATGTACGGTAGGCGCGAATCCTAAAGATAGATCTATTGGGCCTGACAAACCCCATCCTGACTATGGGATGCTTTAGTACTTCGAGGTTATTTTAAACACACCTGATCTGGTGTACTTCAGAGGGTAAAACATGAACGTTAAGGCTTGTTACCGGGTGCCTACAACTTATAGAATACATTTATACACTTGCGAGTGTACATATATTTATAAACGGAAATCTTGTGGTCTATTAATATATTGAAATGATTGTTATGATAAACCTATGAACTCACCAACCTTTTGGTTGACACTTTAAAGCATGTTTATTCTCAGGTATTAAAGAAATCTTCCGCTGTGCATTAGCTCATTTTAAGGATATTACTTGGAGTCATTCATGGCATATTTTGAAAGACGTTGCATTCGAGTCATTGAGTTCATCAAGATTATTATTATGTCAATTATAGTTGGATGTATTATGAAATGATGTGCATGCCGTCAACTTTCGTTGTAAAGAAAGTTTGTCTTTTAAAAACGAATGCAATGTTTGTAAAATGTATCATATAGAGGTCAAAATACCTCGCGATGTAATCAACTATTGTGAATCGTTTATAATGTATATGAACGGGTCCTTTCAGTTGGTATCAGAGCGGTGGTCTTAGCGAACCAGGTCTGCATTAGTGTGTCTAACTGATAGTCGTTAGGATGCATTAATGAGCCTGGACTTCGATCGTGTCTGCATGTCAAAAGTTTTGCTTATCATTTTTGTCGGAAATTGTCTGCTTATCATTCTTAGTCTAGACACGTCTTACTGCATTGATTGCATGAATAGTGTATAGACAAAATTCATATCTCAGCGTATCTGCTAATCCATATCTTAGCGTATTTGTTACTGTAAACTTTGCCTGACATATCCCGTAATTTCCTCCGTAATCTACGAAATCTTTTGCGCTATATATATAGATATTCTATGTAATTAGAATACCACCCGATAGCCGAAAAATCATTTCATATCGAAAAATTCTTTATTCAATCGAACGAATTGGAATTCGTCATTAGTTCAAGTCCCTCGAATTCCGATATGGAATCCCACTCAAGCTCCGAAAGCAGTGTGACCGGAATGGATCAACCAATTAGCCATCATCTATTATGAATGAATTGGGGATAGGTTCGTAGCCTCCTCAATAATTAGAGACAAGAAGAAGGTGATCCCTTCCATCCACCACATTGCCCTCTTGGCGATGAACCTGAAGCACTTACCGGCGAACCGGTCTGAAACACCATTTTCTCTCTCATTTTCAGAGTATCTCGTCACGATTATATACTACATCAAATTCTAGATTTTATTTATCCGCTCATCCGAACCGACAATCACCCTAGTGTAATAGAAGAAGTCAACGAGCTTCGCGCTCGAGTAGTGGCTTTAGAGAATATGGTGCAAGGGTTACAAACACCAACAAATAACGAAGTATTAATTCATAATTTCAATTTTATTAAATAAATACTCCGTAAAAGTTATGTAATTTCTAAAGTCTTTAGGGATTATTCAGTTCTAGTTTCAACCGTAAATCAAATGAGTTTAATTTAATATTAACTCATTAAATCTATGTTACATCTGAAGAAAATATGCACATATATATTTTCATAAAGACTGTAATAAAATTCTGTTGTACAAAATATTAATTGTGAAATTTTTTTTAACAGGTAGGTAATACCCGAGAGATATATAAATTCACAATTTTCGAATCTGATTAAGCAAATCATCAACTATACTTCCAAAATCTCACAACAATATACATTCTTGTATAGAAATCAAAACAACCATTCTCACCCAAATTTGATTACGCATTCTGATTTTGACAAATCAAAATCCAAGTCATGATTTAACAGAAGACATCACTCTTAGATTCCTACATCTTTCAAAGCTATACTTTGACCTCAAAACCGTGTTAGAACATCATATGTATATTAACGATTACAAACTGTGTTCAAACTCTCCGAAGTTTTCGAAGACACTTCAAACAATGAACAATCGAGATGATGATTCAACCACATATTACCCACATTTATGTACCTAAAAAGCTCTCGAAGCCAAAGTCATAGTTCGACGCGTATCCGTGTCAGACCCTTTGGCATTTATTAGCTAAAATGACTTTTCAATTCCTTTTCAAAGTAGACAGTTTTGTCACAGATCCAGCAAGTCAACTTCGACTTTTCAGTCGGACTAGTCTTATTATAACCTCGGTAGATACGTTGCCCTTTCTTCATCGTTACTGGGGACCTTTCATATCTCGCCACCTTAGCAATAAACTTACCAACAACTTCAATTATCATTGACTTTTTGAAAAATCATTATATTTATTGAAATCACATCATTTACTCATTCGCATCTTGTAACGAGAATTGTCATACGAATCATCGAAAAACAGTAACCAGTATTTTGAAATCTCGCAGCATGTCTACTCCAACAGTTATATGTGTACGTAAAACGTCTATCTCTTGGACTTACATACTTTGAATGTGAAGTTCTGAAAAATATTTTGAACTGCAAACTAGTTCTTGAAATGCTGACGAAGCATCAAAAACTGTAAACGATCTTAACAGTAAAAAGTTTGATGACAAAGAATAGTAAGGTGGTAAAGCTGAGAAAAAGAGAAGGTTTGGAACTGGAAAACGGATTGAACAGACTATGAAGGAGGCTGTGGACAAATCACAAAGACTAAATCTGCCTTCAAAGAATCCAAATGATTCAGTGCCTGCTAAAGTCATTAACGAATACCTTACTCTTTATTCTAAACCTTTACAGACAAATCTTCATCATCATCCATCAATATTAGAAAATCTAAGATATTATCATATCTTTCATTATAAATATCCGCGATATTTCTGAAGATATTTTCACAACTAATCTTATCTGAAGTCATTTATCTCTTTACGCTATCAGTGTTACATCATATAAGAAACTATTAGTTTCTATATTCTATAAACTTTCGAGTTTAAATTATGAATGTTTTGAAGTAGTGTTGGGAACTGAAGCATGAGTTAGTATAATATAATGACACTTGATCAACGTGATTATATTACAGTAAGTCATGCTGAGTTTCTAATGGGACATGACGATTCACAGACCATGCCGTCATCATGTTCCATGTTACACGACTCTTGTATTCTATTTAATCTCTAAAAATATCAAGAATATATTTTCTTGATGATTCGGTCTTTTCAGGGTATTCTGGTAAATTAACAAATCAAGATCGTGCCATTACCATTTCCTTCTTAGAACATTAACTATGTTCATTCTGAAATTCATATCTGCGAATACTGGACCATTACAAACGTTGCTTAATCGCAAGAAGAAGAAACGAAAGGACAAAACTCCAAAATAGAAATTGGAGTATAAATCGCAGCAAATAGAAGGGAGCATTAACTGTGGATGTCAATGATTATAGAAGACAAAAGCAGGGTCTTTGAAATATAAGGGAAGATATAAAACCCAACAACCACCCAAAAATTATAAACCGTATATATCGATGCATATAGCAATATAAAGACAAGGAAGAACTAAAAACACTATAAAACCGAGAGTATAGTAGAAGTAAATAGATTCTTCCGGAGGCAGATGAAAAAGAAGAACGACAGATATGAAAGTGAGGAGTATATCAAGAATCAGTACTGGATGAAGCATATTGACAAATACTTTAAAATATGAGTTGAGGGAGAAAGAATAGAAGGTGTGAGTTGTAAGGAAACGAAGGAGGTGGATTTATAGTGAAATACCCGACAGAGAAATCAAGATGGATTATCGTATTAAGTCGAAGAGAATCATAATCTCCTTAATCACCGAAGCATCAAATCCAACATAGATTACAAAGATTTTCTTTAAATTCGGAGATCAATTGTGATGACGTCAAAAGATATGACGAATCACTATAATCTTATTTCCTTCATTTATGATAACTTCCCTCATACACTTTGAGTAATCGAATTATTTTATCCATACTTCTTAGACATGATAAAACTTCATAATCGTCATAATAACATTTTCATTGTTAGCCATAACGACCTCTATGAAATTTCGGGGACGAAATTTCTTTAACGGGTAGGTACTGTGACGACCCGGAAATTTCCGACTAAATTTAAACTTTATCTTTATATTATTCTGACACGATAAGCAATGTTTGTTAAGTTAAATCTCAAGGATTTTAAACTATATTTATACATTCATTTAAACCTCGACCAAATTCCAATGATTCACGAACCATTAAATGAACATATATGAATATGTATGTATATGTGTATATGTTATAAATTGAAAATATCAACAAAGTATTTAAAAGTATAATGCTTTATATGAACGTATTTGTTTCAATATGATTATCGACAAAATTAAAAAAAATATATTAAATGATTGAATTATCAGAAACATTGAATTATGATTACAAGTCTCTGTTGAGAGGTCCACTATGATTTGAGAAATCTATTCCTCTTAACGAGATTCGGAATAATTTGTAAAGCTATTTATAAATAAAAATAAAAAGTGTCATTTACGAAAGTTAGACAAAAGCTAGTGGAGAATTGGTTTCCATAATATTCTATTAATCTATTTTCAAACGTACAAAAACGTTTTCAGTTTTAAAAAAAAACTTTATTATTAAACTTTTATAAATATCTAGAATCACTTTTGACAACTCATTACTTAACCAGTATAATAAATATAACGATATATATTTTATTTCATTAAATATATATAACGATTTAAATTAATATTATATATATTTATACGCGTATTATACATACATAGTTTTTATACTTTTACTATACTTTAACTTTACCTTTACTTTACTTTTACTTTACTTTAACTTTAATAATTCACTTTAATAATTCATACTTTAATAATTTACTTTAATAATTCACTTTAATAATTCAAAAATCTATTATAAATAGAATTCAATAGGTTTCATTATTTCATAGAAACTTGAAAATATATTTCTCTAAACTCTCTCAATCGATTTACATATATATATATATTTGCTCTATATTATTTCAAGATATTATTAGTATACATAAAATATTACGACGGAGTGATGTCCGAGTGATTTCAAAATAGTTTTTTTGAATGAGTCGAAGCTAAGGAAATTATGGGTTATAGCTATGGAGGTGATGGGTATGGTTCATGGGTATGCTCGTGAGGTCAATCTAGTGTTTATCATCTCCGTTGCGTCTACGTACTTTTCTGCAATATTGAATCTCAATATTGATACGTGAGCACTCATAACTTAACTTTTATATATCAATAGTGTATCCCTGACTAGTGCTTGAGTATATAGGATTATGCATGCTTGTACATTCGATATTGTCCTTAGATAGGTTTGTTGAATCCTGAATTAGATACATATGCTACTGAGATAGGGTATATGATATGCATGTCATTGGAAAGCTAGCGAAAAATTAAGAACTTTTCATTTAGATATCGAATGGTTTCGATGAACGGATTTGAAGTTATAGTCAACTGAATTTTAGTATTATTGTTAAAATGATTATTATTACTATCGTCGTTATTATTTTAATAGAAATATCATTGTTATTATAAAATATCATTATTACTATTATGTTAGTATTATCATTTTATCATAATAACATTTTTAGTAAATATAAATATTGTTATTTTTTTATAGAATAATAATAATTATTATTACAAAATAATACAACTTTTACTTATTATTATTATGATCAATATTATTTTATCAAATAAATAGGGGATACAAAGATATTTTTCACCACGCGTAATATAATTACATTAATAATACTTACCACTATAGTTTTAAGATATTAAGTGAACTTTATAAATTTTACTACTTAAGATATATAAAAGTATATTTTATCATATATAAACGTTAATATAAATTTTTATTAATAAATGACTTTTATTATTATAAAATCTAATAAATATATTTAAATATATAAAACGACTATAGTTAAGTTATATAATAAACACGTATAAATTTTAGAAGTCATTTTGGGTCAAGTTGACTTTTGTTGACTTTTGCATATTAGTCTCGAGCATTAGGATTGTGGTACACTATGACTTGACCAAAAATTGTTAGACAAATATTGACCAACATATAAATATATATAATTAATATAGGTTCGTGAATCCGAGGCCAACCTTGCACTTGTTAAATGACGTTATATGTATTTTTACTACGAAATACAGTATGGTGAGTTTCATTACTCCCTTTTTATATATATTTTTGGGCTGAGAATACATGCGCTGTTTTATAAATGTTTTACGAAATAGGCACAAGTACTAAAACTAATTCTATGTGGGTTTAAACCAGAAATATACCCTTAGCTTGGTAACATTAAACTACTTGTCTATGTACGGTAGGCGCGAATCCTAAAGATAGATCTATTGGGCCTGACAAACCCCATCCTGACTATGGGATGCTTTAGTACTTCGAGGTTATTTTAAACACACCTGATCTGGTGTACTTCAGAGGGTAAAACATGAACGTTAAGGCTTGTTACCGGGTGCCTACAACTTATAGAATACATTTATACAGTTGCGAGTGTACATATATTTATAAACGGAAATCTTGTGGTCTATTAATATATTGAAATGATTGTTATGATAAACCTATGAACTCACCAACCTTTTGGTTGACACTTTAAAGCATGTTTATTCTCAGGTATTAAAGAAATCTTCCGCTGTGCATTAGCTCATTTTAAGGATATTACTTGGAGTCATTCATGGCATATTTTGAAAGACGTTGCATTCGAGTCATTGAGTTCATCAAGATTATTATTATGTCAATTATAGTTGGATGTATTATGAAATGATGTGCATGCCGTCAACTTTCGTTGTAAAGAAAGTTTGTCTTTTAAAAACGAATGCAATGTTTGTAAAATGTATCATATAGAGGTCAAAATACCTCGCGATGTAATCAACTATTGTGAATCGTTTATACTGTATATGAACGGGTCCTTTCACCAGATGTTAAAGGCTGGACGCCGTCCAGAAATTGGGACGCCGTCCAGTTTGTCTGTCGGGCCAGCTGGGTTATTTTAAGATTTTTAGAGGGGCAAAATGGTATTTTCACTTATGGAACGAGTTAAGGCCACAAGATCAGTTCTAGGAGCCTCATTTGCTCCACTAACACCCACACAAACACTCTCATCTTGTTCTAGTGAGAGAGTAAGAGTTTTAGAGAGAGAGGTGGATTTGGAGAAGAAGGAGTCGGATTCTCGCAAAAGCTCGGGTTCTAAAGTTGTTCATCTCGCTCCTAGCTACGTTGTGGTGGTATTGGTAAGCTCAAACTCCGAATTTCATTTGTTTAGATTTGATATTCAATTTAGGGTTTTGAGCTAGTTTGTTGTACAACCCTTTTAGATGATGAAATGGGTTTATAGTGACTTGTTATTCTTGTCACTTGGCGGGTTTTGGGTCGGTTGACGTTTTGGCCTTGATTAGGCTTTGATTTGGAGTTTAATCACTTGGATTAGTGATTATGGAAGTGATGGAACCCTTTTTTGGGTGAGTTTGGTTAACTAATTTTGAAATGGGTCAAAATTAGGGTTTTGGTGTCAAAATGGGTATGACACGTGTTTAACACTTGTGTTCGGGTTTAATTGGCGTGTTAGGACCATTCTCACTCTTGTTGGTGATTATTGGTTAGTTTGGGCACGTTTCGTGCTTGGAAGTGCATTTGGGTCGAAATTGCACTAAGGGTAAATTGGGTTGGTTTGTAAGTCAACCCTAATTGTGTTGTTGTATTTGTGATAATGGAATAGGTACTTTCCATTGGCGCGTGGCGGTTTATTTGGAAGCATTCATCAAGACGACAAGGTGCGTGTTAATATCCTATATGCATATGTATGTGTAGGATGAGTGCGGGTCGGGTGAAGTGATTCTCGGCTATAGAGCTCACTTCACATATAGGTGGATTGATGGACTTGTGTATGAGTCCAATTGGCACGGTTGTGCGTTTTGGTTGACCACCTTTGACGTGGTACACGTTTTGAGTGTACGTGATCACACGTTGTTGTGTTGTGGATAACCCCGATGTGGTGGATTTTATAATCCCGTGACCGTGGGTTTTGATATTTGGGAAGTGAATCTCAGGTAGTGCGGATTCATGATGACTCGGGTTGTTCGGTCATCCTTTTTATGAGGTGATGGATTTCGGGTTGTGCGAATTCATTAAGGCTCGGGTAGTTCGGCCAACCTCGGTTGTTGAATTGGTAGAGAAGTGAATTTCGGGTTGTGCGAATTCACTAAGGCTCGGGTTGTTCGGCCAATGTTCGTATGATTGAGGTTAAGGGGTTAACCTTGTAGTTTGGTTACCCATTTATGTACGCGTATTTACTTATATTGTTGTAACTAATCTTGCGGTTTGACTTGGTGGTACGTTAGGTATAACATTGCTTAGTTATGCTTGGATTGCGGTATGTGGCTCGTATTTGTGTGTTAGCGATGCGCATTTCATTTTATGCATATATATGTATGTAGTATATTCTCATTCACCAAGCGTTAGCTTACCCTCTCGTTGTTTACATTTTTATAGATTGCACGGATGCGGTGGCTCGGGTAAGTGCGGGGACTAGTGGACTTGCGTAGTTGCTTTAGAAGACTTGCTTTTGGATTTGATTAGGATTGGGTAGCGTGTCCCCAATTCCATGCTAGGTCTTTGTTTTTGTATAAACTAATGGGTCGAAATAGTCACTTATGGTATTTTAGGTCGATGTGGGCGCAGTGTCATAAAACTCGGTTTTTATTGTGAAAAACTCTTAGTTTAAACTATTGTAATATATTGTGAAAGTGTTTTGGTTTAGAAGTGTCGGGAAGCGGGTTTTCGCCTGCGTGAGTTCGAAAAACTGATCAGAATGTTTTAGTACATCTGGACGCCGTCCCGGATGTCTGGACGCCCTCCCAATCTTAAGAGCTGGACGCCGTCCAAGCTTTTGGACGCCGTCCAGATCAACTGTTTCAGAATTTTTTTTTTTTTGTGGCACGTTTTCGGATGGTTAACGGGTTGGGTCGTTACAGATGAACTTTATATGTATCGTCAACCCCCAAAGTCCTTAAGTTGTAACAATGACCCGGGAACCTCTAAACCACCAGGTTTTTCTAAACCAATGTGGACAACGACGGCTCGTATTAGGGGAACATCATATATCCCTAGAAACTTGGCAAAACGAACCAAAACCGAACAAGAAGAAACGAGCGAGTCGGAATAAGATAGTTGTATTCGTGTGGTGTAATATATGTAATATAGTGTGCTTATGCTTTATGATATATGTAAAAATTGCTTGTATTAATAAGTAATTTTTTATGAATCTAACTCTTGTCTATTTTACAGTATAAAAACACAAAATGGATAGACAACCCAATATTTTAAGAGACCTACCCGGAGACATGATTGATGAAATCTTGTCTAAAGTCGGTCAGAATTCCTCGGCACAACTATTTAAGGCGAGATCAGTTTGTAAGACATTCGAAGAACGTTCCAAGAATGCCTTGGTTTATAAAAGGCTTTCGTTTGAAAGATGGGGGATATCACATTGGGAAATCCATAAGTTACGATGTGTTTACTTTGACGCATATATTGATTGGAACCCAAATGCTATTTTACGCAACGGGTTAAGAAATTATTTTGACTCAGTATATCCGAATATAGGACTTCGTGATTTAGAAAAAGCGGCTAACATGCAACATAAAGAAGCATGTTATGCTTACGGGTTAGTAATGTTCGCTTCTCACCAAAGTGAGAACAAGAACATCGGGCTACAACTATTAAACAAAATGTTCCCACAAGTGACGGAGTCGGTAATTGGGGTAAGAAATGAGGTTTTTAGGTTATTACGAGACTGTTGGTCATTACGTAACCCTCGTCCCTTTGACGACGTTACAACACGCTGTCTTATCAACGGCCATAACGGTTATGTTCCACAAGACCAAGGATGGGAAGTAGTCCTAGTAAAACCAGAATGCGTGACTTGTTTCTGGACGTATGAATTACGTGTCTTTATTGCCTTTGCTGAACGACTTGTGTACTAGCTAGAATTATCTTCACAACTATCTTGTATCAAAGTTATTGTGTGCTATATTTCATGCTTTATGTAAAATAAGCGGTATTGTAAGTTTGTAAAATATTATATAAAAGTTTGAACGCGAAATATTATTACAATAAGTTTTTCATATAGAATTGTAGTAGTTGAATTGTATATTAGCTACTAAGTATGAACTTAACGGGTAGGTACTACCCGAATTTAAACTTATAAAACGCTAATATGAAGAAAAAGCTTTTATAAATGAGTTCATATTATGCTACGAAATACTATTAACTACTCTTAATATTCTGTATGATTAACTTGTTCCATTTGACTATTTTGAAGGAAATGGCACCGACTACTCGACACACCGTGAATATGAATGAAGAGGAATTCGGTACTTTTCTAGCTTCAAACATAGCCGCAGTACAGGCTGCGCTACATACCAACAATAACCTTGGATCTGGCAGTACAGGAAATCGTGTAGGATGCACCTACAAAGAATTCACTGCCTGCAAACCTTTGGAATTTGATGGAACCGAAGGACCGATCGGATTGAAACGGTGGACCGAGAAGGTCGAATCGGTGTTTGCCATAAGTAAGTGTACTGAAGAGGACAAAGTGAAGTACGCTACGCATAACTTCACAGGTTCTGCGTTAACATGGTGGAATACCTATCTAGAGCAAGTGGGACAAGATGATGCGTACGCACTACCGTGGTCAGCATTCAAGCACTTGATGAACGAGAAGTACCGTAGCAGAACCGAGGTCAATAAGCTCAAGACAGAACTTAGAGGGTTACGAACCCAAGGATTTGATATTACCACGTACGAAAGACGATTCACAGAATTGTGCCTATTGTGTCCGGGAGCATTCGAAGATGAGGAAGAGAAGATCGACGCGTTTGTGAAAGGATTACCGGAAAGAATCCAAGAAGATATAAGTTCACACGAGCCCGCCTCCATACAACAGGCATGTAGAATGGCTCACAAACTAGTGAACCAGATTGAAGAAAGAATTAAAGAACATACTGCTGAAGAGGCCAATGTGAAGCAAGTCAAAAGAAAGTGGGAGGAAAACGGTGATAAGAATCACCAATACAACAACAACAGCAATTACAACAATAATCGCAACAATTATCCCAACAATCGCAACATCAATCGCAACTATAACAAACGGCCCAACAACAACAACAACAACAACAACAACAACAACAGCAACTACAACAATCATCCCAACAACAATAATAACCGCAACAACAACAACAATCAGAAGCAGCTATGCCAAAGGTGTGAAAAGTATCACTCGGGGTTCTGCACCAAATTTTGCAACAAGTGTAAAAGAAATGGTCATAGCGCGGCGAAGTGTGAGGTCTACGGACCAGGGGTTAATAGAACGAAAGGAACAAATGGTGTCGGAACGAGTAATGGCGGAGCAAGTAGTGTCGGAGCAAGTTATGCCAATGTAGTTTATTATAAATGTGGAAAACCATGCCACATTATTAGAAATTTCCCGAACCAGGAGAACACGAATGGACAAGGCCGCGGAAGAGTTTTCAATATTAATGCGGCAGAGGCACAGGAAGACCCGGAGCTTGTTACGGGTACGTTTATTATTGACAATAAATCTGCTTACGTTTTATTTGATTCGGGTGCGGATAGAAGCTATATGAGTAGAGATTTTTGTGCTAAATTAAGTTGTCCATTGACGCCTTTGGGTAGTAAATTTTTACTCGAATTAGCAAATGGTAAATTAATTTCAGCAGATAATATATGTCGGAATCGAGAAATTAAACTGGTTAGCGAAACATTTAAGATTGATTTGATACCAGTAGAGTTAGGGAGTTTTGATGTGATAATCGGTATGGACTGGTTGAAAGAAGTGAAAGCAGAGATCGTTTGTTACAAAAATGCAATTCGCATTATACGAGAAAAAGGAAAACCCTTAATGGTGTACGGAGAAAAGGGCAACACGAAGCTACATATTATTAGTAATTTGAAGGCACAAAAACTAATAAGAAAAGGTTGCTATGCTGTTCTAGCACACGTTGAGAAAGTACAAACTGAAGAAAAGAGCATTAATGATGTTCCCATTGCAAAAGAATTTCCCGATGTATTTCCGAAAGAATTACTGGGATTACCCCCACAGCGATCCGTTGAATTTCAAATAGATCTTGTACCAGGAGCTGCATCAATAGCTCGTGCTCCTTACAGACTCGCACCCAGCGAGATGAAAGAACTGCAAAGCCAATTACAAGAACTTTTAGAGCGTGGTTTCATTCGACCAAGTACATCACCGTGGGGAGCTCCTGTTTTGTTTGTCAAGAAGAAAGATGGTACATTCAGGTTGTGTATCGACTACCGAGAGTTGAACAAACTTACCATCAAGAACCGCTACCCATTACCGAGAATCGACGACTTATTTGATCAACTACAAGGCTCGTCTGTTTATTCAAAGATTGACTTACGTTCCGGGTATCATCAAATGCGGGTGAAAGAAGATGATATTCCAAAGACTACTTTCAGAACACGTTACGGTCATTACAAGTTTATGGTCATGCTGTTTGGTTTAACTAATGCACCAGCTGTGTTCATGGACCTTATGAACCGAATGTGTGGACCATACCTTGACAATTTTGTCATTGTTTTCATTGATGACATACTTATTTACTCAAAGAATGACCAAGAACTCGGTGAACATTTGAGAAAGGTGTTAGAAGTATTGAGGAAGGAAGAATTGTACGCTAAGTTTTCAAAGTGTGCATTTTGGTTGGAAGAAGTTCAATTCCTCTGTCAAATAGTGAACAAAGAAGGTATTAAGGTGGATCCGGCAAAGATAGAAACTGTTGAAAAGTGGGAAACCCCGAAAACTCCGAAACACATACGCCAGTTTTTAGGACTAGCTGGTTACTACAGAAGGTTCATCCAAGACTTTTCCAGAATAGCAAAACCCTTGACTGCATTAACGCATAAAGGGAAGAAATTTGAATGGAATGATGAACAAGAGAAAGCGTTTCAGTTATTGAAGAAAAAGCTAACTACGGCACCTATATTGTCATTGCCTGAAGGGAATGATGATTTTGTGATTTATTGTGACGCATCAAAGCAAGGTCTCGGTTGTGTATTAATGCAACGAACGAAGGTGATTGCTTATGCGTCTAGACAATTAAAGATTCACGAACAAAATTATACGACGCATGATTTGGAATTAGGCGCGGTTGTTTTTGCATTAAAGACTTGGAGGCACTACTTATATGGGGTCAAAAGTATTATATATACCGACCACAAAAGTCTTCAACACATATTTAATCAGAAACAACTGAATATGAGGCAGCGTAGGTGGATTGAATTATTGAATGATTACGACTTTGAGATTCGTTACCACCCGGGGAAGGCAAATGTGGTAGCCGATGCCTTGAGCAGGAAGGACAGAGAACCCATTCGAGTAAAATCTATGAATATAATGATTCATAATAACCTTACTACTCAAATAAAGGAGGCGCAACAAGGAGTTTTAAAAGAGGGAAATTTAAAGGATGAAATACCCAAAGGATCGGAGAAACATCTTAATATTCGGGAAGATGGAACCCGGTATAGGGCTGAAAGGATTTGGGTACCAAAATTTGGAGATATGAGAGAAATGGTACTTAGAGAAGCTCATAAAACCAGATACTCAATACATCCTGGAACGGGGAAGATGTACAAGGATCTCAGGAAATATTTTTGGTGGCCGGGTATGAAAACCGATGTTGCTAAATACGTAGGAGAATGTTTGATGTGTTCTAAGGTCAAAGCTAAGCATCAGAAACCATCAGGTCTACTTCAACAACCCGAAATCCCGGAATGGAAATGGGAAAACATTACCATGGATTTCATCACTAAATTGCCAAGGACTGCAAGTGGTTTTGATACTATTTGGGTAATAGTTGATCGTCTCACCAAATCAGCACATTTCCTGCCAATAAGAGAAGATGACAAGATGGAGAAGTTAGCACGACTGTATTTGAAGGAAGTCGTCTCCAGACATGGAATACCAATCTCTATTATCTCTGATAGGGATGGCAGATTTATTTCAAGATTCTGGCAGACATTACAGCAAGCATTAGGAACTCGTCTAGACATGAGTACTGCCTATCATCCACAAACTGATGGGCAGAGCAAAAGGACGATGCAAACGCTTGAAGACATGCTACGAGCATGTGTTATTGATTTTGGAAACAGTTGGGATCGACATCTACCATTAGCAGAATTTTCCTACAACAACAGCTACCATTCAAGCATTGAGATGGCGCCGTTTGAAGCACTTTATGGTAGAAAGTGCAGGTCTCCGATTTGTTGGAGTGAAGTGGGGGATAGACAGATTACGGGTCCGGAGATTATACAAAAAACTACCGAGAAGATCATCCAAATTCAACAACGGTTGAAAACCGCCCAAAGTCGACAAAAGAGCTACGCTGACATTAAAAGAAAAGATATAGAATTTGAAATTGGAGAGATGGTCATGCTTAAAGTTGCACCTTGGAAAGGCGTTGTTCGATTTGGTAAACGATGGAAATTAAATCCAAGGTATATTGGACCATTCAAGATTATTGATCGTGTCGGACCAGTAGCTTACCGACTTGAGTTACCTCAACAACTCGCGGCTGTACATAACACTTTCCACGTCTCGAATTTGAAGAAATGTTTTGCTAAAGAAGATCTCACTATTCCGTTAGATGAAATCCAAATCAACGAAAAACTCCAATTCATCGAAGAACCCGTCGAAATAATGGATCGTGAGGTTAAAAGACTTAAGCAAAACAAGATACCAATTGTTAAGGTTCGATGAAATGCTCGTAGAGGACCGGAGTTCACCTGGGAGCGTGAAGATCAGATGAAGAAGAAATACCCGCATCTATTTCTAGAAGATTCGTCAACACCTTCAACAGCTTAAAATTTCGGGACGAAATTTATTTAACGGGTAGGTACTGTAGTGACCCGAACTTTTCCATGTTTATATATATTAATTAAGATTGATATTTACATGATTAAATGTTTCCAACATGTTAAGCAATCAAACTTGTTAAGACTTGAATAATTGAAATATGTTTCATATAGACAATTGACCACCCAAGTTGACCGGCGATTCACGAACGTTAAAACTTGTAAAAACGACATGACGATATATATATGGATATACATATGGTTAACATGAGATTATGATAAGTAAGTATCTCCATAATTATATTAACAATGAGTTATATACATATAAACAAGACTACTAACTTAAGGATTTCGAAACGAGACATATATGTAACGATTATCGTTGTAACGACATTTAAATGTATATATATCATATTAAGATATATTAATATATCATAATATCATGATAATATAATAATTTAACATCTCATTAGATATAATAAACAATGGGTTAACAACATTAATTGAGATCGTTAACTTAAATGTTTCAAAACAACACTTACATGTAATGACTAACGATGACTTAACGACTCAGTTAAAATGTATATACATGTAGTGTATTTAGATGTATTAAAATACTTTTGGAAGACTTCAAGACATATATCAAAACACTCATACTTAACGAAAATGGTTACAGTTACTTTTCCATTCTTTTCTTTCATCAAGAATTCTAGTCGTATTCTTACCCGTATTATACACAGCTTCAAAACGTACTTACTATGAGTATATACCAATAGGAACTAGCATGGGATTCCACTCTTGATTATGTCATGTATGACTAATCAATTTTAACTTCTACCATGAGCTAGTCAACTAACTAGAACTCCTTTTAACCCCACTCACCACTCACCAATTACCACTCATCATTCACTCCATTTCACTTCCAATTCTCTTTCTAATTCTCTCTCAACACACACACACTATTATGAACGTATTTTTCCAGTAGTTAATCATCATCTTCATCAAAAATCACTTCAAGAATCAAGCTATAATCATCATAGGAAGAACACTTCAAGAACACTTCAAAAATCCCTTCAAGTTTACTAATTTACTTCCAAGCTTTCTAATCCATTCCAAGTAATCATCTAAGATCAAGAAACCTTTGTTATATACAGTATGTTATCTTTCTTATTCAAGGTAATATTCATATTCAAACTTTGATTCAATTTCTATAACTATAAACTATCTTAATTCGAGTAAAAATCTTACTTGAACTTGTTTTTGTGTCATGATCCTACTTCAAGAACTTTCAAGCCATCCAAGATTCTTTGAAGCTAGATCATTTCTTGTCACTTCCAGTAGGTTTACCTACTAAACATGAGGTAGTAATGATGTTCATAACATCATTCGATTCATATATATAAAACTATCTTATTCGAAGGTTTAAACTCGTAATCACTAGAACATAGTTTAGTTAATTCTAAACTTGTTCGCAAACAAAAGTTAATCCTTCTAACTTGACTTTTAAAATTAACTACACACATGTTATATATCTATATGATATGCTAACTTAATGATTTAAAACCTGGAAACACGAAAAACATCGTAAAACCGGATTTACGCCGTAGTAGTAACACCGCGGGCTGTTTTGGGTTAGTTAATTAAAAACTATGATAAACTTTGATTTAAAAGTTGTTATTCAGAGAAAATGATTTTTATTATGAACATGAAACTATATCCAAAAATTATGGTTAAACTCAAAGTGGAAGTATGTTTTCTAAAATGGTCATCTAGACGTCGTTCTTTCGACTGAAATGACTACCTTTACAAAAACAACTTGTAACTTATTTTTCCAACTATAAACCTATACTTTTCTGTTTAGATTCATAAAATAGAGTTCAATATGAAACCATAGCAATTTGATTCACTCAAAACGGATTTAAAATGAAGAAGTTATGGGTAAAACAAGATTGGATAATTTTTCTCATTTTAGCTACGTGAAAATCGGTAACAAATCTATTCCAACCATAACTTAATCAACTTGTATTGTATATTATGTAATCTTGAGATACCATAGACACGTATATAATGTTTCGACCTATCATGTCGACACATCTATATATATTTCAGAACAACCATAGACACTCTATATGTGAATGTTGGAGTTAGCTATACAGGGTTGAGGTTGATTCCAAAATATATATAGTTTGAGTTGTGATCAATACTGAGATACGTATACACTGGGTCGTGGATTGATTTAAGATAATATTTATCGATTTATTTCTGTACATCTAACTATGGACAACTAGTTGTAGGTTACTAACGAGGACAGCTGACTTAATAAACTTAAAACATCAAAATATATTAAAAGTGTTGTAAATATATTTTAAACATACTTTGATATATATGTATATATTGTTATAGGTTCGTGAATCAACCAGTGGCCAAGTCTTACTTCCCGACGAAGTAAAAATCTGTGAAAGTGAGTTATAGTCCCACTTTTAAAATCTAATATTTTTGGGATGAGAACACATGCAGGTTTTATAAATGATTTACAAAATAGACACAAGTACGTGAAACTACATTCTATGGTTGAATTATCGAAATCGAATATGCCCCTTTTTATTAAGTCTGGTAATCTAAGAATTAGGGAACAGACACCCTAATTGACGCGAATCCTAAAGATAGATCTATTGGGCCTAACAAACCCCATCCAAAGTACCGGATGCTTTAGTACTTCCAAATTTATATCATATCCGAAGGGTGTCCCGGAATGATGGGGATATTCTTATATATATGCATCTTGTTAATGTCGGTTACCAGGTGTTCACCATATGAATGATTTTTATCTCTATGTATGGGATGTGTATTGAAATATGAAATCTTGTGGTCTATTGTTACAATTTGATATATATAGGTTAAACCTATAACTCACCAACATTTTTGTTGACGTTTAAAGCATGTTTATTCTCAGGTGAATACTAAGAGCTTCCGCTGTTGCATACTAAAATAAGGACAAGATTTGGAGTCCATGTTTGTATGATATTGTGTAAAAACTGCATTCAAGAAACTGATTTCGATGTAACATATTTGTATTGTAAACCATTATGTAATGGTCGTGTGTAAACAAGATATTTTAGATTATCATTATTTGATAATCTACGTAAAGCTTTTTAAACCTTTATTTATGAAATAAAGGTTATGGTTTGTTTTAAAAATGAATGCAGTCTTTGAAAAACATCTCATATAGAGGTCAAAACCTCACAACGAAATCAATTAATATGGAACGTTTTTAATCAATAAGAACGGGACATTTCAATTATGACCCAATTGTCGAATTAATAAGGTTTATAAACTTAAAATGGATTAGGTTGAAGCATAGAACCGAGTTAAATATGTTTTGGTGTCAAAACTTGCTAATGGCGTGATATTGACTTCTTATGGGTCAAATTAGGGTTTAAGTGTCATTTAGGGCAAGATAGGTGTTTAACACCTATGATTGGGTTTGATTGGCATATTAGGACCATTCTCACTTGTGTTAGTGATTATTGGTTAGTTTGGGCGCGGTTTGTGCTTGGAAGTGCATTTGGGTCGAAATTGCACTAGTTGTCAATTTGGGTTGATTTGTATATTCACCCTAATTGTGTTACTTGTTATGTGATAAATGGATTAGGTACATTCCATCGGCAATTGTGGATTATTCGGTAGCATTCTTCAAGGCGACAAGGTGAGTGTTAATATCCTATATGCATATGTATGTGTAGGATGGGTGCGGGTCGGGTGAAGGGGTTCTCGCTTGTAGAGCTCGCTTATCGCATAGGTGGAATTATTGGACTTGTGTATAGGTCCAATTGGCACGGTTGTGCGTTTTGGTTGACCACTTTGGCGAGGTGCACACTTTGTGTGTACGTTATCACATGGGCGTGTGATGTGGACTTATATAACCCCAATGACGAAGGGTTAATATAGTGAGTGGTATAATTATATGTGTAGGTATATAATATATCTATTTGTGGTAGCGTGAAATGTGTAGTGTCGAGGTGTTAAGACACCACGTTTCACGTGACGAGTGAAGTGTCGAGATGTTAAGACGCCACTCGGAGTGAAGCATCGAGGTGTTAAGATGCCACTCTAAGTAATTGACGGGTGAAGCATCGAGGTGTTAAGATGCCACTCGGGGTGAAGCATCGAGGTGTTAAGATGCCACCTAAGGGTGTAGTGTCGAGGTGTTAAGACACCACTCCGTAAAATAATGAGTGAAGCATCGAGGTGTTAAGATGCCACTCGGGGTGAAGTACCGAGGTGTTAAGGTGCCACCCTAGGGTTTAGTGATACGAGGAGTTAAGTATACTAAAGAATGTTATGAACATCGATGACTTATTTCGCGAAGTCATTCCCTTGCGAAGATTTGGTTAACCATGGTTATTGTGATGTAAGCGTAAGCAATTATGCTTTTCGAGATATTTATATATATATATATATATATATATATATATATATATATATATATATATATATATATATATATATATATATATTGTATACGTATAATGTTGTTTGTATTAATGAATTGTTGTGATGTAGCTAACCCTCCGGGTGTGGCTTATTGGCATTGTTCACATCGTCGTTGGTGAACTCACTTTATTTATTGTTAGCTTGTTGCTTAGTGATGTTACGGTATGCTTAGACTAGCTTGCCTTTATGCTTGGATGCTTCGGTATGCGGTATTTGATATTTGTGTGGCGTGTCCATTTTATACATATATATGTATGTAGTATGTTATCATTCACTAAGCGTTAGCTTACCCTCTCGTTGTTGACTTTTTTATAGATTGCATGGATGCGGAGGCTCGGGTAAGCGGGGACTAGTGGACTCGCGTAGTTGCTTTAGAAGGCTTGCTTTTGGATTGATTAGGATTAGGTAGCATATCCCCAATCGCCATGCTCGACCTTTATTTTGTATTACAAATCATGTGGTTGAAAACTTGTATTTTTGTACGAAAGTCGTAAAACGGCCGATGTGGGCTCGGTCTTCGTAAAACTAATTTTATTAATGGAACGTGTTAGTCCTACATATATTAATGTATGGTTAAAAGCGTTTTGTCTAAATACGTCGGGAAGTGGTCAAACATTTTCGCATTTCATGACTTTTTGGACAGGCCACTTTGGCGCGCCGCGCTGCCATATGGCCCGCCGCGCCATATGCTGTTACAGCAATTTTTTTTTTAATTGATATTTCCGCGTGATCGTTTGTATTACGGGTTGGGATGTTACAAGTGGTATCAGAGCATGGTCTAAGGGATTTAGGTGACTTGAGATAGGTGCCTAGACTTAGACTTGTGTTTGTGCTTAATTGTTGCGGGACTTGTAGGATTACGGGTCGGAATGGATTTAGTTAGTGCCTTGTTTATAGATTGACTAACGTGTATATTAGTAATGCGGATATTATTAATATATTATTGTGATGTGATAATAATTCTCGCATGTGTTTATATCGCGTAGGATTTTGTTTGTGCTTTGTTTATGTTGAGGTTGCATATATCATCGAGCGAGGTGGTCGTTGTACTAACGAGCCGATACGGCGTGTATGCTAATAAGGACTTGCAAACCTTATTATGGGTGCAAATCGTGTCTAGCAAGTGATGTACGACGAGTGTTTAGCAAGATGGGACGGTGTTGTGCGTGTGGTTTATACGTTCGTGATCTAATCGTTTGCATTCCTTAGAATGAAAACGGAAGATGGATGCGGAATGAGTGAGCCTATTCACGAAGGGAAGGATGAGTTAACGTTAAAGATTGAGGCTGTGTTTGTACGATATGTCTCGATTTTCACCGGCAGAGTTAGAGAAGTAACCAAGGAGTTGGTCGAAGGACAAATGACGAAAGTGGTCCGAGACCAAGTGACTAAAGTTGTAAAGGAAGAGTTTGAAAAGAGGTTTCCCAAACCTCGAGGTAGCGATGATGAAGATGTACTTGCAAGGTTAGGATTACACGGTGCTCATGGTAAGAGGGCACGACGTACGCCTGAAGGCGTCGGGAATGTGAAGAAGAAGAGTAAGAAGGGTTACAAGCTTACGTGCTTTAAGTGTGGGGAACGGGGTCATTTGGCACAAGATTGTACGGTAGTGCCTTTAGGCTCAATCAGGTGTTTCATTTTCCGGATGGAGGGACACCGGAAGTCAGAGTGTTCCGAATCGCATGACGATCGGGTTAGGAGGTTAGAGCGCGAATATATGATGGGAAGTGGAGCACGGAAGCCCAACAGCGCTACATCAGGTACTTTTAGTACGAAATCATTTGTCATTCATTTGTAATAACATGCGGTATGTGCGTAAGTCTTAGCTAAACTTTATTCTCCGTTGGAGATAATTTGTAGCAAGCGGGCGGTTTACGTTTATGGTTCCGGTTTGCTCTCAGCAGAGCGTATAAGTGGTGTGTTGTGCCTTGACTCTATGGTGTGAATCCTTGGCTGCTTAGGCATTTTGGTTGGTATCCGGTTGTTTAGCTCGTTCGAGTGAGACCCTTAAGGTCTCAATTGTGTTGTGCATGTTATTGATATGGGTGACGTTCCTAATGGAAGTACCCTATGGTGACTTTCGATTGTCGGGCGAAGGGCGTAAGACTTGGCGTAACCAAGCATTCCTTAGTATTTGGGAAATGCCTCTACCAAGCCATGGAAATGAGTTTTGGTGTTCAGATGTTAGAGCGTGTTCGCTCTCGTTTTGAAGTTGATGAACCATGAGGTTCGACGGGTGGGATGAAACCCGAGAAATCGAGTGTTTTGGATCTCGATGTATGTTGGTAAAGGATTCTACGCGACGCGACATTAGGTGCCTCTTTTATACCTACTAGCGTGGTGTTCGACTCCGATTGTGTTGCGGTTACATTGTACTTAGGGTACCGAAGTGAAACCCTTAGGTTCATGAGTGATCGGGTGAAATTCGACAAACTAAAGCAATTGGATGATTGCGAGTGTATAGTTCGTGTAATTTGTGGTACACTTTTCGTTCGAAATGTTCAAGGATAGGTTAGGATCCTTGGTATGCTCAAAGTTGGAGCAAGACATGGTGATGGGCCGTGCGAACCCAATTATTGGTAAAGTATTAAAACCTTGGGTTACACGCAGTCGATATCCTGGTGTAATTATTAAACAAAGTATTAAAACCTTGTTACAGTTTAAGTCCCCAATTAGTTGGAATATTTGACTTTGGGTATAAGGATAATTTGACGAGGACACTCGTACTTTATATTTATGACTGATGGACTGTTATGGACAAATACCAGACAGACATATTGAATAATCCAGGACAAAGAACAATTAACCCATGGGAATAAACTAAAATCAACACGTCAAACATCATGATTACAGAAGTTTAAATAAGCACAATTCCTTTATTTTCATATTTAATTGCACTTCTAATTATTGCACTTTTATTTATTGTTATTGTATTTAATTTCACTTTTATTTATTGTCATTGTATTTAATTGCACTTTTAATTTTCGTACTCTTTAATTATCGTAATTTTATTTTATCGCACCTTTATTTATCACAATTTCATTATCGTTATTTACTTTATGCTTTAAATTAAGTCTTTTATTTATTTAATATTTTACATTAGGTTTTAACTGCGACTAAAGTTTTAAAAATCGACAAACCTGTCATTAAACTGTAAAAACCCCCTTTTTATAATAATAATATTACTTATATCTATATTTGTATTTTTATAAATTAAAACTAATATAGCGTTAAGCTTGTTTAACTGTATCCCTGTGGAACGAACCGGACTTACTAAAAACTACACTACTGTACGATTAGGTACACTGCCTATAAGTGTTGTAGCAAGGTTTAGGTATATCCATTCTATAAATAAATAAATATCTTGTGTAAAATTGTATCGTCTTTAATAGTTTTTCCTAGTAAAATATAAGCTATTTCATATACACCTCTACGCACATCAAGTATTTTTGGCGCCGCTGCCGGGGAACATAAACGCCGAAAGCGCAACGCTATATTTAAAAAAAAAATAAAAGTTTTTATCAAGTTCTTTTTATAAAAATATAAGTTTAAAAAAAAAAAAAACTGAACCTATAGAAATCGAACCCTTCTGAGCTGAAATTGAACCTTCCGCGACTCGCGGAGAATTTGAACTGGACCATACCGCACTCGCGGAGGTCCTCTGACAGGTCAAACCTGGTACTCATTTAATGCGAAATTAGGGTTTAATTATATTAATATTAATATTAATTAGGTTTAATTTTAAATTAATTAGTTTTAGTTTTTATTTAATTTGTATTTTTAAGTTATATTAAGTTTTATTAAATATATAAAATTAATAGTTTTATATAATAATAATATTTTTATTTAAATTGTACTTTTTACAACTTTTAGTATATTTTTTTTTATATTTTGTATCTTTTTATTCGTTTTATCGTAATTTTTGTATTTTTCGCTCGTATTTAGTTTTAAGTCATAGTTTTTGCCATAGTTATTTTTACTTCTAGATTTTTAGGCTTTGCCGTAAAATCCCTTAAGTGCTTTTTCTTTAGACTAAGATTTAGGTGCTTTAGAATTTTGCGACGCTGTTCTAAGTTTTTAGTACCTTTTTAAGATATTGCCATTTAGGATATAGTATTTCTTTTAAGCTTTAATATTTTTAGACGCAACTTTTAATTTTTAGTTTTTAGTGCCTTTTTAAGTTTAGACGCGCTACTTTCTTATTTTTATTTTTCTACGCCTATTATTTTTCGCCTTTTTATTTTTCGACGTTTTTCGACGCGCTCTTTTTCTCTCTTATTTCTCGTCATTCTAGTTTTTAGGACTTAGAATTTTCTCTATTTCTCATCTAATATTTCTTTAAATTTCAAACGAAAAATTATTTTAAGCGGTTAAATTGATAGACATCAAAATTTTCTGGTTCGTAGTAATAGTTGGATTTGTACGTGGACCGGGTTATTGGAGCCAAACAGTACTCAATTATATTGAGACCAAATGAATCCTGCCACTCTGCTGCATCTTTTGGCTATTCCAAACGTGGGCAAAATCAGAAAAGTCTATTAATTGGATAACTTATATAATTTTTCTTTCTTTTTAAAAACTAATAGGATATTCAGTGAATGCACCGAGCAAAACGTTCACCACCTTTTGTACGTTCACCACCTGTAACTCGATCATGACATCTAGCAAAAATTGTCGCCGTTGATTTTTCTTTAGAATCGTCATCCAGTCGACCAAGTACTCCAATTCAAATTTCCGATAATCCATTTTTTGAACCCGACCTCATAATTAAGAATCCGAAGAATATTCAGGGACAATTCATAGATCCTGAACCACTAATCTTTCCTCCGATACCACCAATCATTCAAACAGAGATTGTTGAGGAAAGAAACCATTAAATCAGAATCCTCTAGAGATTCAGATTCAACAAATTCGATAATGGAGAATCTGGAACCTCTAAGTATGGAAGACCGAATGAGAGCTAAACGCACCAGCCAAGGTCACGCAATTACTCAACCTGACATTAATGCGCCAGATTATGAAATCAAAGGACAAATTCTACATATGGTGACTAATCAATGCCAATTTAGTGGTGCGCCGAAGGAAGATCCAAATGAACATCTTCGTACCTTTAATAGGATCTGCACTCTATTTAAAATAAGAGAAGTTAAAGATGAACAGATATATCTCATGTTATTTCCCTGGACTTTAAAGGGAGAAGTCAAAGATTGGTTAAAATCGTTACCTGAAGGGGCGATTGATACATGGGACGTTTTAGTTGAAAAATTTCTTAAACAATTCTTTCCGGCATCTAAAGCCGTAAGACTTCAAGGAGAAATTGTTACATTCACACAGAAGCCAAATGAAACTCTATATGAGGCGTGGACAAGATTTGGAAAGTTATTGAGAGGATGTCCGCAACATGGTTTAGACACTTGTCAAATAGTACAAATATTCTACCAAGGATGCGACATCACTATAAGGAAAGACATAGACATAGCAGCTGGTGGTTCCATTATGAAGAAAACAGAAACTGATGCTTATAAAATTATTGATAACACTGCTTCCCACTCACATGAGTGGCACCAAGAAAAAGATATCGTTAGATCATCTAAAGCAGCTAGAGCCGATTCTAGCCATGACTTAGATTTCATTTCTGCAAAGATAGATGCTGTCGAAAGACGAATGAAAAAGATGACTAAGGATATATACTCAATACGAATTAGTTGTGAGCAGTGTGGAGGACCACATTTGACAAAAGATTGTCTCAGTATTGAACTAACAATGGAACAAAGAGAGAATGTTTCATATATAAACCAAAGGCCTGGAAATAATTATCAGAATAATTATCAACCGCCAAGACCAATTTATAATCAAAACCAGAATTATAACCGAAATGTTCCATACAACAACCAACAAGGTCCTAGTAATCAACAAGTATCCAATAATACTTACAATCAGCAAAGACCTAATTTTCAAAACAAACCACCACAAACCGATGATAAAAAGCCGAATTTAGAAGATATGCTGACGAAGCTAGTTGAATCTCAAACTCAATTTTTCACATCTCAGAAACAAACCAATGAACAAAATGCTCAAACATTTAGAAATCAACAAGCTTCTATTCAAAATTTGGAACAAGAAGTGAGCAACCTAGCAAGGTTAATAGGTGAAAGAAAACCGGGAAGTCTACCTAGTGATACAAATGCTAACCCCCAAAATAAAATAGCTAAAGCCATTACCATAAGAAGTGGTATGACACTTAAACAACCTGAAATACCTGTAATTTCTGATGAAGCTATTCCTACTCCACAAGAACCACAACCTGAACAAGATAAGGAAAAAGAACCGGTAGTTGAAAAGGTTAATGAAGATAACACAGTTAAGGCTAAACCTTATGTTAAACCATACCAACCACCACTTCCTTACTCGAGTAAAATGAGAAAAGAGAGACTTGAAGCCGAGCAATCCAAATTCTTGGATATGTTTAAACAAATAAATGTCAATCTTCCTTTCATTGATGTGATTTCAGGAATGCCTAGATATGCTAAATTTCTGAAAGATCTAATCACGAATAGAAAGAAAATGGAAGAACTCTCGGCTGTTACTATGAATGCTAATTGTTCTACAGTGCTGTTGAATAAGATACCAGAAAAATTATCAGATCTAGGAAGTTTCACAATTCTATATTTTCTGGGTAGTCTTAGTTCAATAGAAGCATTGGCAGACTTAGGTGCTAGTATAAATCTAATGCCGTATTCACTATACGCTAAACTAGACCTTGGAGAATTGAAACCAACAAGAATAAGTATACAACTAGCCGATAGATCAATAAAATATCCTAGAGGGATAACGGAGAACATGCTAGTTAAAGTTGGCACTTTAGTATTTCCAGTAGATTTTGTTGTTCTGGACATGGAAGAAGATTCTCAAGTTCCTCTCATATTAGGAAGACCATTCTTAAATACGGCTAAAGCAATGATAGACGTGTTTGGTAAGAAACTAACCCTAAGTATAGAGGACGAGAGTGTTACCTTTTCAGTTGATAGAGCAATGCAACAACCGCAATCTGCAGATGATACATGCTATTATATTCAAACTATAGATTCACATGCAGAATTGTTAGAAGAATTTCCAGAATTACAAGGAACAGGAGAATGTTCTTTAGGAGAAGGTACTGAACCAATTGATGAAACTGAAATGTTAGCTACACTTATGGCTAATGGATATGAACCAACAACAGAAGAAATTCAAATGCTAAAAGAAGAAGACAGATATCGATATAAATCATCGATAGAAGAACCACCGACATTAGAGTTAAAGCCACTTCCAAACCATTTGGAATATGCTTATTTACATGGTGAATCTGAATTACCTGTAATAATATCATCTTCTCTTACTGAAAATGAAAAATCTTAACTTATTTCTGTGTTAAAAGCTCATAAACCAGCCATTGCATGGAAGATTCATGATATTAAAGGAATAAGTCCTTCGTATTGCACACATAAAATCCTTATGGAAGAAGGTCATAAAACGTATGTGCAACGCCAACGAAGACTAAATCCTAATATGCAAGATGTTGTTAAGAAAGAAATTATTAAACTGCTAGATGCAGGTCTAATTTATCCAATTTCTGATAGTCCATGGGTAAGCCCAGTTCAATGCGTGCCTAAGAAGGGTGGCATGATTGCACACATAAAATGAGCTTATTCCTACTAGGACTATAACAGGATGGCGTATTTGTATTAATTATAGAAAATTAAATGACGCCACCAGAAAAGATCACTTTCCCTTACCTTTCATTGATCAAATATTGGAAAGATTAGACGGAAATAGTTACTATTGTTTTCTTGACGGTTTTTCCGGATATTTTCAAATTCCAATAGCACACGAAGACCAAGAGAAAACAACATTCACGTGCCCTTATGGTACTTTTTCTTACAAACGCATGCCAGTTGGACTTTGCAACGCCCCTGTAACCTTTCAAAGGTGCATGATGGCGATTTTTCATGACATGATAGAAGAATGCATGGAAGTTTTCATGGATGACTTTTTAGTCTTCGGTGATACATTAAAATCATGTCTAGTTAATCTTGAACGAATGCTTATTAGATGCGAACAATCAAATCTAGTTCTTAATTGGGAGAAATGCCATTTCATGGTTAAAGAAGGCATCGTTCTTGGACATAAAATTTCAAAGGAAGGAATTGAAGTGGATAGAGCTAAAGTAGATGTAATTGCTAAACTTCCACATCCCACCAATGTTAGAGGAGTTAGGAGTTTTCTAGGGCATGCCGGTTTTTACCAAAATTTCATAAAAGATTTTTCTAAAATTGCCACTCCTATGAATAAACTCCCAGAAAAGGATGCCCCATTCATCTTTTCAGATGAATGCATCAAATATTTTAATATTCTTAAAGAGAAACTCACTAATGCGCCGATCATGATAACTCCAAATTGGAATCTACCGTTTGAACTTATGTGCATAGCAAGTGATTTTGCAATGGGAGCCGTTTTAGGACAAAGGATTGAAAAACGATTTCAACCTATATATTATGCTAGTAAGATGTTACAAGGAGCACAAACGAATTATACAACAACTGAAAAAGAACTCCTTGCTATTGTCTTTGCTTTTGACAAATTTCTTTCATATCTCGTTCTAGCTAAAACGATGGTCTATACTGACCATTCTGCTCTTAGATACCTATTTTCGAAACAAGATGCCAAATCAAGATTAATCCGTTGGATCTTACTCTTACAAGAGTTCAATATTGAAATCCGAGATAAAAGAGGAGCAAAAAATCTCGTCGCGGATCATATTTCTCGTCTTGAAAATCCCGAATTAGAAGTTCTAAATGAATCGGCCATACAAGACAACTTTCCTGATGAATATCTATTGAAGATAGATTATAATGAAATTCCATGGTTTGCAGACTATGCAGACTATTTAGTATGTGGATTCCTTGAAAAAGGATTGTCGTACCAAAAACGAAAGAAATTCTTTAGTGATATAAAACACTATTTCTGGGAAGATCCACATTTGTTTAAAAGTTGTCCCGATGGAATAATATGCCTATGTGTATTCGGAGATGAAGCTAGTAAAATTTTAAACCATTGTCACACAGGACCAACAGGAGGACATTATGGGCCTCAGCTCACAGCAAGAAAAGTTTATGATGCTGGATTCTATTGGCCTACAGTTTACAAAGACGCACACCTTCTTTGCAAATCCTGTGATGCATGTCAAAGGGCCGGAAAAATAAGTCAACGTGATGAAATGCCACAAAATGTCATTCAAGTATGTGAAGTATTTGACATTTGGGGTATTGACTTTATGGATCCATTTCCAAAATCTCATAATAATCTCTACATTCTCGTAGCCATTGATTATGTATCTAAATGGGCGGAAGCACAAGCTCTCCCAACTAACGATGCACGAGTTGTAGTCAACTTTTTAAAACGTCTTTTTGCAAGGTTTGAAACACCAAAAGCTTTAATAAGTGATCGGGGAACTCATTTCTGTAATAATCAACTTGAGAAAGTTCTTAAAAGATATAGAGTAACTCATAAAATCTCCACCGCATATCATCCACAAACAAGTGGACAAGTTAAAAATACCAACCGAGCTTTAAAACGTATTCTAGAAAAAACTGTAGGATTAAATCCGAAGGAATGGTCCATGAAATTGGAGGATGCACTCTGGGCTTTTAGAATAGCCTACAAAACTCCAATTAGAACCACACCTTTTAGAATCGTTTACGGAAAAGCATGTCATCTTCCAGTAGAAATTGAACACAAAGCATTTTGGGCTCTGAAGACATGTAATCTTGATTTACATGAAGCTGGACATCTACGGTTAAGTCAATTAAACGAATTAGAAGAATTAGGACAAGAAGCATACGAAAATTCGTTAATCTATAAGGAAAGAATGAAGAAATGGCATGATAAAAGAATCAGAGGTTCAAAAGAATTTAAAGAAGGAGACAGAGTTCTTTTTTTCAATTCACGATTCAAGCTATTTCCTGGAAAATTGAAATCAAGATGGTCTGGACCATTTATAGTCAAAAGAGTTTTCCCATACGGAACTGTAGAATTAATAAATTCAAATGGAATTGAATTTAAGGTTAATGGTCACAGAGTTAAACATTGCATAGATAGTCCAATGGAAGTTGACAACGAAGTTAATCACAATTTCAACACCACAGCTAACTAAGTGTGGGAAAAATCAAGTTTTTAAAGGATAATATGTATTTCTGTTAGAGTTAGATTTTCTGTTTTCATGTAGTTCTCGAAAATGGAACCCGAATGGTGTTTCCCTAGCAGACCCTAAAGAAGTAGTCTTCTCCCCCCATTCTGAATTTTTATTTTTTTAGGTTTTATGAGATGAAGACTTCCTGTGAATTAAACCATGGTCTAATGCTACACGCTTTGATCACTAAACGTAATAATGACACACTTCCAAGTGAATTGGTATCATTAATCAGAGGTAAATTGGACGGAGTAAGAAAAGAATCCAGGAACGAAGATAATAAGTTACAGTTTGGTAAAGAAAAATCAAAATCCGCAGCGAAAAGAAGAGCACGACACCTTGAAAGATGTCACAAATGCGGAAAATGGTCACACAAAGGTAAATGTTCAAATAATCAAACCTATTCAAATACCGAATTTGTTACTTTATGCAGAGATAGACCGTTCATATGTTTAGAAGAAAAAATGTTGAATGCTCGAGGTTACGCCTATGTAGCCATGGAAAACCAATTAGTCCGACTATCTTATGAGTGGGCTAGAGCATATCACTAAGAAATCTTTTTCACATGTAAGTTTGTACAGTTTTCAGTTTTTATTTTTATTTTTATTTTTAACCTTTTGATAATAAACGCTAAATTGTTCGCTATAAAGTATTAAATTGGTATTCGATAAAATTAGGTCTTGCGACAGAAATTATTGATATCATATAAAAATTTACTACATCACTGCGAAATTTACCGTTTATTCGTAAGGTATAAATATCTTTAATCAATCAACCCAAAATATTTCAAAAATTCATCATGAGTTAAACTAGGTCATGGAACCGAAATTACTTTACCGAAAAGAGGGGCGAATATTTTTGATAATATTTGATTGATTCAAGTGGGATAAAAGACCAAAAAGATTTTTAATTTTATTTTTACTTTGTTTTTAAAATTAATATATAAATATTAAATTAATATTGTAAACTTCTTTAAATTTGTAAATATTTGGAAATTAATATTTTTAATATAAGTTTGTATGTATAAAAACAAAATATAAGTTTAGTGTGAATTTTTAATTTTTAAAATATGAATTTTTTATTTTATGCATTTTTAATTTAAGTTTGATGTGAATTTAAAAACAAAAATTTACTTTATTTCATTAAGTTAAAAATATGATTTTTAAAATTCGTCGTGAGTTGAAGACTAGGTCGTTGAACCGAAATTTTAAAATTTTGTCGAGGGACGGACTAGGACATCGTTCCGAAACAACCTCGTCCTAAATAAAAGGAAAAACAAAATTTTAAATTTAATTTATGTTTTATTAGTATAAGGTTTTATTATAAAAATATATAAAAATTGGGCCGCGACTCGCGGTGCTTTGTGGGTTCCCACCACCGCACTCGCGGAGCATTAAAAATCCAGAAAAAAAATAAAACTGGTCGAACAGACCAGTTTGTACACACACATATATATTTTTCTGCGAAAAACCCACGAAAAACACTCCCAAATTCGCAATTTTTCACCATTTTTCATCAAATCTTTCATAAAATCACAATGAAGAGACTATTATCAAGGAATTACTCAAGGAAATCGGTAAATTTCTACACCTAAACACCATTTAATCCGCATTTTTAGTGTTCTTGAACAATTTCATGCCTAATTTGATTTTGATGCTTTCTAGTGTAATAATGCTTCAATTGTTTGTGTATTATGCTTGTATAACCTAGATTGATGCTATTTAACATGATTAGAAGCTTTGAACTTCAATTTTTGAATAATCTAGGGTTTGTGTTCTTGAGCAAAATTAGGGCTTTTAGATATAAACAGGTTATGGCCGAATTTTGTTGTTAGTTTATGCTAAATTGAGTAGTGTAACATGTTTAGGTTGCTAAATGATCGAAACTTTGATCATAAACATAATTTATGAAGTTTAAAGTGGACTTTTTGAACCAAAATTGCATGAACTTGATTTAATTGATATGAATGTCATGAGGAACTTATTTAATTGTTATAATGATTGTTTTTAACATGTTTTAAAAGATAAATGCGAAGGAACTTTGTATAAATTTTCATATATGTATATTTGTAAAAGTGTAGAATTGTTAATATTTTGAAAATGTGTATAGAGTTTAATGTGGATTAAACATATCATTATAATTGTTTAGATTTATGACTTTGATAAAACTAATGCATATTTGGATGCAAAAAATTTTGTTTGATATATTTTGCAGACTGAAAGGGGTGAATCTTCATCTCAGGCTCGCAATGCTCCTCCAGAAAATGCAGATCAACAGGAAATTAATAACCAATACCGACAAGATATACCTCACCCAATTGTTTCATATTCAAACATTCATGAGGCAGATTTACATCCGAATTTGAGATTTGATAGATATTGGATAGACTATCCAAAATATCAAAAGAACCTGCACAACCTTGTGTCTAATAATGTTGAGGTACCCAGAGTTTGAAAGGACCCGTCCTAATCCATCCGGACGAAGTCCATATCAATTATAAACGATTCACAACAGTTAATTACATCGCGAGGTACTTGACCTCTATATGATACATTTTACAAACATTGCATTCGTTTTTGAAAAGACAATCTTTCATTACATCGAAAGTTGACAGGCATGCATACCATTTCATAATATATCCAACTATAATTGACTTGATAATAATCTTGATGAACTCGATGACTCGAATGCAACGTCTTTTGAAATATGCCATGATTGACTCCAAGTAATATCTATAAAATGAGCAAATGCACAGCGGAAGATTTTTTTCGTACCTGAGAATAAACATGCTTTAAAGTGTCAACCAAAAGTTTGGTGAGTTCATTAGTTTAACATAAATAATCATTTCCATCATTTTAATAGACCACCAGATTTCATTTTCAGTTCTCATAAATATACGTCCCATACATAGAGACAAAAAAATAATCATTCATATGGATTGAACACCTGGTAACCGACATTCAAAATATGTATATAAGAATATCCCAATCATTCCGGGATCCTCCTTCGGACATGATATAAATTTCGAAGTACTAAAGCATTCAGTACTTTGGATGGGGTTTGTTGGGCCCGATAGATCTATCTTTAGGATTCGCGTCAATTAGGGTGTCTGTTCCCTAATTCTTAGATTACCAGACTTAATAAAAAGGGACATATTCGATTTCAATAATTCAACCATAGAATGTAGTTTCATTTACTCGAGTCTATTTCGTAAAATAGTTATAAAAGCAGCGCATGTATTCTCAGTCCTAAAAATATATATTGCAAAAACATTTAAAAAGGGAGTAATGAAACTCACACATATAAATATTGTAAAACAGTTATTAAAACATTGCATGTATTCTCAGCCCAAAAATGTAATGAGTAAAAGGGATCAAATGAAACTCACGCATGTAAATATTGTAAAACAATTAATAAAGCATTTGCATGTATTCGCAATTCAAAAATATATTTCAAAGGCATTTAATAAAGCAGTTGTAAAAAGCGCATGTATTCTCAGTCCCAAAAATGTAAAGAGTAAGAGGGAATCAAATGAACTCACCTAATGTATTTTGTAGTAAAAATACATATGACGACATTGAACAATTTTTGGTTTGGCATGGGATTCACGAACCTATATCATTTGTATATATATTAATACATATTCTTGTAATCGAACAATTATGTATTTATTATTAGTGATATAACTTTTATATTAATAACTTATATTCATTTTATATAAAAATATTAAGTTTCGTTATGTTATATGTAATTTATATATATATATATATATATATATATATATATATATATATATATATATATATATATATATATATTATTTTTTAGTTAAAACAGTACTTTAATAATACTAAGGTGATATTGGAAATAATAGTGTTAATACTAATATTAATAAAATTGATAATATTATCTATAGTTCTATTAATAATTATATTAATGGTAGTTTTAAATAATTAATCTCATAATAATGATAATATCAGTAATTTTCAATAAAATGAATAATTTAATAATAATGGTTATGAAGATATTAATTTTTGATAATAGTACTTAATTCTTAATAATGATTATAACTACAAAATATCTATTTTGTTACTTATGATAATAAATTTAATTATAACCTTACTAAGAATCATATTAATAATAATAATGATATTGCTACTAATACTTTTGTGGATAATAACACTAATAATACTAACAATTTATATAATGATACTAATAATAATATTTATAATAATAATTTGTATTATGATCATAATCATGATAGGAATCATAACAAAAGTAATAATACGAATGTTAATATTAATGATAATAAGAACAATAATACTAAGTTATGGTAGTAATGTTTGTAATAATAATAATTACAACAATAGTTATTAATACTAGTAATAACAATACAATCATAATCATAACAATATTAATAATAATAATAATAATAATAATAATAATAATAATAATAATAATAATAATAATAATAATAATAATAATAATAATAAAATGAAGATAAACTACCTCATAGAGTTCTAAAAATATAATAGCCCATGCCTGGGCTTGAACCCACGACCACCCGCTCACCCGTACACACCCCTAACCGTTCTTCTGTAGCAGTTTTTCTGTTTTATATTTCTCTGCAAGTATTATAACCCATTCAATCTGATTATGCTTCTTTTCCAATTTAATTAATTTTGATTATCTTTCTAACAATGTTTACATACGACTGTTTTTAGGATTTATAACAAAACAGAATCAATTAATTGTGATGATTTAAATTAATAGTAAAAGAAAAATTTAAATAAAAAAATAAGCTGTAGCTGTATCTCGTAAAACAGAAGTATGAAACTCAATTCGCGATTTTTAATTCTAGACACAATTAGGTTATACTGTCAACATAAAAGAGGTGTTAAATCAATTAAGAAAACTTTGTGAATTCTCAATTTTAACTGAATCAAACTGTAAAACTCGAATTTCCCTATGAACAATTTGTTTGACTTTTAAAACAATATCTTTGACTCCAAAATTCGAGCTCATTATCAAGAATTGAAGTTTGAATTTTTCCAGATAGTTTGAGTTAAAGAATCTTAATAAGACTGTATTGTTACAATTTAAGATTTTATTCGAATTTAAGTTAGAGTTCATCTCAGTCAAGAGCATTATCCACTCTAACATCAAACTCGATTTTTAAGATGTTTTAAATTAAGATTTCTAAATGTAAAGGGTTCTAAATGGTTAGTATAAACTATCTGAATTATTAATTGAACTTAAAACCTTAAAACGATCATGAATTTTTATGACAAACATAACTGTTGACTTTTTTGAAAACAACTTTGACTTCTAAATTCGATTTCAATTCAAAGAATTGAAACCTAAATCTTTCCAGATAGTTTAATTATGAGATTTATAACAACACTGCAATTAAGGATTTTTAAATTTACTAAGAAATCAAAGTATTTGAAAAATTAAAGGAAGAACAGGGCAGTACCTGTGTTAATCACTTTTGTTTGATTTGATTCAATCAATTTGAAGGGTGTGTATGGTAATTGAAACTGTTAATTGATAATGTAGATGAGCTGGTTTTGTGTACAACAGAATTCAATCGTTTTATATTATAATTGCAGTCGACAGAGAATTTTTGTTCATATCAGGAAAGGAAAATGATGGTAAACTGATTTTGGATTGTTGTCCCTGAATGTAATCTGTGATTTGTACTAGTGAATCAATCTCTACAGATTGAAAACGATATAAAGCAGATTTGATTCCTAATCCATACATTGATTTATATAATTAATGTTATTAATTAACAATTATAATTGTTTTATTAATAATCAAAATAATAATAATAATAATAAAAATTTATAATCATATTTTAATAATAATAATAATAATAATAATTATGATAACGGTAATAATAATAATAATCATATTACTTATAAATAATATAGTAGTAATAATAATTACATTCATAATAATAAATAATAATGATACTAAAAAGAATAGGAATAATAATAATAATGTTATTAATGATAATAATAATAATAATTTGTTTTATTTATTAATAATAATAACAATAACATTAACATAACAACTTACATGTATTTTACTTCCATACATATAATTTTCTTAATAGTTTTCTTTTTTAATATTACTATTTATTTTGATGAAAGTAATGATACATTATTAACATAATATTTATGTTTTAACTTGTAGCTATATTTAATATTACAATTTATTAGTTATGTGATATCTAATAGTTATATCTATAATAACATATATTTAGTATTTAATACTTATACCTTACAATATATATATATACAATAATAATAATAATAACAATCTATTTAATAATATTATTCATAATGTTACTTAATAATAACACTAATAATGATAATAGTATTAATATGATAATTACATTCAGCTTGTAAGTAAGTTTACTAATTATTATAATATCTTTTAACTATATAATTTTATTGAATCCTTCTTATTTATTAATTACATATATATTTATTACAATATTACATATGTAATGATTTCATATATATTTACATATTTATTTGTGCATCAATGTTCGTGAATCGTTGGGAATAGTCAAAGGTATAAATGAATTCATGTAAACAGTTTCAAAATTTGGTAACTCAATATCACAGACTTTGCTTATCTTGTCGAAATCATATAAGATTTATGTTTAAATTTGATCGGAAATTTCTGGGTCGTCAAAGTGCCTACCCGTTAAAGAAATTTCGTCCCGAACTTTGAGTGAGGTGGTCATGGTGAACTATAAAAATGTTTTCATGACGTATATGAGTTGATAAATAGAGTTTTATCATCATTGAGTAATATGGATAAAATGATTCGATTAATCGAAGCGTATGAATGAAGCTATTACAATAGATCGAGATGAAGAAATGGAGATTTTTCCATAACTGTCGCGATTGAATTCCGGAATTCAAGGGATTTAAAGAAAATCTTCGAAATCTAAGAGATTTGATTCTTCGGCGAATAAGGAAATTAAGATCTCTATAATTAAATACGGTGATCTGCCTCGATTACTCTGTCTGATATTTCCACTATAAATTAAGCTCTTCCGTTCCATTATTCTCACCATTCCTATACTTTCTTTCTTAGTTCATACATCCAAAAGACGTGAAAATGTTTAATCCAGTTCTAATCCTTGATATTTTTCTATTTATCATTTCTGTCATCCTTCTTTTCAATCTTCCATCAGAAGAATCTGTTTACTTCTACTATTACCTTGGAGTGATACTATTCTTAATTATTCCGTGTCTTTATATTGATATCCGTATTAATATCTACGGTTTGTGATCTCCATGTTGTTATTGGGCTTTATATTTTCCCTTATATTTTGGAGCTCTTTGCCTTTTTATTCTCTTCTCCACGTCTAGTTAAGCGAGCAATGGTCCAGAATTCGTAATTATGGAGTTTCGAATGAACTCCATGTTCTAAGCAAGAAAGAATGTGATGGCACGATTTGATTTGTCAAATTACCAGAATTTCTGAGAATGGAACTATCAAAAATATACTTTCTTGATATGTTCAGAAGTTAAGCATAATGAAAGAGTTATGTAACATGACACATGATGACGTTATAATCTGTGAATCATCATGTTCCATTTAGAAACTCAGCATCACTTACTGCAATATAATCACGTTGATCAAGTGTCATTATATTATACTAACTCATGCATCAGTTCCCAACATTACTTCAATAACATTCATATTTTAAGCTCGAAAGTTTACAGAATATAGAAACTAACAGTTTCTATATGATGTAACACTGATAGCACGAAGAGATTAATGATTTCAGATAAGAATAGTTATAAAAGTATCTTCAGAAATATGGAGGATATTTATAATGAAAGATATGATGATATCTTGAAATTTCTAATATCGAAGGATGGTGAAGAATATCGTCCACCAGGGTTTAGAGTAAGGAGCAAGATATTCGCTAAAGACTTCAGCAGGCATTGAATTATTTGGATTCTTTGAAGTCAAACTTATTCTTTGTGATTTGTCACGGCTTCCTTCATAGTTTCGCATAATCCGCATTTCGGTACTAAATTTTCTATTGAGTGTTTCCAATACTCCATTCTTTATCGTCAAACTTTCGACGGTTAAGGTAGTGTACAGTTTTTGCTGCTGTATTCAGCTTTTTCAGAATTTGTGGTATTGATTTGTAGACGGGGTGCTTTTCAGAATTTCAGAATGGAAGATCATAATTCTAAGAGATAAATGTTATATGTTTACATATAACTGTTGATGTAGACATGCTGCGAGATTTCAAAATACTGATTGCTGATTCTCGGTATTTGGTACGGCAATTCTTGTTATCAGATGCAGATGGGTACATGATGAGACTTCAATAGATAAACATAGTGATTTGTTGTAAGACCCTAATCAGTTTGTACATCAGTGTAAATATGTTACATAGAGGGTGGGTGATGTTGTGCAGTTAAACAGAAGTCACTGAGTGAGCTGAGCCTAGTGCGCGCCGCGCACACTAAAGGGAGCGCGCCGCGCACCCCTTACTGTAGCCGGGTTCCAGCTTTTTAAATCAGATATTTTGATGGGCATTTTGATAAATTCACTTATGGACGAATTAAAGGCCCTAGATCAGTTTGTTTGAGCCTCATTACTCCATTTCTAACCACCAAACTTCATCCACTTAAAACCTAGTGAGAGAGTGTGATTCAAGTGTGAGAAAGCTTAAATCCAAGAGGAAGGAGCTTGTTTTGGGTTAAAGTTCAAGCATTAAAGTCGTTCATCTTATCTCTAGCTTCGTTGTGGTAGTTGTGGTATGTTCTAATTTTATTTTCCTTACTTTGATTTAGTGTAAGGGTTAGGGTTTGAGTAAATGATGAACACAAAACCCATTATTAGTGATTTTGGGTGTTCTTGGGTAAAATTGAGTCTTGAATACTAATTGGTGACTAGTCTAGGGTTTCAAAGTATTATATGATGTTTATGAACCCTAATTGGTGAGTTAATTGCTAACACACCTAGTTATTTAGTAAATGGGTGTTGGTTAGTTAGTGGATGACCCGAAATGGGTGTGTCGTCTTAAAATAGTTATTTGGGTAATAAATTGACCTAGTTTGGAAAGATGGGTGTGAATTACCCTAATTATGTATTAGTTGGTGTTGTTGGACCTTAATCACTAGCTTCAAAGTGATTAGTGGTGGTCTTGACTTTAATTGGGCGGTTTTGGTATAAATGGGCGATCTAATACATTAAGTCATTAAATGCTCATGTGTAAGTGTTAGTATTGAGTCCACTTAGCTTGTGTGTTGATCAAGTACTTATTATATTAGGTACTTTGCTTTGAAGCTTGTGGAGGTTGAAATCGTCATCTAATTGTTAAGGTGAGTGGAATAATTATATGCGTCTGTATATAATGTATCTATTTGTTGTAGCGTGAAAGGTGTAGTGTCAAGGTGTTAAGACACCACGTTTCACGTGAAGGGTGTAGCATCGAGGTGTTAAGATGCCACTCGGGTGTAGCATCGAGGTGTTAAGATGCCACCTAGGAGTGTAGTGTCGAGGTGTTAAGACACCACTCCGTAAAATAATGAGTGTTGCATCGAGGTGTTAAGATGCCACTCGGGGTGATGTGCCGAGGTGTTAAGGTGCCACCCTAGGGGTTAGTGGTGCGAGGTGTTAAGTGCCCTGATGGATGTTATGAACACCGATGGCGTTTTCGCGAGCACCGTTTCCTTGTACTATTGGTCGACCATGGTTACTTGTGTTGTAAGCATATTATATCATTTCGAGTTATATTATTATGCGGTTGTTGCTAGCTTATGGTATTGGAGATTATAGCTTGTTAATGTGACGATAAGCTAATTGTGTTGCTAGCATGTTTGCGGTTGGTGTAAGTGTATGCAAGTAGGTATAATTATATATGTATTCGTATAATTATTGCATTCACTAAGCTTTGCTTACCCTCTCGTTGTTTACCATTTTATAGGTTCGGTTTTGGACAAGGGTAAGGGCATCGTATTGGACTAGAGATCCCGCTTGATACTAGGGGATGCTTTTGGCTTTAGTAGCTCTTGGAGTTTGATCGGTAGTTGGGTAGTTTAATCCTACACGCCATGCTCATTGTGTAGTTTGGAACTTAAACTTTTTGGTGGTCGAAACTCTAAACTTGTATTAAACTTATATTTTGGGCCGTGTGGACCTCGCTTGTAAAACGTCATTTTTATGTTTGATTCGTGTTAGTTTTACATATATAAGTTTGTTGTGAAAAGCGTATGGTCTAAAAGTGTCGGGAAGTCGAAGATCTTTTCGCGAAAAATGGACATTTTGATCAGAACTGTCTCAGGCCTTGTGCGCGCCACGCATAGGCAGTGGTGCGCGCCGCGCACCCTCCAGATCAGTTTTAATTTTTTTTATTCCGTGTTTTAGGTTGATTAACGGGTTGGGTCGTTGCAAGTGGCATCAGAGAATGGTCTAAGGGATTTAGGCGACTTGAGATAGGTGCCTAGACTTAGACTTTAATGTGTATGCGCTTTTTGCGGGACTTGTAGGAGACGGGTCGGACCGGGGATTTGGTTAGTGCTTAGGTCTATGTGAAATAACCTTGCACTAATCGTTTTGTGTTGTTTTAGCAATCATCAAGCGAGATAGACGTTGTACTAACAAGTTAATGCGACGTGCTCGCGTAACAATGATTAGCTACCATTGTTACGGGTTCAAGACGTGTCAAACAAGCAATGTACGACGAGTATCAACCAAGATGGGGCGGTGTGGTATATGTATGTCGTTCCTTTTCGTTTCGTTGTTTAATCTATATGCATTCTTTAGAATGAAGACGGAAGATGGAATCGGAACGGACGCGCCTATTCATGAGGGGAAGGATGAGTTAACATTAAGGATTGAGGCGGAGTTCGAACGCTATATCTTGATTTTCGCCAACAAGGTTAAGCAAGTTCTCCAAGAGTCGTTTGAGGGAATAGTGACCGAGATGGTTCGAGACCGAGTGCCTAAGGTCGTGAAGGAAGAGTTAGAAAAGAGGTTTCCTAAACCTCAAGGTGACGGTGACGAAGGAGCAAATATGGGGATTGAATCTCATGCTTCAAAATTTGCTGATCACTCTTTGGGTAAGAGAAAGTTAGAATCTAGAGGTGCTCCTAGTAAAAGGGCGAGAAGTACGCCCGGAGGTGTTGAAAAAGTGAAGAATAGGAGTAAGACAGGTTATGGGCCTACGTGCTATCGGTGTGGAGGACGAGGTCATTTTGCACGGGATTGTACGAGTGTACCTTTAAGCACGATCAAGTGCTTTATTTGCCAAAAGAAGGGACACCGTAAGTCGGAGTGTTCCGAATCGTTTGTAGATCGGGTTAGGAGGTTAGAGCGTGACTATCTGATGATCAATGGAGCGCAAGGGTCCAACGATGTTGTTTCAGGTATTTTCGTCTTTGGTACAAATATGCCTTATTATTGTTTATTTGTGCCGATGGATTCGTGTATGTATTAGGGACTTAAACTTTGCTTCGAGATCTATTTTAGACTCAAATGAACTCGGTGAAGATTCGGTTTGTTGATGGTTTTGATGATAGTGTACCAGGGTAGCGCCTGAGTCGTTGACTCGTGGAAACGCGCCCTAGGGACGAATGCATAGTAGTAATACATAGTATTGATGCAGGTGACATTCCTAATAGAAACACCCTATGATGACATTTGTATTGACGGACGAGGGCGTAAGACTTGGTGCAATCAAGCATTTCTTAGTGATAGGGTAAATGAATCCACTAAGCCATGAGAACGAACTTTGGCGTTAGGTTGTGTGCGCGTGTTCGCGTTTGTAGTGAAGTGGGTGAAACCCTTGAGAGCATGTGTGTATCGTTGACCGGATGCTTTCGTAGTGGTAACGGGTAGAAAGGATTTGTTAGTTGGAAAAGTCTACCTTGCGGGTAGCGGTAATTTCGTTCTAAAAGGATACGTGTTATGTGGACATTGTGTCATCACTTTAGTGGCGCAATCGGGTGATGGTAGACGTTAGTATTTATTATTATCGAATTGAGCTCTCGAGAATTCAGGAAGAGGGACCGACGCCAAGTATGGTCGTGTACGACGGTAAATGGCGAAATCGTTTGACTTTGTAATCTTGACGATTTGATTTAGGAACGAGGTTTTACGTTGGGAAGTTGGTAGTGTTACATCAAAGAAATTGTGTCGACTTTATTAGGATTTATATTCCGACCGAGGAAGCGTAATGGGATTTGAGAAAGGGTACGATGCCTCATTGTCGTATACTTTGGGTAGTAGTTACAAAATAGCCATTTGGTGTACTACGAGGAAATTAGATATATGTGTTTATTTGGGGTCATCTCTCTGTTGACCGCGTTTAACTTGTGATAGGTGATGAGGGATATCCGGAAGGATTAACTCTTCGTTACCACCCTTGGTTGTGATGGATGGCAAGCGGCTCTCGGGAAGAACCGTTACTTGTATATTTACGATTTTATTTGCCCGTAGGAATTGTGCACATAGCCGTTTTGTGCACATGGTTGTGAGTAATAGTCGGTTTTACTCACACATTGGTATTAATAGTGCGGTAGCCGCGTTTCACACACATATTGTTGGTAGTGTTGCAATAGCCGTTTTTACGCACTACGGATATATCACGATAGCCGTTTTTGTACACCTTGAGTTTTGTATTGAATAACCTTCTTATTGTTAGTATTGAAAACTACTGGTTGTATACGCCGGTGGTTCGGTCATGAGGACCATGTTGTGTGACTAGTGATACAATAGCCGTGTTCTGATCAAATACTTGTGGTAGATGCGTATTAGCCGTGTATGCGTACTAAGAATGGTGTTAGGTGGAAGGTGTTATCCGTAAGGATTCATTTTTACTTGGCCTTCATCTTTTGGGTTGTTGACATTAGGTTGAGACTTGGTGGTTTTTAGCATTGTACTTGGTAAGGGAACGCTAGGGGATTGATATCTTGGCACGAGATCGGTTAAGTTCTTCCCGATATAAGGTATTGAGCAAACTTTGTACTCGGACTTGTGGACTTTAGTAAATTGCGGGTGACAATTTGGTTATTAATGTTGACTCTTAGAGAATGATTGCCTAGAGAAGTTGGAAGAATACGTGACGACTTCGCGTATTCTAAGTGATCATTATAGACTTCGGATGTTGTGTGTATTGCACGTTTCGGAATGCGTGCAAGTGTGCATTAAGTTATTGGAATAATCTTCAAATTAATGATTAAATGACGATTCGATTTCAATGGCGGTTTTGTGATTGTGTGGCGAGTGTTGTACGCTCTTGACGGCCACACTTTTCTTTTATGATTTTGGGGGTGTACGCGGTGTGCCGTTCTAGAGGCATTTCCGTTAATCGCGTTCGTGTACGAGTAGAGTCTTGGTGGTTAACTATCCTTATGTATGTAGGTAACCGGGTTAATGGTTAGGACCAAGTTGGAAAGGTGTAAGCCTTGGTGTTCCAAGCGCCTCCTTAGTGTTGAGATGGAATATAAGTAGACTAGCTATGCGGCCTAGGTGGATAGTGACTAGCAGGTGCCGCTAGGAAGTCATGAGTGTCGAGCCGTAAGGTTCGTTAGATTTGTGTGACCGCGTGTAGTTAGGTGACGTGTGACATCAGGAGTAGACCCCGTAAGGGTCGAGTCTGGGAGACTCGGTGTTAGTAATCGGAGTTGGATAACACAACGTCAGGTGCCTCCTTATACCTACTAGTGTAACTTTTGACCCCGATGATGTGATTGCTTTGATTTTGGGTACCGGTGAGAAACTCGAATTTACAACGGTGGTATAGTGTGATGTTTAGCGAGCGTTGACACTCAAATTATTTGAAAGACCGAGGTTCGAATATCTTATAGCGAGTCCTTGGAAGGATTATTTAGTATGACCAACGCCGGAGAATGCGGAAAAGTTCCTATCTAGTAGACGTGATGAGCGAATGGGTGTCGCTCATTTAGGAAAGGAAAGCTTCGATGGTCTTCGAAAAAGTCCCAAGTTGGACTTTGGAGTTAATTGCGAAGGTAGTTAGCGACGTGAGACGGTATGGCGAAGTTCCCGATAGAGGGATACGAGAGATTTTCGAAAAGTGTCGGGATGATTCCCGAATATTCCACGATTGATAGGCGTGACGACAATGATTGTCGGTGGATTGTACTACTTTTAGGACGATTGTGGAGTGTAGGGTACGAGTTTGGATACTCGGCGTAAGAGCAAAAGGTTGTAGTTATTGGGTCTCGGGGGTTGATTACCCGATATCGTGAAATGATGGAGTGCTATGACTTTTGGAAAGATATATTATGATGTTTTCACGGTGTATTTCCGAGTGAGTGGTGAGAATTTTGATCGAATGGAAGTGTGAAGTACGGTTGTTGTATTATGATGAATTAGTGTATGAAGTGAGAACCCTGATGAGTGATTGCTACAAGTGTAATTCCGCATTGGAGACGGAAATGTTCAAGGTAGAGTGCTTAACTTCTAGTATTTGGTGCGGATCACGAGGACGTGATCCAATCTAAGTGGGGGAGAGTTGTAAGACCCTAATCAGTTTGTACAGCAGTGTAAATATGTTACATAGAGGGTGGGTGATGTTGTGCAGTTGAACAGAAGTCACTGAGTGAGCTGAGCCTAGTGCGCACCGCGCACACTAAAGGGAGCGCGCCGCGCACCCCTTACTGTAGCCGGGTTCCAGCTTTTTAAATCAGATATTTTGATGGGAATTTTGGTAAATTCACTTATGGACGAATTAAAGGCCCTAGATCAGTTTGGTTGAGCCTCATTACTCCATTTCTAACCACCAAACTTCATCCACTTAAATCCTAGTGAGAGAGTGTGATTCAAGTGTGAGAAAGCTTAAATCCAAGAGGAAGGAGCTTGTTTTGGGTTAAAGTTCAAGCATTAAAGTCGTTCATCTTATCTCTAGCTTCATTGTGGTAGTTGTGGTATGTTCTAATTTTATTTTCCTTACTTTGATTTAGTGTAAGGGTTAGGGTTTGAGTAAATGATGAACACAAAACCCATTATTGGTGATTTTGGGTGTTCTTGGGTAAAATTGAGTCTTGAATACTAATTGGTGACTAGTCTAGGGTTTCAAAGTATTATATGATGTTTATGAACCCTAATTGGTGAGTTAATTGCTAACACACCTAGTTATTTAGTAAATGGGTGTTGGTTAGTTAGTGGATGACCCGAAATGGGTGTGTCGTCTTAAAATAGTTATTTGGGTAATAAATTGACCTAGTTTGGAAAGATGGGTATGAATTACCCTAATTATGTATTAGTTGGTGTTGTTGGACCTTAATCACTAGCTTTAAAGTGATTAGTGGTGGTCTTGACTTTAATTGGGCGGTTTTGGTATAAATGGGCGATCTAATACATTAAGTCATTAAATGCTCATGTGTAAGTGTTAGTATTGAGTCCACTTAGCTTGTGTGTTGATCAAGTACTTATTATATTAGGTACTTTGCTTTGAAGCTTGTGGAGGTTGAAATCGTCATCTAATTGTTAAGGTGAGTGGAATAATTATATGCGTCTGTATATAATGTATCTATTTGTTGTAGCGTGAAAGGTGTAGTGTCGAGGTGTTAAGACACCACATTTCACGTGAAGGGTGTAGCATCGAGGTGTTAAGATGCCACTCGCGTGTAGCATCGAGGTGTTAAGATGCCACCTAGGAGTGTAGTGTCGAGGTGTTAAGACACCACTCCGTAAAATAATGAGTGTTGCATCGAGGTGTTAAGATGCCACTCGGGGTGATGTGCCGAGGTGTTAAGGTGCCACCCTAGGGGTTAGTGGTGCGAGGTGTTAAGTGCCCTAATGGATGTTATGAACACCGATGGCGTTTTCGCGAGCGCCGTTCCCTTGTACTATTGGTCGACCATGGTTACTTGTGTTGTAAGCATATTATATCATTTCGAGTTATATTATTATGCGGTTGTTGCTAGCTTGTGGTATTGGAGATTATAGCTTGTTAATGTGACGATAAGCTAATTGTGTTGCTAGCATGTTTGCGGTTGGTGTAAGTGTATGCAAGTAGGTATAATTATATATGTATTCGTATAATTATTGCATTCACTAAGCTTTGCTTACCCTCTCGTTGTTTACCATTTTATAGGTTCGGTTTTAGACAAGGGTAAGGGCATCGTATTGTACTAGAGATCCCGCTTGATACTAGGGGACGCTTTTGGCTTTAGTAGCTCTTGGAGTTTGACCGGTAGTTGGGTAGTTTAATCCCAAACGCCATGCTCATTGTGTAGTTTGGAACTTAAACTTTTTTGTGGTAGAAACTCTAAACTTGTATTAAACTTATATTTTGGGTCGTGTGGGCCCCGCTTGTAAAACGTCATTTTTATGTTTGATTCGTGTTAGTTTTACATATATAAGTTTGTTGTGAAAAGCGTATGGTCTAAAAGTGTCGGGAAGTCGAAGATCTTTTCGCGAAAAATGGACATTTTGATCAGAACTGTCTCAGGCCTTGTGCGCGCCGCGCATAGGCAGTGGTGCGCACCGCGCACCCTCCAGATCAGTTTTAATTTTTTTTTTATTCCGCGTTTTTGTTTGGTTAACGAGTTGGGTCGTTATATTTGTCTGAGAGATTTAAGCCAAGGAGCAACGATATGCTGGTACGTCTGCTGGTAATATAATGGAATATAAAAAGTTCCCCGGTAACAATAAAAGAGTACGCATATATATATCAAGGTTATAGTAAGGCTAGTCCGTCTGAAAAGTCGAAGTTGACTTGCTGGAGCTGTGACAAATTTGACTAATTTGAAAAGGGATCGCAAAGTTTTTTTTTTTTTTTTTTTTTTTTTTTTTTTTTTTTTTTTTGCTAATGAATACCAAAGGATCTGACGCGGCTACAGGTTAAACTTTTACTCAGTTGCCGAGAGTTTCTCAGGTGCATAACTATATGCATAAATCTTTCCTTCTGTAGATGAAGTGCGGTTGGTTCATCCTCTCGATTGAGGTGTTTTCAAGGATCATGAAAGGTTTGAACGTAGATTGTAATCGTCAAGATACAAATGAGGTTTAAGATGAAGTCAAGTGGCAAACTTGAAGAATTGTTTAGTTTCATATGTTATAATCAATATTTTAATTCATTTTAACTGTCCAATGTTGGTAGTCCTCAGTTGATAGTCCACAGTTAGCAATTCAATAATTCATATATAGTTTAATATATAATATTCGAATTAATTAATACGTATCGTGACACGTGTACATGTCTCAGACTCGATCACAACTCAAAGTATATATATTATTGTAGAATCAACCTCAACCCTGTATAGAGAACTCGATAATTACTGCATAAAGAGTGTCTATGGTTATTCCAAATAATATATATATATATATATATAAATAATATATATATATATATATATATATATATATATATATATATATATATATATATATATATATATATATATATATATGCGTCGATATGATATGTCAAAACCTTGTATACGTGTCCCGATATTTAAAGTGCCTAAAATAAATATAGAAATTAAATGACGATAAATAAAATGCGTAAAGTAAATAACAGAAATTAAATGACGATAAATAAAATTTGCGAGAATGTAAATTGCGATAAATAAAGTGTAATTAGTTAGCTGGGAACAATTTGCTCGGAACAGTTAGCGTGGATTCTTAACAAAATTTCTCATAGTTAATTTGTTTGTTTCTAACAAATTTTATTTTGTCAAATGTTTCCTTCACTATGCCACTTGATTTTTGATAAATCAAAATCCAAATATGAAATTGGATGAATATGGTTATTCTGTGGTGAATCAAATTCGTATATTTGTGGATGTAAGTAGGATGGTAATTGACCGTTGAATCAGGTTCAAAGAATGTACAGTGTAACTTATTAATGTGAAATCTAAATATTCCTCGGGTATTACCTACCCGTTAAAATATTTTCATCATTAACAGTTTGTACGAAAGAATTTTTAATTACAATCTTTATGAAAATATATATACATATATATTTTCTTCAGATGTAATCATGGATTTAATGAGTCAATATGATATTAAACTCATTTGATTTACCGTTAGAACAAGAATATATAATCTCTAAAACATTAGAGATTACATAATCACCATGTCGAACGAAGATAAATGATGTAGAACGATTCGTAGAACGATGATTATACTCGAGGTACAGAATGAGATGTTGAGTCATGGATTGTTGAAACTTGGGTTGTTGGTGGTACTGGTGCCATTGGTGCTGAGGCTGGTGATATTACCGGTGTTGGTGATACTGCTGGTGCTTGCAAATTGTATACCGTGCTCTCTAAAGTTAATACTCGAGCTCGGAGTTCTCTAATTTCTTCTACTAACCCTGGTTGATTATCAGTGTGAGGTAGAGGTCAGATATCTTCTCTAGTTCCGTTAATGGTAGCTTCAAGACAAAAAATTCTTGCAAATAGGGTATAAACGGTATTGCGAACGGGTTCACCGGTGAGCGTGTCAAGTACTCCAAGGTTAGGTGGTAGATTCGATTCATGATATGGAGTACCTTCTTCCCTTCTCCATAGGGTGAGTATGTCGCGAACCCACCCCCATTTTCTCCAATAATCACGGTAGTTGATTGGTTGGTGTGCTCCTGTCACGCTGTCTTCGGAGTCAGAGGAACTTGGTCGATTCGTAGAGGCCATCTTACGCGATCTCAGGAAAGGTTTTTTTGGTATGAAGAGTTTAGTGACAGCAATTGATGGTTGGATGGTATTCCCAATGCATAAATTGCATAGATATATATAGTACCAGGATCCCTTAAATTAAGGAGAAATTTACGAGAGATATCAGACAAGGTCTACAGTAACAGATACGCTAAGATATGAATTGTTAGATACGCTAAGATATGAATTTATCTATACACTATTCATGCAATCAATGCAGTAATATGTGTCTAGACTAGGAATGATAAGCAGGTAATTTTCTAAGGATGATAAGTAGATGATTTTCGACACGAAATGATAAGCAAAACTTTTGACATGCAGACATGACCAAAGTCCAGACTCACTAATGCATCCTAACGACTTATTAGTTAGACACACTAATGCAGACCTGATTCACTAAGACCACCGCTCTGATACCAACTGAAAGGACCCGTCCTAATCCATCCGGACGAAGTCCATATCGATTATAAACGATTCACAACAGTTGATTACATCGCGAGGTACTTGACCTCTATATGATACATTTTACAAACATTGCATTCGTTTTTGAAAAGAGAATTTTTCATTACATCGAAAGTTGACAGGCATACATACCATTTCATAATATATCCAACTATAATTGACTTGATAATAATCTTGATGAACTCGACGACTCGAATGCAACGTCTTTTGAAATATGCCATGAATGACTCCAAGTAATATCTATAAAATGAGCAAATGCACAGCAGAAGATTTTTTCGTACCTGAGAATAAAGATGCTTTAAAGTGTCAACCAAAAGGTTGGTGAGTTCATTAGTTTAACATAAATAATCATTTCCATCATTTTAATAGACCACAAGATTTCATTTTCAGTTCTCATAAATATACGTCCCACACATAGAGACAAAAAAATAATCATTCATATGGATTGAACACCTGGTAACCGACATTCACAATATGTATATAAGAATATCCCCATCATTCCGAGATCCTCCTTCGGACATGATATAAATTTCGAAGTACTAAAGCATCTGGTACTTTGGATGGGGCTTGTTGGGCCCGATAGATCTATCTTTAGGATTCGCGTCAATTAGGGTGTCTGTTCCCTAATTCTTAGATTACTAGACTTAATAAAAAGGGGCATATTCGATTTCGATAATTCAACCATAGAATGTAGTTTCATTTACTCGAGTCTATTTCGTAAAACCGTTATAAAAGCAGCGCATGTATTCTCAGTCCCAAAAATATATATTGCAAAAACATTTAAAAAGGGAGTAATGAAACTCACGCATATAAATATTGTAAAACAGTTATTAAAACATTGCATGTATTCTCAGCCCAAAAATGTAATGAGTAAAATGGATCAAATGAAACTCACGCATGTAAATATTGTAAAACAGTTAATAAAGCATTTACATGTATTCACAGTTCAAAAATATATTTCAAAGGCATTTAATAAAGCAGTTGTAAAAACAGCGCATGTATTCTCAGTCCCAAAAATGTAAAGAGTAAGAGGGAATCAAATGAACTCACCTAATGTATTTTGTAGTAAAAATACATATGACGACATTGAACAATTTTTGGTTTGGCATCGGATTCACGAACCTATATCATTTGTATATATATTAATACCTATTCTTGTAATCGAACAATTATGTATTTATTATTAGTGATATAACTTTTATATTAATAACTTATATTCATTTTATATAAAAATATTAAGTTTCGTTATGTTATATGTAATTTATATATATATATATATATATATATATATATATATATATATATATATATATATATATATATATTATTTGTTAGTTAAAACAGTATACTTTAATAATACTAAGGTGATATTGGAAATAATAGTGTTAATACTAATATTAATAAAATTGATAATATTATCTATAGTTCTATTAATAATTATATTAATGGTAGTTTTTAATAATTAATCTCATAATAATGATAATATCAGTAATTTTCAATAAAATGAATAGTTTAATAATAATAGTTATGAAGATATTAATTTTTGATAATAGTACTTAATTCTTAATAATGATTATAACTACAAAATATTTATTTTGTTACTTATGATAATAAATTTAATTATAACCTTACTAAGAATCATATTAATAATAATAATGATATTGCTACTAATACTTTTGTGGATAATAACACTAATAATACTAACAATTTATATAATGATACTAATGATAATATTTATAATAATAATTTGTATTATGATCATAATCATGATAGGAATCATAACAAAAGTAATAATACCAATGTTAATATTAATGATAATAAGAACAATAATACTAAGTTATGGTAGTAATGTTTGTAATAATAATAATTACAACAATAGTTATTAATACTAGTAATAACAATACAAATATAATAATAATAATAATAATAATAATAATAATAATAATAATAATAATAATAATAATAATAATAATAATAATAATAATAATAATAATAATAATAATAAATAATAATAAATAATAATAATAATAATAATAAAATGAAGATAAACTACCTCATAGTGTTCTAAAAATATAATAGCCCATGCCTGGGCTTGAATCCACGACCACCCGCTCACCCGTACACACCCCTAACCGTTCTTCTGTATCAGTTTTTCTGTTTTATATTTCTCTGCAAGTATTATAACCCATTCAATCTGATTATGCTTCTTTTCCATTTTAATTAATTTTGATTATCTTTCTAACAATGTTTATATACGATTGTTTTTAGGATTTATAACAAAACAGAATCAATTAATTGTGATGATTTAAATTAATAGTAAAAGAAAAATTTAAATAAAAAAATAAGTTGTAGCTGTATCTCGTAAAACAGAAGTATGAAACTCAATTTGCGATTTTTAATTCTAGACACAATTAGGTTATACTGTCAACATAAAAGAGGTGTTAAATCAATTAAGAAAACTTTGTGAATTCTCAATTTTAACTGAATCAAACTGTAAAACTCGAATTTCCCTATGAACAATTTGTTTGACTTTTAAAACAATATCTTTGACTCCAAAATTCGAGCTCATTATCAAGAATTGAAGCTTGAATTTTTCCAGATAGTTTGAGTTAAAGAATCTTAATAAGACTGTATTGTTACAATTTAAGATTTTATTCGAATTTGAGTTAGTGTTCATCTCAGTCAAGAGCATTATCCACTCTAACATCAAACTCGATTTTTAAGATGTTTTAAATTAAGATTTCTAAATGTAAAGGGTTCTAAATGGTTAGTATAAACTATCTGAATTATTAATTGAACTTAAAACCTTAAAACGATCATGAATTTTTATGACAAACATAACTGTTGACTTTTTTGAAAACAAATTTGACTTCAAAATTCGATTTCAATTCAAAGAATTGAAACCTAAATCTTTCCAGATAGTTTAATTATGAGATTTATAACAACACTGCAATTAAGGATTTTTAAATTTATTAAGAAATCGAAGTATTTGAAAAATTAAAGGAAGAACAGGGCAGTACCTGTGTTAATCACTTTTGTTTGATTTGATTCAATCAATTTGAAGGCTGTGTATGGTAATTGAAACTGTTAATTGATAATGTAGATGAGCTGGTATTGTGTACAACAGAATTCAATCGTTTTATATTATAATTGCAGTCGACAGAGAATTTTTGTTCATATCAGGAAAGGAAAACGATGGTAAACTGATTTTGGATTGTTGTCCTTGAATGTAATCTGTGATATGTACAAGTGAATCAATCTCTACAGATTGAAAACGATATAAAGAAGATTTGATTCCTAATCTATACATTGATTTATATAATTAATGTTATTAATTAACAATTATAATTGTTTTATTAATAATCAAAATAATAATAATAATAATAATAATAATTTATAATCATATATTAATAATAATAATTATTATTATTATTATGATAACGGTAATAATAATAATAATCATATTACTTATAAATAATATAGTAGTAATAATAATTACATTCATAATAATAAATAATAATGATAATAAAAAGAATAGGACTAATAATAATAATGTTATTAATGATAATAATAATAATAATAATAATTTGTTTTATTTATTAATAATAATAACAATAACATTAACATAACAACTTACATGTATTTTACTTCCATACATATAATTTTCTTAATAGTTTTCTTTTTGAATATTACTATTTATTTTGATGAAAGTAATGATACATTATTAACATAATATTTAAGTTTTAACTTGTAGCTGTATTTAATATTACAATTTATTAGTTATGTGATATCTAATAGTTATATCTATAATAACATATATTTAGTATTTAATACTTATTCCTTACAATATATATATATATATATATATATATATATATATATATATATATATATATATATATATATACAATAATAATAATAATAATAACAATCTATTTAATAATATTATTGATAATGTTACTTAATAATAACACTAATAATGATAATAGTATTAATATAATAATTACATTCAGCTTGTAAGTAAGTTTACTAATTATTATAATATCTTTTAACTATATAATTTTATTGAATCCTTCTTATTTATTAATTACATATATATTTATTACAATATTACAAATGTAATGATTTCATATATATTTACATATTTATTTGTACATCAATGTTCGTGAATCGTCGGGAATAGTCAAAGGTATAAATGAATTCATGTAAACAGTTTCAAAATTTGGTAACTCAATATCACAGATTTTGCTTATCTTGTCGAAATCATATAAGATTTATGTCTAAATTTGATCGGAAATTTCCGGGTCGTCACAGTACCTACCTGTTAAAGAAATTTTGTCCCGAAATTTGAGTGAGGTGGTCATGGTGAACTATAAAAATGTTTTCATGACGTATATGAGTTGATAAATAGAGTTTTATCATCATTGAGTAATATGGATAAAATGATTCGATTAATCGACGCGTATGAATGAAGCTATTACAATAGATCGAGATGAAGAAATGGAGATTTTTCCATAACTTTTGACGTAGTCGCGATTGAATTTCGGAATTCAAGGGATTTAAAGAAAATCTTCGAAATCTGAGAGATTTGATTCTTCGGCGAATAAGAAAATTAAGATCTCTATAATTAAATACGGTGATCTGCCTCGATTACTCTGTCTGATATTTCCACTATAAATTAAGCTCTTCCGTTCCATTATTCTCACCATTCATATACTTTCTTTCTTAGTTCATACATCCAAAAGATTGTGAAAATGTTTAATCCAGTTCTAATCCTTGATATTTTTCTATTTATCATTTCTGTCATCCTTCTTTTCAATCTTCCATCAGAAGAATCTGTTTACTTCTACTATTACCTTGGAGTGATACTATTCTTAATTATACCGTGTCTTTATATTGCTATCCGTATTAATATCTACGGTTTGTGATCTCCATGTTGTTATTGGGCTTTATATTTTCCCTTATATTTTGGAGCTCTTTGCCTTTTTATTCTCTTCTCGACCTCTAGTTAAACGAGCAATGGTCCAGAATTTGTAATTATGGAGTTTAGAATGAACTCCATGTTCTAAGCGAGAAAGAACTTGATCGCACGATTTGATTTGTCAAATTACCAGAATTTCTGAGAATGGAACTATCAAGAATATACTTTCTTGATATGTTCAGAAGTTAAGCATAATGAAAGAGTTATGTAACATGACACATGATGACGTTATAATCTGTGAATCATCATGTTCCATTTAGAAACTCAGCATCACTTACTGCAATATAATCATGTTGATCAAGTGTCATTATATTATACTAACTCATGCATCAGTTCCCAACATTACTTCAATAACATTCATATTTTAAGCTCGAAAGTTTACAGAATATAGAAACTAACAGTTTCTATATGATGTAACACTGATAGCACGAAGAGATTAATGATTTCAGATAAGAATAGTTATAAAAGTATCTTCAGAAATGTGGAGGATATTTATAATGAAAGATATGATGATATCTTGGAATTTCTAATATCGAAGGATGGTGAAGAATATCGTCCACCAGGGTTTAGAGTAAGGAGCAAGATATTCGCTAAAGACTTCAGCAGGCATTGAATTATTTGGATTCTTTGAAGTCAAACTTATTCTTTGTGATTTGTCACGGCTTCCTTCATAGTTTCGCATAATCCGCTTTTCGGTACTAAATTTTCTATTGAGTGTTTCCAATACTCCATTCTTTATCGTCAAACTTTCGACGGTTAAGGTCGTGTACAGTTTTTGCTGCTGTATTCAGCTTTTTCAGAATTTGTGGTATTGATTTGTAGACGGGGTGCTTTTCAGAATTTCGGAATGGAAGATCATAATTCTAAGAGATAAATGTTATATGTTTACATATAACTGTTGATGTAGACATGCTGCGAGATTTCAAAATACTGATTGCTGATTCTCGGTATTTGGTATGGCAATTCTTGTTATCAGATGCAGATGGGTACATGATGAGACTTCAATAGATAAACATAGTGATTTTTCTGAGAGATTTAAGCCAAGGAGCAACGATATGCTGGTACGTCTGCTGGTAATATAATGGAATATAAAAAGTTCCCCGGTAACAATAAAAGAGTACGCATATATATATATATATATATATATATATATATATATATATATATATATATATATATATATATATATATATATATATATATATATATATATATATCAAGGTTATAGTAAGGCTAGTCCGTCTGAAAAGTCGAAGTTGACTTGCTGGAGCTGTGACAAATTTGACTAATTTGAAAAGGAATCGCAAAGTTTTTTTTTTTTTTTTTTTTTTTTGCTAATGAATACCAAAGGATCTGATGCAGCTACATGTTAAACTTTTACTCAGTTGCCGAGAGTTTCAAAGGTGCATAACTATATGCATAAATCTTTCCATCTGTAGATGAAGTGCGGTTGGTTCATCCTCTCGATTGAGGTGTTTTCAAGGATCATGAAAGGTTTGAACGTAGATTGTAATCGTCAAGATACAAATGAGGTTTAAGATGAAGTCAAGTGGCAAACTTGAAGAATTTTTTAGTTTCATATGTTATAATCAATATTTTAATTCATTTTAATTGTCCAATGTTGGTAGTCCTCAGTTGATAGTCCACAGTTAGCAATTGAATAATTCATATATAGTTTAATATATAATATTCGAATTAATTAATACGTATCGTGACACGTGTACATGTCTCAGACTCGATCACAACTCAAAGTATATATATTATTGTAGAATCAACCTCAACCCTGTATAGAGAACTCGATCATTACTGCATAAAGAGTGTCTATGGTTATTCCAAATAATAAATATATATGCGTCGATATGATATGTCAAAACCTTGTATACGTGTTCCGATATTTAAAGTGCCTAAAATAAATATAAATATAGAAATTAAATGACGATAAATAAAATGCGTAAAGTAAATAACAAAAATTAAATGACGATAAATAAAATTGCGAGAATGTAAATTGCGATAAATAAAGTGTAATTAGTTAGCTGGGAACAATTAGCTCGGAACAGTTAGCGTGGATTCTTAACAAAATTTCTCATAGTTAATTTGTTTGCTTCTAACAAATTTTATTTTGTCAAATGTTTCCTTCATTATGCCACTTGATTTTTTGATAAATCAAAATTCAAATATGAAATTGGATGAATATAGTTATTCTGTGGTGAATCAGATTCGTATATTTGTGGATGTAAGTAGGATGGTAATTGACCGTTGAATCAGGTTCGAAGAATGTACAGTGTAACTTATTAATGTGAAATCTAAATATTCCTCGGGTATTACCTACCCGTTAAAATATTTTCATCATTAACAGTTTGTACGAAAGAATTTTTAATTACAATATTTATGAAAATATATATACATATATATTTTCTTCAGATGTAATCATGGATTTAATGAGTCAATATGATATTAAACTCATTTAATTAACCTTTAGAACAAGAATATATAATCTCTAAAACATTAGAGATTACATAATCGCCATGTTGAACGAAGATAAATGATGTAGAACGATTCGTAGAATGACGATTATACTCGAGGTACAGAATGAGATGTTGAGTCATGGATTGTTGAAACTTGGGTTGTTGGTGGTACTGGTGTCATTGGTGTTGAGGCTGGTGATATTACCGGTGTTGGTGATACTGCTGGTGCTTGCAAATTGTATACCGTGCTCTCTAAAGTTAATACTCGAGCTCGGAGTTCTCTAATTTCTTCTACTAACCCTGGTTGATTATCAGTGTGAGGTAGAGGTCGGATATCTTCTCTAGTTCCATTAATGGTAGCTTCAAGACGAAAAATTCTTGCAAATAGGGTATAAACGGTATTGCGAACGGGTTCGTCGGTGAGCGGGTCATGTACTCCAAGGTTAGGTGGTAGATTCGATTCATGATATGGAGTACCTTCTTCCCTTCTCCATAGGGTGAGTATGTCGCGAACCCACCCCCATTTTCTCCAGTAATCACGGTAGTTGATTGGTTGGTGTGCTCCTGTCACGCTGTCTTCGGAGTCAGAGGAACTTGGTCGATTCGTAGAGGCCATCTTACGCGATCTCAGGAAAGATTTTTTTGGTATGAAGAGTTTAGTGATAGCAATTGATGGTTGGATGGTATTCTCAATGCATAAATTGCATAGATATATATAGTACCAGGATCCCTTAAATTAAGGAGAAATTTACGAGAGATATCAGACAAGGTCTACAGTAACAGATACGCTAAGATATGAATTGTCAGATACGCTAAGATATGAATTGTCAGATACGCTAAGATATGAATTTATCTATACACTATTCATGCAACAATGCAGTAATATGTGTCTAGACTAGGAATGATAAGCAGGTAATTTTCTAAGGATGATAAGTAGATAATTTTTGACATGAAATTATAATTAAAACTTTTGACATGCAGACACGGCCAAAGTCCAGACTCACTAATGCATCCTAACGACTTATTAGTTAGACACACTAATGCAGAACTGGTTCACTAAGACCACCGCTCTGATACCAACTGAAAGGACCCATCCTAATCCATCCAAACAAAGTCCATATCGATTATAAACGATTCACAACAATTGATTACATCGCGAGGTACTTGACCTCTATATGATACATTTTACAAACATTGCATTCGTTTTTGAAAAGACAATCTTTCATTACATCGAAAGTTGACAGGCATGCATACCATTTCATAATATATCCAACTATAATTGACTTAATAATAATCTTGATGAACTCGACGACTCTAATTCAATGTCTTTTGAAATATGCCATGAATGACTCCAAGTAATATCTATAAAATGAGCAAATGCACAGCGAAAGATTTTTTTCGTACCTGAGAATAAACATGCTTTAAAGTGTCAACCAAAAGGTTGGTGAGTTCATTAGTTTAACATAAATAATCATTTCCATCATTTTAATAGACCACAAGATTTCTTTTCAGTTCTCATAAATATATGTCCTATACATAGAGACAAAAAAATAATCATTCATATGGATTGAACACCTGGTAACCGACATTCACAATATGTATATAAGAATATCCCCATCATTCCGGGATCCTCCTTCGTACATGATATAAATTTCGAAGTACTAAAGCATCCGGTACTTTAGATGGGACTTGGTGGGCCCGATAGATCTATCTTTAGGATTCGCGTCAATTAGGGTGTCTGTTCCCTAATTCTTAGATTACCAGACTTAATAAAAAGGGGCATATTCGATTTCGATAATTCAACCATAGAATATAGTTTCATTTACTCGAGTCTATATCGTAAAACAGTTATAAAAGCAGCGCATGTATTCTCAGTCCTAAAAATATATATTGCAAAAACATTTAAAAAGGGAGTAATGAAACTCACGCATATAAATATTGTAAAACAGTTATTAAAACATTGCATGTATTCTCAGCCCAAAAATGTAATGAGTAAACGGGATCAAATGAAACTTACGCATGTAAATATTGTTAAACATTTAATAAAGCATTTGCATGTATTCGCAGTTTAAAAATATATTTCAAAGGCATTTAATAAAGCAGTTGTAAAAACAGCGCATGTATTCTCAGTCCCAAAAATGTAAAGAGTAAGAGGGAATTAAATGAACTCACCTAATGTATTTTGTAGTAAAAATACATATGACGACATTGAACAATTTTTGGTTTGGCATCGGATTCACGAACCTATATCATTTGTATATATATTAATACCTATTCTTGTAATCGAACAATTATGTATTTATTATTAGTGATATAACTTTTATATTAATAACTTATATTCATTTTATATAAAAATATTAAGTTTCGTTATGTTATATGTAATTTATATTTATATATATATATATATATATATATATATATATATATATATATATATATATATATATATATATATATATATATTATTTGTTAGTTAAAACAGTACTTTAATAATACTAAGGTGATATTGGAAATAATAGTGTTAATACTAATATTAATATAATTGATAATATTATCTATAGTTCTATTAATAATTATATTAATGGTAGTTTTTAATAATTAATCTCATAATAATGATAATATCAGTAATTTTCAATAAAATGAATAGTTTAATAATAATGGTTATGAAGATATTAATTTTTGATAATAGTACTTAATTCTTAATAATGATTATAACTACAAAATATCTATTTTGTTATTTATGAGAATAAATTTAATTATAACCTTACTAAGAATCATATTAATAATAATAATGATATTGCTACTAATACTTTTGTGGATAATAACACTAATAATACTAACAATTTATATAATGATACTAATAATAATATTTATAATAATAATTTTTATTATGATCATAATCATGATAGGAATCATAACAAAAGTAATAATACCAATGTTAATATTAATGATAATAAGAACAATAATACTAAGTTACGGTAGTAATGTTTGTAATAATAATAATTACAACAATAGTTATTAATACTAGTAATAACAATACAATCATAATCATAATAATAATAATAAAAATAATAATAATAATAATAATAATAATAATAATAATAATAATAAAATGAAGATAAACTACCTCATAGAGTTCCAAAAATATAATAGCCCATGCCTGGGCTTGAACCCACGACCACCCGCTCACCCGTACACACCCCTAACCATTCTTCTGTATCAGTTTTTCTGTTTTATATTTCTCTGCAAGTATTATAACCCATTCAATCTGATTATGCTTCTTTTCCAATTTAATTAATTTTGATTATCTTTCTAACAATGTTTACATACGACTGTTTTTAGGATTTATAACAAAACAGAATCAATTAATTGTGATGATTTAAATTAATAGTAAAAGAAAAATTTTAATAAAAAAATAAGCTGTAGCTGTATCTCGTAAAACAGAAGTATGAAACTCAATTCGTGATTTTTAATTCTAGACACAATTAGGTTATACTGTCAACATAAAAGAGGTGTTAAATCAATTAAGAAAACTTTGTGAATTCTTAATTTTAATTGAATCAAACTGTTAAACTCGAATTTCCCTATGAACAATTTGTTTGACTTTTAAAACAATATCTTTGACTCCAAAATTCGAGCTCATTATCAAGAATTGAAGTTTGAATTTTTCCAGATAGTTTGAGTTAAAGAATCTTAATAAGACTGTATTGTTACAATTTAAGATTTTATTCGAATTTGAGTTAGAGTTCATCTCAGTCAAGAGCATTGTCCACTCTAACATCAAACTCGATTTTTAAGATGTTTTAAATTAAGATTTCTAAATGTAAAGGGTTCTAAATGGTTAGTATAAACTATCTGAATTATTAATTGAACTTAAAACCTTAAAACGATCATAAATTTTTATGACAAACATAACTGTTGACTTTTTTGAAAACAACTTTGACTTCAAAATTCGATTTCAATTCAAAGAATTGAAACCTAAATCTTTCCAGATAGTTTAATTATGAGATTTATAACAACACTGTAATTAAGGATTTTTAAATTTATTAAGAAATCGAAGTATCTGAAAAATTAAAGGAAGAACAGGGCAGTACCTGTGTTAATCACTTTTGTTTGATTTGATTCAATCAATTTGAAGGCTGTGTATGGTAATTGAAACTGTTAATTGATAATGTAGATGAGCTGGTATTGTGTACAACAGAATTCAATCGTTTAATATTATAATTGCAGTCGACAGAGAATTTTTGTTCATATCAGGAAAGGAAAACGATGGTAAACTGATTTTGGATTGTTGTCCTTGAATGTAATCTGTGATTTGTACAAGTGAATCAATCTCTACAGATTGAAAATGATATAAAGAAGATTTGATTCCTAATCTATACATTGATTTATATAATTAATGTTATTAATTAACAATTATAATTGTTTTATTAATAATCAAAATAATAATAATAATAATAATAATTTATAATCATATATTAATAATAATAATAATTATTATTATTATGATAACGGTAATAATAATAATAATCATATTACTTATAAATAATATAGTAGTAATAATAATTACATTCATAATAATAAATAATAATGATACTAAAAAGAATAGGACTAATAATAATAATGTTATTAATGATAATAATAATAATAATTTGTTTTATTTATTAATAATAATAACAATAACATTAACATAACAACTTACATGTATTTTACTTCCATACATATAATTTTCTTAATAGTTTTCTTTTTTAATATTACTATTTATTTTGATGAAAGTAATGATACATTATTAACATAATATTTATGTTATAACTTGTAGCTATATTTAATATTACAATTTATTAGTTATGTGATATCTAATAGTTATATCTATAATAACATATATTTACAATATATATATATATATATATATATATATATATATATATATATATATATATATATATATATACAATAATATTAATAATAACAATCTATTTAATAATATTATTGATAATGTTACTTAATAATAACACTAATAATGATAATAGTATTAATATAATAATTACATTCAGCTTGTAAGTAAGTTTACTAATTATTATAATATCTTTTAACTATATAATTTTATTGAATCCTTCTTATTTATTAATTACATATATATTTATTAAAATATTACATATGTAATGAGTTCATATATATTTACATATTTATTTGTACATCAATGTTCGTGAATCGTCGGGAATAGTCAAAGGTATAAATGAATTCATGTAAACAGTTTCAAAATTTGGTAACTCAATATCACAGACTTTGCTTATCTTGTCGAAATCATATAAGATTTATGTTTAAATTTGATCGGAAATTTCCGGGTCGTCACAGACTTATAGATTGGGAACCATTAGAGGTAGTGGAATTGGCCGAGCCAATCAGGGAATTACTTACTCAAAGGTAGGGTAATTCTACTTTTAGTGATTGGGAACGTTTATTCAACTTGCGTAGACCTGTGTATAGAGAATGGTGTATAGAGTTATTATGTAATATTGAAATAAATGATCGGGTAGATACTTTAACCGATCGTAGTTTTCTTAGATTTTTATTAGGAGGGGAGATGCGCCATATGTCTTTACTAGATATGGTTCGGGCTTTACGTATATATACGCCCGAGGAGCTAGCATCTTATGATTGTCAGAGGTTAATAGTTTATGGTAGGAGGGTGGATGAGAATTTTGATACGAATGACGTATGGAGTAGGATGACTAGCCATCGCCGATTCCAGGGGGATTATACTCTTATCTTGATATTGATAGAGCTGAATTAATAGTAATCCATAGGTTTTTAGCCAATTCGATTACACAACGAGGTAAGAATAAGGAAAAGGTAAATGAACAGGATTTGTTTTACCACATGTGTATTCGAGACCCACAGAGCACTGTAAGTATACCTTTTTGTGTGGGTTATTAATTATTGACTATAGTTAGGGGTATGAGGCGTGGTAGCATAATAGGAGGTGGTATATTTATTACTTTAATTGCTGAATATCTCGGTGTGGATAGAAGTCGGGGGGAATATTAATGGCAGAACCAGAACCCCGCGATAGAATAGATTTGCGTGTTTATCATGGTGCTAAGGTCTTAAAAAAACAAAACAACGTGGCAGCACGTTATGATGGCAGGCATCCACAGGTTGAGAGAGATCAACAGCAAGGTCAACCGGAAGGGGGTAATCGAATGACGGAAATGCAAATTTTTATGTCTCGACACGAGTATGAAATGGCTAGACAAAAAGCATTTCAAGATTGGCAGTATCATCCAAGCCAAATCATAAGTCATTGTACACACGTAGGTAGAAACTACATTCCTACCGTTATGCCCGAATTTGCTCCTTGGACTTTAGAGAGCCGACCACCATATCCTACATATGACCCGGCCCAAGCATTTTACAGCATCTATGGATACGCTTGGGACCCATACTGGAACCATCCTCCTCATCCGTAATTTTCTTATTTTATTGTAATGTTACTAATTCTTAATTTTCTTATTTCTTATTTCTTATTTTATTATTATAATAGCTTTTATAATTTTCTAATTTTATTAGATTTTAATAATTTTTTAATGTGGTGTGAAAACCCAACTTCAAAAATATGTATATATGTGTGTTGTAGTTTATCTCATGTACAAAACAGGATAAAACAATGCATTTTCAAAGACTGGCATTAAGCAAAAGCTAGTACTTTTGATGACAAAAATGAAAAACAAATGTGATGTAACAACAAGACGGAATGAACAAATGATGTGCACCATTTATCATGCAGCAAACAAACGCCAATATGTTTGGAAATTTTGGTAAAATTTAATCATTTTTCTACGCTAATCACCCTCAATAATTTAAAATGTTACTGATTTCTTGCAAATGAGGGCATTGCAAGATCTTAAGTGTGGGAAGGGGTTAATTTCTTTCAGATTTTTAAAATTTTTAACTTAAACACTTGGTTACCATTAAAAATACTAGTAAAGCAGTAGTTGTATTAGAATCTAGTGCTCTCTAATAATAAAGAACAGCCCTAGTCTTAAATACTGACTACCCAATTCTAGTAAAATTTTTCAAAATTTTCAATTAAATGAATTCAAAATCATGTTTATACATATTTATGAACGATAAAACTATGTGTTAACACCGAAATTATTGTTACCTCGGAAAGGACATAAATTGAGAAACAAATCAAAATGTTAGAATTCATTTAAAATGGAATAGAGGACAATAAAAAGGAAAATAAAAGCCAAGTGTGGGAAATTTTACCAAGTTATTTAAAACATATATCACATATTTTTGTACAAATAACTGAAGATACTTTTGTTTTGGACTAATCTAAACAGTTTTACCCGATTTACTTTAATATATTTGAAAGAAAGATGGATCTACACGATGAATCAATTCCATCATTAAAAGGAAGTAAAGTCTTCCGAAAAAGAAACGAGCTTCTTGATTTAGGTCATGAAGTTGTCGTCCAGACCAGATGTAGATTGACGAAAAATCTAGAAAAGTTATCTCTAAAATCAAGCAGGAAATCCACGGACCTCAGCATCAAACAGGGTCGCCAAGTGATCAGACTTATCCTAACCATGAGAGGATCTGACTTGTAAAATGGGGAGGACGCTGTGCAAATTAGCTGGATAAGACTAATGAATCAGATCTCCAGAAAGGATAATCTCCTTAAGGATCAAAAATCAGCTTTTAAGCCTGATATTACTCAATCCTAGAGATTGACCTTAAAGATTGAGAATTACAAACTCAATGAATTCAATGATATCTAAACTCGAGCTTGAACGAGAAAATATTTTAATCAAAATTACAAACCGATTTGTTTTCTAAAAATCTATTTTTAATGCGTTCATTACCATTGAACGTAATATCCTAGGAATTCACCTGGAATTCATTAGGTCACCTGAACTAAATCGGGTGTCAACCGTAAGAACGGTGGTTGCATAGTATGGTCAAAGACAGGACCTTGTGCCAAACCGGAAAATTATAAGGGTGAGCTTTACTATTGCTCCTACCAAGGATAGTAATTGCATCTGACACGTTATAGACCATAGTTAAAAGCATGTCACAGGACATTGCCTTAACAGTTGCTTGTTCAACGCTTTCCTTTACAACCGGACAGTAGTTTATCGAAAGGTAATATACGGAGAAAGTATACTGGACGTGTTGCTTTCCTAATACAAGGTTAGCAAGTGGGTAACACAAAACCGCAAGTGTTGAGCTAAAATTTTCAAATCTGAAATCCACCAAACCCACAAAAACAATTTGCAAACACCGGTGAAGGGTTATTCCGGAAATTTTATCTAGGGTAAAAGCTAGATTTAATTTTCAAAAGATCAAATGTTTTCATAAAGATCCAATTTCCTAACGGATCTAAATTTTTATAGTCATGTGGGACTGTAAACCACAATGTTACTATCATTGTTCATACCGCCGTAATGAAATCACTGATGTACAAAGTGTGAAGAATAAAGAAGTGATTCTAGTATGTTTTTATTCAAGACTATATTGCTTGAGGACAAGTAATGCTCAAGTGTGGGAATATTTGATAATGCTAAAAACGAACATATATTTCATCGCATTATCTCTCAAGAAAGACAAGCTTTTAGTTGCAGTTGTCCTATTTACAAGGAATATTTGTTTAAAAATTAAAAGGTGAAGACAAAAGACAGATTCGACGAATTGAAGATACAAACGACCAAAAAGCTCCAAAGTACAAAGTACAATCAAATTGGTTCAAATTATTGATGAGAAACGTCTCAAAATTATAAGAGTACAAGACGCAAAACGCAAAGTACAAGATATTAAATTATACGAAAGGACGTTCGAAAATTCGGAACCGAGACATGAACCAGCTTTCAACGTACGACGCAACGGACCGAAAGTTACAAATTAATTATGTATATAAATATAATATAATATATAATTAATTTTATAAATTATATATTTATATTATATTTGTATAATAAAATCCGTCGGCAAGCTAGGAGCCAAACTTGTGTGAGCTGGATTCCACAGCTCCGCACTGGAGGAGCTTATAAAGGCAAAACCCACCGCACTCACGGAGCACACAAAAACAGTAATCTGCCTATAAAAGGCCATGCAATTCGACGGATTATTTACATCTTTTTCTTTCTCTCTATCATATGATATATATATATATATATATATATATATATATATTATATTTTAATTTTAATTTTAATTTTAATTTCTAATAATAAGGGTATGTTAGCGAATGTTGTAAGGGTGTAAGTCGAAATTATGTCCGTGTAACGCTACACTATTTTTAATCATTGTAAGTTATGTTCAACCTTTTTAATTTAATGTCTCGTAGCTAAGTTATAATTATGCTTATTTAAAACAAAGTAATCATGATGTTGGGCTAATTACTAAAATTGGGTAATTGGGCTTTGTACCATAATTGGGGTTTGGACAAAAGAACGACACTTGTGGAAATTAGACTATGGGCTATTAATGGGTTTTATATTTATTTAACTAAATGATAGTTTGTTAATTTTAATATAAAGATTTACAATTAGACGTACCTATAAATAACCATATACACTCGATCGGACACGATGGGCGGGATATTTATATGTACGAATAATCGTTCATTTAACCGGACACGGGAATGGATTAATAGTCTATGGAATTATTAAAACAGGGGTGAAATTATGTACAAGGACACTTGACATAATTGATAACAAAGTATTAAAACCTTGGGTTACACGCAGTCGATATCCTGGTGTAATTATTAAACAAAGTTTTAAAACCTTGTTACAGTTTAAGTCCCCAATTAGTTGGAATATTTGACTTCGGGTATAAGGATAATTTGACGAGGACACTCGCACTTTATATTTATGACTGATGGACTGTTATGGACAAAAACCAGACGGACATATTGAATAATCCAGGACAAAGAACAATTAACCCATGGGAATAAACTAAAATCAACATGTCAAACATCATGATTACGGAAGTTTAAATAAGCATAATTCCTTTATTTTCATATTTAATTGCACTTCTAATTATTGCACTTTTATTTATTGTTATTGTATTTAATTGCACTTTTATTTATTGTCATTGTATTTAATTGCACTTTTAATTTTCGTACTCTTTAATTATCGCACTTTTATTTTATCGCACTTTTATTTATCGCAATTTCATTATCGTTATTTACTTTACGCTTTAAATTAAGTCTTTTATTTATTTAATATTTTACATTAGGTTTTAACTGCGACTAAAGTTTTAAAAATCGACAAACCGGTCATTAAACGGTAAAAACCCCCTTTTTATAATAATAATATTACTTATATATATATATATATATATATATATATATATATATATATATATATATATATATATATATATATATATATATATATATATATATATATATATATATATATATATTTGTATTTTTATAAATTAAAACTAATATAGCATTAAGCTTGTTTAAGAGTATCCCTGTGAAACGAACCGGACTTACTAAAAACTACACTACTGTATGATTAGGTACACTGCCTATAAGTGTTGTAGCAAGGTTTAGGTATATCCATTCTATAAATAAATAAATATCTTGTGTAAAATTGTATCGTATTTAATAGTTTTTCCTAGTAAAATATAAGCAATTTCATATACACCTCTACGCACATCATGTTTACATTAAATCTAGTGGGAGCAAGTCGTCTTCTTGATTTTGTATGTTAATGACATACAACTCATTGGAAATAACATTCCAACTTGCAAGATGTCAAGTTTTGGCTTGGAAATGTTATTCCATGAAGAATCTTGGAGAAGCTAGTTTCTTAGAATCGGGATCTTCAGAATTAGATCAAAATGGCTTACTGGTTTGAATTAATGTACATATCTTATCTTGTAGAGATTTAGCATGCATACTCCAACCTTGGATTATTGCATGTTCAAAAGGGCATATCCTTGAGCAAGTCTCAAAGTCTTATCACACCTAATGAGATAAGACGAATAAAATGTATCCCATATGCTTCGGCTATATGATCCATTAGGTATGCCATGTTATGGACTAAAATGATTTCTCGTTATTTTTGAGTTTGACGAGTTGTTATCAACAAATTCTAGGTTAAGAACATTGGATGGTTGTTAAGAATATTCTCGTAACCCGTCCTAATCCATCTGGACGAATACATTACATTTGGTTACATCGCGAGGTACTTGACCTCTATATGATACATTTTACTAACATTGCATTCGTTTTTAAAACACTAACTTTCATTACATCGAAATTTGACTCCATGCGTACCATTTCATAATATATTCAACTATAATTGACTTAATAATAATCTCGAGGAACTCAATGACTCGAATGCAACGTCTTTTGAAATATGTCATGAATGACTCCAAGTAATATCTCTAAAACGAGCAAATGCACAGCGGAAGATTTCTATAATACCTGAGAATAAACATGCTTTCAAGTGTCAACCAAAAGGTTGGTGAGTTCATTAGTTTATCGTAATCATTCATTTCCATCATTTGAATAGACCACAAGATTTTCATTTTCATTTCTCATAAATAAACATCCCATACATAGAGATAAAAATCATTAATATGGATTGAACACCTGCAAATCGACATTAACAAGATGTATATAGAATATCCCCATCATTCCGGAAAAACCTTCGGACATGATAAATTCGAAGTACTAAAGCATCCGGTACTTTGGATGGAGCTCGTTGGGCCCGATAGATCTATCTTTAGGATTCACATCAATTAGGGTGTCTGTTCCCTAATTCTTAGATTACCAGACTAAAAGGGGGCATATTCGATTCGATAATCCAACCATAGAATGTAGTTTCGATTACTTATGTCTATTTCATAAAACATTTATAAAAGCAGCGCATGTATTCTCAGTCCCAAAAATATATATTGCAAAAGCATTTAAAAGGGGAGCAAATGAAACTCACTATACTATATTTTGTAGTAAAAATACGTATGACGACATTGAACGATGCAGGGTTGACCTCGGATTCACAAACCTATATCATTGATATATATTAACTCATAGAATCAAATAATTATATCCATTAATTATATAATATTTATATATTAGTGTTGTAATTATATATGAAAATTTATTCTAAATCTTAATTAAAGTATATATATTTTATTTACCTTTTATATCTTAAATTATATGTTATCTATATCTATCTTGTATACTTTAAATAAGTAATTTATAAAAAAAAAAAATTAATATAGTTTTATTAAGTATAAATTTTTTTTATATTACTAACTTTTATTGTAATAATAATAATATAGTTGTAATAATAATAATAATGATAATTTTTAGTAAAAATAATGATTTTAATAATAATGATAATTTCAGTTAATCATGATCTAATTATATTTTTACCAATATTCTTATTTTATCTTAACTATAATTGTGCATTAATCTTCTCGGTAGTAATTTATCTTATCTATGATCATAACCCTAACCATTTTTATCTTAATATTTCTTAACATAAATTATATTCATTTTTATTTTTATCATATAATTTTAAATTAATAATAATAACTTATAATAATAATAATAATAATAGTAATAATAATAATAATAATAATAATAATAATAATAATAATAATAATAATAATAATAATAATAATAATAATAATAATTAATAATAATAATAATAATAATAAAAATTTAAATGGTAAAGATAGTAATAAAAATTATACCCTTCTCATCATCATCATCAACTCGGATTATTGTCATCATTCGTAAACCGTTATTATCCTAACCATGATCACGTCCATAACCGTCTAACATCATCATTTTCGATTTCATCATAATCATAATTATAATATAATCATAATCAAAATCAAACCATCATCATCGTCATCATCATATCAACATCTAACATCATCTCATTCGACTTATCAACACAAATCATCATCGATTATCACATCCGTATCATCATCATAATGACACCATCATGTATCATTACCATAAGTATTTAACATCCTCGTCACCACTTCATTATGATCATCATTTTAATACATCATCATTATCATCTCGTTCATAATCATCTCCTAATTATCTCTATCCTTAATCAACACTTTAAAGTGTCATCCTTTACCTTGTATAAGAAACAAGAATGGCTGCCATGAAAGCCAAACTTTTACAGCCCACAACAAGAACATATAATTCGGCCCAACAACACAAAATAGTTTACTCAAAGACCGATTGTAGTTGGAGGTCCAAAAGGGAAAAAAAGAAACTCGGGCCAAGTGTATAACCGATCCACACAAAAAATAATGGGATTTCTTTTACAAACAGAAAAATAAAAGGAAAAGGAGGTAGCGTCACATGTGGGGATTTAAAGTAGACTAGATTATCATTCCCTTTTTGTGGTGGGTTTCTGTTAGGAAATTAGGAAACAGCAACAACAAATAAAAAACACAGCTGCAAAAAGTAACTTATCCCTTGTCCTTTCGTTAACCATAATTATTCTTCATCTTTTTGAAAACAGAAACATCAAGCAGCGGTAGTCGTGCAGCAACAGCTTTTGAGATAGAAATAAATCAGAGAGTAACGAAGGAAGACAGAAACATAAGCTGCAACAAATGCATTGGTCTGTTGCAGTGTTCGAACCAGAAAACAAAAGAACATGAGAGAGAAAGGAGAGAGAGAGAGATGGAGATGATGGTTGTCGAGTGTGTAAAACAGAAGGTGATCGGGTTGCATATTGGCTAATAACTAAAGGTGAATTATTTTGTTTGGATCCCGTCTGATGGAATTTGTAAAGGGGGGAGTGAGTACCGGTTCACTCGAATAGAACAGAAATATATCAATGCCAGTAGGGTGGTGAATGGGTTGCAATTCATGATAGTTTGGTGTTATTGTATTACGTTTATCAAATAATAATTAGTGGTAAACCGATGCAACGACAACAAAGGTTTCGGGTTTGGTTTTGTGGTGTTTGAGGGTGTTAGGAGGTGATGGAAGGTGGTGGTTTACATGAAGAGGAAGGGTGGTAAAAGTTCTTGATGATGGTGTCCGATGGTCTTGGTGGTGATGGTGTGCACTTACTTTCAACAACAAGCAGAGGCAATAACAAAAAATAGTCGCTACAGTGATCGATTTACATGAGGTGTACGGGTTGGTTTAATGGTAGTCGATAGAGATCTAGCTTGGTGATGGTTTGTGTATGGTGATTATAAGGTGATGGTTCTCAGTGATCTTGTTTCTAAATTAGCAACTGAAATAATCAAAAATAAAATGGCTTGAAGTGGTGGGAGGAGGTTGTTCATGGTGGTGGTGTTTCAAGGTGGGTTCACGATGGTGTTGTAATGGTTCTAGGGTGGCGGTGACTTGTTGGTAGTGGTGGCTCGTGATTGGCTTGTAATAGCTGATGGGTGAGGGTGTGGTTTAATCATAGAACAAGAAATAGATTGATAGTTTCGGTTGATATAAGTATACAAGTATATATTACCTATCTATGTTTATATATATATATATATATATATATATATATATATATATATATATATATATATATATATATATATATATATATATATATATATATATATATATATATTATATAGAGAAAGTAAATATGGTAGAAAACAAACACAGTGGCCAACTAATTATATGCATAGTAATCCTGAATAGTTAGCAGCCTTAATTCTTGTATATATATGCCGACACTTTTCACGGACTGTTTATCGTGCGAAATCAGTGGCGGATAAAAGTGTTCAGAAAAATCCCATATTTTTAAATTAACTTTATTTATTTATTTTGGTCATTATGGTATAAAATTCGATCATTAATTTATTAAATAAAAATTACATCAACTATCCCTCTCATTTATGGGTAAAATATAAAAAGTGTTAAAACTTAAAAAATAGTTCATAAATACATTTTTAATAAGCCTAAAATTTATAGAACTCATTTTCGTATCACCGTTTATTTTAAAATTACATAAGTTTGAATTTAACTTGCTTAATATCAATCGAAACATCAAATGAGTAATACAATCGATTAACCCTACCGATTGAGGGGCTATTGGATTTCTTTTATTTTGGGCTCCGGTTCTTACTGAATTGGATTACAACTTGTTTGAGGAATGTTCAACCCATTAAACATTGTTAGCAAGCTTGGATTTTTGGGTTGGGCCGTGTAAATTAATAAAGGAGAAACAAAGAAAAATAATAATACGGGTGATATATTTATGGGACTGGATTATAACAGAAAAATTCGAATGGATCAGATGGTTAGGAATTCTTTATAAGATACGGGAGAGATACGGGAGGTCGTGGGTTCGAGCCCCTGGATGGGCAATCTTTTTGTTACTGAATTCTTAAAGGTAGCAAACTAATTATCTTTATTATTATTATTTATTATTATTATCATTTATTATTATTATTATTATTATTATTATTATTATTATTATTATTATTATTATTATTATTATTATTATTATTATTATTATTATTATTATTTTCGCTAGTAATATTATTCAATGTTATCATTATTCTAATTATTATTAAGATTAAAGCTATGATAACTATAAAAATAATAAGTTTTATTATTAGGATTACCAATTGTAATAAGGTTGTTATAATTATTATTATTATCAGATATTAAGTATTAATATCAAAAATTATTATTTTTATCACCTTTATTATTAAATTCTTCATTATATTAAAAACTACTAATATTATCATTATTAGTATTGTTATTGTAATGACCTTGGATTTTCCAACGTTTATTTATTAATAATTGTTATTATTAATACTTGTGATTTAACGAATGTATGTTATTACATTTACTTGTTGCCATGATTAACCGTACTTGACTTTTAAATGCCCGAAACGTCTTTGTGACACACGAAACTTACACGAATAATATTTTCAGATATTATTTACATTCATGATTAGTTGTATTAATCATTTTAATTAACTATGATTATTAGTTAGTTACATGGGCTTTAATTGGATTAATTTGTAAATTAATGGAACTTGGGCTTGGATTAGTGTTGTTGGGCTTATGAGCCCACCCTACATATGTTAATGGATTACTTAGCCCATTCTTTCATGTAAGTAGCATCATTAAGTTACAACTAGTTGGTTTAAGTCACATTGGAATCTAGTTACTTGTTCTCCCCATGTAAACACCTCCATTAACCAACTTTTTAAGACTTTACCATGCATGGACTAGTGAGTAAACTCCTACTCCCTCCCCCACACAAAACCGTCAGCCTAGGCTTGTTACAAGGAGAGTTTTGTTTCAATTTTTCATTACTTCATTCACTAGAATTCTCTCATTTACACTTACACATTTACTTCTCATTTTCTCTCAAACATTTTCTCTATTTTCTCTCATCTTGTAAGTAACTTGAAACAAATATTTCTCTTCTTTTTCTTGTCACAAAACCGTGGCCTAGATCCTCCATCATCATCATCATTCTTTTGTTTGTTATTACTTATCTTTGACTATGGTTACTTACTTGTAGTCATTTACTTACTAGTTTTCAAGAACCAAACTTGTTAGTTTGTTCTTCATTTATCTTGTATTTACAAGAACACACAAGAACATAAACTTTCTAGTTTATGTTCGACACTTAATATGTTAAAAGATTTTAAGTTCATGGTTGTAGAATCATTACTTGTAAGTCATGTTTGTAAACTTAAAGTTTACATTCTTAAAGATCAAACTTTGGTTTGAATCTTTAAAGTATGAACAACCCATGAACTAGTTACTTGTTTACTTAGTTTATTTCTTTATATTATGCACTTTAATTTCATGTTTGTTGGTTGTTATTGGTCAAGTGTTACTAGTTAAGTTTGATCTCATTAATCTTGAATTAAAAGTTAACTTTGAAAGTTCAAGAACATGTAAGTAAGCCTTCTTTATTTATAACTTGGTACACTTATGTTATTTTGGGTCTAGGATCTTCAAGATCTAACTAAGAACTATGTTCTACAACTTAAGATCTTGATTTCATAAGTTCACTTTCAAGTTTGTAACTTATTATTAGTTTTAAAGTTCATGTATGTGTTAGATCTAAGACCTTGATGTAACTTTGGTTCATCAAACTTCATACAACTCTTAAGTGAGTTGTGCTCCATGTCTTAGACTTACACTTATGTCATAATAGTCAAAACTTGGTTAATATTACTTTTATAGTTCATGTATGTGTTACATCTAAGACTTTGATGTAACCTTGGTTCATCAAAACACTTGCAACACTTAAGTGAGTTGTGCTTCATGTCTTAGACTTACACTTAGGTTATTATGGTCAAACCTTAGTGAAAATGATGCAAACACATCAACGAGTTGTACACTTGAAGCTATATGCATCAAGGATGAGAACCATGATAAGCATCGAGCACCAAGAACCACCGGAAACTACTGACCCTACTGTTTTACTGTTTCTGTGTCTGACCCGTACGACCTGGTCTACTGTAATTAAAATTTTCAAATAGCTCTGTTCGAGTAGATAACTTTTCATATAGGACTCGTCTTAATCCGAGTTACGGTTTAGGATTTATGGCCCTCCGTTCGTCACTAGGTCTTTTAACGTTGTGCTGAAAAAATTCTGACCTACTCGTACTTAGACCGCCGCCACGGTCAAACGAAGACGAGTTTGCTTCTGTAATTTTTACCACAACTAAAGGACTCATATACAGAGCCATGGCCACTGGTCTCACATTATTTCAGTAGGTATAGAGGCCGTGGTGACTGACCGAACTCAGCCTTTGTTTTAAACTCTTTTCATAAACGAAACTTACTTTACGCCTTTTATTGATGATGAATGATGATGACCCTTAAGACCTTATTTACATACTTTTAAACCTATTCGGACGATTTACTGACTTAGTACTATTTGACTTAGGTTGAGGACCCGTTTGAACAACCTACACACTTGCTTATTTCCCGAGTCATACTTTACCGCTACTTTATCATTGTGAGTTATAGCATTCCCTTTTTACTTTAACTTATTTTGGGAACTGAGAATACATGCGGATTTTATGTTTTACATACTAGGCACGAGTACTTAAACTTATATATGTGTGGGTTATACAACGGCATAAACATTCCCTTTAGCTCGGTAACGTTTAGTCTTTGGTTTTTGAACCGGTGAACGCAAATCTTAGATATAGATCCATAGGGTTTGACATCCCCACTCGGGCTAGTAGCGCTAGCATTTAATGAGTGTTTAATATTTTGTAAACATACGCACTTGCCAAGTGTACTTTCAGGGGGTATAAACGTTAAGTTAGTTACCAAGTGCCCACGGTTAACATATACTTTATCATACTGTTTTGAAACGCTCTTTGTAGCACTGAAATCTCGTGGCCTACCTTACATACTGTTATACTTAAACTATAGCTCACCAACCTTTGTGTTGACATTTTTAAGCATGTTTTTCTCAGGTGCTTAAGGTTGCTTCCGCTGTGTACTAGTCTTGCCGTAGACACCCGCTGCTCTAGTGTTATCACCACATGAACTATTTATCTTGCATTCAAACTTTAATACATTTGAAACTATATTTTGTAACGACCTAAGGGTCACATACATTTATTCATGCTTGCTATTCGTAGAAGCATACTGTTGGTGTAAAACATTTGATGTCGATTATGACGTCACCTTTCTATCGTGAATGCAACTTCTTTTTTTACAGCATATAGTACTTTTGATTGCATGCTACTTCTGTACGATTCGTTATTATTGCCATGCTACTTATTGTTATACATGATTTAAACTGTTGGCCTAATACGTGCTTGCTTTATGAATTACTGACATGGAAAAATTTATTTTTCCTTGTTCAGATGTCGGATACTCCACCTGCTATCATTTTGGGCAGTTCTGACTCGTCAGCCACCCAACCTGCTGCTGCTGCCGACACACCGATCCCGCTACCCACGAGTGACCCCAGCGCTTCATCTTCCGAGACTAGCAGCCAGGCGCCTGCCCCAGTGGTTACTTTTAGCGGAGCCCAGGACCCTTCGGAGATTCCAGCTCCATCTGACCCCGGACCCTCAGGATCACAGCCCCGCTCCGGTGAGATTGTGATTCCCGTGGAGTTCGGGGAAGGTCCTTTCCGTAACCGGTATCGCCAATGGTGCCGACGCGCCTCTGATGGACGTCTTATTCTGATCGGACCCGCTAGGTACAGACAGATGATGGCCACTCAAGGACGGCCAGTTCAACCACCCGTACAGCCACCACATGATTCGGACGACCCGTCATCCACTGATGCTTCATCCGACGACACCTCCTCAGACGACTCCAGAGATGATGAGGACCCTGCTGATGTACCTATACGGGCACCCTCCACCCCACTGAAGAAGAGGTACCATTTTGATGGCACCGTCATTCCAGGGGTGAATGGAGGTTGTGCTTTCACTGATGCATTTGGTCGGCGTCGTAGGGTTACTGCTCGTAAGCGGCTTGTATCGTACCCTGCCGGCCCATAAGTGCGTAAGGCACCCCGTTACGTACTGAATATTTCTGGAGCCAGAACATCTGCACCCCGTTATGTAATGTCTGCACCACCGGCTCCACCTGCACCACCTGCACCACCTGCACCGCCAGCACCGCCTGCCCCACCATCTCCCACTGTCGAGGAATTGACAAGGGAGGTGGAGATCCTCCGAGCTCGAGTTGCTGAGCTAGAAGACCAGATGGCCCATGTTATGGTCATCCTTCACCTACCTTCACCGTAGGGCTTTTGTATTTAGATTTCATTATGTAATCTAGTTGTATTTTTATGTTTCACTTATGTATTGTACGGACTTATTCAGATCTATGAAACTTATTATTATTAATGAATAGAACTTTGCGTTATTTAATTCTTGCACGATGTTCTATTTACATTACTGTATGATGATTCTGTGCTATTTGTACCTAGATGCGTTATTTAATAACATGTAATGTTTTGATTCCATGTTGGTTACTATATACTGTATTATTACTATTTGAATTCTGGATTTTGACTTGAGTCAAAATTTTTGTTTAGAACATCATGGCCAACGGACGATCAACACCTACCACTGCCCAAATCGAAGAGATGATTGCCGAAAGGGTAGCCACAGCCATTGCAGAAATGCAACCCCAAGCTCCACCGCCACCGCCACCACCACCGGTTATTCAACCCATTCGTAATGGGTGTACTTACAAGGAATTCCAGAGCTGTAAACCACATAACTTCAGCAGCACTGAGGGACCGGTTGGTCTCACGAGATGGTTCGAGAAACTTGAATCAGTATTCCGAGTTAGCAACTGTTCGGAGGACAACAAAACCAAATTTGCTTCTTGCACACTGTCTGACGGCGCGCTCACGTGGTGGAACACAATGGCACAGGCACAAGGCATTGATGAGGCGTATGCTACACCATGGGAAGAATTTAAGTGTGCCATGATTGAGGAGTATTATCCGAGAACCGAGATACAAAAGATGGAAATGGAGTTCATGCAGTTAAAGGCCGTTGGGAACGACCTTGATGGTTACAACAGGAGATTTTTGGAACTAGCCCTGATGTGTCCGACAATGGTCACCCCGGAATTCAAGCGAATGGAAAGGTACTTCTGAGGGGACTCCCTAAGTCCATCAAGGGAAATGTCACCTCGTCCAAGCCACCGAATGTTCCCGAAACGATGCGCATGGCGCATACTTTAATGAATCAAATAACCATCGATGAACCGGAGAAAACTAATTCTGAAGCGGGTACTAGTGAGAAGCACAAATGGGATAACAACAGGGGACGGACCTATGAACAGAACCCGGCGAAATGACATGAGGGTTTCAGAGGAAACAACAACGGTGGAAACCCCAATCCGAACACCAACTCAAACCCGAACTACAAAGGAACCTTACCACAATGCAAGCGGTGCTACAAGCACCATACTGGATATTGTAAGGTTATTTGCGAAAAGTGCCAACGGACTGGGCATATCGGGAAAGACTGCAAGGTCACCACTTTGAATGGGAAGCCGAACCCCACAGGGCCGAGGAAGTGTTACGAATGCGGACAGACAGGCCATTTCAAAAATGCGTGTCCAAATAAGCGAAAAGATGGTGGACCACCCCGTGGTAGAGCTTTCAACGTTAATGCAAGGGATGCACGCGAGAATCCCGACTTGGTGACAGGTATATTCACTATCAACAATCTTTTAGCTTCTGTCTTGTTTGATACTGGTGCGGATAGAAGTTATGTATGTAGACATTTTTGCTATAAGATTAATTGGTCATTAGTCCCGTTAAAAGAGAGTATGCTTGTCGAGGTCGCCAATGGAAAACTTGAGAAAGTTGACCATATTAGTCGAGGAGCTATTATCAACATAGCTGGTGTAGATTTCAAGATTGATTTGATACCCATCAAACTGGGAAGTTTTGACGTGATCGTTGGTATGGATTGTTTGAGCAAGATAAGGGCCGATATTATTTGTGGAGACAAAGCTCTTCGTATACCACACGGAGACAGTGAGCCACTGATCATCTACGAAGAGAGATGTACCTCGAAGTTGAACCTCATTAGTTGCATGAAAGCGCAAAAGATCATGAAGAAGGGACGTCTTGCTGTCCTAGCGCATGTGAAAACAGTAGAAACCGAGGTGAAGAGTGTGAACGACGTTCGAATTGTGAACGAATTCTCCGATGTCTTCCCTGAAGAATTGCCTGGATTACCGCCGCCAAGAGCAGTAGAGTTTCAGATTGATTTAGTGCCAGGAGCAGCACTTGTAGCTCGCGCACCTTATAGACTCGCACCTTCCGAGATGCAAGAATTACAGAGCCAACTACAAGAACTGTTAGATCGAGGATTTATCCAACGCCTTGGGGCGCACCTGTGTTGTTTGTGAAGAAGAATGATGGATCCTTCCTTATGTGTATCGACTACCGTGAACTCAACAAATTGACAATCAAGAATCGGTATCCTCTTCCCCGCATTGACGATCTTTTTGACCAACTACAAGGATTGAGTGTTTACTCTAAGATCGATTTGCGATCCGGTTATCACCAGTTGAGGGTGAAGGAAAGTGACGTGATGAAAACTGCATTCAGAATCCATTATGGTCATTATGAGTTTCTCGTGATGCCATTCGGATTGACCAACGCACCTACCGTATTCATGGACCTTATGAATCGTGTCTGCAAGCCATACCTGGATAAGTTTGTTATCGTCTTCATAGATGATATCCTCATCTACTCTAAGAGCGAAGAAGAGCATGAGCAACACCTCCGACTAGTACTTGAACTCCTGAGACAAGAGCAACTTTACGCCAAATTCTCCAAGTGTGAATTTTGGTTGAAGGAAGTACAATTTCTGGGACATGTTGTGAGCGACCAGGGTATCAAAGTTGATCCCGCCATAATTGAAGCTATCAGAAAGTGGGAGACCCCCACTACTCCTACGCATATTTGCCAATTCCTAGGTCTCGCCGGTTATTACCGAAGGTTTATCGAAGGTTTCTCTCTGATTGCGCGTCCTTTGACCGCGCTGACTCACAAAGGGAAGAAGTTCATTTGGGAACCCGCACACGAATCAGCATTCCAAACTTTGAAGAAGAAGTTAACTACCGCACCTATCCTATCACTTCCTGAGGGCAGTGACGACCTTATTGTTTATTGTGATGCATCGAAGAGTGGTTTTGGTTGTGTACTGATGCAATGATCAAAGGTTATTACCTATGCTTCCCGTCAACTGAAGATTCACAAATGGAACTACATTACTCACAATCTCGAACTTGGAGCCGTTGTCTTCGCGCTTAAATTGTGGAGACACTATATTTATGGAACTAAGAGCACTATTTTCACTGATCACAAGAGTCTCCAGCACATCTTTGATCAGAAACAACTGAATATGAGACAGCGTTGATGGATCGAGACGCTCAACGACTATGATTTTGAACTTCGCTATCACCCTGGCAAGGCCAATGTTGTAGCTGACGCTTTAAGCCGAAAGGAGAGGATGGCACCTCTTCGTGTTAGGGCTCTGAACATCACCATCCATTCGAACCTCAACAGCCAGATCAGAGTAGCCCAAGATGAGGCTCTCAAGAAGTAGAATATAACTCATGAACATTTGAACATACTTGTCTCTCGATTCGAGGTTAGGGAGTCTGGACTCCGATGTTATTCCGGAAGAATTTGGGTACCTTGTTATGGAGATCTACGGAACCTTATACTTGATGAAGCACACAAATCGAGATATTCGATTCACCCCGGTGCGGGCAAGATGTACCACGACCTTAAAGAACAGTATTGGTGGCCGAATCTTAAGAAAGACGTTGCGACTTATGTTGGTAAGTGTTTGAATTGCTCGAAGGTTAAAGCCGAGCATCAGAGACCTTTTGGGTTACTTCAACAACTGGAAATCCCACAATGGAAGTGGGAAAGGATAACGATGGATTTCATCACCAAGCTACCAAAGACGGGGGGCGGATGCGATACCATCTGGGTTATCGTTGACCGCCTTACCAAATCTGCACACTTTCTAGTGATGAAGGAAACCGATACAATGGAGAGACTTGCTCAATTATACATCAAAGAGGTTGTATCTCGTCATGGTGTACCTTTATCGATCATCTCAGATCGCGACCCCCGTTTTGCTTCTAGATTCTGACGTTCTTTGCAAGAAGCCATGGGAACCCGTCTCGACATGAGTACTGCTTATCATCCACAGACCGACAGGCAAAGTGAATGAACGATTCAGACGTTGGAAGACATGTTGCGTGTATGTGTCATTAATTTCGGAAAGACCTGGGAAAGGCATTTGCCGCTAGCCGAATTCTCGTACAACAACAGTTATCACTCGAGCATTAATGCCGCACCTTTTGAAGCGTTGTATGGCCGTAAGTGCCGATCTCCTATTTGTTGGGCCGAAGTAGGCGAAAAGCAAATCACCGGACCCAAGGTAGTCCATGAAACAATGGAGAAGATTGCTCAGATTCAAGCTAGACTTAAGACTCCTGCGATCATCAAAAGAGTTATGCCAATCTTAAACATAAAGACTTTGAATTCAACGTTGGTGATCGTGTAATGTTGAAGGTTGCACCTTGGAAGGGTGTGATTCGCTTTGGAAAACACGGAAAGTTAAACCCGCGATACATTGGTCCTTTTGAAATCTTGGAACATGTTAGACCTGTTGCTTACCGTTTGGATCTTCCAGCTCAATTGAGCTCAGTTCATCCTACCTTCCACGTGTCAAACTTGAAGAAGTGTCTTGCTGCACCCGAACTTATCATACCACTTGAGGAACTTACGATTGACGACAAACTACACTTTGTGGAAGAACCTATTGAGATTATGGACCGTGAGGTCAAAACTTTGAAATGCAACAAGATTCCGATCGTCCAAGTACGAGGGAATGCCAAACGAGGACCTGAGTTTACTTGGGAACGAGAGGATCAAATGATGCAGAAGTATCCTCACCTTTTCCCGACTCCTCCATCTACCTTAGCTTAAAATTTCGCGATGAAATTTTCTTTAACAGGTGGGTAATGTAACGACCTTGGATTTTCCAACGTTTATTTATTAATAATTATTATTATTAATACTTGTGATTTAACGAATGTATTTTATTACATTTACTTGTTGCCATGATTAACCGTACTTGACTTTTAAATGCTCGAAACGTCTTTGTGACACACGAAACTTATACGAATAATATTTTCAGATATTATTTACATTCATGATTAGTTTTATTAATCATTTTAATTAACTATGGTTATTAGTTAGTTACATGGGCTTTAATTGGATTAATTTGTAAATTAATGGAACTTGGGCTTGGATTAGTGTTGTTGGGCTTATGAGCCCACCCTACATATGTTAATGGATTACTTAGCCCATTCTTTCATGTAAGTAGCATCATTAAGTTACAACTAGTTGGTTTAAGTCACATTGGAATCTAGTTGCTTTTTCTCCCCATGTAAACACCTCCATTAACCAACTTTGTAAGACTCTACCATGCATGGACTTGTGAGTAAACTCCTCCTCCCTCCCCCACACAAAATCATCAGCCTAGGCTTGTTACAAGGAGAGTTTTGTTTCAATTTTTCACTACTTCATTCCCTAGAATTCTCTCATTTACACTTACACATTTACTTCTCATTTTCTCTCAAACATTTTCTCTCTTTTCTCTCATCTTGTAAGTAACTTGAAACAAATATTTCTCTTCTTTTTCTTGTCACAAAACCGTGGCCTAGATCCTCCATCATCATCATTTTGTTGTTTGATATTACTTATCTTTGATTATGGTTACTTACTTGTAGTCATTTACTTACTAGTTTTCAAGAACCAAACTTGTTAGTTTGTTCTTCATTTATCTTGTATTTACAAGAACACACAAGAACATAAACTTTCTAGTTTATGTTCTACACTTAATATGTTAAAAGATTTTAAGTTCATGGTTGTAGAATCATTACTTGTAAGTCATGTTTGTAAACTTAAAGTTTACATTCTTAAAGATCAAACTTTGGTTTGAATCTTTAAAGTATGAACAACCCATGAACTAGTTACTTGTTTACTTAGTTTATTTCTTTATATTATGCACTTTAATTTCATGTTTGTTGGTTGTTATTGGTTAAGTGTTACTAGTTAAGTTTGATCTCATTAATCTTGAATTAAAAGTTAACTTTGAAAGTTCAAGAACATGTAAGTAAGACTTCTTTATTTATAACTTGGTACACTTATGTTAGATCTAGACTTTTGGGTCTAAGATCTTCAAGATCTAACTAAGAACTATGTTCTACAACTTAAGATCTTGATTTCATAAGTTCACTTTCAACTTTGTAACTTATTATTAGTTTTAAAGTTCATGTATGTGTTAGATCTAAGACCTTGATGTAACTTTGGTTCATCAAACTTCATACAACTCTTAAGTGAGTTGTGCTACATATCTTAGACTTACACTTGTGTCAGAATAGTCAAAACTGGGTTAATATTACTTTTATAGTTCATGTATGTGTTACATCTAAGACTTTGATGTAACCTTGGTTCATCAAAACACTTGCAACACTTAAGTGAGTTGTGCTTCATGTCTTAGACTTACACTTGGGTTATGATGGTCAAACCTTGGTGAAAATGATGCAAACACATCAACGAGTTGTACACTTGAAGCTATATGCATCAAGGATGAGAACCATGATAAGCATCGAGCACCAAGAACCACCGGAAACTACTGACCCTACTGTTTTACTGTCTCTGTGTCTGACCCGTACCACATGGTCTACTGTAATTATGATTTTCAAATAGCTCTGTTTGAGTAGATAACTTTTCATATAGGACTCGTCTTAATCCGAGTTACGGTTTAGGATTTATGGCCCTCCGTTCGTCACTATGTCTTTTAACGTTGTGCTGAAAATTCTGACCTACTCGCACTTAGACCGCCGCCACGGTCAAACGAAGATGAGTTTGCTTCTGTAATTTTTAGCACAACTAAAGGACTCACATACGGAGCCAGGGCCACTGGTCTCACCTTATTTCAGTAGGTATAGAGGCCGTGGTGACTGACAGAACTCAGCCTTTGTTTTAAACTCTTTTCATAAACGAAACTTACTTTACGCCTTTTGTTGATGATGAATGATGATGACCCTTAAGACCTTATTTACATACTTTTAAACATATTCAGACGATTTGCTAACTTCATACTATTTGACTTAGGTTGAGGACCCATTTGGACAACCTACACACTTGCTTATTTCCCGAGTCATACTTTACCGCTGCTTTATCATTGTGAGTTATAGCATTCCCTTTTTACTTTAACTTATTTTGGGAACTGAGAATACATGCGGATTTTATGTTTTACATACTAGGCACGAGTACTTAAACTTATATATGTGTGGGTTATACAACGGCATAAACATTCCCTTTAGCTCGTTAACGTTTAGTCATTGGTTTTTGAACCGGTGAACGCGAATCTTAGATATGGATCCATAGGGTTTGACATCCCCACTCGGGCTAGTAGCGCTAGTATTTAATGAGTGTTTAATATTTCGTAAACATACGCACTTGCCAAGTGTACTTTCAGGGGGTATAAACGTTAAGTTAGTTACCAAGTGCCCACGGTTAACATATACTTTATCATACTATTTTGAAACGCTCTTTGTAGCACTGAAATCTCGTGGCCTACCTTACATACTGTTATACTTAAACTATAGCTCACCAACCTTTGTGTTGACGTTTTTAAGCATGTTTTTCTCAGGTGCTTAAGGTTGCTTCCGCTGTGTACTAGTCTTGCCGTAGACACCCACTGCTCTAGTGTTATCACTGCATGAACTGTTTATCTTGCAATCAAACTTTAATACATTTGAAACTATGTTTTGTAACGACCTAAGGGTCACATATATTTATTCATGCTTGCTATTCGTAGAAGCATACTGTTGGTGTAAAACATTTGATGTCGATTATGACGTCACCTTTCTATCGTGAATGCAACTTCTTTTATTACAGCATATAGTACTTAACCTTGTAATGATCCTATTGTTGATGATTCGTACACGATGGTTTTGTACGGGGCATCACAGTTATTATTAAGAACTATTATTTTTACAACTATATTATTATTTAAAGAATCATTATTAGAAAAACTATCATGTTTCATTGTTATATCTAAGTATTAGTATAATCATTTTTACTTTAACAGTATTATAATTATTAATCTTACAACTCAAAAGAGATTTATATATATAAAAGTATAATACATACTATATTTTATTATGAAGCATTATTAATTAAAATAATAACTAAATTACATTTAGTACATAAAATATTATAAGATGTTATAAATAATAATATTAACACATATAGAAATATAAATATTAATTTTAAAATATTATATATATAAAATAATAAGTTACAATTTAATAATATATTATAATACGTAAAATATACAATTTTGTTAGATTACAATTATATGTGTTAATATACATACAAATGATATAGGTTCGTGAATCCGAGGCCAACCCTGCATTTATTCAATATCGTCATATGTATTTTTACTACAAAATACATTAGGTGAGTTTCATTTGCCCCTTTTTACTCTTTACATTTTTGGACTGAGAATACATGCAAATGCTTTATTAACTGTTTTACAATATTTATATGCGTGAGTTTCATTAATCTCTTTTTAAATGCGTTTGCAATATATATTTTTGGGACTGAGAATACATGCGCTGCTTTTATAACTGTTTTACGAAATAGACACAATTAGTTGAAACTACATTATATGGTTGAATGATCGAAATCGGATATGCCCCTTTTTAGTCTGGTAATCTAAGAATTAGGGAACAGACACCCTAATTGACACGAATCCTAAAGATAGATCTATCGGTCCCAACAAGCCCCGTTCAAAGTACCGGATGCTTTAGTACTTCAAAATTTATATCATTTCCGAAGGAGTATCCCGGAATGATGGGGATATTCTTATATGCATATTGTGAATGTCGGTTACCAGGTGTTCAATCCATATGAATGATATTTTTTGTCTCTATGCATGGGATGTATGTTTATGAGAAATGGAAATATGAAATCTTATGGTCTATTAAAATGATGGAAACTATTGTTTATGTTAAACTAATGAACTCACCAACCTTTTGGTTGACACTTGAAAGCATGTTTATTCTCAGGTACGAAAGAAATCTTCCGGTGTGCATTTGTTCATTTTATAGATATTACTTGGAGTCATTCATGGCATATTTCAAAAGACGTTGCATTCGAGTCGTTGAGTTCATCAAGATTATTATCAAGTCAATTATAGTTGGATATATTATGAAATGGTATGCATGCCTGTCAACTTCCGATGTAATGAAAGATTGTCTTTTCAAAAATGAATGCAATGTTTGTAAAATGTATCATATAGAGGTCAAGTACCTCGCGATGTAATCAACTGTTGTGAATCGTTTATATTTAATATGGACTTCATCCGGATGGATTAGGACGGGTCTTCACAGTTGGTATCAGAGCTGGTATAACGCCGTCCATGTGTGGCGGGTTAGTCGTAAAGGAGGTTCTCACAGTGTTACCTGTGACGAAGCATTGGCTCTTACTCCTTGCGATCCCTTACGAGGGTTGGCAGTAGCCGAGAGGCAGGCCCTAAAATCAGTATCTGAGGTACACTCAGTGGTCACCAGGCGGTTAGCTGGGAAGGCACTGGGTGGGACGGTGGTTGTCCCCACTGTATTCACAGTTGGTATCAGAGCGGTGGTCTTAGCGAACCAGGTCTTGCATTAGTGAGTCTAACTGATAGTCGTTAGAATGCATTAGTGAGTCTGGACTTCGACCGTGTTTGCATGTCAAAAGTTTTGCTTATCATTTAGTGTCGAAAAATTAATTGCTTATCATTCTAAAAGTCTAGACACGTCTTACTGCCTCTACTGCATAGACAGTGTATAGATAAATCCATATCTTAGCGTATCTGTTATTGTTACCTTTGCCTGACAGTTTTCGTAGATTCTTCCGTAGTTTATGGGATTTTAGTATTATATATGCATATGTAAATTATGTATTGCAGGGTACTAATCTACATCCTATAATCTATTTCTTATCGAAAAGTCCTTCATCTGATCGTACGAGATGAATCCCTCAACCAGTTCGAATTCCTCGGATTCCGACAGCTATTTCGATATGGAGTTTCACCTATCAGTGTCACCGGAATGAATCAACCAATCAGTCATCCCCAATTTATCTGATGGGTTCGTAGTCGACTCAATCAATGGAGGCGTGAAAAAGGCGATCCCTTCCACCAACCGAATTTACCTCTTGGCATAGAACCTGAAGCACTTACCGGTGAACCAGTCCGAAATATCATTTTCACCCTCATTTCTTAAATATCTCATCATGATTACATAATATCTCAGATTCTAAACCTTATTCATTCGCTCGTTCCAACCGACAACCATCCCAGAATAATAAAAGAAGTCAACAAACTTCACGCTCAAAAAAAAAATTAAATAAATAAATAAATTTGGAGAATATGGTGAAAAATTTGCTAGCTTCAGCAACATCACCGGCACCAATATTACCATCATTAACAGCACCAGCATCATCAACAATCCATGCCTCAATATCACCATCTGTACTACAAGTATGATCTTCGTTCTACGTATCGTTCTACCTCATTTATCTTCGTTCGACATGGCGAATATGTAATTTTAGAGATTATTTATTCTAGTTCCAACCAAAAACTAAATGAGTTCAATATCATGTTAACTCATTAAATCCATGATTACATCTGAAGAAAATATATATGTATATATGTTTTCATAAAGATTGTAATTAAAAATTCTTTTGTACAAAATGTTAATGATGAAAATATTTTAACGGGTAGGTAATACCCGAGGAATATTTAGATTTCACATTAATAAGTTACACTGTATATTCTTCGAATCTGATTCAACAGTCATTTACTATCCTATTTACATCCATAGATATACATACCCGTTCACCGCAGAAAAACCAATTTCATTCAATTTCATATTTGAATTTTGACCTATCATAATTCAACAATTGGCATAATGAAGAAATAATGGACACAATAAAAATTGATTAGAAACAGACTAACTAACAATATAAAATTTTGTTAAGAAACCACGCTAACAAGATCCTAGCTAACTGTTCCTAGCTAACTGTTAATTCTGTATCACATTTTATTTTATCTCAATTTATTTATCGCAATTTATATTCTCGCAATTTTATTTATCGTTATTTAATTTCTGTTATTTACTTTACGCATTTTATTTATCGTCATTTAATTTCTGTATTTATTTTACGCACTTTAAATATCGGGACATGTATACAAGGTTTTGACATATCATATCGACGCATTTATATATATTATTTGGAATAACCATAGACACTCTATATGCAGTAATGATCGAGTTCTCTATACAGGGTTGAGGTTGATTCTACAATAATATATATAATTTGAGTTGTGATCAATTCTGAGACAAATACGGGTCACGATATGTATTAATTAATTCGAATATTATATATATTAAATTATATATGAATTGTTGAATTGCTAACTGTGGACTATCAATCGAGGACTACCAACATTGGACAATTAAAATGAATTAAAATATTAATTATAACATATGAAACTAAACAAATCTTCAAGTTTGCCACTTGATTTCACCCTAAAACCTCATTTGTATCTTGACGATTACAATCTGCGTCCAAACCTTTCGTAATTCTTGAAAACACCTCAATCGAGAGGATAAACCAACCGCATTTCATCTACGGAAGAAAAGATTGATGCATATAACTTTTCACCTGAGAAATTCTCGGCAACTGAGTAAACGTTTAAAACGTAACTATGCTAATTTCTTAGTGTTATTATTACCCAAAATAAGTTTGAAATCCCTTTCCAAATTAGCAAATTTTATCACAGCTCCAGCAAGTCAACTTTGACTTTTCGTTCGAAACAACCTTATTATAACCTTGATTTATATGTGTACTCTTTTATTGTTACCGGGGAACCTTTTATATCCCATCATATTACCAGTAGACGTACCAGTAACCTCGTTGCTCTTTGGTTTAAATCTCTCGGACAAATCACTATATTTGTCTATTGAAGTCTCATCATGTACTCATCTGCATCTTGTAACGAGAACTGACATACCAATTACCGGGAATCAGCAATCAGTACTTTGAAAACTCACAGCATATCTACAACAACAGTTATATGTATAACATTCATCTCTTAGAATTACGATCTTTCATCTGAAATCCTGAAAAGCACTCAGTCTACAAATCAATACTCTGAATGTTGAAAAAGCTGAATGAAGCAGCAGAAACAGTAGACAACCGTAAATGACCTTAACCATCCGAAGTTTGATGATAAAGAATGGAGTGTTAGGAACGCTCGATAGAAAATTTAGTACCAAAAAGCGGATTATGCGAAACTATGAAAGAAGCCGTGGACAAATCACAAAGAATAAGTTTGACTTCAAAGAATCCAAATGATTCTGTTTCTGATGAAATCTTTAACGAATACCTTGCTTCCGAATCTAAACCCTTACGAATAAATCTTCTTCATCATCCCTCAATATTAAAAATTCCAAGATATCATCGTATCTTTCATTATAAATATCCTCCATATTTCTGAAGATATGTTCAAAACTATTCTTATCTGAAATTAATAATCTCTTCGTGCTATCAGTTTTACATCATATAGAAACTGTTAGTTTCTATATTCTATTAACTTTCGAGTTTAAAATATGAATGTTTTTGAAGTAGTGTTGGGAACTGATGCATGAGTTAGTATAATATAATGACACTTGATCAACGTGCTTATATTACAGTAATTCATGCTGAGTTTCTAATGGAACGTGATGATTTACAGAACATACCGTCATCATGTGCCATTTACACGACTCTTGCATTCCACTCAATCTCTAAACATATTAAGAACATATCTTCTTGATAGTTCTATCTTTCGGATATTCTGGTAATTTACCAAATCAAGATCGTGCCATTACGATTTCCTTCTTAGAACATTAACTATGTTCATTTCAAAATCCATACCTACAAATTCCGGACCATTATTCGCTTGACTCGCGGACGGGAAGAGAAAACGAAAGCATGAAGCTCCAAAATATAATGGAGAATATAAATCCCGATAACAAACCCGAAACTATAAACCGTGTATATCAATGCGTATAGCAATATAAAGACACGGGAGAATGAAAAACACTATAACCCCAAGGTAATAGTAGAAGTAAACAGATTTTCTGGTGGAAGATTGAAAAGAAGGATGACGGAAATGATAATTGGGAAAATATTAGGGATTAGAACTGGACTAAGCATTTTCACAATCTTTTGGATGTATGAACTAAGAAAGAAAGTATAGGAATGGTGAGAATAATGGAACGAAGGAGTTTAATTTATAATGGAAATATCAGACAGAGTAATCGAGGCAGATCACCGTATTTAATTATAGAGACCTTAATCTCCTTATTGGCAGAAGAATCAAATCTCTCAGATTTTGAAGATTTATTTAAATCCCTTGAATTCCGGAATTCAACCCTCTACGTCAAAAGCTAAGACGCACCTTATTTTCTAAATTCAACCCTGACTCTGTCAAAAGTTAAGACGCACCTTAAATTCTAAAATCAACCGTGACTACGTCACCGGTTAAGACGAATCTCATTTACTCATTTCATTCTTTTGTGATAGTTTCACTCGTACTCTTCGAATAATCGAATTATCTTATCCATATTATTCAACAGTAATAAAACTCTATTTATCAGCTCATATTTGTCATGAAAACATTTTTATTGTTAGCCATGACTACCTCACTCAAATTTCGGGACGAAATTTCTTTAACGAGTAGGTACTGTAACGACCCGGGAATTTCCGACTAAATTTAAACTTGATCTTTATACGTTTTCCGATACGATAAGCAAAATCTGTAATGTTGAGTCTCGAAAGTTTTGAAATCTATATTCATGTAATCAAGTACCCTTTGACCATGCCTGTCGATTCACGAACATTTGTTTATAAATAAATATGATATATGGGTATAATTATTATATGAATATATATATATATATATATATATATATATATATATATATATATATATATATATATATATATATATATATATATATATATATATATATAATATTAAATATTCTATGATGTAATTAGATATTATAAATATTATATAATTATTAAATATTACAAAATTGATAATATATAATATCAATATAATTAAATGAAATTACAAGTTAAAATAAAATTTATTGTATTAACACTAATATCATTACTACTTTCATTATTATTAATATTTATATTATTATTATTATTGATGTAGTATAAATACTATTATAAGAATAATTAAAAGTTATAATGTAGTTATAATGTAAATATTATTAATTGTTATTATTAGTATAGTATTCATCATTATTATTATTATCATTCATAATATTATTGTCATTATTAGTAATTAAAAATTATCATTATTAGTATTAATAATATCATATGATTATTTGTCATTTATTATTAGTAGTATTGTTAAGTAATAGTATTATTAAAATATTACTATTAAAAATATTATTAGTATTATTAATATTAGTATTATTATTATTAATATATTACTTAATTATCACAAGTAAGAATTAGATATATATATATATATATATATATATATATATATATATATATACAAATATATAATTAATAAATATAAATACCTAAACATATATTGAATATAGATAATCTATATAAATAAATACAAATACAGATACAAAGATATATAAAATATAGATATAAAGATAAAGATATAATGATAGAAAGATATATACAGATTTATACACGTATAGATATATACGTAAACATAAATACAGAAATTTTGGTATTCTGTTTTCCATCATTTTCCAAAAACTGTAGGAGATTGATCTTTGTTATTTGGGCGTACAAATCAAGTCTAATATCTGCATAAGAAGCCAAAATCAGTTGCAGGTCTAAATCAAACTTTAACGTTTTCTTTTTTTGTTCATTCTTAAAGGAATAAATTATGTCGACATACTCTTGCTTTAAAACAGACGATGTACTCTGTGTTTTGAATAACAGCATTCAAATTATTATTACCATTATCAACCACAATCCCTAACCTTCTATGTTATTTTACCAACACAAGAACACCCATTCGAATTCAATCACCACAACTCGCAATCCATCACAAACTTCACCATTACATCTCCCCCGGTCACTTGGCCGCCACCATATCAACCACCCTCCTTCTTCGAAAAACCAAATCACCACTCCACTTTCAACAACCACCATCGAAGACCTGCTATTGCTGTTCTTCTGTTTCAGTTAAACGTCAAGAACAAACCACCATGAAACCATTTAAACCGAACCCATCGAAACATGTACACTATTACTGTTTCGATTGCTTATGTTATTCCTGAAACGACTACGATGATGATGATCATTGTATGATGACGACAAGGATTGTTATAGATGAAAAGTGAATTATGTAAAGATATTGAGAACTGAGTATTATACCTGTTTCTGTTCTGTCTTGAGACTATCACAAACCACCATCAAAACTGATGTTATTACCTTCTGTTTTCTTTCTGTTTCTGTTAGATTGCCGAGATCAAAAGCCAAAGCCAACCTTCATCAAATCAGTAACTATTATCGAGTGAGTAGTGAACTAAATAATGAGATCCAGTTTGATACTTTTTATTTAATTTTCTTCTTGCTGGCCGATAGGCTTTAAATAAAATAATCCCACTTGTTTCATACGCGTGCTATACACTCTGATACAATTCCTGCATCGATTAACCCTACCGATTGAGGGGCTATTGGATTTCTTTTATTTTGGGCTCCGGTTCTTACTGAATCGGATTACAACTTGTTTGAGGAATGTGCAGCCCATTAAACGTTGTTAGCAGGCTTGGATTTTTGGGTTGGTCCGTGTAAATTAATAAAGGAGAAACAAAGAAAAATAATAATACGGGTGATATATTTATGGGACGGGATTATAACAGAAAAATTCAAATGGATCAGATGGTTAGGAAGTCTTTATAAGATACGGGAGAGATACGGGAGGTCGTGGGTTCGAGCCCCTGGATGGGCAATCTTTTTGTTACTGAATTCTTAAAGGTAGCAAACTAATTATCTTTATTATTATTATTATTTATTATTATTATCATTTATTATTATTATTATTATTATTATTATTATTATTATTATTATTATTATTATTATTATTATTATTATTATTATTATTATTATTATTTTCGCTAGTAATATTATTCAATGTTATCATTATTCTAATTATTATTAAGATTAAAGCTATGATAACTATAACAATAATAAGTATTATTATTAGGATTACCAATTGTAATAAGGTTGTTATAATTATTATTATTATTATCATATATTAAGTATTAATATCAAAAATTATTATTTTTATCACCTTTATTATTAAATCCTTCATTATATTAAAAACTACTAATATTATCATTATTAGTATTGTTATTGTAACGACCTTGGATTTTCCAACGTTTATTTATTAATAATTGTTATTATTAATACTTGTGATTTAACGAATATATGTTATTACATTTACTTGTTGCCATGATTAACCGTACTTGACTTTTAAATGCCCGAAACGTCTTTGTGACACACGAAACTTACACGAATAATATTTTCAGATATTATTTACATTCATGATTAGTTTTATTAATCATTTTAATTTACTATGGTTATTAGTTAGTTACATGGGCTTTAATTGGATTAATTTGTAAATTAATGGAACTTGGGCTTGGATTAGTGTTGTTGGGCTTATGAGCCCACCCTACATATGTTAATGGATTACTTAGCCCATTCTTTCATGTAAGTAGCATCATTAAGTTACAACTAGTTGGTTTAAGTCACATTGGAATCTAGTTACTTGTTCTCCCCATGTAAACACCTCCATTAACCAACTTTGTAAGACTTTACCATGCATGGACTAGTGAGTAAACTCCTCCTCCCTCCCCCACACAAAACCGTCGGCCTAGGCTTGTTACAAGGAGAGTTTTGTTTCAATTTTTCATTACTTCATTCACTAGAATTCTCTCATTTACACTTACACATTTACTTCTCATTTTCTCTTAAACATTTTCTCTCTTTTCTCTCATCTTGTAAGTAACTTGAAACAAATATTTCCCTTCTTTTTCTTGTCACAAAACCGTGGCCTAGATCCTCCATCATCATCATTCTTTTGTTTGTTATTACTTATTGGTCAAGTGTTACTAGTTAACTTTGATCTCATTAATCTTCAATTAAAAGTTAACTTTGAAAGTTCAAGAACATGTAAGTAAGCCTTCTTTATTTATAACTTGGTACACTTATGTTAGATCTAGATTTTTGGGTCTAGGATCTTTAAGATCTAACTAAGAACTATGTTCTACAACTTAAGAACTTGATTTCATAAGTTCACTTTCAAGTTTGTAACTTATTATTAGTTTTAAAGTTCATGTATGTGTTAGATCTAAGACCTTGATGTAACTTTGGTTCATCAAACTTCATACAACTCTTAAGTGAGTTGTGCTACATGTCTTAGACTTACACTTGTGTCATAATAGTCAAAACTTGGTTAATATTACTTTTATAGTTCATGTATGTGTTACATCTAAGACTTTGATGTAACCTTGGTTCATCAAAACACTTGCAACACTTAAGTGAGTTGTGCTTCATGTCTTAGACTTACACTTGGGTTATGATGGTCAAATCTTGGTGAAAATGATGCAAACACATCAACAAGTTGTACACTTGAAGCTATATGCATCAAGGATGAGAACCATGATAAGCATCGAGCACCAAGAACCACATGAACCTACTGACCCTACTGTTTTACTGTTTCTGTGTCTGGCCTGTATGACCTGGGCTACTGTAATTATGATTTTCACATATATCTGTTCGATTATATAACTTTTCATATAGGACTTGTCTTAATCCGAGTTACGGTTTAGGATTTATGGCCCTCCGATCGTCACTATGTCTTTTAACGTTGTGCTGAAAATTCTGACCTACTCGTACTTAGACCGCCGCCATGGTCAAACAAAGACGAGTTTGCTTCTGTAATTTTTACCACAACTAAAGGATTCATATACAGATCCATGGCCACTGGTCTCACTTTATTTCAGTAGGTATAGAGGCCGTGGTGACTGACCGAACTCAGCCTTTGTTTTAAACTCTTTTCATAAACGAAACATACTTTACGCCTTTTGTTGATGATGAATGATGATGACCCTTAAGACCTTATTTACATACTTTTAAACCTATTCAGACGATTTACTGACTTAGTACTATTTGACTTAGGTTGAGGACCCGTTTGGACAACCTACACACTTTCTTATTTCCCGAGTCATACTTTACCGCTACTTTATCATTGTGAGTTATAGCATTCCCTTTTTGCTTTAACTTATTTTGGGAACTGAGAATACATGCAGATTTTATGTTTTACATACTAGGCACGAGTACTTAAACTTATATATGTGTGGGTTATACAACGGCATAAACATTCCCTTTAGCTCGGTAACGTTCTAGATATGGATCCATAGGGTTTGACATCCCCACTCGTTCTAGTAGCACTAGCATTTAACGAGTGTTTAATACTTCATAAACATACGCACTTACCAAGTGTACTTTCAGGGGGTATAAACGTTATGTTAGTTACCAAGTGCCCACGGTTAACATATACTTTATCATACTGTTTTGAAACGCTCTTTGTAGCACTGAAATCTCATGGCCTACCTTACATACTGTTATACTTAAACTATAGCTCACTAACCTTTGTGTTGACATTTTTAAACATGTTTTTCTCAGGTGCTTAAGGTTGCTTCCGCTGTGTACTAGTCTTGCCGTAGACACCCACTGCTCTAGTGTTATCACCGCATGAACTGTTTATCTTGCATTCAAACTTTAATACATTTGAAACTATGTTTTGTAACGACCTAAGGGTCACATACATTTATTCATGCTTGCTATTCGTAGAAGCATACTGTTGGTGCAAAACATTTGATGTTGATTATGACGTCACCTTTCTATCGTGAATGCAACTTCTTTTATTACAGCATATAGTACTTAACCTTGTAATGATCCTGTTGTTGATGATTCGTACACGATGGTTTTATACGGGGCATCACATTTGGTATCAGAGCATTGGTTGTAGGGAATTAGGCTGCATTAGTGAGTCTAAGACCGACCGAGAAGGATTCACTAATAGGACTAATCTACAACTTTCTAGTTTACTTGTTTTCACTGAACTTACTGTATGCTGCTGCTTACTTTTACTGTTATATACCGTATGCTATTACATGATTTCACTACTATATGATATTACTTGCTTTCGATTGCATGCTACTTATGTACGATTTGTTATTATTGCCATGCTACTTATTGCTATACATGATTTAAACTGTTGGCCTAATACGTGCTTGCTTTATGAATTACTGACATGGAAAAATTTATTTTTCCTTGTTCAGATGTCGGATACTACACCTGCTATCATTTTGGGCAGTTCTGACTCGTCAGCCACCCCACCTGCTGCTGCTGCCGACACCGATCCCGCTACCCACGAGTGACCCCGGCGCTTCATCTTCCGGGACTAGCAGCTAGGCGCCTGCCCCAGTGGTTACTTCTAGCGGAGCCCAGGACCCTTCGGAGATTCCAGCTCCATCTGCCCCCGGACCCTCAGGATCACAGCCCCGCTCCGGTGAGATTGTGATTCCCGCGGAGTTCGGGGAAGGTCCTTTCCGTAACCGGTATCGCCAATGGTGCCGAAGCGCCCCTGATGGACGTCTTATTCTGATCGGACCCGCTAGGTACAGACAGATGATGGCCGCTCAAGGACGGCCAGTTCAACCACCCGTACAGCCACCACATGATTCGGACGACCCGTCATCCACAGATGCTTCATCCGACGACACCTCCTCAGATGACTCCAGTGATGATGAGGACCCTGCTGATGTACCTATACATGCACCCTCCACCCCGCTGAAGAAGCGGTACCGTTTTGATGGCACCGTCATTCCAGGGGTGAATGGAGGTCGTGCTTTCACTGACGCATTTGGTCGGTGTCGTAGGGTTACTGCTCGTAAGCGGCTTGTGCCGTACCCTGCCGACCCACAAGTGCGTAAGGCACCCCGTTACGTACTGACTATTTCTGGATTCGGAACATCTGCACCCCATTATGTAATGTCTACACCACCGGTACCACCTGCACCACCTGCACCACCCGCATCGCCAGTACCGCCTGCCCCACCATCTCCCACTGTCGAGGAATTGACAAGGGAGGTGGAGATCCTCCGAGCTCGAGTTGCTGAGCTAGAGGACCAGATGGCCCATGTTATGGACATCCTTCACCCACCTTCACCGTAGGGCTTTTGTATTTAGATTTCATTATGTAATCTAGTTGTAGTTTTATGTTTCACTTATGTATTGTACGGACTTATTCAGATGTATGAAACTTATTATTATTAATGAATGGAACTTTGCATTATTTAATTCTTGCACGATGTTCTATTTACATTACTGTACGATGATTCTGTGGTATTTGTATCTAGATGCGTTATTTAATAACATGTAATGTTTTGATTCCATGTTGGTTACTATATACTGTATTATTACTATTTGAATACTGGATTTTGACTTGAGTCAAAATTTTTGTTTAGAACATCATGGCCAACGGACGATCAACACCTACCACTGCCCAAATCGAAGAGATGATTGCCGAAAGGGTAGCCGCAGCCATTGCGGAAATGCAACCCCAAGCTCCATCGCCACCGCCACCACCACCGGTTATTCAACCTATTCATAATGGGTATACTTACAAGGAATTCCAGAGCTGTAAACCACATAACTTCAGCAGCACTGAGGGACCGGTTGGTCTCACGAGATGGTTCGAGAAACTTGAATCAGTATTCCGAGTTAGCAACTGTTCGGAGGACAATAAAACTAAATTTGTTTCTTGCACGCTGTCTGACGGCGCGCTCACGTGGTGGAACACAATGGCACAGGCACAAGGCATTGATGAGGCGTATGCTACGCCATGGAAAGAATTTAAGTGTGCCATGATTTAGGAGTATTGTCTGAGAACCGAGATACAAAAGATGGAAATGGAGTTCATGCAGTTAAAGGCCGTTGGGAACGACCTTGATGGTTACAACAGGAGATTTTTGGAACTAGCCCTGATGTGTCCGACAATGGTCACCCCGGAATTCAAGCGAATGGAAAGGTACTTCTGGGGACTCCCTAAGTCCATCAAGGGAAATGTCACCTCGTCCAAGCCACCGAATGTTCCCGAAGCGATGCGGATGGTGCATACTTTAATGAATCAAATAACCATCGATGAACCAGAGAAAACTAAATCTGAAGCGGGTACTAGTGAGAAGCGCAAATGGGATAACAACAGGGGACGGACCTATGAACAGAACCCGGCGAAACGACATTAGGGTTTCAGAGGAAACAACAATGGTGGAAACCCCACTCCGAACACCAACTCAAACCCGAACTATAAAGGAACCTTACCACAATGCAAGCGGTGCTACAAGCACCATACTGGATATTGTAATGTTATTTGAGAAAAGTGCCAACGGACTGGGCATATCGGGAAAGACTGCAAGGTCACCACTTTGAATGGGAAGCCGAACCCCACAAGGCCGAGGAAGTGTTACGAATGCGGACAGACAGGCCATTTCAGAAATGCGTGTCCAAACAAGCAAAAAGACGGCGGACCACCTCGTGGTAGAGCTTTCAACGTTAATGCAAGGGATGCACGAGAGAATCCTGACTTGGTGACAGGTATATTCACTATCAACAATCTTTTAGCTTCTATCTTGTTTGATACTGGTGCGGATAGAAGTTATGTATGTAGACATTTTTGCGATAAGATTAACTGGTCATTAGTCCCGTTAAAAGAGAGTATGCTTGTCGAGGTCGCCAATGGAAAACTTGAGAAAGTTGACCATATTAGTCGAGGAGCTATTATCAACATACCTGGTGTAGATTTCAAGATTGATTTGATACCCATCAAACTGGGAAGTTTTGACGTGATCGTTGGTATGGATTGGTTGAGCAAGATAAGGGCCGATATTATTTGTGGAGACAAAGCTCTTCGTATACCACACGGAGACGGTGAGCCACTGATCATCTACGGAGAGAGATGTACCTCGAAGTTGAACCTCATTAGTTGCGTGAAAGCGTAAAAGATCATGAAGAAGGGACGTCTTGCTGTCCTAGCTGAAATGTCTCGTTCTTATTGATTAAAAACGTTCCATATTAATTGATTTCATTGCGAGGTTTTGACCTCTATATGAGACGTTTTTTAAAGACTTCATTCATTTTTAAAACAAACCATAACCTTTATTTCATAAATAAAGGTTTAAAAAGCTTTACATAGATTATCAAATAATGATAATCTAAAATATCCTGTTTACACACGACCATTACATAATGGTTTACAATACAAATATATTACATCGAAATCAGTTTCTTGAATGCAATTTTTACACAATATCATACAAACATGGACTCCAAATCTTGTCCTTATTTTAGTATGCAACAGCGGAAGCTCTTAGTATTCACCTGAAAATAAACATGCTTTAAACGTCAACAAAAATGTTGGTGAGTTATAGGTTTAACCTATATATATCAAATCATAACAATAGACCACAAGATTTCATATTTCAATACACATCCCATACATAGAGATAAAAATCATTCATATGGTGAACACCTGGTAACCGACATTAACAAGATGCATATATAAGAATATCCCCATCATTCCGGGACACCCTTCGGATATGATATAAATTTCGAAGTACTAAAGCATCCGGTACTTTGGATGGGACTTGTTGGGCCCAATAGATCTATCTTTAGGATTCGCGTCAATTAGGGTGTCTGTTCCCTAATTCTTAGATTACCAGACTTAATAAAAAGGGGCATATTCGATTTCGATAATTCAACCATAGAATGTAGTTTCACGTACTTGTGTCTATTTTGTAAATCATTTATAAAACCTGCATGTATTCTCATCCCAAAAATATTAGATTTTAAAAGTGGGACTATAACTCACTTTCACAGATTTTTACTTCGTCGGGAAGTAAGACTTGGCCACTGGTTGATTCACGAACCTATAACAATATATACATATATATCAAAGTATGTTCAAAATATATTTACAATACTTTTAATATATTTTGATGTTTTAAGTTTATTAAGTCAGCTGTCCTCGTTAGTAACCTACAACTAGTTGTCCACAGTTAGATGTACAGAAATAAATCGATAAATATTATCTTGAATCAATCCACGACCCAGTGTATACGTATCTCAGTATTGATCACAACTCAAACTATATATATATATTTTGGAATCAACCTCAACCCTGTATAGCTAACTCCAACATTCACATATAGAGTGTCTATGGTTGTTCCGCAATATATATATAGATGGGTCGACATGATAGGTCGAAACATTGTGTACGTGTCTATGGTATCTCAAGATTACATAATATACAATATAAGTTAATTAGGTTATGGTTGGAATAGATTTATTACTAACTTTCACGTAGGTAAAATGAGTAGTTTTTATCAATCTTGTTTTACTCGTCATTTCTTCGTTTCTAATCCGTTTTGAGTGATTCCAGTGGCCACGGTTTTGTATTGAACTTAACTTTATGAATCTAAACAGAAAAGGTATAAGTTTATAGTCGGAAATACAAGTTACAAGTCGTTTTTGAAAGAGGTAGTCATTTCTGTCGAAAGAACGACATCTTGATGACCATTTTGAAAAACATACTTTTACTTTGAGTTTAACCATGATTTTTGGATATAGTTTCATGTTCATAAGAAAAATCATTTTTCCAGAAGTATAGCTTTTAAATCAAAGTTCTTCTTAGCTTTTAATTATCCCAACCAAAACAGCCCCCGGTTTTACTACGATGGCGTATATCCAGTTTTATGGTGTTTATCGTGTTTCCGGGTTTTAAATCATTAAGTTAGCATATCATATAGATATAGAACATGTGTTTAGTTGATTTTAAAAGTCTAGTTAGAAGGATTAACTTTATTTGCGAACAAGTTTAGAATTAACTAAACTATGTTCTAGTGATTACAAGTTTATAACGTTGAATAAGACAGCTTTTTATGTATGAATCGAATGATGTTATGAACATCATTACTATCTCAAGTTCCTTGGATAAACCTTCTAGAAATGGGAAAAATGGATCTAGCTTCAAAGGATCCTTGGATGGCTTGAAAGTTCTTGAAGTAGAATCATGACACGAAAACAATTTCAAGTAAGATTTCCACTCGAAATAAGATTGTTATAGTTATAGAAATTGAATTTAAGTTTGAATATGATTATTACCTTGTATTAGAAAGATAACCTACTGTAAGTAACAAAGGTTTCTTGATCTTAGATGATTACTTGGAATGGATTTAGAAAACTTGGAAGTAAACTTGCAATCTTGAAAGTATTCTTGATTTTATGAAACTAGAACTTTTGGAATTTATGAAGAACACTTAGAACTTGAAGATAGAACTTGAGAGAGATCAATTAGATGAAGAAAATTGAAGAATGAAAGTGTTTGTAGGTGTTTTTGGTCGTTGGTGTATGGATTAGATAAAAAGGATATGTAATTTTGTTTTCATGTAAATAAGTCATGAATGATTACTCATATTTTTGTAATTTTATGAGATATTTTATGCTAGTTGCCAAATGATGGTTCCTACATGTGTTAGGTGACTCACATGGGCTGCTAATAGCTGATCATTGGAGTGTATATACCAATAGTACATACATCTAAAAGTTGTGTATTATACGAGTACAAATACGGGTGCATACGAGTAGAATTGTTGATGAAACTGAACGAGGATGTAATTGTAAGCGTCTTTGTTAAGTAGAAGTATTTTGATAAGTGTCTTGAAGTCTTTCAAAAGTGTATGAATACATATTAAAACACTACATGTATATACATTTTAACTGAGTCGTTAAGTCATCGTTAGTCGTTACATGTAAGTGTTGTTTTGAAACCTTTAGGTTAACGATTTTGTTAAATGTTGTTAATCCAATGTTTATAATATCAAAATAGATTTTAAATTATTATATTATCATGATATTATGATGTACGAATATCTCTTAATATGATATATATACATTAAATGTCGTTACAACGATAGTCGTTACATATATGTCTCGTTTCAAAATCATTAAGTTAGTAGTCTTGTTTTTATATATTTAGTTCATTGTTAATATACTTAATGATATGTTTACGTATCATAATATCATGTTAACTATATATATAACCATATATATGTCATCATATAGTTTTTACAAGTTTTAACGTTCGTGAATCACCGGTCAACTTGGGTGGTCAATTGTCTATATGAAACCTATTTTAATTAATCAAGTCTTAACAAGTTTGATTGCTTAACATGTTGGAAACACTTAATCATGTAAATAAAAATTTCATTTAATATATATATAAACATGGAAAAGTTCGGGTCACTACAGTACCTACCCGTTAAATAAATTTCGTCCCGAAATTTTAAGCAGTTGGAGGTGTTGACGTATCTTCTGGAAATAAGTGCGGGTATTTCTTCTTCATCTGATCTTCTCGTTCCCAGGTGAACTCGGGTCCTCTACGAGAATTCCATCGAACCTTAACAATTGGTATCTTGTTTTGTTTAAGTCTTTTAACCTCACGATCCATTATTTCGACGGGTTCTTCAATGAATTGAAGTTTTTCTTTGATTTGGATTTCGTCTAACGGAATAGTGAGATCTTCTTTAGCAAAACATTTCTTCAAATTTGAGACGTGGAAAGTGTTATGTACAGCCGCGAGTTGTTGAAGTAGCTCCAGTTGGTAAGCTACTGGTCCGACACGATCTATAATCTTGAATGGTCTAATGTACCTTGGATTTAGTTTCCCCCATTTACCAAATCGAACAACGCCTTTCCAAGGTGAAAACTTTAGCATGACCATTTCTCCAATTTCAAACTCTATATCTTTTCTTTTACTGTCCGCGTAGCTCTTTTGTCAACTCTGGGCGGTTTTCAATCTTTGTTGAATTTGGATGATTTTCTCGGTAGTTTCTTGTATTATCTCCGGACCCGTAATCTGTCTATCCCCCACTTCACTCCAACAAATCGGAGACCTGCACTTTCTACCATAAAGTGCTTCAAATGGCGCCATCTCAATACTTGAATGATAGCTGTTGTTGTAGGAAAATTCTGCTAACGGTAGATGTCGATCCCAACTATTTCCAAAATCAATAACACATGCTCGTAGCATGTCTTCAAGCGTTTGTATCGTCCTTTCGCTCTGCCCATCAGTTTGTGGATAATAGGCAGTACTCATGTCTAGACGAGTTCCTAATGCTTGCTGTAATGTCTGCCAGAATCTTGAAATAAATCTGCCATCCCTATCAGAGATAATAGAGATTGGTATTCCATGTCTGGAGACGACTTCCTTCAAATACAGTCGTGCTAACTTCTCCATCTTGTCATCTTCTCTTATTGTCAGGAAGTGTGCTGATTTGGTGAGACGATCAACTATTACCCAAATAGTATCAAAACCACTTGCAGTCCTTGGCAATTTAGTGATGAAATCCATGGTAATGTTTTCCCATTTCCATTCCGGGATTTCGGGTTGTTGAAGTAGACCTGATGGTTTTTGATGCTCAGCTTTGACCTTAGAACACGTCAAACATTCTCCTACATATTTAGCAACATCGGCTTTCATACCCGGCCACAAAAAATGTTTCTTGAGATCCTTGTACATCTTCCCCGTTCCAGGATGTATTGAGTATCTGGTTTTTTGAGCTTCTCTAAGTACCATTTCTCTCATATCTCCAAATTTTGGTACCCAAATCCTTTCAGCCCTATACCGGGTTCCGTCTTCCCAAATATTAAGATGCTTCTCCGATCCTTTGGGTATTTCATCCTTTAAATTTCCCTCTTTTAAAACTCCTTGTTGCGCCTCCTTTATTTGAGTAGTAAGGTTATTGTGAATCATTATATTCATAGATTTTACTCGAATGGGTTCTCTGTCCTTCCTGCTCAAGGCGTCGGCTACCACATTTGCCTTCCCCGGGTGGTAACGAATCTCAAAGTCGTAATCATTCAACAATTCAATCCACCTACGCTGCCTCATATTCAATTGTTTCTTATTAAATATGTGTTGAAGACTTTTGTGGTCGGTATATATAATACTTTTGACCCCATATAAGTAGTGCCTCCAAGTCTTTAATGCAAAAACAACCGCGCCTAATTCCAAATCATGCGTCGTATAATTTTGTTCGTGAATCTTCAATTGTCTAGACGCATAAGCAATCACCTTCGTTCGTTGCATTAATACACAACCGAGACCTTGCTTTGATGCGTCACAATAAATCACAAAATCATCATTCCCTTCAGGCAATGACAATATAGGTGCCGTAGTTAGCTTTTTCTTCAATAACTGAAATGTGACGACCCGGCAATTTTCGACCAAATTTAAACTTTATTCTTATATGGTTCCGACACGATAAGCAAATTCTGTAATGTTGAGTCTCAAAAACTTTGAACTGTTTTGTATATTCAATTGACCTTCGACCATTCTCGACGATTCACGAACAACTATATATAAATAGATACCTATACATTAATTTGAAAATATTATTATTTGAAATAATATATGATTTAATTGATGAAAATAAATATGAAAAATAATATGTGATGTAATGAAAACTATTATTATAAATATATAGATATATATTTATATATATAAATATGTATATAAATATTACTTGTAAATATATAAATTATATTAAATTCAATGGTTTAATGATATATAATATAGTTATTTAGTAGTTAAACTTGCTATTTAAAACTCTTTATATATAGAAAGAGACTATATTAAAAATAATTGATTTCGAGTCTAATTAGTAAACGTCAGTAGCACTCGGTTGACGATTTGTTAGTTTTAATATAGATATTGTACATGTCCATGAAGGATTGAAATAAAAGTTGTACTGTAAATTGATTACGAAGATTTTAGATTTGTCAAAAATATTTTTACTCTTTTAAGATTAAATATTAGTACTCCGTACATATAAATTGGTACAGAAAATAAATAATTACCAAACCTTTTTGAACAGGTTTTAAACAGGTAATGAGTGAAATAATTAAATATATTTAATCTAAAATTTTGGGATTTTTAGGAGTACTTTTATACATTAACTGTTTAGCAGTGGACACGATATAGCCATCCGTGATAAACTGTCAGTAGAGTAATTACAAATCATAGGCTTCTGAACTGTTTTTCCTTTAATTTATATTATACTTATTATATTATTAATATTATTATTTATTAGATTAAGTTTAGAGATATATATGTGATACATGACAAATTCTGTTTTCCATCTAAACCTCACCAGGTACGCTCACCACCACTTTTAGTCAAGTTGCTAATGTTATTGATTTATTTTTTTCTTTTTAACACTGACTCCTATCTTTTCTAAATATATATATATATATATATATATATATATATATATATATATATATATATATATATATATATATATATATATATATATATATATATATATATATATATATATATATATATATATATATATATATTATATACATAAAGCACAATACTCTTCTTTCATATGGTTCTCTGTTAACCGAAGTCACCAAAAACCCATTTCATGTTTTCAGGTTCTATTCGTGTATCACCTTAACTATTTGTGTCTACCACCAAGAACCACCAACAAAATCACCCATCACCATTTCGCCACCTTGATCGATCTCCATCACCACCTCACACCATCTAAATCTGTTTAGAAAAAACACCACAACAACACCATCACCTTTTTATTCGACACCCATTTGTTATGATTACTGCAGTCTGTCTCCTACTTCTTCTTTGAATCAACTCGTGAACCACCATTGTCAACTCTCTCTCCTCTCGCATCCTCTTCTCTCTCTATTGAAAACAACCTAAATAACCAACACCTTATTGTACTTGTTTTCTGTTTTATTTAGATCACCACACCAAACCATCATTATCATCGATTGTGTGTTTTTTTTTATTTTACGAGTTTAGTGAACTAGAACCAAAACCCACATCTATACCAACTATTCGATAACCATTGCTATTCGATTGTTACTGCAGCTGCTAGTTTTGTTTTCTGTTTCACCATTGATCACACCATCGCACCAACCGCCACCATCATCACTAAAGTTTCGAACAACCATCACAACCATGGTTTTCTGTTTCTGCTACAGTTATTATTCGACTGCAGCTACAGCTGCTATTTAGTTTCTATTTTAACTTGAATCAAAAGAACCCCCACTCGCCATTTAATTCTGCTATTGCATACTGCTGTTGCTATGAGTTCTATTTCAGTTACAAAATGACACCCATTAAACTGAGGTAGTTGCTGCGCCATTTTCTATTTAAACAGTGAAGTTGATACGATGATTATGATCATGAAAGTGTTGAAAGTGATTGTGATTATGATGATGTACGGAGAATAGATACCGAGCCTTATGATTTATTTTTGAAATGAAACCCAATTGTAGTTTGTTGTTGAGGGTATTGAATGGTGAGCTGTAAGATGAAAACTAAAATAATGTCAATGAAGGACGATGAGCTCTACAGCACAATGGAGGCCTTTTTATTTTTTCGTGTTCCGAAATATTACTCCATATATTCACAGATCAATGTAACGGGCTTAAAACTTTTGGATTGGTTGGGTCGTGAGCTGTTATTCTGATTGGGCCGTGAGCTGTTATTCTGATTGGGCCGTGAAGCTACATTTTACTGTTGGGCCGTTACTTTAGTTGGGCTATATGATTTGGTTCTGTGAATAAGAAGATAAACGAAACACAAACGGGTTATATAATTTAAGTTAGAGATTATAAAAGAAAAACTTAAATAGATCAATGGTTAGGGACATGGGTGTTGAACGAGGTCTCGGGTTCGATTCCAGGCGAGGACATCTATTTTTTTGGGACTCTTTCCCTTGTGAGGTAGTTCTTATTAAAAATTTATTATTATTATTATTATTATTATTATTATTATTATTATTATTATTATTATTATTATTATTATTATTATTATTATTATAATAATAATAATAATAAACTTAAAAGTTTTAAAACTTACAAAAAATTAGTGGGAAGCCTAGAGACAATCTGAGCCCCCACACCTCTAGCAATAGCAAAACCTATCCTAGTAAAAATATGAGCAGCAGCACCGGCACTAAGATCTTGTGGGATCGAACTCTTCTGAACCCGCTTTAGTAAAGAAACAGCCTCCTTCTCTAATTCCCCCAGGGAAGAAAATGAGAAAGGAATGAAACCATAACCAATCGCCTGACAGCTAGATTCGTACTTGACCCGCTTCCGACGAGCCGCATCAACCACAGCACGTCCAGGGACAAAGTCAGAAAGCCCAGACTGCGTCAAAGGAGAAAACCCTGTCAAGTCAACACAAACAGCGCGACCACAATCCCAGGAATAAAGTAAAACATCTGCAGGTCTGAGGGCCCTGTCGTTCCCTCCAGACAACCCAATGTCAACCTCCTTTCTCGCTGAAATCCCAGATCGATAACAAACATCAACAAGGGAATCCCGAACAATATTATGTCGATGCTTAATACCCACCATACCAGCACAAGACACGGCGTGATCCCCGAAAATATCCCCAGTAAAAACCCTTGAACAGGCAGAGCATGCCGTCGAGATAGAGAACAATGGAACACCTAACCGGTAGCACAACACACATCGGTAAGTCTTTGCGTTCATCGTCTGACCCAACCCCAAAATAGGGACTGCCCTTAGCCAAGCAGATGTGTGATCACCCTGCTGTGATTTCCATAAGGCCGATTGTCTGGGAGATAACGAAAAAGTGGATTATGCAGAAGCGGTAACCTTTGTGAAATAAACATCTGCCAATTTCTTCATGAGTATTGGGGCAGCGACCTCACTCGGATTACCTAAAATATCAAACCCAACCGTATTATTAAACAGACCCAATGCATCTTCAAAAGCACGACCAAGACCAACAATACCCGTATGACATAAGAGCTTGGTCTGCAACCCAGCTGACTGTAATCGAGAAGCCAGAAAAGCAAAATGACGAACATCTCCCGCAGAATAAACACCAAGCCCTCCAAATGCAAATGGGAAGGTGGCAAGCCGCCACTGCCAATCACCAAACCCAGGCCCTGAAGCAGTAACAATACGCTCCAAGGAAGATCGAAGGGCTTCATCGAAAGCGCGTTGAGCCGCCTCAAATATACTAGGAGGACAAGTACGCAAGGTAAAGTAGAGTTTAGAAACTCCCGTACATGCCCTAAGCAACAACAACTCACACTGAGGATCATCAAGCTTAGCAACCTTATCCATAAGCGCAATGGACTTGGTCACCCTTTGTATCACCAGTTCACTACTAAAACCAAGATCGGAAGTTGCGGGGGCCCCTAGCAACTTAACACCATTTAAAGGCCGAGCAATATTAGGAGGAAAGACACCTACTTGCCTGCTGCGAGGGTCCTCCGTAGGCCAGAAAATTTCTGTTTTTTCAACGTTGAGATGTAGCCCAAAACGAGGCCCATCCTCCATAATCAAATGTAAAACCTTCCCCACCACCAAAGTGTCCCCAATAATAGTGCCATCATCCAAATACCACGCCTGAAGACAAACCTCAAAATTATCTCTGATTTTAGAAACCAAGGGTTGTAAGACCAAAGCAAAAAGCAGCGGACCAAGGGGATCACCCTGTTGCACCCCCTGAGAAGACCATAAGGTGTGGTTCCCATAATATAATCTGGCTGGATTAGAGTAGCAAAATTCAACCCACCGAGAAATGCTCGGACAAAGGCGGCGAACTTCACGTAACATGACCGTACGATCAACTAGATTGAAGGCATTTTGAAAATCAACTAATAACATAGAGAGGCCAACATCAGAGCCACGATCCTTAATCAACCGATTCACAGCATGAAGAATTGCCTCACCACCTGACGAAACACCAACACCAAATTGAAGACCATTGAAGTAACTTCCCAAAGACTGGCCAACCATAGCAGCGCCAACCTTCGAAACAAGACGTCGCCAAACAGTACCCACAGCTATAGGACGAAGACCACCGTCGGGCTTGACAAGCGGTGTGAGGGGAGCACTAGCTATATACTCTCCTAATTCCATAGGGCACCTTCCAGCTAAAAGATAATAATAATTATAATTCATGTAATGATAACAAAAATTAATAATAATAATGATATCAACAATAACAATAATCATAATAATAATAATAATAATAACACCACAAAAATTAATATCTTTATATACAGGATGAATTCATGAAAATATATATATATATATATATATATATATATATATATATATATATATATATATATATATATATATATATATATATATATATATATATATATATATATATATATATATATATATATATATATATATATATATATTTAAAATAAAAATGATATAATTAACAACTTATAAATACAAGCTTATTCGAATACGTTTATATGTATTAATGAAAATACAAATGATTTAGGTTCGTGAATCCGAGGCCAACCCTGCATTGTTCAATGTCGTTATATGTATTTTTACTACAAAATACAGTACTGTGAGTTTCATTTGCTCCCTTTTACTCTTTACATTTTTGGACTGAGAATACATGCAATGCTTTAATAACTGTTTTATAATATTTATATGCGTGAGTTTCATTTGCCTTTTTAACCTTTATATTTTTGGGCTGAGAATACATGCAAATGCTTTATTAACTGTTTTACAATATTTATATGCGTGAGTTTCATTTGCTCCCTTTTACTCTTTATATTTTTGGACTGAGAATACATGCAATGCTTTAATAACTGTTTTACAATATTTATATGCGTGAGTTTCATTTGCCTTTTTAACCTTTATATTTTTGGGCTGAGAATACATGCAAATGCTTTATTAACTGTTTTACAATATTTATATGCGTGAGTTTCATTTGCTCCCTTTTACTCTTTACATTTTTGGACTGAGAATACATGCAATGCTTTAATAACTGTTTTACAATATTTATATGCGTGAGTTTCATTTGCTCCCTTTTTAAATGCTTTTGCAATATATATTTTTGGGACTGAGAATACATGCGCTGCTTTTATAACTGTTTTACGAAATAAACACAAGTAATCGAAATTACATTCTATGGTTGAATTATCGAATCGAATATGCCCCTTTTTAGTCTGGTCATCTAAGAATTAGGGAACAGACACCCTAATTGACACGAATCCTAAAGATAGATCTATCGGGCCCAACAAGCCTCATCCAAAGTACCGGATGCTTTAGTACTTCGAAATTTATATCATGTCTGAAGGAGGATCCCGGAATGATAGGGATATTCTTATATGCATATTGTGAATGTCGGTTACCAGGTGTTCAATCCATATGAATGATATTTTTGTCTCTATGTATGGGACGTATGTTTATGAGAATTGGAAATATGAAATCTTGTGGTCTATGAAAATTATGAAATGATTATTTATGTTAAACTAATGAACTCACCAACCTTTTGGTTGACACTTTAAAGCATGTTTATTCTCAGGTACGAAAGAAATCTTCCGCTGTGCATTTACTCATCTTAGAAATATTACTTGGAGTCATTCATGACATATTTCAAAAGACGTTGTATTCGAGTCGTTGCGTTCATCAAGATTATCATTAAGTCCATTATAGTTAGATATATTATGAAATGGTACGCCTGTCGTCAACTTTTGAGGTAATGAAAGATTGTCTTTTCAAAAACGAATGCAATGTGTGTAAAATGTATCATATAGAGGTCAAGTACCTCGCGATGTAACCAACTATTGTGAATCATTTATAATCGATACGGACTTCGTCTGGATGGATTAGGACGGGTCTTCACAGTTGGTATCAGAGCGGTGGTCTTAGCGAACTAGGTCTGCATTAGTGGGTCTAACTGATAAGTCGTTAGGAGGCATTAATGAGTCTGGACTTCGACCGTGTCTGCATGTCATAAGTTTTGCTTATCATTTCTAGTCGAAAATCATTTGCTTATCATCCTTAGTAAATTTCCTGCTCATTATTCTTAGTCTAGACACATCTTATTGCCTTGACTGCATGAAAAGTGTATAGACAAAATTCATATCTTAGCGTATCTGCTAATTCATATCTTAGCGTATCTGTTATTGTTATCTTTGCCTGACAGCTTCCGTAGATTCCTCCGTAACTTATGAGATTTTAGTATTATATATGTATATGTAAATTATGTATTGCAGGATACTAATCTACATCCTATAATCTATTTCTTATCAAAAATCCTTCATCTGATCGTACGAGATAAATCCCTCAACCAGTTCGAATTCCTCGGATTTCGATAACTATTCCGATATGGAGTTTCACCTAAGCTCCGAAAACAGTATCACCAGAATGAATCAACTAATTCATCTGATGAGTTCGTAGTTGACTTAATCAATGGAGACGCGAAGAAGGCGATCTTTTCCACCTACCAAATTTCCCTCTTGGTGATGAACCTAAAGCACTCACCAGCGAACCAATACGAAACACCATTTTCACTCTCATTACCCGAATATCTCGCCATGATTATATACTATCTCAAATTTAAAACCTTATTCACTCGCTCGTTCCTACCGAAAATCACCCCGGTGTAATAGAAGAAGTCAACGAGCTTCGCGCTCGGGTAGTGGCTTTAGAGAATATGGTGCGAAGATTACAAACACCAGCAGCAGCACCAGCAGCATAACCAGTACCACCACCAATGTCAACAGTACCATCACCACCACCAACATCAACATCCGCATCCCACACCTCAACATCTTAATCTATACCTCGAACATCAACGTCATACACACCATGGATACCAAGGAGTACCAACAACAACAACATCATCACACGTCTCAACCTCGAAATCTATACCTCAAGCATAATCATCGTTCTACGAATCGTTTTAAGAATCTTTCTACATAAACTATCTTCGTCCTTCATGGTGATTATGTAATCTCTAATATTTTAGAGATTATGTACTCTAGTTCTAGCCGTAAATCTGATGAGTTTAATATCACATTGACTCATTAAATCCATAATTACGTCTGAAGAAAATATATATGTATATATGTTTTCATAAAGATTGTAATTAAAATTTTTATTGTACAAACTGTTAATGGTGAAAATATTTTAACGGGTAGGTAATACCCGAGGAATATTTAGATTTCGCATTAATAAGTTACACTGTACATTCTTAAAATCTGATTCAACAGTCATTTACTATCCTACTTGCAACCACAGCTATACGAATCCGTTCATCACAGAATAAGCATTTTCATTCAATTTCATATTTGGATTTTAATCTATCAGAATCCGACAAGTGGCATAATGAAGAAAATATTGGATAAAATAAAATTTGTTAGAAACAAACAAATTAACTATGAGAAATTTTGTTAAGAATCCACGCTAACAAAATCCTATCTAACTGTTCCTAGCTAACTGATTACATTTTATTTATCGCAATTTACATTCTCGCAATTTTATTTATCGTCATTAAATTTCTGTTATTTACTTTACGCACTTTATTTATCGTCATTTAATTTTTTGTTATTTATTTTTACGCACTTTAAATATCGGGACACGTATACAAGGTTTTGACATATCATATCGACGCATCTATATATATTATTTGGAATCACCATAGACACTCTATATGCAGTAATGATCGAGTTCTCTATACAGGGTTGAGGTTGATTCTACAATAATATATATAGTTTGAGTTGTGATCGAGTCTGAGACGTATTCGGGTCACAACACGTATTAATTAATTCGAATATTATATATTAAACTATATATGAATTATTGGACTGTCAACTGTGGACTAACGACTGTGGACTAAAAACATTGGACAATTAAAATGAATTAAAATATTGATTATAACATATGAAACTAAACGATTCTTCAAGTTGCCACTTGATTTCATCTTAAACATCATTTGTATCTTCACGATTACATTCTGCGTTCAAACCTTTCATGATTCTTGAAAACACCTCAATCGAGAGGATGAACCAACCGCACTTCATTTACGGGAGAAAAGATTGACGCATATAGTTATGCACCTGAAGACTCCCGAACCCTAAGTAAAAGTTTAAAACGTGTCTGTGTTAGCTCTTTTGGCATTGTTATTACCGAAAATAACATTGCAATTTTTTTTCAAATTAGCCAATTTTATCACAGCTTCAACAAATCAACTTCAACTTCCATTCGAATTAGCCTTATTATAACCTCGATATATAAGTTTTCCTGTCGTCATAGTTACCGGAGAACCATTTATATTTCACCACATTAGCAGTAAAATTACCAGCAACTTCAATGAATTTGGACTTTTTGAAAAATCATTATATTCATTGAAACTCCATCTTGTATTCATCTATACCCTGTAACAATAATTGCCATATCATTTACCGAGAATCAGCAATCAGTATTTCGAATCTCGTATCATTCCTACATCAATCGTTATATGTATGCATATAACAATTATCTCCTAGAATTACGATCTTCAATTCTGAAATTTTGAAAAGGCACCCAGTTTACGAATCGATACTCTGAATGTTGAAAAAGCTGAATGAAGCAGCAGAAACTGTAGGCAACCGTAAATGACTTTAGTCATCGAAAGTTTAATGATAAAGAATAGTATGTTGGAAAAGCTCAGAAACGTTGGAACTGAAAAACGGATTGAGCGAACCATGAAGGAGACCAAGGACAAATACAAGGACCATACCCTATATTCAAAAAATCCAGATAATTCTGGATCCGTTGAAATCTTTAGAGAATATCTTACTCCGAAGTCATGTTAAAATCTTGCAGAAAATCTTTCTCCATCAACCATCGAACTTAGAAATTCCAAAATATCATCATCAATATCTTCGATATTTCTGAGGATATTTTCATAAATATTCTCGTCTGAAATTATATACATCCTCGTGCTTCCTGTGTATCATTATATTGGAAACATTCAATAGAAAATTTAGTACCAAAAAGAAGATTATGCGAAACTATGAAGAAAGCCATGAATAAATCACAAAGAATAAGTTTGACTTCAAAGAATCCAAATGATTCAATGTCTGCTAAAGTCTTTAGTGAATATCTTGCTCTTTACTCTAAACCCTTGCAGACAATAGTTTCTATCATCCTCTGATCTTAGATATTCTGAAATATTATCGAATCTTTCATTATAAATATCCTCCATATTTTTGGAGATATTTTTATAACTATTCTTATCTGAAATCATTAATTTCTTCGTGCTATTAGTATTACATCATATAGAAACTGTTAGTTTCTATATTCTGTAAAATTTTGAGCTTAAAATATGAATGTCATTGAAGTAATGTTGGGAACTGATGCATGAGTTAGTATAATATAATGACACTTGATCAACGTAATTATATTACATTAAGTCATGCTGAGTTTCTAAATGGGACATGATGATTCATAGATTATAACGTCATCATGTGTCATATTACACGACTCTTACATTTTATCTGATATAGAAACATATCAAGAACATATTTTCTTGATCGTTCTATCTTTCCCGGATATTCTGGTAATTTGACGAATCAAGATCGTGCTATTACCATTTCTTTCTTAGAACATTAACTATGTTCATTTCGAAATTCATATCTATGAATTCTGGACGGTTGCTCACTTTACTAGAGGTCGAGAGGATAATATAAAGGCAAAGAGATCTAAAATATAAGAGAAAATATAAAGCCCAATGACAACACCAAAATTACAAACCGTGGATATCAGTACGTATGGCAATATAAAGACACGGGAGGATTATAAATACAATAATCCCTAGAGCATAATAGAGATAAACAGATTCTTCAGGTGGGAGTTGGAAAAGAAGAACGATCATTACGATAGTCAGAATAAGAACAAGGATCAGAACAGGGTTAAGCATTTTCATAAATCTTTTGAATTTGGGAATTGAGTATAGAAGTGGTGAAAACTAATAGAACGGAAAAGGTAAATTTATAATGGAAATATCAGACGTAGTAATCGGGACAGATCATCGCATTTAATTAAAGAGATCCTAATATCTTTAAATCTTGAAGAATCAAATCTTATAGATTTTCAAGATTTTCTTTTAAATCCCTTGAATTCCGGAATTCAACAGTGACTATGTCAAAAGTTAAGACGTACCTTAATTTTTAAATTCAACCATGACTATGTCAAAAGTTATGATACATCTTATTTTATAAAATCAACAATGATTATGTCATTGGTTAATACAAACCTGCTTTTACTCATTTCATCTTTTTGTAATAGCTTCACTCGTACTCTTCGAATAATCGAATCGTTTTATCTTCATTACTCAATAATGATAAAACTCTATTTATCAGCTCATATTCGTCAGGAAAACATTTTTATGGTTAACCATGACCACCTCACTCAAATTTCGGGACGAAATTTCTTTAACGGGTAGGTACTGTGACGACCCGGCAATTTTCGACCAAATTTAAACTTTATTCTTATATGGTTCCGACACGATAAGCAAAGTCTGTAATGTTGAGTCTCAAAAACTTTGAACTGTTTTGTATATTCAATTGACCTTCGACCATTCTCGACGATTCACGAACAACTATATATAAATAGATACCTATACATTAATTTGAAAATATTATTATTTAAAATAATATATGATTTAATTGTTGAAAATAAATATGAAAAATAATATGTGATGTAATGAAAACTATTATTATAAATATATAGATATATATTTATATATATAAATATGTATATAAATATTACTTGTAAATATATAAATTATATTAAATTCAATGGTTTAATGATATATAATATAGTTATTAAGTAGATAAACTTGCTATTTAAAACTCTTTATATATAGAAAGAGAATATATTAAAAATAATTGATTTCGAGTCTAATTAGTAAACGTCAGTAGCACTTGGTTGACGATTTGTTAGTTTTAATATAGATATTGTACATGTCCATGAAGGATTGAAATAAAAGTTGTACTGTAAATTGATTACGAAGATTTTAGATTTGTCAAAAATATTTTTACTCTTTTAAGATTAAATATTAGTACTCCGTACATATAAATTGGTACAGAAAATAAATAATTACCAAACCTTTTTGAACAGGTTTTAAACAGGTAATGAGTGAAATAATTAAATATATTTAATCTAAAATTTTGGGATTTTTAGGAGTACTTTTATACATTAACTGTTTAGCAATGGACACGATATAGCCATCCGTGATAGACTGTCGGTAGAGTAATTACAAATCATAGGCTTCTGAACTGTTTTTCCTTTCAATCTCATCCAACGTGTTGTTATTAATTTATATTATACTTATTATATTATTAATATTATTATTTATTAGATTAAGTTTAGAGATATATATGTGATACATGACAAATTCTGTTTTCCATCTAAACCCCACCAGGTACGCTCACCACCACTTTTAGTCAAGTTGCTAATGTTATTGATTTATTTTTTTCTTTTTAACACTGACTCCTATCTTTTCTAAATATATATATATATATATATATATATATATATATATATATATATATATATATATATATATATATATATATATATATATATATATATATATTATACATAAAGCACAATACTCTTCTTTCATATGGTTCTCTGTTAACCGAAGTCACCAAAAACCCATTTCATGTTTTCAGGTTCTATTCGTGTATCACCTTAACTATTTGTGTCTACCACCAAGAACCACCAACAAAATCACCCATCACCATTTCGCCACCTTGATCGATCTCCATCACCACCTCACACCATCTAAATCTATTTAGAAAAAACACCACAACAACACCATCACCTTTTTATTCGACACCCATTTGTTATGATTACTGCAGTCTGTCTCCTACTTCTTCTTTGAATCAACTCGTGAACCACCATTGTCAACTCTCTCTCCTCTCTCATCCTCTTCTCTCTCTATTGAAAACAACCTAAATAACCAACACCTTGTTGTACTTGTTTTCTGTTTTATTTTGATCACCACACCAAACCATCATTATCATCGATTGTGTGTTTTTTTTTTATTTTACGTGTTTAGTGAACTAGAACCAAAACCCACATCTATACCAACTATTCGATAACCATTGCTATTCGATTGTTACTGCAGCTGCTAGTTTTGTTTTCTGTTTCACCATTGATCACACCATCGCACCAACCGCCACCATCATCACTAAAGTTTCGAACAACCATCACAACCATGGTTTTCTGTTTCTGCTACAGTTATTATTCGACTGCAGCTACAGCTGCTATTTAGTTTCTATTTTAACTTGAATCAAAAGAACCCCCACTCGCCATTTAATTCTGCTACTGCATACTGCTGTTGCTATGAGTTCTATTTCAGTTACAAAATGACACCCATTAAACTGAGGTAGTTGCTGCGCCATTTTCTATTTAAACAGTGAAGTTGATACGATGATTATGATCATGAAAGTGTTGAAAGTGATTGTGATTATGATGATGTACGGAGAATAGATACCGAGCCTTATGATTTATTTTTGAAACGAAACCCAATTGTAGTTTGTTGTTGAGGGTATTGAATGGTGAGCTGTAAGATGAAAACTAAAATAATGTCAATGAAGGACGATGAGTTGTACAGCACAATGGAGGCCTTTTTATTTTTTTGTGTTCCAAAATATTACTCCATATATTCACAGATCAATGTAACGGGCTTAAAACTTTTGGATTGGTTGGGCCGTGAGCTGTTATTCTGATTGGGCCGTGAGCTGTTATTCTGATTGGGCCGTGAAGCTACATTTTACTATTGGGCCGTTACTTTAGTTGGGCTATATGATTTGGTTCTGTGAATAAGAAGATAAACGAAACACAAACGGGTTATATAATTTAAGTTAGAGATTATAAAAGAAAAACTTAAATAGATCAATGGTTACGGACATGGGTGTTGAACAAAAGGTCTCGGGTTCGATTCCAGGCGAGGACATCTACTTTTTTGGGACTCTTTCCCTTGTGAGGTAGTTCTTATTAAAAATTTATTATTATTATTATTATTATTATTATTATTATTATTATTATTATTATTATTATTATTATTATTATTATTATTATTATTATTATTATTATTATTATTATGATTATTGTTATTGTTGATATCATTATTATTATTAATTTTTGTTATCATTACATGAATTATAATTATTATTATTTTTTACCATTACTAAGATTATGATAATATTATTATAATTACTATTTTAAAACAAATGATATATTTAATACATATAACACCACAAAAATTAATATCTTTATATACAGGATGAATTCATGAAATATATATATATATATATATATATATATATATATATATATATATATATATTTAAAATAAAAATGATATAATTAACAACTTATAAATACAAGCTTATTCGAATACGTTTATATGTATTAATGAAAATACAAATGATTCAGGTTCGTGAATCCGAGGCCAACCCTGCATTGTTCAATGTCGTTATATGTATTTTTACTACAAAATACAGTACTGTGAGTTTCATTTGCTCCCTTTTACTCTTTACATTTTTGGACTGAGAATACATGCAATGCTTTAATAACTGTTTTACAATATTTATATGCGTAAGTTTCATTTGCCTTTTTAACCTTTATATTTTTGGACTGAGAATACATGCAAATGCTTTATTAACTGTTTTACAATATTTATATGCGTGAGTTTCATTTGCTCCCTTTTACTCTTTACATTTTTGGACTGAGAATACATGCAATGCTTTAATAACTGTTTTACAATATTTATATGCGTGAGTTTCATTTGCCTTTTTAACCTTTATATTTTTGGGCTGAGAATACATGCAAATGCTTTATTAACTGTTTTACAATATTTATATGCGTGAGTTTCATTTGCTCCCTTTTACTCTTTACATTTTTGGACTGAGAATACATGCAATGCTTTAATAACTGTTTTACAATATTTATATGCGTGAGTTTCATTTGCTCCCTTTTTAAATGCTTTTGCAATATATATTTTTGGGACTGAGAATACATGCGCTGCTTTTATAACTGTTTTACGAAATAGACACAAGTAATCAAAATTACATTCTATGGTTGAATTATCGAATCGAATATGCCCCTTTTTAGTCTGGTCATCTAAGAATTAGGGAACAGACACCCTAATTGACGCGAATCCTAAAGATAGATCTATCGGGCCCAACAAGCCCCATCTAATGTACCGGATGCTTTAGTACTTCGAAATTTATATCATGTCCGAAGGAGGATCCCGGAATGATGGGGATATTCTTATATGCATATTGTGAATGTCGGTTACCAGGTGTTCAATACATATGAATGATATTTTTGTCTCTATGTATGGGACGTATGTTTATGAGAATTGGAAATATGAAATCTTGTGGTCTATTAAAATTATGAAATGATTATTTATGTTAAACTAATGAACTCACCAACCTTTTGGTTGACACTTTAAAGCATGTTTATTCTCAGGTACGAAAGAAATCTTCCGTTGTGCATTTACTCATCTTAGAAATATTACTTGGAGTCATTCATGACATATTTCAAAATACGTTGTATTCGAGTCGTTGCGTTCATCAAGATTATCATTAAGTCCATTATAGTTAGATATATTATGAAATGGTATGCCTGTCGTCAACTTTTGAGGTAATGAAAGATTGTCTTTTCAAAAACGAATGCAATGTGTGTAAAATATATCATATATAGGTCAAGTACCTCGCGATGTAACCAACTATTGTGAATCATTTATAATCGATACGGACTTCGTCTGGATGGATTAGGACGGGTCTTCACATGAAATGCTTTCTCTTGTTCATCCTTCCATTCAAATTTCTTCCCTTTATGCGTTAATGCAGTCAAGGGTTTTGCTATTCTAGAAAAGTCTTGGATGAACCTTCTGTAGTAACCAGCTAGTCCTAAAAACTGGTGTATGTGTTTCGGAGTTTTCGGGGTTTCCCACTTTTCAACAGTTTCTATCTTTGCCGGATCCACCTTAATACCTTCTTTGTTCACTATGTGACCGAGGAATTGAACTTCTTCCAACCAAAATGCACACTTTGAAAATTTAGCGTATAATTCTTCCTTCCTCAATACTTCTAACACCTTTCTCAAATGTTCACCGTGTTCTTGGTCATTCTTTGAGTAAATAAGTATGTCATCAATGAAAACAATGACAAACTTGTCAAGGTATGGTCTACACACTCGGTTCATAAGGTCCATGAACACAGCTGGTGCATTAGTTAAACCAAACGGCATGACCATAAACTCGTAATGACCGTAACGTGTTCTGAAAGCAGTCTTTGGAATATCATCTTTTTTCACCCGCATTTGATGATACCCGGAACGTAAGTCAATCTTTGAATAAACAGACGAGCCTTGTAGTTGATCAAATAAGTCGTCGATTCTAGGTAGTGGGTAACGGTTCTTGATGGTAAGTTTGTTCAACTCTCGGTAGTCGAGACACAACCTGAATGTACCATCTTTCTTCTTGACAAACAAAACAGGAGCTCCCCACGGTGATGTGCTTGGTCGAATGAAACCACGCTCTAAAAGTTCTTGTAATTGGCTTTGCAGTTCTTTCATCTCGCTGGGTGCGAGTCTGTAAGGAGCACGAGCTATTGGTGCAGCTCCTGGTACAAGATCTATTTGAAATTCAACGGATCGATGTGGGGGTAATCCCGGTAATTCTTTCGGAAATACATCGGGAAATTCTTTTGCGACGGGAACATCATTGATGCTCTTTTCTTCAGTTTGTACTTTCTCGATGTGTGTTAGAACAGCATAGCAACCTTTTCTTATTAGTTTTTGTGCCTTCAAATTACTAATAAGATGTAGCTTCATGTTACCCTTTTCTCCGTACACCATTAAGGGTTTTCCTTTTTCTCGTATAATGCGAATTGCATTTTTGTAACAAACGATCTCTGCTTTCACTTCTTTTAACCAGTCCATACCAATTATCACATCAAAACTCCCTAACTCTACTGGTATCAAGTCAATCTTAAATGTTTCGCTAACCAGTTTAATTTCTTGATTACGACATATATTATCTGCTGAAATTAATTTACTATTTGCTAATTCGAGTAAAAATTTACTATCCAAAGGCGTCAATGGGCAACTTAATTTAGCACAAAAATCTCTACTCATATAGCTTCTATCCGCACCCGAATCAAATAAAACGTAAGCAGATTTATTGTCAATAAGAAACGTACCCGTAACAAGCTCCGGGTCTTCCTGTGCCTCTGCCGCATTAATATTGAAAACTCTTCCACGGCCTTGTCCATTCTTGTTCTCCTGGTTCGGGCAATTTCTAATAATGTGGCCCTGCTTTCCACATTTATAACAAACTACATTGGCATAACTTGCTCCGACACTACTTGCTCCGCCATTACTCGTTCTGACACCATTTGTTCCTTTCGTTCTGTTAACCCCTGGTCTGTAGACCTCACACTTCGCCGCGCTATGACCATTTCTTTTACACTTGTTGTAAAATTTGGTGCAGAACCCCGAGTGATACTTTTCACACCTTTGGCATAGCTGCTTCTGATTGTTGTTGTTATTGTGGTTATTATTGTTGTTGGGATGATTGTTGTAGTTGCTGCTGCTGTTGTTGTTGTTGCTGTTGTTGTTGTTGTTGTTGTTGTTGTTGGGCCATTTGTTGTAGTTGCGATTGATTTTGTGATTGTTGGGATAGTTGTTGCGATTATTGTTGTAATTGTTGTTGTTATTGTATTGGTGATTCTTATCACCGTTTTCCTCCCACTTTCTTTTGACTTGCTTCACATTGGCCTCTTTAGCAGTCTGTTCTTTAATTCTTTCTTCAATCTGGTTCACTAGTTTGTGAGCCATTCTACATGCCTGTTGTATGGAGGCGGGCTCGTGTGAACTTATATCTTCTTGGATTCTTTCCGGTAATCCTTTCACAAACGCGTCGATCTTCTCTTCCTCATCTTCGAACGCTCCCGGACACAATAGGCACAATTCTGTGAATCGTCTTTCGTACGTGGTAATATCAAATCCTTGGGTTCGTAACCCTCTAAGTTCTGTCTTGAGCTTATTGACCTCGGTTCTGGGACGGTACTTTTCGTTCATCAAGTGCTTGAATAATGACCACTGTAGTGCGTAAGCATCATCTTGTCCCACTTGCTCTAGATAGGTATTCCACCATGTTAACGCAGAACCTGTGAAGGTATGCATAGCGTACTTCACTTTGTCCTCTTCAGTACACTTACTTATGGCAAACACCGATTCGACCTTCTCGGTCCACCGTTTCAATCCGATCGGTCCTTCGGTTCCATCAAATTCCAAAGGTTTGCAGGCAGTGAATTCTTTGTAGGTGCATCCTACACGATTTCCTGTACTGCTAGATCCAAGGTTATTGTTGGTATGTAGCGCAGCCTGTACTGCGGCTATGTTTGAAGCTAGAAAAGTACGGAATTCCTCTTCATTCATATTCACGGTGTGTCGAGTAGTCGGTGCCATTTCCTTCAAAATAGTCAAATAGAACAAGTTAATCATACAGAATATTAAGAGTAGTTAATAGTATTTCGTAGCATAATATGAACTCATTTATAAAAGCTTTTTCTTCATATTAGCGTTTTATAAGTTTAAATTCGGGTAGTACCTACCAGTTAAGTTCATACTTAGTAGCTAATATACAATTCAACTACTACAATTCTATATGAAAAACTGATTATAATAATATTTCGCGTTCAAACTTTTATACAATATTTTACAAACTTACAATACCGCTTATTTTACATAAAGCATGAAATATAGCACACAATAACTTTGATACAAGATAGTTGTGAAGATAATTCTAGCTAGTACACAAGTCGTTCAGCAAAGGCAATAAAGACACGTAATTCATACGTCCAGAAACAAGTCATGCATTCTGGTTTTACTAGGACTACTTCCCATCCTTGGTCTTGTGGAACATAACCGTTATGGCCGTTGATAAGACAGTGTGTTGTAACGTCGTCAAAGGGACGAGGGTTACGTAATGTCCAACAGTCCCGTAACAATCTAAAAACCTTGTTTCTCACCCCAACTCCTGAGTTCGTTACTTGTGGAAATGTTTTGTTTAATAGTTGTAGCCCGATGTTCTTGTTCTCACTTTGGTGAGAAGCGAACATTACTAACCCGTAAGCATAACATGCTTCTTTATGTTGCATGTTAGCCGCTTTTTCTAAATCATGAAGTCCTATGTTCGGATACATTGAGTCAAAATAATTTCTTAACCCGTTGCGTAAAATAGCACTTGGGTTCCCCGCAATATATGCCTCAAAGTAAACACATCGTAACTTATGGGTTTCCCAATGTGATATCCCCCATCTTTCAAACGAAAGTCTCTTATAAACCAAGGCATTCTTGGAACATTCTTCGAATGTCTTACAAACTGATTTCGCCTTAAATAGTTGTGCCGAGGAATTCTGACCGACTCTAGACAAGATTTCATCAATCATGTCTCCGGGTAGGTCTCTTAAAATATTGGGTTGTCTATCCATACTGTTATTAATACAAGCAATTTTTACATATGTCATAAAGCATAAGCACACTATATTACATATATTACACCACACGAATACAACTATCTTATTCCGACTCACTCGTTTCTTCTTCTTCGGTTTTGGTTCGTTTTGCCAAGTTTCTAGGGCTATATGATGTTCCCCTAATACGAGCTGTCGTTTTCCACAACGGTTTAGAAAAACCTGGTGGTTTAGAGGTTCCCGGGTCATTGTTACAACTTAAGGGCTTCGGGGGTTGACGATACATATAAAGTTCATCGGGGTTGGAATTAGATTTCTCTATTTTTATGCCCTTTCCCTTATTATTTTCTTTTGCCTTTTTAAATTCAGTTGGGGTAATTTCTATAACATCATCGGAATTCTCGTCGGAATCCAATTCATCGGAGAATTGGTAATCCTCCCAATATTTTGCTTCCTTGGCGGAAACATCATTGACCATAATTAACCTTGGTCGGTTGGTTGAGGATTTTCTTTTACTTAACCGTTTTATTATTTCCCCCACCGGTTCTATTTCCTCCTCCGGTTCCTCCTCTTCCGGTTCTGATTCTTCTTCCGGTTCTGATTCTTCTTCCGGTTCTTCTTCGGGAACTTGTGAATCAGTCTAATATATATTCGACTGTTCGTTATTATTAGGTGAGTCAATGGGATTTGTGCTAGAGGTAGACATCTATCACACAATATCAAACATGTTAAGAGATTAATATATCACATAATATATACATGTTAATAATATATAGTTTCCAACAAAAATGTTAAGCAATCATTTTTAAAGAAAACACGGTCGAAGTCCAGACTATCTAATGCATCCTAACAAACTCGATAAGACACACTAATGCAAATTTTCTGGTTCTCTAAGACCAACGCTCGGATACCAACTGAAATGTCCCGTTCTTATTGATTAAAAACGTTCCATATTAATTGATTTCGTTGCGAGGTTTTGACCTCTATATGAGACATTTTTCAAAGACTACATTCATTTTTAAAACAAACCATAACCTTTATTTCATAAATAAAGGTTTAAAAAGCTTTACGTAGATTATCAAATAATGATAATCTAAAATATCCTGTTTACACACGACCATTACATAATGGTTTACAATACAAATATATTACATCGAAATCAGTTTCTTGAATGCAGTTTTTACACAATATAATACAAACATGGACTACAAATCTTGTCCTTATTTTAGTATGCAATAGCGGAAGCTCTTAGTATTCACCTGAGAATAAACATGCTTTAAACGTCAACAAAAATGTTGGTGAGTTATAGGTTTAACCTATATATATCAAATCGTAACAATAGACCAAAAGATTTCATATTTCAATACACATCCCATACATAGAGATAAAAATCATTCATATGGTGAACACCTGGTAACCGACATTAACAAGATGCATATATAAGAATATCCCCATCATTCCGGGACACCCTTCGGATATGATATAAATTTCGAAGTACTAAAGCATCCGGTACTTTGGATGGGGCTTGTTGGGCCCAATAGATCTATCTTTAGGATTCGCGTCAATTAGGGTGTCTGTTTCCTAATTCTTAGATTACCAGACTTAATAAAAAGGGGCATATTCGATTTCGATAATTCAACCATAGAATGTAGTTTCACGTACTTGTGTCTATTTTGTAAATCATTTATAAAACCTGCATGTATTCTCATCCCAAAAATATTAGATTTTAAAAGTGGGACTATAACTCACTTTCACATATTTTTACTTCGTCGGGAAGTAAGACTTGGCCACTGGTTGATTCACGAACCTATAACAATATATACATATATATCAAAGTATGTTCAAAATATATTTACAATACTTTTAATATATTTTGATGTTTTAAGTTTATTAAGTCAGATGTCCTCGTTAGTAACCTACAACTAGTTGTCCACAGTTAGATGTACAGAAATAAATCGATAAATATTATCTTGAATCAATCCACGACCCAGTGTATACGTATCTCAGTATTGATCACAACTCAAACTATATATATATTTTGGAATCAACCTCAACCCTGTATAGCTAACTCTAACATTCACATATAGAGTGTCTATGGTTGTTCCGCAAAATATATATAGATGGTTCGACATGATAGGTCGAAACATTGTATACGTGTCTATGGTATCTCAAGATTACATAATATACAATATAAGTTAATTAAGTTATGGTTGGAATAGATTTATTACTAACTTTCACGTAGGTAAAATGAGTAGTTTTTATCAATCTTGTTTTACTCGCCATTTCTTCGTTTCTAATCCGTTTTGAGTGATTCCAGTGGCCACGGTTTCGTATTGAACTTAACTTTATGAATCTAAATAGAAAAAGTATAAGTTTATAGTCGGAAATACAAGTTACAAGTCGTTTTTGAAAGAGGTAGTCATTTCTGTCGAAAGAACGACATCTTGATGACCATTTTGAAAAACATACTTTCACTTTGAGTTTAACCATGATTTTTGGATATAGTTTCATGTTCATAAGAAAAATCATTTTTCCAGAAGTATAGCTTTTAAATCAAAGTTCTTCTTAGCTTTTAATTATCCCAACCAAAACAGCCCCCGGTTTTATAACGACGGCGTATATCCAGTTTTATGGTGTTTATCGTGTTTCCGGGTTTTAAATCATTAAGTTAGAATATGATATAGATATAGAACATGTGTTTAGTTGATTTTAAAATTCTAGTTAGAAGAATTAACTTTATTTGCGAACAAGTTTAGAATTAACTAAACTATGTTCTAGTGATTACAAGTTTATAAAGTTGAATAAGACAGCTTTTTATGTATGAATCGAATGATGTTATGAACATCATTACTACCTCAAGTTCCTTGGATAAACCTACTGGAAATGAGAAAAATGGATCTAGCTTCAAAGGATCCTTGGATGGCTTGAAAGTTCTTGAAGCAGAATCATGACACGAAAACAATTTCAAGTAAGATTTCCACTCGAAATAAGATTGTTATAGTTATAGAAATTGAATTAAAGTTTGAATATGATTATTACCTTGTATTAGAAAGATAACCTACTGTAAGTAACAAAGGTTTTTTGATCTTGGATGATTACTTGGAATGGATTTAGAAAACTTGGAAGTAAACTTGCAATCTTGAAAGTATTCTTGATTTTATGAAACTAGAACTTTTGGAATTTATGAAGAACACTTAGAACTTGAAGATAGAACTTGAGAGAGATCAATTAGATGAAGAAAATTGAGGAATGAAAGTGTTTGTAGGTGTTTTTGGTCGTTGGTGTATGGATTAGATATAAAGGATATGTAATTTTGTTTTCATGTAAATAAGTCATGAATGATTACTCATATTTTTGTAATTTTATGAGATATTTCATGCTAGTTGCCAAATGATGGTTCCCACATGTGTTAGGTGACTCACATGGGCTGCTAAGAGCTGATCATTGGAGTGTATATACCAATAGTACATACATCTAAAAGCTGTGTATTATACGAGTACAAATACGGGTGCATACGAGTAGAATTGTTGATGAAACTGAACGAGGATGTAATTGTAAGCATCTTTGTTAAGTAGAAGTATTTTGATAAGTGTCTTGAAGTCTTTCAAAAGTGTATGAATACATATTAAAACACTACATGTATATACATTTTAACTGAGTCGTTAAGTCATCGTTAGTCGTTACATGTAAGTGTTGTTTTGAAACCTTTAGGTTAACGATCTTGTTAAATGTTGTTAATCCAATGTTTATAATATCAAAAGAGATTTTAAATTATTATATTATCATGATATTATGATGTACGAATATCTCTTAATATGGTATATATACATTAAATGTCGTTACAACGATAATCATTACATATATGTCTCGTTTCAAAATCATTAAGTTAGTAGTCTTGTTTTTACATATGTAGTTCATTGTTAATATACTTAGTGATATGTTTACTTATCATAATATCATGTTAACTATATATATATATAACCATATATATGTCATCATATAGTTTTTACAAGTTTTAACGTTCGTGAATCACCGGTCAACTTGGGTGGTCAATTGTCTATATGAAACCTATTTCAATTAATCAAGTCTTAACAAGTTTGATTGCTTAACATGTTGGAAACACTTAATCATGTAAATAACAATTTCATTTAATATATATATAAACATGGAAAAGTTCGGGTCACTACACTAGCGCATGTGAAAACAGTAGAAACCGAGGTAAAGAGTGTGAACGACGTTCGAATTGTGAACGAATTCTCCGATGTCCTCCCTGAAGAATTGCCTGGATTACCGCCGCCAAGAGTAGTAGAGTTTCAGATTGATTTAGTGCCAGGAGCAGCACCTGTAGCTCGCGCACCTTATAGACTCGCACCTTCCGAGATGCAAGAATTACAGAGCCGACTACAAGAACTGTTAGATCGAGGATTTATCCAACCAAGTTTCTCACCTTGGGGTGCACCTGTGTTGTTTGTGAAGAAGAAGGATGGATCTTTCCGTATGTGTATCGACTACCGTGAACTCAACAAATTGACAATCAAGAATCGGTATCCTCTTCCCCGCATTGACGATCTTTTTGACCAACTACAAGGATCGAGTGTTTACTCTAAGATCGATTTGCGATCCGGTTATCACCAGTTGAGGGTGAAGGAAAGTGACGTGATGAAAACTGCATTCAGAACCCGTTATGGTCATTATGAGTTTCTCATGATGCCATTCAGATTGACCAACGCACCTGCCGTATTCATGGACCTTATGAATCGTGTCTGCAAGCCATACCTGGATAAGTTTGTTATCGTCTTCATAGATGATATCATCATCTACTCTAAGAGTGAAGAAGAGCATGAGCAACACCTCCAACTAGTACTTGAACTCCTGAGACAAGAGCAACTTTACGCCAAATTCTCCAAGTGTGAATTTTGGTTGAAGGAAGTACAATTTCTGGGTCACGTTGTGAGCGACCAGGGTATCAAAGTTGTTCCCGCCAAGATTGAAGCTATCAGCAAGTGGGAGACCCCCACTACTCCGACACATATTCACCAATTCCTAGGTCTCACCGGTTATTACCGAAGGTTTATCGAAGGTTTCTCTCTGATTGCGCGTCCTTTGACCGCGCTGACTCACAAAGGGAAGAAGTTCATTTGGGAACCCACACACGAATCAGCATTCCAAACTTTGAAGAAGAAGTTAACCACCGCACCTATCATATCACTTCCTGAGGGCAGTGACGACTTTGTTGTTTATTGTGATGCATCGAAGAGTGGTTTTGGTTGTGTACTGATGCAACGATCAAAGGTTATTGCCTATGCTTCCCGTCAACTGAAGATTCACGAACGGAACTACATTACTCACGATCTCGAACTTGGAGCCGTTATCTTCGCGCTTAAATTATGGAGACACTATCTTTATGGAACTAAGAGCACTATTTTCACCGATCACAAGAGTCTCCAGCACATCTTTGATCAGAAACAACTGAATATGAGACAGCGTCGATGGATCGAGACGCTCAACGACTATGATTGTGAACTTCGCTATCACCCTGGCAAGGCCAATGTTGTAGCTGACGCTTTAAGCCGAAAGGAGAGGATGGCACCTCTTCGTGTTAGGGCTCTGAACATCACCATCCATTCGAACCTCAACAGCCAGATCAGAGTAGCCCAAGATGAGGCTCTCAAGAAGTAGAATATAACTCATGAACATTTGAACATACTTGTCTCTCGATTCGAGGTTAGGGAGTCTGGACTCCGATGTTATGCCGGAAGAATTTGGGTACCTTGTTATGGAGATCTACGGAACCTTATACTTGATGAAGCACACAAATCGAGATATTCGATTCACCCCGGTGCGGGCAAGATGTACCACGACCTTAAAGAACAGTATTGGTGGCCGAATCTTAAGAAAGACGTTGCGACTTATGTTGGTAAGTGTTTGACTTGCTCGAAGGTTAAAGCCGAGCATCAGAGACCTTTTGGGTTACTTCAACAACTGGAAATCCCACAATGGAAGTGGGAAAGGATAACGATGGATTTCATCACCAAGCTACCAAAGACGGGGGGCGGATGCGATACCATCTGGGTTATCGTTGACCGCCTTACCAAATCTGCACACTTTCTAGTGATGAAGGAAACCGATACAATGGATAGACTTGCTCAATTATACATCAAAGAGGTTGTATCTCGTCATGGTGTACCTTTATCGATCATCTCAGATCGCGACCCCCGTTTTGCTTCTAGATTCTGATGTTCTTTGCAAGAAGCCATGGGAACCCGTCTCGACATGAGTACTGCTTATCATCCACAGACCGACAGGCAAAGTGAATGAAAGATTCAGACCTTGGAAGACATGTTGCGTGTATGTGTCATTAATTTCGGAAAGACCTGGGAAAGGCATTTGCCGCTAGCCGAATTCTCGTACAACAACAGTTATCACTCGAGCATTAATGCCGCACCTTTTGAAGCGTTGTATGGTCGTAAGTGCCGATCTCCTATTTGTTGGGCCGAAGTAGGCGAAAAGCAAATCACCGGACCCAAGGTAGTCCATGAAACAATGGAGAAGATTGCTCAGATTCAAGCTAGACTTAAGACTCCTGCGATCATCAAAAGAGTTATGCCAATCTTAAACATAAAGACTTTGAATTCAACGTTGGTGATCGTGTAATGTTGAAGGTTGCACCTTGGAAGGGTGTGATTCGCTTTGGAAAACGCGGAAAGTTAAACCCGCGATACATTGGTCCTTTTGAAATCTTGGAACGTGTTGGACCCGTTGCTTACCGTTTGGATCTTCCAGCTCAATTGAGCTCAGTTCATCCTACCTTCCACGTGTCGAACTTGAAGAAGTGTCTTGCTGCACCCGAACTTATCATACCACTTGAGGAACTTACGATTGACGACAAACTACACTTCGTGGAAGAACCTGTTGAGATTATGGACCGTGAGGTCAAAACTTTGAAATGCAACAAGATTCAGATCGTTCGAGTGCGATGGAATGCCAAACGAGGACCTGAGTTTACTTGGGAACGAGAGGATCAAATGATGCAGAAGTATCCTCACCTTTTCCCGACTCCTCCTTCTACCTCAGCTTAAAATTTCGGGACGAAATTTTCTTTAACAGGTGGGTAATGTAACGACCTTGGATTTTCCAACGTTTATTTATTAATAATTGTTATTATTAATACTTGTGATTTAACGAATGTATGTTATTACATTTACTTGTTGCCATGATTAACCGTAATTGACTTTTAAATGCCCGAAACATCTTTGTGACACACGAAACTTACACGAATAATATTTTTAGATATTATTTACATTCATGATTAGTTTTATTAATCATTTTAATTAACTATGGTTATTAGTTAGTTACATGGGCTTTAATTGGATTAATTTGTAAATTAATGGAACTTGGGCTTGGATTAGTGTTGTTGGGCTTATGATCCCACCCTACATATGTTAATGGATTACTTAGCCCATTCTTTCATGTAAGTAGCATCATTAAGTTACAACTAGTTGGTTTAAGTCACATTAGAATCTAGTTACTTGTTCTCCCCATGTAAACACCTCCATTAACCAACTTTGTAAGACTTTACCATGCATGGACTAGTGAGTAAACTCCTCCTCCCTCCCCCACACAAAACCGTCGGCCTAGGCTTGTTACAAGGAGAGTTTTGTTTCAATTTTTCATTACTTCATTCACTAGAATTCTCTCATTTACACTTACACATTTACTTCTCATTTTCTCTCAAACATTTTCTCTCTTTTCTCTCATCTTGTAAGTAACTTGAAACAAATATTTCTCTTCTTTTTCTTGTCACAAAACCGTGGCCTAGATCCTCCATCATCATCATTCTTTTGTTTGTTATTACTTATCTTTGATTATGGTTACTTACTTGTAGTCATTTACTTACTAGTTTTCAAGAACCAAACTTGTTAGTTTGTTCTTCATTTATCTTGTATTTACAAGAACACACCAAAACATAAACTCTCTAGTTTATGTTCTACACTTAATATGTTAAAAGATTTTAAGTTCATGGTTGTAGAATCATTACTTGTAAGTCATGTTTGTAAACTTAAAGTTTACATTCTTAAAGATCAAACTTTGATTTGAATCTTTAAAGTATGAACAACCCATGAACTAGTTACTTGTTTACTTAGTTTATTTCTTTATATTATGTACTTTAATTTCATGTTTGTTGGTTGTTATTGGTCAAGTGTTACTAGTTAACTTTGATCTCATTAATCTTGAATTAAAAGTTAACTTTGAAAGTTCAAGAACATGTAAGTAAGCCATCTTTATTTATAACTTGGTACACTTATGTTAGATCTAGACTTTTGGGTCTAGGATCTTCAAGATCTAACTAAGAACTATGTTCTACAACTTAAGATCTTGATTTCATAAGTTCACTTTCAAGTTTGTAACTTATTATTAGTTTTAAAGTTCATGTATGTGTTAGATCTAAGACCTTGATGTAACTTTGGTTCATCAAACTTCATACAACTCTTAAATGAGTTGTGCTACATGTCTTAGACTTACACTTGTGTCATAATAGTCAAAACTTGGTTAATATTACTTTTATAGTTCATGTATGTGTTACATCTAAGACTTTGATGTAACCTTGGTTCATCAAAACACTTGCAACACTTAAGTGAGTTGTGCTTCATGTCTTAGACTTACACTTGGGTTATGATGGTCAAACCTTGGTGAAAATGATGCAAACACATCAACAAGTTGTACACTTGAAGCTATATGCATCAAGGATGAGAACCATGATAAGCATCGAGCACCAAGAACCACCGGAACCTACTGACCCTATTATTTTACTGTTTATTTGTCTGACCCGTATGGCTTGGGCTACTGTAATTATGATTTTCAAATATCTCTGTTTGATTAGATAACTTTTCATATAGGACTCGTCTTAATCCGAGTTACGGTTTAGGATTTATGGCCCTCCGATCGTCACTATGTCTTTTAACGTTGTGCTGAAAAATTCTGACCTTCTCGCACTTAGACCGCCGCCACGGTCAAACGAAGATGATTTTGCTTCTGTAATTTTTACCACAACTAAAGGACTCATATACAGAGCCATGTCCACTGGTATCACCTTATTTCAGTAGGTATAGAGGCCGTGGTGACTGACCGAACTCAGCCTTTGTTTTAAACTCTTTTCATAAACGAAACTTACTTTACGCCTTTTGTTGATGATGAATGATGATGACCCTTAAGACCTTATTTACATACTTTTAAACCTATTCGGACGATTTACTGACTTAGTACTATTTGACTTAGGTTAAGGACCCGTTTGGACAACCTACACACTTGCTTATTTCCCGAGTCATACTTTACCGCTACTTTATCATTGTGAGTTATAGCATTCCCTTTTTACTTTAACTTATTTTTGGAACTGAGAATACATGCGGATTTTATGTTTTACATACTAGGCACGAGTACTTAAACTTATATATGTGTGAGTTATACAACGGCATAAACATTCCCTTTAGCTCGGTAACGTTTAGTCATCGGTTTTTGAACCGGTGAACGCGAATCTTAGATATGGATCCATAGGGTTTGACATTCCCACTCGGGCTAGTAGCGCTAGCATTTAACGTGTGTTTAATACTTTGTAAACATACGCACTTGCCAAGTGTACTTTCAGGGGGTATAAACGTTAAGTTAGTTACCAAGTGCCCACGGTTAACATATACTTTATCATACTGTTTTGAAACGCTCTTTGTAGCACTGAAATCTCGTGGCCTACCTTACATACTATTATACTTAAACTATAGCTCACCAACCTTTGTGTTGACGTTTTTAAGCATATTTTTCTCAGGTGCTTAAGGTTGCTTCCGCTATGTACTAGTCTTGCCGTAGACACCCGCTGCTCTAGTGTTATCACTGCATGAACTGTTTATCTTGCATTCAAACTTTAATACATTTGAAACTATGTTTTGTAATGACCTAAGGGTCACATACATTTATTCATGCTTGCTATTCGTAGAAGCATACTGTTGGTGTAAAACATTTGATGTCGATTATGACGTCACCTTTCTATCGTGAATGCAACTTCTTTTATTACAGCATATAGTACTTAACCTTGTAATGATCCTGTTGTTGATGATTCGTACACGATGGTTTTGTACGGGGCATCACAGTTATTATTAAGAACTATTATTTTTACAGCTATATTATTATTTAAAGAATCATTATTACAAAAACTATCATGTTTCATTGTTATATCTAAGTATTAGTATAATCATTTTTACTTTAACAGTATTATAATTATTAATCTTACAACCCAAAAGAGATTTATATATATAAAAGTATAATACATACTATATTTTATTATGAAGCATTATTAATTATAATAATAACTAAATTACATTTAGTACATAAAATATTATAAGATGTTATTAATAATAATATTAACACATATAGAAATATAAATATTAATTTTAAAATATTATATATATAAAACAATAAGTTACAATTTAATAATATATTATAATACGTAAAATATACAATTTTGTTCGATTACAATTATATGTGTTAATATACATACAAATGATATAGGTTCGTGAATCCGAGACCAACCCTGGATTTATTCAATATCGTCATATGTATTTTTACTACAAAATACATTAGGTGAGTTTCATTTGCCCCTTTTTACTCTTTACATTTTTGGGCTGAGAATACATGCAAATGCTTTATTAACTGTTTTACAATATTTATATGCGTGAGTTTCATTAATCCCTTTTTAAATGCTTTTGCAATATATATTTTTGGGACTGAGAATACATGCGCTGCTTTTATAACTGTTTTACGAAATAGATACAAGTAATTGAAACTACATTATATGGTTGAATGATCGAAATCGGATATGCCCCTTTTTGGTCTGGTAATCTAAGATTTAGGGAACAGACACCCTAATTGACGCGAATCCTAAAGATAGATCTATCGGGCCCAACAAGCCCCATCCAAAGTACCGGATGCTTTAGTACTTCGAAATTTATATCATGTCCGAAGGAGGATCCCGGAATGATGGGGATATTCTTATATGCATATTGTGAATGTCGGTTACCAGGTGTTCAATCCATATGAATGATATTTTTTATCTCTATGCATGAGACGTATGTTTATGAGAAATGGAAATATGAAATCTTGTGGTCTATTAAAATGATGGAAATGATTGTTTATGTTAAACTAATGAACTCACCAACCTTTTGGTTGACACTTGAAAGCATGTTTATTCTCAGGTACGAAAGAAATCTTCCGCTGTGCATTTGTTCATTTTATAGATATTACTTGGAGTCATTCATGGCATATTTCAAAAGATGTTGCATTCGAGTCGTTGAGTTCATCAAGATTATTATCAAGTCAATTATAGTTGGATATATTATGAAATGGTATGCATGCCTGTCAACTTCCGATGTAATGAAAGATTGTCTTTTCAAAAATGAATGCAATGTTTGTAAAATGTATCATATAGAGGTCAAGTACTTCGCGATGTAATCAACTGTTGTGAATCATTTATATTCGATATGGACTTCGTCCGGATGGATTAGGACGGGTCTTCACAGTTGGTATCAGAGCTGGTATAACGCCTTCCATGTGTGGCGGGTTAGTCGTAAAGGAGGTTCTCACAGTGTTACCTGTGACGAAGCATTGGCTCTTACTCCTTGCGATCCCTTACGAGGGTTGGCAGTAGCCGAAAGGCAGGCCCTAAAATCAGTATCTGTGGTACACTCAGTGGTCACCAGGCGGTTAGCTGGGAAGGCACTGGGTGGGACGGTGGTTGTCCCCACTGTATTCACAGTTGGTATTAGTCATGAAAACATTTTTATTGTTAGCCATGACCACCTCACTCAAATTTCGGGACGAAATTTCTTTAACGGGTAGGTATTGTGACGACCAGGGAATTTCCGACTAAATTTAAACTTGATCTTTATACGTTTTTCGACACGATAAGCAAAATCTGTAATGTTGAGTCTCGAAAGTTTTGAAATCTATATTCATGTAATCAATTACCCTTTGACCATGCCTGTCGATTCACGAACATTTGTTTATAAATAAATATGATATATGGGTATAATTATTATATGAATATTATATATATATATACGTAATATTAAATATTCTATAGATGTAATTAGATATTATAAATATTATATAATTATCAAATATTACAAAATTGATAATATATAATATCAATATAATTAAATGAAATTACAAGTTAAAATAAAATTTATTGTATTAACACTAATATCATTACTACTTTCATTATTATTAATATTTATATTATTATTATTATTGATGTAGTATAAATACTATTATAAGAATAATTAAAAGTTATAATGTAGTTATAATGTAAATATTATTAATTGTTATTATTAGTATAGTATTCATCATTATTATTATTATCATTCATAATATTATTGTCATTATTAGTAATTAAAAATTATCATTATTAGTATTAATAATATCATATGATTATTTGTCATTTATTATTAGTAGTATTATTAAGTAATATTATTATTAAAATATTACTATTAAAAATATTATTAGTATTATTAATATTAGTATTATTATTATTAATATATTAGTTAATTATCACAAGTAAGAATTAGATATATATATATATATATATATATATACAAATATATAATTAATAAATATAAATACCTAAACATATATTGAATGTAGATAATCTATATAAATAAATACAAATACAGATACAAAGATATATAAAATATAGATATAAAGATAAAGATATAATGATAGAAAGATATATACAGATTTATACACGTACAGATATATACGTAAACATAAATACAGAAATTTTGGTATTCTGTTTTCCATCGTTTTCCAAAAACTGTAGGAGATTGATCTTTCTTATTTGGTCGTACAAATCAAGTCTAATATCTGCAGAAGAAGCCAAAATCAGTTGCAGGTCTAAATCAAACTTTAACGTTTTCTTTTTTTGTTCATTCTTAAGGGAATAAATTATGTCGACATACTCTTGCTTTAAAACAGACGATGTACTCGGTGTTTTGAATAACAGCATTCAAATTATTATTACCATTATCAACCACAATCCCTAACCTTCTATGTTATTTTACCAACACAAGAACACCCATTCGAATTCAATCACCACAACTCGCAATCCATCACAAACTTCACCATTACATCACCCCCGGTCACTTGGCTGCCACCATATCAACCACCCTCCTTCTTCGAAAAACCAAATCACCACTCTACTTTCAACAACCACCATCGAAGACCTGCTATTGCTGTTCTTCTGTTTCAGTCAAACGTCAAGAACAAACCACCATGAAACCATTTAAACCGAACCCATCGAAACATGTACACTATTACTGTTTCGATTACTTCTGTTATTCCTGAAATGACTACGATGATGATGATCATTGTATGATGATGACAAGGATTGTTATAGATGAAAAGTGAATTATGTAAAGATATTAAGAACTGAGTATTATACCTGTTTCTGTTCCGTCTTGAGACTATCACAAACCACCATCAAAACCGATGCTATTACCTTCTGTTTTCTTTCTGTTTCTGTTGGATTGCCGAGATCAAAAGCCAAAGCCAACATTCATCAAATCAGTAACTATTATCGAGTAAGTAGTGAACTAAATAATGAGATCCAGTTCGATACTTTTTATTTAATTTTCTTCTTGCTGGCTGACAGGCTTTAAATAAAATAACCCCACTTGTTTCATACGCGTGCTATACACTCTGATACAATTCCTGCATCGATCAACCCTACCGATTGAGGGGCTATTGGATTTCTTTTATTTTGGGCTCCGGTTCTTACTGAATCGGATTACAACTTGTTTGAGGAATGTGCAGCCCATTAAACGTTGTTAGCAGGCTTGGATTTTTGGGTTGGGCCGTGTAAATTAATAAAGGAGAAACAAAGAAAAATAATAATACGGGTGATATATTTATGGGATGGGATTATAACAGAAAAATTAGAATGGATCAGATGGTTAGGAAGTCTTTGTGAGATACGGGAGAGATACGGGAGGTCGTGGGTTCGAGCCCCTGGATGGGCAATCTTTTTGTTACTGAATTCTTAAAGGTAGCAAACTAATTATCTTTATTATTATTATTATTTATTATTATTATCATTTATTATTATTATTATTATTATTATTATTATTATTATTATTATTATTATTATTATTATTATTATTATTATTATTTTCGCTAGTAATATTATTCAATGTTATCATTATTCTAATTATTATTAAGATTAAAGCTATGATAACTATAAAAATAATAAGTATTATTATTAGGATTACCAATCGTAATAAGGTTGTTATAATTATTATTATTATCAGATATTAAGTATTAATATCAAAAATTATTATTTTTATCACCTTTATTATTAAATCCTTCATTATATTAAAAACTACTAATATTATCATTATTAGTATTGTATTATTAAGAACTATTATTTTTACAACTATATTATTATTTAAAGAATCATTATTAGAAAAACTATCATGTTTCATTGTTATATCTAAGTATTAGTATAATCATTTTTACTTTAACAGTATTATAATTATTAATTTTACAACCCAAAAGAGATTTATATATATAAAAGTATAATACATACTATATTTTATTATGAAGCATTATTAATTATAATAATAACTAAATTACATTTAGTACATAAAATATTATAAGATGTTATAAATAATAATATTAACACATATAGAAATATAAATATTAATTTTAAAATATTATATATATAAAACAATAAGTTACAATTTAATAATATATTATATTACGTAAAATATACAATTTTGTTCGATTTCAATTATATGTGTTAATATACATACAAATGATATAGGTTCGTGAATCCGAGGCCAACCCTGCATTTATTCAATATCGTCATATGTATTTTTACTACAAAATACATTAGGTGAGTTTCATTTGCCCCTTTTTACTCTTTACATTTTTGGGCTGAGAATACATGCAAATGCTTTATTAACTGTTTTACAATATTTATATGCGTGAGTTTCATTAATCCCTTTTTAAATGCTTTTGCAATATATATTTTTGGGACTGAGAATACATGCGCTGCTCTTATAACTGTTTTACGAAATAGACACAAGTAATTGAAACTACATTATATGGTTGAATGATCGAAATCGGATATGCCCCTTTTTTGTCTGGTAATCTAAGAATTAGGGAACAGACACCCTAATTGACGCGAATCCTAAAGATAGATCTATCGGGCCCAACAAGCCCCATCTAAAGTACCGGATGCTTTAGTACTTCGAAATTTATATCATGTCCGAAGGAGGATCCCGAAATGATGGGGATATTCTTATATGCATATTGTGAATGTCGGTTACCAGGTGTTCAATCCATATGAATGATATTTTTTGTCTCTATGCATGGGACGTATGTTTATGAGAAATGGAAATATGAAATCTTGTGGTCTATTAAAATGATGGAAACGACTGTTTATGTTAAACTAATGAACTCACCAACCTTTTGGTTGACACTTGAAAGCATGTTTATTCTCAGGTACGAAAGAAATCTTCCGCTATGCATTTGTTCATTTTATAGATATTACTTGGAGTCATTCATGGCATATTTCAAAAGACGTTGCATTCGAGTTATTGAGTTCATCAAGATTATTATCAAGTCAATTATAGTTGGATATATTATGAAATGGTATGCATGCATGTCAACTTCCGATGTAATGAAAGATTGTCTTTTCAAAAACGAATGCAATGTTTGTAAAATGTATCATATAGAGGTCAAATACCTCACGATGTAATCAACTGTTGTGAATCGTTTATATTCGATATGGACTTCGTCCGGATGGATTAGGACGGGTCTTAACAAATTGAATATATGAACATCGTTTCAAAATTTTCTATACTCAACATTACATACTTTGCTTATCGTATCAAAATCATATAAGGATTAAGTTTAAATTTAGTCGAAAATTCTCGGGTCATCACAGTACCTACCCGTTAAAGAAATTTAGTCCCGAAATTTGAGTGGGATCATCATGGCTGACAATAAGTATGTTTTCATGACGCATACGAGCTGGAATTTAGAGTTTTATCATCAGTGAGTGATATGGATAAAACAAATCATTTATGTGAAGAGTACGAGTGAAGCTATCATAAAATAGTGGAATGAAGAAAATAAGTTTCGTCATAACTTTTAACGTAGTCATGGTTTGAATTCCGGAATTCAAGGGATTTAAAGAAAATCTTCGAAATCTAAATAATTTGATTCTTCGGTGAATAAAAAAATTAAGATCTCTATAATTAAATGCGGTGATCTGCCTTAATTGCTACGTCTGATATTTTCACTATAAATTTAATCTCTCTCGTTCCATTATTTTCCCTATATTTTAGAGTTCCATGCTTTTGTTTCTCCTTCCCGACTTTAAGTCAAGCGAATAATGGTCCAGAATTCGTAGGTATGAAGTTTCGAATGAACATAACTAATGTTCTAAGAAAGAAATTGTGATAGCTCGATCTGACTTGTCAAATTCCCAGAAGTCACGAGAAAAGATAGAAATATCAGGAAAATACATTCTTGATATGTGATTTGTAAAATCAGGTATATAATTTATATTAGGAAAAATACCGGTTTAAAGAATATTACACATTCACGGGCAGTGTACCCGATCGTGTAGCAGTATAGTATATGGTAATTCCAAGTATCGTTCCAAGGAAATTCCAAGTATCGTTCCAAGGACAGTATGAATGTAATTTAAGAACGTAAACTAGATCGTAATTAATTAACTAAAACAAATAACCAAATAAAGCAAATAGCAGATAAGTAAGAAATGGGGGTTTCCGTCTAACGACCGGATTGTCAATAGAAGGTGAATAAAATAAAAGACAATCTTTTTGTGTTTTTAAGTTTATAGAAAATAAATGCAGACTCAACAAATAAATTAAAGATAGTTTTGAATTCAATAGACAAAGAAATGCTCGCCTAGATCTTTTAACCTCGCTGTCAGATGATATAGTATTAAGTACAAGTTATTGTGATAAATGCATATAATTACTAAGTCGGTTCGTTTAGAGTTCTCTTTTGCGAATACTCAAGCTAAGATTTATCGGCTTAGGGTTCCCTCTCACCAAAGACCTCCTTGCTTGTAACTAATTAATTAACTAATTAAAAGATTTATATTCAATTGGTTACGCGTTCGCTTCACACAATTCATCCATGTTTTGTTCAATCAATGTTACCTAATTTACCCCCTTGGTCCAGTAAGCACCCAATTGCTTAAGACAAAGCAATTGAAAACTAATGCATTAAATTGAAACAGGGTTCCCTTTATTCAAACAAGTACACTAATCAATTTGATAACATTAATCAACATCCACAAGAATGGTTCTTCAATCCAAACTTACAATTATCATGAATAAATCAATAAAATATAAAATTAATCATCCAACACTTAAGAGTATTTAATCTAGACAAACATTTAAGTATTTAGCTCATAATAGTTATCGAACAATAACACAAATCTGAATAATTCATCATTCGCATAGATACAAATAATAAATATGTGTTTTGAAACAATAATCAAAAGAATATGAGTTAAATCTTAAAGTATAAAAATAGATAATTAGTCACTGCTCTCTCTTTTGTTGCTTTCTATCGTGATCCAAGCACAAATACAAGCACACCTTTCTTCTTGACTTCTCATACATGGACCCCACTAACAACACACTAAATTATATTTGCCTTCTTGACTTGTTTGCTAGCGACTAGAAATAAATCCCACAAGGTGGGTCCCACGATTTGCAAACAAGTTCGCCTCTTTTCTTTGTTTGTTGCTGCGTCGAACAAGAACCCAGAGTGGGTCCTACCTGCGGCTGCCACACCCCAAAACCTACGTATCTCTTTTTTATCAATTGTATTTATGGTGCTACTCAACTTGGGGCTCAAAGTAGATATTAGGTTATCCATTTAATTTAATAAAATGGCTCATAGGACATGAGTAGATGGATTAAAAAAAAGTATGATAGCCCATATAAATTAATTTAGCTCCAAACGTTATTCAAGTGGACTTTAACTCTAAGACCCATCTTCAATATAAATAAATCAGCCCACTTGATGTCCCAATAATTAAGTGGCGCTTTCGTCACACAAGTAACGCTTTTCATCTAAGCTTCTTTTCAGCTTCAATTTTCTTGAATTTATAACTCGATTCTCTATTTTACTCTAAAAAGTCATCAATACTCCATAATTATCTGAAATCAATTATAATTTATTAAGTATCGAAAGTTCGCATAATTGATTCAAAAAAATAGAAAATAACAACGATAGTGCCTATAAATAATATCTAAAAACATGTACAAAATAGGCACTATCAAACCCCTCCACACTTGGCTGTTGCTTGTCCTCAAGCAAATAAAGACAAAACAATTTAGAACTACACTCCCTAGGCAATATCATGTTAATCATTTTAAGTGAAAGATTTTTTCATTAAGTTCATAAGTACATGAAAACAATATCTTTCAAATTTTAAAGACTAACATCAACAAGTTAAGCTCATCTAAGTATCGTATCAAAAGAAATATTAATTCGGGTAAATGTTCATGGGTTTATTGGGTAGGATATGACACAAGATATAAAATGGTGTAAAAGTGAAAGTTAAATGCAAAGTCAAATAGATATCTAGCTACTAAAAAGCAAATTTATTATTAAGAACTACTATCACCTTAACACATAAATGGTCCACATTGGAACTCTTTTTTTTTTTTTTTTATCAACCTTCTATACTCATTACTTTCAACCAACAACTCCCTTGGTCTGTGTAGGGAACTTTCGACCAACTTATCCAGACCGGGAAACGACCTTAGTAAGTTAGGTGATAAAGCACCCCGCGGATCTAATTATTCGAACCTCAAAAATTATTGTGTCAATTACAATTTCATGCCGGCTTTCTATGGAACCCGTGTAACGAACTGTCGAACCAACCGATCCCAAATCCGAAAAGGACCTTAGGTGGTTAAGTGACAAGCACCCCAAAGGAACTACTTATTCGAATTCCAAAGGCTTATGTATCAAACTATAATTAACATGCTTCAAGTAATAATTACATTTTCTGGAATCACTTACATTTCTGATTTTTCTCTTCTCTTTTTTTTCATATTTTTCACACACACATATATTGTCGTAAGGAATGATGAAAATATCTGTTTACCCCCACCTTCATTGTGCTTTTTACACAACTACTCAAGTGAGTTTTAGGCACGTAAATAATTACACTCTTACTTCAATAATAACACATGTAAAAGTAGTTCTATTAACATTAAGATTAATATAGTAAGAAGACATAAACTTGACTAAGAATTTAAACTTTCGAAAATAGGGTAGAAAAGGGAATTGGTTTCATTTGGTTTTCATCTAAAAGCTAAGGCTTCTAAGGTTTTCTAATTGTAATGTTAATACTCAAACCGAGCACTAACGGCCTGGGTAAACTGGCTAAAAATTGGTGTTAAAATAAAAAGGCTAAAAATCCTATAATATTTCTTCATCATTTACAATACCTTTCACTAGGTGCTCTCATAAAAATTTAAAAAAAATTAGCTACCTAGGGAGTCAAATGCCAGTTACCTTAAAACATATATCATTTAAACATAAAAGCAACAGTTTTCATGCAATCAAACAGACAAAAATCAAGTGTACCATAAACCATAAACCCCCTCCACACTTATTTCATGCTATGTCCTCACTAGCATGCTATACTATAATGAAAAAGTGGAGTAAATAAAATAATAAACAATAAAAGTAAAGGTAACTGAAACTTCCCGGGGTATTAGCAGAATAAGCGTCGGACTGAGAAATAATAAATATAGCTGCATCTCAAAAGTCAGCTTCCTCGCCTCTTTCACAATTTCAAAACTTTACAAGCTGTGCAACCTTTCCCAAATTCGTGCACCCGACTCGACCCCTCATTATCAGCCTTCAATGGGGTCCTAACTCTTCCAAACTTATCTGACGGTACGAGAAATCAGTGGAATATGTTTCATGAATAAGCAACGTCAACCAATCATTAACACCGCGTGTTGTGAACATTAAATTTGGAAGTTCTCCTTGATTCTTTATGGAGAACTCTAACATAACCCGGTGTCGAGAAACGTGTCACCCTTAAAATCCGCTTGGGACACCCTAATGTAGTCCACGGTCATGCTCAAATCAAATGGGACATGGTACACCGTCTCCTCCACACTATACACACCGTGATTTCCACTCGATAATAAACAATTACTCTCCTGAATTACGACATCCTCTAAAACAAGTGTAAACCCGCTCTGTATCTCAACTATGGAACGAGACTCAACTTCCAACTTTAATTCCTTCAGTTCTTCAGTAGTAGGTTTATAACCATTAGCCATGAGATCAACTAACAAACCATCTTTCTCTTCCACCAGAGTCTCATCTATATAACTAGAAGAGTAAGAATGTATCTCGGGGAAATCCTGCAAAAGCTCAGAAAGTGGATCTAAACGAGTACGTTTTTCAACAACCAGTTCCTCTTGCAAAATAGATTGTGAAGTTATAAGTTGTGGAGCTGGACCGGACTCTATCACATCTGAATGTTCTGAAAACAGAATCAATGGTGAATAAAGATCGGTAGCAAGTTGCGTAATAGGTAGGGGACTCGAATGTCTTACGTCCGGATTCATGCAACATTGCCAAGACCCATAAAAACACTGGCAGAAACCTTCAGCTATCATCTTCTCTTTCATAGACATTTTTCAAGTGTTAACTACAGTTTCATCGACTTCTTTCTCTTGGTGCCCCTCGTTGTTAACACTAGGAGATGAATATAATGCGATTAGTTTCCTCCGTTCAACTCTCATTCTCTCAGCCATTGTCATATTCCTGTAGTCAACCATTTCCCTGCAACTGACAAAAACAAAGAAAAGAATAAAGCACCGACTCTAGAAAATGATAAATACTAGATCGTAATTAATTAACTAAAATAAATAACCAAATAAAGTAAATAGCAGATAAGTAAGAAATGGGGGTTTCCGTTTAATGATCGGATTGTCAATAGAAGGTGAATAAAATAAAAGACAATCTTTTTGTGTTTTTAAGTTTATAGAAAATAAATGCAGACTCAACAAACAAATTGTAATAACCCGACTTTTTCAGTTAAAAACTTAACAACCATTTATTAAATTCAATGATTTTTCCAAGCTAATTTTTTTTTATATATTTAAGAACAGACTACTTTTGATATGTGTTAATTTATCACTAGAAATTTTTGAAGATTAGTAATAATAAAGTTAAAAATTGAAACTACTAACTTATAAAAGATATATAAATACTTATATATATATATATATATATATATATATATATATATATATATATATATATATATATATATATATATATATATATATATATATATATATATATATATATATATATATATATATATATATATAATAAACTGATAAATAAAAATATATAATAAATGATTAAATTGAATTTCAACATCACTAGATTCGTATCTATTTCTAGTTACAATTTAGATCCAGGTTGTAAGAAATTTTTATACTACTTTTTAATTTTTTTTTTTAAAACACTATGGTTAGTGAAACCAGGAAAAATGTCTTTTTAGACAACGAAACGTATGAATACTTATTTTAAATAATAATTTATATAATAATTAAGTTTTAAAAATCATTTTAATTAATTAGGATATTCTTAAATTAAACTTGAGAAAAATTAGTTTAAACATTCATGTTTCAATAAAGGACAAATATTTATTTAATGTAAAATATAATAAATAAGTATTTTATGAAACACACAAACTAGGTATGACGTCAAGAGTTTAAAAGATTTCAAACAATATAGATATATATAATTTTTATAAATATAAAATTAACCAATTCTTGAATCATATTAAGATAAAATACATTGGATTTTAGCTAGCGGATAAAAATTTAATTATAATCCGTGACTATATAGTATAACCCGTGACTACTAATTAAAACCCGTGACTTACCTAATCTAATTATATACCCGATCCAAATTCATTTCATCAGACACACATGTACACACATTCTTCCTCCTTTAGAACACCCATTACTATTCATCATCATCATTAATCTTTCATCCTCAAGAACACCTTCAAGAAATCGATTGATCATAAAATTGTTTACATATTCGCATTCCTCTCGAAGAGCTCTACACATCTATACCAACTATTTCTTGATTAGAGTAAGTTTCAAAAACTCTAAATTTTGGGTTTTCATGTTTTTGTTACATATTAGGGTGGATATAGTGTCTAGTGCTCAAGTCCATGTTTGTATGCTTGATTTTAGTCGATAATATGATCGTTTGTTGAATTATTGTTAAATCCCGTTTTTATATTGTATGATACTGATATGAATATGTTATAATCAGTATATAAAAGTTATATAATTGAATAGATCTTGAAAAATAGTTAATTTTTCATATAGATATTTGATAATGCTAAAAACGAACATATATTTCATAGCATTATTCCTCAAGAAAGACAAGCTTTTAGTTGCATTTGTTCTATTTACAAGTGATATTCGTTTAAATAATAAAAGGTGAAGACAAAAGATAGATTCGACGAATTGAAGACGCAAACGACCAAAAAGCTCAAAAGTACAAAAGACAATCAAAAAGGTTCCAATTATTGATAAGGAACGTCTCGAAATTACAAGAGTACAAGATTCAAAAAGCAAAGTACAAAATATAAAATTGTACGCAAGGACGTTCGAAAATCCGGAATCGGGACCAGAGTCAACTCTTAACGCTCGACGCAACGGACTAAAAATTACAAGTCTACTATGCACAAGAATATAATATAATATATAAATAATTATATTAATTATTTATATTTTATATTTATATATAAAATCCGTCGGCAAGAAAGACTCCAAAAGATGTGAGCTGTAATTTCTATCTCCGCGACTCGCAGAGTGTGAAGGCCAAAAGGGCCGCGAGTCGCGGAGCCCCAAAAATCAACTCTGCCTATAAAGCAAACCGAATTCTGATCAAAAATTCATCATCTTTTTCTTCCTCATTCATACGTAAAATTTATATTTATATTTATAATTTATATTTTAATTTTAATTATAATTCTAATAATAAGGGTATGTTAGCGAATATTGTAAGGGTGTAAGTCGAAATTCTGTCCGTGTAACGCTACGCTATTTTTTCATTGTAAGTTATGTTCAACCTTTTTACATTAATGTCTCGTAGCTAAGTTATTATTATGCTTATTTAAAATGAAGTAATCATGATGTTGGGCTAATTACTAAAATTGGGTAATTGGGCTTTGTACCATAATTGGGGTTTGGACAAAAGAACGACACTTGTGGAAATTAGACTATGGGCTATTAATGGGCTTTATATTTGTTTAACTAAATGATAGTTTGTTAATGTTAATATAAAGATTTACAATTGGGCGTCTCTATAAATTACCATATACACTCAATCGGACACGATGGGCGGGGTATTTATATGTACGAATAATCGTTCATTTAACTGGACACGGGAATGGATTAATAGCCACTAGAATAATTAAAACAGGGGTGAAATTACATTCAAGGGTAATTGGTGTAATTGTTAACAAAGTAGTAAAACCTTGGTTTACACGCAGTCGATAACCTGGTGTATTCATTAAACAAAGTATTAAAACCTTGTTACAATTTGAATCCCCAATTAGTTGGAATATTTAACTTCGGGTATGAGAATAATTTGATGAGGACACTCGCATTTTATATTTATGACTGATGGACTGTTATGGACAAAAACCAGACGGACATATTAAATAATCCAGGACAAAGGACAATTAACCCATGGGCATAAAACTAAAATCAACACGTCAAACATCATGATTACGGAAGTTTAAATAAGCATAATTCTTTTATTTCATATTTAATTTCCTTTATTTTATATTTAATTGCACTTCTAATTATCGCACTTTTATTTATTGTTATTTAATCGCACTTTTAATTATCGTACTTTTTAATTATCGTAAGTTTATTTTATCGCACTTTTATTATTCGCAATTTCATTATCGTTATTTACTTTACGCTTTAATTTAAGTCTTGTATTTATTTTATATTTTACATTAGGTTTTAACTGCGACTAAAGTCTTAAAATCGACAAACCGGTCATTAAACGGTAAAAACCCCCCTTTATAATAATAATATTACTTATATATATATTTGTATTTTTAATAAAAGTAAACTAATATAGCGTTGAGCTTTGTTTAAATATTTCCCTGTGGAACGAACCGGACTTACTAAAAACTACACTACTGTACAATTAGGTACACTGCCTATAAGTGTTGTAGCAAGGTTTAAGTATATCCATTCTATAAATAAATAAATATCTTGTGTAAAATTGTATCGTATTTAATAGTATTTCCTGCTAAAATTAATAACTATTTTATATACACCTCGCATAACATCAAGTATTTTTGGCGCCGCTGCCGGGGAACACTCTTAAACGCCGGAAGCGCAACGCTAATATAAAAAAAAAAAAAAAGATTTTTAGTTACTTTTATTAAAAGTCGTTTTTGTAAAAATACGTTTTAAAAATTCGAAAATATAAAAAGAAAACCAAAAATATAAGTATTTTTAAGATTTTGTTAAATATTTAAGTTTTATAAATTTCTTTATTTTTATTTTAGTTTATAAAAATATAAGTTTTAATATCTTTTATTTAATTAAAAAACAGAAAACAGAAAATAAAAAAATAAATAAATAAAGAAAAAACGCGTCGAATATTGAAAGCTGTCATCTGAATTCTGGAACCCCGCGACTCGCGGGGTTTGATGTATTAATTACCGCAACTCGCGGAGCCTTTCTGACAGGCGACAAAAAACCCTAATCCTGCATTAATTACGGGTTATTATTAATTATAATTATTATTTAAACCTAATTATTATTATTATTATTATTATTAGTTTTATTTTTATTTTTACTTTTTATTTAATTTATGTATTTAGTATTAATTAGTTTTATTAAATTGTAAAATTAGTAGTTTTATTAAAAAAATAATATAAAAATAATATTTTTATAAAAATTGTACTTTTTATAACTTTTTGTATATTTTTATATTTTGTCCCTTTTTAATCGTTGTAGCGTAATATTTGTATTTTTAGCTCATATTTAATTTTAAACTTAGTTTTTGCTATAGTTATTTTTACTCCTAGATTTTTAGGCTTTGCCGTAGAATTCCTTAAGTGCTTTTTCTTTAGACTAAGATTTAGGTGCTTTAGAATTTTGCGACGCCATTTTAAGTTTTAGTTTCTTTTTAAGTTATTTCCATTTGGAATTTAGTTTTTCCTGTAAGCTTTAATATTTTTAGACGACTTTTACTATGTACCAATTGTCATTCCAATTAGTAATCTCAATTTGCGATTATAATTTTAAGTTAGTTGTAGTAATAAGGTTAGGTTAGTCAAGTATTTTTAAGTTTTTATAAGTTTCTTTTATTTTTCCGTCACCTTTTATTTTTCAACCATTTTTTTTCTTTTTCTACCTTTTGCGACGAACTCTTTTTCTCTCTTATTTCTCGCTATTTTAGTTTTTAGGACTTAGAATTTTTTCTACTTCTTATCTAAATTTCTTAAAATTACGAAAATTTATTTTAAGTGGTTAAATTAATAGACATCAAAATTTTCTGGTTCGTAGTAATAGTTGGATTTGTACGTGGACCGGGTTATTGGAGCCAAACAGTCCTCAATTATATTGAGACCAAACGAATCCTGCCCCTCTGCTGCATCTTTTGGCTATTCAAAACGTGGGCAAAATCAGAAAAGTCTATTGATTGGATAACTTATTATAATTTTTCTTTCCTTTTAAAAACTAATAGGATATTCAGTGAATGCACATAGCAAGACGTTCACCACCTTTTGTACGTTCACCACCTGTAACTAGATCAAGACATTTAGCAAATATAACCGCCGTTGATTTTTCTTTAGAATCGTCATCCAGTCAACCAAGTACTTCAGTTCAAATTTCCGATAATCCATTTTTTGAACCCAACATCACAATTGAGAATCCGGAAAATATTCAGGAACGGTTCGTAGATCCTGAACCATTAAACTTTCCTCCGGAGCCACCAATCATTCAAACAGAGATTGTTGAGGAACGAACTATTAAATCAGAATCATCTAGTGATACCGATTCAACAAATTCAATTATGGAGAATCTGGAACCTTTAAGTATGGAAGACCGAATGAGAGCTAAACGCACTGGCCAAGGTCACGCAATTACTCATCCAGACATTAATGCGCCAGATTATGAAATCAAAGGACAAATTCTACACATGGTGACTAATCAATGCCAATTTAGTGGTGCGCCGAAGGAAGATCCAAATGAACATCTACGTACCTTTAATAGGATCTGCACACTATTTAAAATCCGAGAAGTGGAGGATGAACAGATATATCTCATGTTACTTCCCTGGACTTTAAAGGGAGAAGCCAAAGATTGGTTGGAATCGTTACCTGAAGGGGCGATCGATACATGGGACGTTTTAGTTGACAAATTTCTTAAACAATTCTTTCCTGCATCTAAAGCCGTAAGACTTCAAGCAGAAATTGTTACGTTTACACAGAAACCAAATGAAACTCTATATGAGGCGTGGACAAGATATGGAAAGTTATTAAGAGGATGTCCGCAACATGGTTTAGACACCTGTCAAATAGTACAAATATTCTACCAAAGATGCGACATCACTACAAGAAAAGACATAGATATAGCAGCTGGTGGTTCTATTATGAAGAAAACCGAAACTGATGCTTACAAAATTATTGATAACACTGCTTCCCACTCACATGAGTGGCACCAAGAAAAAGATATCATTAGATCATCTAAAGCAGCTAGAGCCGATTCTAGCCATGACTTAGATTCCATTTCCGCAAAGATAGATGCTGTAGAGAGACGAATGGAAAAGATGACTAAGGATATTCACTCAATACGAATTAGTTGTGAGCAGTGTGGAGGACCACATTTGACAAAAGATTGTCTCAGTATTGAATTAACAATGGAACAAAGAGAGAATATTTCATACATAAACCAAAGGCCTGGAAATAATTATCAGAATAATTATCAACCGCCAAGACCGATTTACAATCAAAACCAGAATTATAACCGAAATATTCCATACAACAACCAACAAGGTCCTAGCAATCAACAAGTATCCAATAATACTTATAATCAGCAAAGACCGAATTTTCAAAACAAACCACCACAACAAACCGATGATAAAAAACCAAATTTAGAAGATATGATGACGAAGCTAGTTGAAACTCAAACACAGTTTTTCACATCTCAAAAACAAACTAATGAACAAAATGCTCAAGCATTTAGAAATCAACAAGCTTCTATTCAAAATCTGGAACAAGAAGTGAGTAACCTAGCAAGATTAATAGGTGAAAGAAAACCGGGAAATCTACCTAGTGATACAAATGCTAACCCCCGGAATGAAACAGCTAAAGCCATTACCACAAGAAGTGGTACAACACTTAAACCACCTGAAATACCTGTAACTTCTGATGAAACTATTCCTACTCCACAAGAACCACAACCTAATCAAGATAAGGAAAAAGAACCGGTAGTTGAAAAGGTTAATGAAGATAACACAGTTAAGGATAAACCTTATGTTAAACCATACCAACCACCACTTCCTTACCCGAGTAAAATGAAGAAAGAAAAACTTGAAGCCGAGCAATCCAAATTCTTGGATATGTTTAAACAGATAAATGTAAATCTTCCTTTCATTGATGTGATTTCAGGAATGCCAAGATATGCTAAATTCTTGAAAGATCTAATCTCAAATAGAAAGAAAATGGAAGAACTCTCGGCTGTTACTATGAATGCTAATTGTTCAGCAGTGCTGTTGAATAAGATACCAGAAAAACTATCTGATCCAGGAAGTTTCACAATTCCATGTTTTCTGGGTAGTCTTAGTTCAATAGAAGCATTGGAAGACTTAGGTGCTAGTATAAATCTAATGCCGTATTCACTATACGCTAAACTAGACCTTGGAGAATTAAAACCAACCAGAATAAGCATACAACTAGCCGATAGATCAATAAAATATCCTAGAGGGATAATGGAGAACATGCTAGTTAAAGTTGGTACTTTAGTATTTCCAGTAGATTTTGTTGTTCTGGACATGGAAGAAGATTCTCAAGTTCCTCTCATATTAGGAAGACCATTCTTAAACACGGCTAAAGCAATGATAGACGTGTTCGGTAAGAAACTGACCCTAAGTATAGAGGATGAGAGTGTTACCTTTTCAGTTGATAGAGCAATGCAACAACCACAATCTGCAGATGATACATGTTATTATATTCAAACTATAGATGCACATGCAGAATTATTAGAAGAATTTCCAGAATTACAAGGAACAGGAGAATGTTCTTTAGGAGAAGGTAATAAACCAATTGATGAAGCTGAAATGTTAGCTACACTTATAGCTAATGGATATGAACCAACAACAGAAGAAATTCAAATGCTAAAAGAAGAAGACAGATATCGATATAAATCATCGATAGAAGAACCTCCGAAATTAGAGTTAAAGCCACTTTCAAACCATTTGGAATACGCTTATTTACATGGTGAATCTGAATTACCTGTAATAATATCGTCTTCTCTTACTGAAAATGAGAAATCACAACTCATTTCTGTGTTGAAAGCTCATAAACCAGCCATTGCATGGAAGATTCATGATATTAAAGGAATAAGTCCTTCGTATTGCACACATAAAATCCTTATGGAAGAAGGTCATAAAACGTATGTGCTGTAGCGACCCCGACAAATCGTCAAGTGACGGCGTCGGCTACGTGGGTCCCATTACCTGATTATAAGTCTTTAAAATAACGTTTGACCAAAATATGTCGCCTTCCTTTCAAAATAAAGATTGTTTCAAAGTTTACAAGAATAGTTCAACCAAAAGTTAAGTTACAAGGTTATATGTACAAATGAAATCTAGGCGACACAGTTTAAAGTAAAGTCAAAAGACGCTCCATGAAATGCACGTATACTCGACATCCAATGCATGTATCAAATAGTAAGCGGAAGCATGTTTCACATATCGTGTAGTGACCTGAGAAAAACATAGAAATCTGTCAACGAAAACGTTGGTGAAATCATAGGTTTAAGTAAGTAATTGAGAAAAAGTAAAGTAAGCCGAACCACAAGATTTGCAAAGTTGAAATGATAATAGTACATTCTAAAAGTTAATATTCACGAGCACCCAATTATCAAGCTTAACATTCCGTCCATTGAATACCCCATAAATTAGTGCTAGAACTACACTGATTCTCGAAAATATATATCATCCGTAGACGGTAGCGAACCGTCAAGGATGAGGGTTGTCAACCCATATGGCCATATAATATAAGTTCTCGCTTACACCATCTGATGTAACTAATGATAATCGGATTGAGGATTTCTGTTCTAAACTCGTATGTAGAATGTTTGTTTTCCGTTACTTGTGTTCACTTAGTTCAAAAGAATTGTTTATGTTTTCTCATCCCAAAAGTAAGTTCAAAAGAGTAAAAAGTGGGACTATGATCTCACCTTGAGTGCAAGAGTAATAAAGTACTTCGACAAGTAAACGCGTGCAAAGACAAAGCTAGTCTCGACCTAAACATATAGGTTGTATCAATAACGGTAAACGCGATAGGTCAAAGATGTTCAATTAGTCCTATGGCTCGACACGACTCGATTATGTAGCATGTGAAGCAAATTGTCAAGTTTCATGCAAGATACAAGTATAAAAGCATGTTAGGAAGATTGCGTAATTAATTGGTTAAGTTTGACAAAAAGTCAAACTTGGTCGGGTCAAAGTCAACGAAAAAGTCAACATGTTCGGGTCGGGTCCCGGACTATTTTTCTATGCTAAATATTCATATATAAGTATATTAGAACAAGTTTCATGTGAATCGGAGGTCGGTAGCTAGTCAAACATTTCGCGTGTAAATGGACAAGGAGGTCAGAATCTGTTCAGCCTATTCTGCGCGCCGCGCGGGTAAGGGGCGCGCCGCGCCACCCCCTGTACAGGTCTGTTTCTGTTTTCCACAAATATGCACGAGCCAAAACCAATTCAAACACAACTCTTGACCCGTAAACACTTATAACGCCTATCATACATCGTTGGAAAGGTATTTTGACGAGGAATGCAACTAAACACATATCATCAATCAAACTTGCACTTATAACAACCAAAAACCGAAATTAAACATTCATAATCTAAGTTCAAGTTCCAAAAACGCATTTTATGATTCGGGCAACCAATTTACATGTATGTTATGCCGTTTCGAAGGTAATCAAACACACATTGCAACAAAACACTTAACAACAATATCTCATAGCATTTGACGCATCAAAAGTTCATGTAAAGCTTATCAAACCCTAATCCAAGTTCACAAAATCATTAATCATGTTCTTGGAGTTTCCTTAATCAACCTATACATCAAACCGAAGCTAATGATACTAGTAACACTTTTAAAACATGCACTTTAACAATCTAACAACATTTGATCATCCAAAATCAAGGATTTAGCAAGTAATTTTCATATTGAACTAGTTACACCAAAAACAACGAATCGAGCATACAATTTACATACACGACATCACAATGAGCCATAGACACTAATTAACAACTTTATAACTCAAAAATCTCAAGAACACATAAAATTAGTGATTTTAGAAAGTTACCCAAAATGGATGAGGTTGGTATCAAATCGAAGAGGATGAAACGAGGATCAAGAATATGTAGTCGGATTTGTTGTGAGCTTCCTAAATCAAAATTAGATGATGAATTGCTTTTTGAAAGATTGAAAGAAAATGGAGAAGTATGAGAAGAAAATGGAAAAGAAAATAAAAGAAAGATGGGGAGGAGGTTGACTAGTCAAAGTGCTAGTCACCTCTTTGTCTTTTTGGCAAAACTAGTCCCTTTAGTTTGTAATCGGGTGCGAGAGTTAACCGAACGAATATTTTAAATTACACGGGAGTACGGGAGACGTTATAATCCGATAACGAGAATATTTAAAATGTTACTTAACAAGGATACGAATCTAGATACGAAGGGCATTATTTAAAAGAAAAAGACGGGCGTTAAAATAATTTAACGGAAAAATGCGGGATGTTACATTATCCACACCTCAAAAGAAATTTCGTCCCGAAATTTAGTTGGAAATAGTAGTCGATATCTCTTATTCGAGACTTTACGTTGTCCATGCTATGAATAAGTGAAGGTACGTCCTTGAGTGTTCTCACGAATTTAGATAGTTAGGGTTTTACGTTGCATTAAGGTTTGGTTTTACGATCCCCGGTTTTAACCGGTTTTCCCATGAAGAGAAGTTTGTCATCAATAGTTGGTGTATCTGGCAGGATTGCACGTTCCTGTTCCGCAGGACACGTTTCCAAGTTTGTTACACGAAATGTAGGGTAAACGGAAGCTTAATTGAGTCGAAAGTTCTAAGCGGTAGGAAGCGGTTCCAATACGCCCCAAGGTTTCAAAAGGTTCGATATTGCGGCTAGCCTTTCTCGATTTCCCCAAAATGGATTACACCTTTCCAAGGTGCGGTTTCTCAATATTACGCGGTTACACACTGGAATTTGTGAGGTTTTCATCTAAGTTTGGTATAACTCCTTTGACGACTACGGGCCGCCTCGAGCCCTTCCCGGACTTGAATGATCTCAATTGTTGTTTCTTGATGGAGTTCAGATTTCGGTGGTTGACGCTTGGTTGAATGAACGGGGGTATGACATTAGCGGTCATATAGGGTTTCGGAAAGTGCGTGCGAACACACGAGTGGTAACTACTGTTGTAAGAGTGATCTACTAAAGGTGACAATACGAGTCGTGACATGTCTTTCCAAGACGTAAATCGTTCGTTTGCTTGGTTCATCGGGTTGTGGGTGGCACGCGGTACTCATGTCTAAGCGGGTCTCCAAGGTTTCTTGTAAAACTAGAAGTGAAACGAGGATTTCGATACAGGATAAATGTCGAAGATACATTGGGTTGGAATAGAATCTCTTAAGATGTGTTTGAACAAGTCAGTTAGGGTTCGAAAAAGGTTCGTTAGGACCATTCACCCTCGTGGCGAATACTAATGTAATATGAGGAATTTCTCTATCCATGGAGAAATGTTACAAGGAGTTTCTTTAAACAGAAATGCGAGCGATAAAGATAGGAGTGAGATGAGGACTTAGAATTGGATGAGCTTACACCTCGAGGTTGCCATATCGTGCCTCTAGTTGTAAAAAGTTGAAGTCTGAAAGAGAGACGAGATAGTATACGTGGTTGTATAGTTCGGGGTTGAATAATAGTTGACCGATTATCAGAAACACAAGGGCGTTAAGTCAAAGAAGAGTGAAGTATCGTTGGATTGTGTGTTATCTTAAGTTCCAGTAATATCAGACGGTAACGGTGAAATAACAGAGGTATGTAGTGTGGTACGTGATGATGAGGAAGTTGATCGGATCCACAATTTAGTATTAGAATTCTTCGTGCAAAATAACGAATTTCAGTTACGTTGAATTTGAGTCGAGAGAGTACGCCTTTCGGCATTCAAGTAGAAATATTTCCCTATTTGAATTCCATTTGGTGCTATACGAATTTAGCTAGAAATGTTGGTGTGAAGAATCACGCTCAAGGTTTGGACACGGAGAGATTTAAAGTTTTCCTTAGTGAGTTTACGAGTTTAAAAGTCGTGTAACACGAGAAAAGTCAGGAATGAATCTTCGGTAAAAATAGACGAGATCTAGGATTTTACGAATACAAGTCTGAGTTGAGAGAGTTTCATGATTACGTGTGGCTTGATTTCGAGATTGATTGTAATGCCTTGACCATTAACATCATGGTCTAGAAAATTTGACTTCGTTTAACAGAAATTCTCACTCGGAGAATTTGGTATAGAGTTGCTCTTTTCTCAAAAGTTCGAGACTAAGATGGTGATGTTGTTCGTTTTCCTTCTTTACTTGAATGAGTTAAGATGTCATCTATAAATACGATAACAGATTTGTCTAGATAAGTTTGCATACGTGGTTTAGGAGGTTCATGAATACGGACAGAGTCCTAAATAAATCGAATGGTACTAAGAGAGATTTACAACTAACGTTGCGAGTTCGGAAAACTCGTCTCCCTTAACCCCCAATTGTGGATACGAGGAAGAGGGTATCGGTTTCCAACCGAAAATTACTTAGTTCACAATATTCTATACATAATTGTAGGGGAATAATTTCTCCTTAACAAATAGGTTTCGAGCTCCCTAGTTCTATAGGTGTCAAGTCATAATTCTTAACGTATATCCTCCAATAAAATTTATAGGCTCACAATATTTATCCATTGGTCGCTTAAATTGCCTAAGTAGTATCTAGGGGAAAAAAGTGGAATGTAAAGAGTACAAGTCAAAGCCTCGGTTGTAATACGTCTAGCGGTAACCGAATCGAATAAGTATGAAATATATGGTTTGTTGTGAAGGAACGTACCCGTGACTAGTCCATCGTCGTCTCGGGCATCCTAGGTGTCGATGTTGAAAGTTCAATGGCGTGCGTTGGGGTTGATTTTCTTATTTGGGCATTCCTTCTTAAAATGACCCGTTTGGTCACACGCGTAGCAAGTGACCGACCTTTGTGTGTTGGGTCCCTTTTTAGTGACGCGGGTGGCATTATCACAATGTTTGGCAATATGACCACTTCTTTGGCACCGGTGGCAAATTTGCGTGCCACATTCCCCAAAGTGATGCTTGTGGCATTTGTTACAAAAAGGTAATTTTCCGACATACCCCTTCTTGCCACCGGGGGAGAAAGGCTTCTTGAAGATATTGTTATTGTTGTGGTTGCTTGGTTGTGAGGTTTCCCATTTTCTTTTGTTGTTACTCGGGTGGTCCTCAACCATTGGTGCCGGTACTTCCATTTCATTCGCCGTTTCTAAAGTTTGGCGGGCCATTGTTAAAGCCTCTTGTAGGTTAGTGGGTTGGGATGCCATTACCCCGTGTTGAATGCTCTTAGGGAGGCCATCCATGTAAAGTTCGACTCTTAGGGATTCGGGAGTTATGAGATTCGGACACGTTGAGACTAGTTCGGTAAACCGTTGATTATAAGCTCCGAGGTCATTCCCGACCGTTTTTAAATTCCTTAGACCCTGTTCGAGCCTTCGAGTCTCGTCGCGCAGAAAATATTCGGTGATCATTCTTTCTCTTAATTCGGTCCATGAGAGTGTGTGGGCTTCATCGATACCCACCGATTGTACGTACTTGTTCCACCACGAGAGAGCAATGCCGGTGAAAGTGAGGGTGGAAAACTTGACCTTATCTTGGTCTCGACAACCGCTTGTGTTAAAAACGGTCTCCATTTGTTCAAACCATCGGGTGAGAGTAACCGGTCCTCCGGTTCCATCGAAAGTGGGAGGGTTGTACTTCATGAAGTTCTTGTAGGAGCAACCTTCGCTTGAATTACCGGCTCCATGATTGTTGTGGTTAGAAAAGTGATCGGCCACGGCCGTACCCACGGCGGTGGTTATCATTCGTTGAAGAGCTTGTTCAAGAGTTTCGAGAGGAGTGTTGTGTTGACCTTGGTGAGCCATTGTTCCTTCATGACACAAGAATATCGTTGGTTAGTATTTTCAACAATACTAACCACAGTATGGAATAAGGATAGAGAGAAAATTTTCCTTGACTCGCCTTAAATTCTTTACGTCATAATGTCGGAACGTCCATGTGAATCACCGTAATATAATCCCGGAAATTATATTACCCTGATTCTCATGTGCATTTAACATTACTTCATAAAGTCAAGGTGGCGCATCAACAAAATTTATCAACGTAAGATCAAGATCGAATACGAGTTATATATGATAGAAGAGTTCGAGTATAAATGCACAATTAGTCAAATAATTCCTACTTCAGTCTATATGCCGGTTGTAGTCTAGATTCACCTATGTACCCTATGACTCGGGGTGGACACAAATGAACTCTAAATCCCTACAACCAAGGCTCTGATACCAACTGTAGCGACCCCGACAAATCGTCAAGTGACGGCGTCGGCTACGTGGGTCCCATTACCTGATTATAAGTCTTTAAAATAACGTTTGACCAAAATATGTCGCCTTCCTTTCAAAATAAAGATTGTTTCAAAGTTTACAAGAATAGTTCAACCAAAAGTTAAGTTACAAGGTTATATGTACAAATGAAATCTAGGCGACACAGTTTAAAGTAAAGTCAAAAGACGCTCCATGAAATGCACGTATACTCGACATCCAATGCATGTATCAAATAGTAAGCGGAAGCATGTTTCACATATCGTGTAGTGACCTGAGAAAAACATAGAAATCTGTCAACGAAAACGTTGGTGAAATCATAGGTTTAAGTAAGTAATTGAGAAAAAGTAAAGTAAGCCGAACCACAAGATTTGCAAAGTTGAAATGATAATAGTACATTCTAAAAGTTAATATTCACGAGCACCCAATTATCAAGCTTAACATTCCGTCCATTGAATACCCCATAAATTAGTGCTAGAACTACACTGATTCTCGAAAATATATATCATCCGTAGACGGTAGCGAACCGTCAAGGATGAGGGTTGTCAACCCATATGGCCATATAATATAAGTTCTCGCTTACACCATCTGATGTAACTAATGATAATCGGATTGAGGATTTCTGTTCTAAACTCGTATGTAGAATGTTTGTTTTCCGTTACTTGTGTTCACTTAGTTCAAAAGAATTGTTTATGTTTTCTCATCCCAAAAGTAAGTTCAAAAGAGTAAAAAGTGGGACTATGATCTCACCTTGAGTGCAAGAGTAATAAAGTACTTCGACAAGTAAACGCGTGCAAAGACAAAGCTAGTCTCGACCTAAACATATAGGTTGTATCAATAACGGTAAACGCGATAGGTCAAAGATGTTCAATTAGTCCTATGGCTCGACACGACTCGATTATGTAGCATGTGAAGCAAATTGTCAAGTTTCATGCAAGATACAAGTATAAAAGCATGTTAGGAAGATTGCGTAATTAATTGGTTAAGTTTGACAAAAAGTCAAACTTGGTCGGGTCAAAGTCAACGAAAAAGTCAACATGTTCGGGTCGGGTCCCGGACTATTTTTCTATGCTAAATATTCATATATAAGTATATTAGAACAAGTTTCATGTGAATCGGAGGTCGGTAGCTAGTCAAACATTTCGCGTGTAAATGGACAAGGAGGTCAGAATCTGTTCAGCCTATTCTGCGCGCCGCGCGGGTAAGGGGCGCGCCGCGCCACCCCCTGTACAGGTCTGTTTCTGTTTTCCACAAATATGCACGAGCCAAAACCAATTCAAACACAACTCTTGACCCGTAAACACTTATAACGCCTATCATACATCGTTGGAAAGGTATTTTGACGAGGAATGCAACTAAACACATATCATCAATCAAACTTGCACTTATAACAACCAAAAACCGAAATTAAACATTCATAATCTAAGTTCAAGTTCCAAAAACGCATTTTATGATTCGGGCAACCAATTTACATGTATGTTATGCCGTTTCGAAGGTAATCAAACACACATTGCAACAAAACACTTAACAACAATATCTCATAGCATTTGACGCATCAAAAGTTCATGTAAAGCTTATCAAACCCTAATCCAAGTTCACAAAATCATTAATCATGTTCTTGGAGTTTCCTTAATCAACCTATACATCAAACCGAAGCTAATGATACTAGTAACACTTTTAAAACATGCACTTTAACAATCTAACAACATTTGATCATCCAAAATCAAGGATTTAGCAAGTAATTTTCATATTGAACTAGTTACACCAAAAACAACGAATCGAGCATACAATTTACATACACGACATCACAATGAGCCATAGACACTAATTAACAACTTTATAACTCAAAAATCTCAAGAACACATAAAATTAGTGATTTTAGAAAGTTACCCAAAATGGATGAGGTTGGTATCAAATCGAAGAGGATGAAACGAGGATCAAGAATATGTAGTCGGATTTGTTGTGAGCTTCCTAAATCAAAATTAGATGATGAATTGCTTTTTGAAAGATTGAAAGAAAATGGAGAAGTATGAGAAGAAAATGGAAAAGAAAATAAAAGAAAGATGGGGAGGAGGTTGACTAGTCAAAGTGCTAGTCACCTCTTTGTCTTTTTGGCAAAACTAGTCCCTTTAGTTTGTAATCGGGTGCGAGAGTTAACCGAACGAATATTTTAAATTACACGGGAGTACGGGAGACGTTATAATCCGATAACGAGAATATTTAAAATGTTACTTAACAAGGATACGAATCTAGATACGAAGGGCATTATTTAAAAGAAAAAGACGGGCGTTAAAATAATTTAACGGAAAAATGCGGGATGTTACATGTGCAACGCCAACGAAGACTAAATCCTAATATGCAAGATGTAGTTAAGAAAGAGATTATTAAACTGCTAGATGCAGGTTTGATATATCCAATCTCTGATAGTCCATGGGTAAGCCCAGTTCAATGCGTACCTAAGAAGGGTGGCATAACTGTCATTACAAATGAGAAAAATGAGCTTATTCCTACTAGGACTGTAACAGGATGGCGTGTATGTATTGATTATAGAAAATTAAATGACGCCACCAGAAAAGATCACTTTCCCTTACCTTTCATAGATCAAATGTTGGAAAGATTAGCCGGAAATAGTTACTATTGTTTTCTAGATGGATTTTCCGGATATTTTCAAATTCCAATAGCACCCGAAGATCAAGAGAAAACCACATTCACGTGCCCTTATGGTACTTTTGCTTACAAACGCATGCCATTTGGACTTTGTAACGCCCCTGCAACCTTTCAAAGGTGTATGATGGCGATTTTTCACGACATGATAGAAGAATGCATGGAAGTATTCATGGATGACTTTTCAGTTTTCGGTGATACATTTAAATCATGTCTAGTTAATCTGGAACGAATGCTAATTAGATGCGAAAAATCAAATCTAGTACTTAATTGGGAGAAATGCCATTTCATGGTTAAAGAAGGCATCGTTCTTGGACATAAAATTTCAAAAGAAGGAATTGAAGTGGATAGAGCTAAAGTAGATGTAATTGCTAAACTTCCACATCCCACAAATGTTAGAGGAGTTAGGAGTTTTCTAGGGCATGCCGGTTTTTACCGACGTTTTATAAAAGATTTTTCTAAAATTGCCACTCCTATGAATAAACTCCTAGAAAAGGATGCTCCATTCATCTTTTCAGATGAGTGTATCAAATCTTTTAATATTCTTAAAGAAAAACTCACTAATGCACCGATCATGATAACACCAAATTGGAATCTACCATTTGAACTAATGTGCGATGCAAGTGATTTTGCAATGGGAGCCGTTTTAGGACAAAGGATTGAAAAACGATTTCAACCTATATATTATGCTAGTAAGACATTACAAGGAGCACAAACAAACTATACAACTACAGAAAAAGAACTCCTTGCTATTGTCTTTGCTTTTGACAAATTTCGATCATATCTCGTTCTAGCAAAAACGGTGGTCTATACAGACCATTCTGCTCTTAGATACCTATTTTCAAAACAAGATGCTAAACCAAGATTAATCCGTTGGATCTTACTCTTACAAGAGTTTGATATTGAAATCCGAGATAAAAGAGGAGCAGAAAATCTCGCCGCTGATCATCTTTCTCGTCTTGAAAATCCCGAATTAGAAGTTCTAAATGAATCGGCCATACAAGACAACTTTCCTGATGAATATCTATTGAAGATAGATTATAAAGAAATCCCATGGTTTGCAGACTATGCAAACTACTTAGTTTGTGGATTCCTTGAAAAAGGATTATCGTACCAAAGACGAAAGAAATTCTTCAGTGATATAAAACACTATTTCTGGGAAGATCCACATCTGTTTAAAAGTTGTCCCGATGGAATAATACGCCGATGTGTATTTGGAGATGAAGCTAGTAAAATTTTAAACCATTGTCACACAGGATCAACAGGAGGGCATTATGGGCCTCAACTAACAGCAAGAAAAGTTTATGAAGCTGGATTCTATTGGCCTACAATTTACAAAGACGCACACCTTCTTTGCAAATCTTGTGATGCATGTCAAAGGGCCGAAAAAATAAGTCAACGTGATGAAATGCCACAAAATGTCATCCAAGTATGTGAAGTATTTGACATTTGGGGTATTGACTTTATGGGTCCATTTCCAAAATCTCATAATAATCTATATATACTCGTAGCCATTGATTATGTATCTAAATGGGCGGAAGCACAAGCTCTCCCAACTAACGATGCACGAGTTGTAGTCAACTTTTTAAAACGTCTTTTTGCAAGGTTTGGAACACCGAAAGCTTTAATAAGTGATCGGGGTACTCATTTCTGTAATAATCAACTTGAGAAAGTTCTTAAAAGATATGGAGTAACTCATAAAATCTCCACCGCATATCATCCACAAACAAGTGGACAAGTTAAAAATACCAACCGAGCTTTAAAACGTATTCTAGAGAAAACTGTAGGATCAAATTCGAAGGAATGGTCCATTAAATTGGAGGATGCACTCTGGGCTTTTAGAACAGCCTACAAAACTCCAATTGGAACCACACCTTTTAGACTTGTTTATGGAAAAGCATGTCATCTTCCAGTAGAAATTGAACACAAAGCATTTTGGGCTTTGAAGACATGTAATCTTGATTTACATGAAGCCGGACGTCTACGATTAAGTCAACTAAATGAATTAGAAGAATTAAGACATGAAGCATACGAAAATTCGTTAATCTATAAAGAAAGAACGAAGAAATGGCATGATAAAAGAATCAGAAGTTCAAAAGAATTTAAAGAAGGAGACAGAGTTCTTCTTTTCAATTCACGATTCAAGCTATTTCCTGGAAAATTGAAATCAAGATGGTCTGGACCATTCATAGTCAAAAGAGTTTTCCCATACGGAACGATAGAATTAATAAATTCAAATGGGATTGAATTTAAAGTTAATGGTCACAGAGTTAAACATTACATACATGGTCCGATGGAAGTCGACAACGAAGTTAATCACAATTTCGACACCACAGCTAACTAAGTGTGGGGAGAATCAAGTCTTTAAAGGATAATATGTATTTCTGTTAGAGTTAGATTGTCTGTTTTCGTGTAGTTCTCGAAAATGGAACCCGAATGGTCTTTCCCTAGCAGACCCTAAAGAACTAGTCTTCTCCCCCCATTCTGAATTTTTATTTTTTTTAGGTTTTTACAAAATGAAGACTGCCTGTGAACTAAACCATGGTCTAATGCTACACGCTTTGATCACTAAAAGAAATAATGATATACTCCCGAGTGAAATAGTATCAGTAATCAGAGAAAGAATGGACGGAGTTAGAAAAGAATCCAGATGCGAAGATAATAAGTTACAATTTGGTAAAGGAAAATCAAAATCCGCAGCGAAAAGAAGAGCACGACACCTAGAACGATGTTACAAATGCGGAAAATGGTCACATGGAGGTAAATGTTCAAATAATCAAACCTATTCAAATACCGAATTTGTTACTTTATGCAGAGACGGACCGTTCATATGTTTAGAAGAAAAGACACTGAATGCTCGAGGTTACGCCTATGTAGCCATGGAAAACCAATTAAACCGACTATCTTATGAATGGGATAGATCATATAACTAAGAAATCTATTCCACAGGTATGTCTGTACAGTTTTTATTTTTATTTTTATTTTTAACCTTTTGATAATAAACGCTAATTTGTTCGCTAAAAAGTATTAAATTGGTATTGAATAAAATTAGGTTTGGCGACCGAAATTATTGATATCATTCAAAAATTTATTACATCACTGCGAAATTTAACGTTTATTCTTAAGGTATAAATATCTTTAAACAATCAACCCAAAATATTTCAAAAATTCGTCATGAGTTAAATTAGGTCTTGGAACCGAAATTACTTTACCAAAAAGAGGGGCGCATATTTTTGATAATATTTGATTGATTAAAGTGGGATAAAAAGACAAAAAGATTTTTAATTTTATTTTTACCATGTTTTTAATCTTAATATTTAAATCTTAAATTAATATTGTAAACTTTGTAAAAACAATATATTTAAAATTGTAAATATTTGAAAAATTAATATAAGTTTGGTATGAATTTATAATATGAATTTTTAAATTAAGTTTGGTGTGAATTTTTAATTTTTAAAATATGAAATTTTAATTTTATGCATTTCAAATTTTAAGTTTGGTGTGAATTTTTAATTTTTAATTTTTAATTTTGAATTTTATATTTAAGTTGTGTGAATTTAAAAACAAAAATTTACTTTATCTCATTAAGTTAAGAATATGATTTTTAAAATTCGTCGTAAGTTGAAGACTAGGTCTTTGAACCGAAATTGCTTTACCCGAGGGAGGGACGAGAACTTTTATTATCATTATTTTTAATCTTATTGAATTAGAGTATGCCAAAAACATTGAAAAAACCCAAAAATCTTAGCTTTTAAAACAATCGCTACAAAAAGACAAATTTTAAAATTTTGTCGAAGGACGGACTAGGACATCGATCCGAAACGACCTCGTCCTAAATAACAAGGGAAACAAAATTTTAAAATTAATTTCTTAATTGTTTTCAAAAGTTAATGATTAAAAAAAAAAAAAAAAAAAAAAAAAAAAACTCCGCGAGTCGCGGAGTTTGAAGTGTATTTTGCCGCGACTCGCGGAGGTACCGAAAATCAGAAAAAAAAAATAAAAAGAGCTGAACGATCAGTACACTCCACAACTCAAAAACACAGCGAATTTCACAGCGAAAAAACCCGGAAAAACCCGAGAAAAAAACCCCAAAAATCACAATTTTTAACCGTTGATCACCAAATCTTTTGCTAAAATCATGTTGAGAAGGATGCTATCTAAGAATTACTCAAGAAAAACGGTAAATTTCTACACCTAAACACCATTTAATTCGAAATTTGATGTTCTTGAGCTATTTTTTTCCCCAATTTGATTTTGATGCTTTTTAGTGTAATTAGACTTAAATTGTTTATGTATTATGCTTGTATAACCTAGATTGATGCTGTTTAACATGATTAGAAGCCTTAAACTTCAAATTTTGAATAATCTAGGGTTTGTGTTCTTGAGAAAATTTGGGGCTTTTTGATATAAACAGGTTATGGCCGATTTTTGTCATGAATTGTTGCTAAATTGAGTAGTGTAACATGTCTAGGTAGTTAAATGATCCAAACTTTGAGCCTAAATATGATTTTGAGAATTAAAGTGGACTTTTTCAAGTCTAAAATTCATGAACTTGATTTTTGAAAGATAATGCCATTTGAGACTTGTTTGATTGCTAGTAATGATTATTTTGACATGTTATTTGAGTTGAATGCTTATGAACTTGACGAAAATTTTCGTATATGCTTATTTGAAAAAGTGTAGATTTGATAAAAATGTGAAAATAAGCTTAAGTTTGATATAAATTGATAATGTCATTGTAATTATTTTGATTGATGATTTTGCTGACACTAATGCATATTTGGATGCACAAAAATTGTGTTTGATGTGTTTTGCAGAATGAAAGGGGTGAATCTTCATCCCAAGCCCGCAATGCTCCTGCTGAGAATTTGGAACAACAGGAGGTGGATAACTACTACAAGCAGGATATACCTCATCCAGTCATGACCTTTTCCGATATGCACTTGGAAGAGTTGCACCCGAACCTGAGATTTGACAGACTTTGGATAGATTATCCAAAATATCAAAGGGGTTTGCATACTCTTCATTCTAAGGTTGTTGAGGTACCGAGGGTCATAGAATGGGGACCCTTAGAAGCTGTAGAATTGGCCGGGCCAATTAGGGAATTACTTGTACAGAGGTATGGTAATCCTTCTTTTAATGACTGGGTATGTTTATTCACCATACGTAGACCTGTATATAAAGTATGGTGTGAAGAATTGTTATGTAGTATAGAGTTGAATGATCGGGTAGCTAGTTTAACGGATCGTTCTTTTATTAGATTTTTGTTAGGTGGTTCGATGCGCCACATGTCTTTACTGGACATGGCTCGGGCTTTACGTATATATACGCCTGAGGAGTTAGCGTCTGCCGATTGTAGAGGATTGATACTAAACGGTAGAAAGATAGATGAGAATTTTGATACACACGGTGTGTGGAGTCAAATGACAAGCCATCACCATTTCAAAGGGGGAAATTACTCTTATTTGGATATAGATAGAGCCGAATTAAGAGTGATACATAGGTTTTTAGCTAATTCGATTACACAAAGGGGTAAAAATAAGGAAAAAGTAAATGAACAGGATTTGTTTTACCATATGTGTATTCGAGACCCACAAAGCGCTGTAAGTATACCATATTGTGTGGGTTATTATTTATCAGCTATGGTTCGGGGGATGCGACCACATAGCATAATAGGAGGTGGTATTTTTATTACTTTGATTGGTGAATATCTCGGTGTGGATATAAGTCGGGGGGGATTATTACTAGAAGAGGCGGAACCCCGCGATACTATAGGTTTAAATGTATACCATGGTGCGAAAGTTTTGAAGAGGCGAAATAACGCCGCAGTACGATACCATGGTAGATATCCACAGGTGGAGAGAAACCAGCAACAAGGTAATGTAGGAGGGGGGAATGAGATGCAAGAAATGCATAGGTTTATAGCTTCTCAGGAATACGAAAATGCTAGACAGAGAGCATTTGAAGATTGGCAAGTTCATCAGAACCAAATCATAGCTCATTGCCAACATATAGGTAGAAACTATATTCCTACACCGAAACCCATCTTCCCTCCTTGGTCTATAGAGATGCAGCCACCATATCCTACGTATGACCCTGCCGAAGCATTCTATAGCACTTATGGTTATGCCTGGAACCCCTATTGGTACCAATATCATCCTTAGTTTACTTATTATTATTTTTTTATTTTGTAATTTGTAATTATTGATACATTTAATATTTTTGTTAATATTGTAATCATTTTTATAATTATCTAACTTTTATTCTTAGATTTTAATAATTTTTGAATGTGGGGTAATATACCAAACTTCAAAAATATGTATATATGTTTGCAGTTTATCTTATGTACACAACAGGGTAAAACAACGCATTTTCAAAGACTGGCATTAAGTTCAGCAAAAGCAACTAATTTTGACGACAAGATGCAAAATATATGTGAAATAACAACAAGACGGAATGAACAAATGATGTGCACCATTTATCATTCAGCAAACAAACGCCAATATATTTGGAAACTTTGGTAAAAATTTAATCATTTTCACACAAATCACCCTCAATAATTTAAATTGTTACTGATTTCTTGCAAATGAGGGCATTGCAAGATCTTAAGTGTGGGAAGGGGTTAAATTCTTTCGGATTTTAAAATTTTTTACTTTATACACTTGGTTACCATTAAAAATACTAGTAAAGCAGTAGTTGTATTAGAATCTAGTGCTCTCTGATAAAAAAGAACAGCCCTAGTCTTATATACTGACTACCCAATTCTAGTAAAATTTTTCAATTAAATGAATTCAAATCATGTTTATACATATTTATGAACGATAAAACTAGGTTTTAACACCGAAATTATTGTTACCTCGGAAAGGACATAAATTGAGAAACAAACCAAAATGTTAAAATTCATTTAAAATGGAATAGAGGACGATAAAAAGAAAAATAAAAAGCCAAGTGTGGGAAAATTTACCAAGTTATTTTAAACATATGTCACATATATCTGTAACAAATAACTGAAAATACTTTTGCTTTGGACTAAACTAAACTGTTTTACCCGATGAAAGAAAAAAATTGATGGATCTACATGATGAATCAATTCCATCATTAAAAGGAAGTAAAGTCTTCCGAAAAAGACACGCGCTTCTTGATTTAAGTCATGAAGTTGTCTTCCAGACCAGCTGTAGGTTGACGAAAAATCTAGAAAAGTCATCACTAAAATCAGCAGGAAATCCACGGACCTCAGCATTAAACAGGGTCGCCAAGTGGTCAGATTTATCCTAACCATGAGAAGGATTTATCTCGTACAATGGGGGGGCACCATGCAAATTAGCTGGATAAGACTAATGAATCAGATCCCCAGAAAGGATAATCTCCTTAAAGATTAAAAATCAGCTTTTAAGACTGATATTACTCAATCCTAGAGATTGACCTTAAAGATTGAGAATTCAAACTCATGGAATTCAATGATATCTAAACTCGAGCTTAAACGAGAAAATATTTTGATCAAAATTACAAACCGATTTGTTTTCTGAAAACCCTATTTTTAATGCGTTCATTACCATTGAACGTAAAATCCTAGGAATTCACCTGGAATTCATTAGGTCACCTGAACTAAATCGGGTGTCAACAGTAAGAACGGTGGTTGCATAGTGGTCAAAAACAGGACCTTGTGCCATACCGAAAAATTATAAGGGTGAGCTTTACTATTGCTCCTACCAAGGATAGTAATTGCGTTCGACACGTTATAGACCATAATCAAAAGCATGTCACGGGACATTGCCTTAACAGTTGCTTGTTCAACGCTTTCCTTTACAACCGGACGGTAGTTGCCGAAAGGTAATATACGGAACAAGTAAACTGGACGTGTTGCTTTCCAAATACAAGGTTAGCAAGTGGGTGACACAAAACCGCAAGTTTTGAGCTAAAATTTTCAAATCTGAAACCCACCAAACCCACAAAAATATTTTGCAAACACCGGTAAAGGGTTATCCCGGAAAACTTATCTAGGGTAAAAACTAGATTTAATTTTCAAAATATCAAATGTTTTCATAAAGATCCAATTTCCTTAATGGATCTAATTTTTTATAGTCATGTGGGACTGTAAACCATATCGTTACTACCATTGTTTATACCGCCGTATAGAAATCACTGATGTACAAAGTGTGAAGAATAAAGAAGTGATTCTAGTATTTCAAAACAATATTGCTTGAGGACAAGCAACGCTCAAGTGTGGGAATATTTGATAATGCTAAAAACGAACATATATTTCATAGCATTATTCCTCAAGAAAGACAAGCTTTTAGTTGCATTTGTTCTATTTACAAGTGATATTCGTTTAAATAATAAAAGGTGAAGACAAAAGACAGATTCGACGAATTGAAGACGCAAACGACCAAAAAGCTCAAAAGTACAAAAGACAATCAAAAACGTTCCAATTATTGATAAGAAACGTCTCGAAATTACAAGAGTACAAGATTCAAAACGCAAAGTACAAAATATAAAATTGTACGCAAGGACGTTCGAAAATCCGGAATCGGGACCAGAGTCAACTCTTAACGCTCGACGCAACGGACTAAAAATTACAAGTCTACTATGCACAAGAATATAATATAATATATAAATAATTATATTAATTATTTATGTTTTATATTTATATATAAAATCCGTCGGCAAGAAAGACTCCAAAAGATGTGAGCTGTAATTTCTATCTCCGCGACTCGCGGAGTGTGAAGGCCAAAAGGGCCGCGAGTCGCGGAGCCCCAAAAATCAACTCTGCCTATAAAGCAAACCGAATTCTGATCAAAAATTCATCATCTTTTTCTTCCTCATTCATACGTAAAATTTATATTTATATTTATAATTTATATTTTAATTTTAATTATAATTCTAATAATAAGGGTATTTTAGCGAATATTGTAAGGGTGTAAGTCAAAATTCTGTCCGTGTAACGCTACGCTATTTTTTCATTGTAAGTTATGTTCAACCTTTTTACATTAATGTCTCGTAGCTAAGTTATTATTATGCTTATTTAAAACGAAGTAATCATGATGTTGGGCTAATTACTAAAATTGGGTAATTGGGCTTTGTACCATAATTGGGGTTTGGACAAAAGAACGACACTTGTGGAAATTAGACTATGGGCTATTAATGGGCTTTATATTTGTTTAACTAAATGATAGTTTGTTAATGTTAATATAAAGATTTACAATTGGGCGTCCCTATAAATTACCATATATACTCAATCGGACACGATGGGCGGGGTATTTATATGTACGAATAATCGTTCATTTAACTGGACACGGGAATGGATTAATAGCCACTAGAATAATTAAAACAGGGGTGAAATTACATTCAAGGGTAATTGGTGTAATTGTTAACAAAGTAGTAAAATCTTGGTTTACACGCAGTCGATAACCTGGTGTATTCATTAAACAAAGTATTAAAACCTTGTTACAATTCGAATCCCCAATTAGTTGGAATATTTAACTTCGGGTATAAGAATAATTTGATGAGGACACTCGCATTTTATATTTATGACTGATGGACTGTTATGGACAAAAACCAGACGGACATATTAAATAATTCAGGACAAAGGACAATTAACCCATGGGCATAAAACTAAAATCAACACGTCAAACATCATGATTACGGAAGTTTAAATAAGCATAATTCTTTTATTTCATATTTAATTTCCTTTATTTTATATTTAATTGCACTTCTAATTATCGCACTTTTATTTATTGTTATTTAATCGCACTTTTAATTATCGTACTTTTTAATTATCGTAAGTTTATTTTATCGCACTTTTATTATTCGCAATTTCATTATCGTTATTTACTTTACGCTTTAATTTAAGTCTTGTATTTATTTTATATTTTACATTAGGTTTTAACTGCGACTAAAGTCTTAAAATCGACAAACCGGTCATTAAACGGTAAAAACCCCCCTTTATAATAATAATATTACTTATATATATATTTGTATTTTTAATAAAAGTAAACTAATATAGCGTTGAGCTTTGTTTAAAGATTTCCCTGTGGAACGAACCGGACTTACTAAAAACTACACTACTGTACGATTAGGTACACTGCCTATAAGTGTTGTAGCAAGGTTTAAGTATATCCATTCTATAAATAAATAAATATCTTGTGTAAAATTGTATCATATTTAATAGTATTTCCTGCTAAAATTAATAACTATTTTATATACACCTCGCATAACATCAATATTGCATGAATTCGATTTCTAGATCAAAAGTTATGATTAATTGAATTCGGTTTGAAAATTCGTTTTTGAAATTGAGATTCTGGAAAATTTGAGTTTACAATCTGTTCTTGACATGATGATATTTGAAAAGAGCTTAAAAAATTATTAAGTTTTCATTTAGATATCGCGCGGATTCGATTTGTGAGTCAAAAGTTAGGATTAGAATAAGGTACCTTTCGGATAGGCTGAAAAAGTACGTTTTTGACATGGTTAACGAGGTGTAATTAAAAACCTGGGTTGATAGGATTGTAGACGTCGAAAAGCTATTGAATTTAGACTCAAGAATCGGGTCATTTCGATTTTTCTTGAACCCTATACGCTCGTTCAAAGTTTGGTACATTTTAATAAAAATGTTGTTTGAATTCTGAAAACTGCACGAACCACTGTTAATGTTTTCTGTAACTGGGTCTGATCTGGCTCGTACCAGGTTATGGGAATTTTTCTGTAGATTCTTCACTTAAAATCGCCACATCTCCAATTGGCGGTGACTGATTTGGAGTTGCGATGATTTTTCTATAAATCACAGAAGTTGCTGCTGTAAACCGCGTTTTAAACTTGTGTTTTTGCAGGTATTTCGTGTTATAAAAATAATGACCAATATTAGATACTTGAGACTTTTTGTTATAAACTTAATACACTTATATTAACTATTTCATATAGTGTGGTGTGTTCTAAAGTGGTAATTTTGTATAAGTATAAACCATGTAATTTAAATCGTCCGTTTGGACACTTGACCCGTTTAAGCCTAAAAATGTCAAAATGGGAAACGGTCAACTTGGACACGTCCGATATATCAATTTAAGTAAGTTTGAAGATTGTAATATTTTAAAAATGAGTTTTGGCATGTTTTGGTCAAAATGGGTATATATGACCCATTTGGGTCATACGTGTCTACTTTGACCAATATGTGAATTTTGAGGATCAAAGGTATGTAACACGTCTAAAATATCATTTTTAAACTTATGACGTGATTTTTACATGCTCAAGTATTATAGTTTGGAATTTGAGTTGTCAATGGAATTTTTTTTTATTATTTTAGTGAAAGTGTCAAAATGACTCTCGTGCTCACTTTGTAGGCTCGTAAATTGTAAATGATTAAGTTATGGTGAAAGCTATTAATTGGGTCAGAAATTAGATATGAGATGCTTCAAAATGATATAAGATATGTATGATTTTTGTCGAGTCAAAGCTAGTTTAAAACGAGCATGAAAACAAGATATTGGGGCTGACTTTTAGTCTTGGTTAAGTGTCAAAAATGACTCTTGGGCCTACTTTGTGGACTTGTAATTTGAAATCAGTTAAGTTTGGATAAAAACTATTATTTGGTATTGAAAGTATTTACGACAAGCTTTAAAACGATATATTATATGTATGATTTTGTTGAGGCTAAACAGGTTTAAAACAAGCATGAAAATGGTTAATTGTTGCTGATTTTGAACACTTGGCATTTTATCAGCAGTACATTTTATCAGCAGTTTATGTTTCGGGAGGCTGTTTTCGCGATGCCATAACTTTCAAACCGTAACTCTATTTTTGTCAAATAAACTGTCTATAGAAAGGTGGGATGACATACTTTCCAATGGTCACGACCTAAGGTATGATATCAAATTTAGTGGGACCCAGAATCAGCTACAAAATACCTAAAAATACATATATGTAAATAATATTTTTTTTCTAAGTAAAAATGAATAACTTAAGTTTGACCTATGTTTGACTATTTGACCAACTTGTGTAATATTATGAGATTGTTAACTTGTGTTAACCATGTTGACTGTGTTTGACTTGCGTTTGACTTACTTTGACTTGCGTTGACTTTTGTTGACTTTTGCTAAATTTATGAGTCATACTTGAGCAATAGGACTATACGAACCCTATGACCTGACCTAGCTTGTTAGACATTTATTAACCAACATATATTCTTTAGGATGAGGTCTACGGTTACTTGCATTCCGAGTATTGGTTACATCTACGTGAATTGTTTATTGGGCTACAAAGGTGAGTTTCATTCGCCCTTTTTACTCTTTACATTTTTGGCCTGAGAATACATGCAAATGCTTTATTAACTATTTTACAATATTTATATGCGTGAGTTTCATTTGCTCACTTTTTAATTGCTTTTGCAATATATATTTTTGGCCTGAGAATACATGCGCTGCTTTTATAAATGTTTACAAAATAGACACAAGTACTTAAAAATATATTCTACGTTGAGTTGTACCACTGGCATATTTCCCTGTAGCTTGGTAACTACTATTTACATGAGGTATTGTAAACGCGAATCCTGTTGATAGATCTATCGGGCCTGACAACCCCAACCGGACTCGACGACCAGTATTCAACGGTTGCACAGTACTTCGTTTCGGTGACTACACTTGGTACGGTGTAGTAAGATTTCATAATAAAGGGAATATGCGACGTTGATTAAATGTTAAGTATGGTTACCAAGTGCTCAACCACTTAGAATGCTTTACATACACTTGCGAGTGTATTATGTTTATGATTTTGAAATCTTGTGGTCTATTGAAACTATTGATAACTGTTGTTATGATAAACCTATGAACTCACCAACCTTTTGGTTGACACTTTTAGCATGTTTATTCTCAGGTTTTTCAAAAGTGCTTCCGCTGTCTGCTTGCTATTTGCTCAAGGTGCTGCATGGAGTCTTTTATGCCATATTTTCAAAAAGACATTGCATTCAAATATTATTGTTATAATCTGTTATTAAATAAATTGATGATTTAGTCATTTTGTATAAATTGTCATATATATTTGGGATATGTCTATATTTTGGTAGACTTTCTATGTATAGAAAGTATGTTTTTTTAAAAAAAAAAAAAAAAAAAAAAAATGAATGCAATGTTTTATCAAAACGTATCATATAGAGGTCGAAACCTCGCTGTGGAACCGTAGATAACGTACCGCGTCAATAGCGATTTTGGCGGGTCGTTAGACAAATTAAAGATAATTTTGAATTCAATAGATAAAGAAATGCTCGTCTAGATCTTTTACCCTCGGTGTCGGATGATATAGTATTAAGTACAAGTTATAGTGAAAAATGCATGTAATTACTAAGTCGGTTTGTTTAGAGTTCTCTTTTGCGAATACTCAAGCTAAGATTTATCGGCTTAGGGTTCCCTTTCACCAAAGACCTCGTTGCTTGTAACTAAGTAATTAACTAATTAAAAGATTTAGATTCAATTGGTTACGCATTCGCTTCACACAATTCATCCCTGTTTTGTTCAATCAATGTTACCCAATTTACCCCTTTGGTCCAGTAAGAACCCAATTGCTTAAGACAAAGCAATTGAAAACTAATGCACTAAATTGAAACAGGGTTCCCTTTGTTCAAACAAGTACACTAATCAATTTGATAACATTAATCAACACTCATAAGAATGGTTCTTCAATCCAAACTTACAATTATCATGAATAAATCAATAAAATATAAAATTAATCATCCAACACTTAAGAGTATTTAATCTAGACAAACATTTAAGTATTTAGCTCATAATAGTTATCGAACAATAACACAAATCTGAATAATTCATCATTCGCATAGACACAAATAATAAATATGTGTTTTGTAACAATAATCAAAACAATATGAGTTAAATCTTGAAGTATAAAAATAGATAATAAGTCACTACCCTCTCTTTTGTTGCTTTCTGTCGTGATCCAAGCACAAATACAAGCACACCTTTCTTCTTGACTTCTCATATGTGGACCCCACCAACAACACACTAAATTATATTTGCCTTCTTGACTTGTTTGCTAGCGACCAGAAATAAATCCCACAAGGTGGGTCCCACAATTTGCAAACAAGTTCGCCTCTTTTCTTTGTTTGTTGCTGCGTCGAACAAGAACCCAGAGTGGGTCCCACCCGCGGCTGCCACACCCCAAAACCTACGTATATCTCTTTTTTCATCGATTGTATTTATAGGGCTACTCAACTTGGAGCTCAAAGTAGATATTAGGTTATCCATTTAATTTAATAAAATGACTCATAGGACATGAGTAGATGGATTAAAAAAAAAGTATGATAGCCCATATGAATTAATTTAGCTCCAAACGTTATTCAAGTGGACTTTAACTCTACGACTCATCTTCAATATAAATAAATCAGCTCACTTGTTGTCCCAATAATTAAGTGGCGCTTTCGTCACACAAGTAACGCTTTTCATCTAAGCTTCTTTTCAGCATCAATCTTCTTGAATTTATAACTCGATTCTCTATTTTACTCCAAAAAGTCATCAATACTCCATAATTATCTGAAATCAATTATAATTTATTAAGTACCGAAAGTTCGCATAATTGATTCAAATAAATACAAAATAACAACGATAGTGCCTATAAATAATATCTAAAAACATGTACAAAATAGGCACTATCAATATGTTTGGATATTAGATGGAATGTAAGAGTCGTGTAATATGACACATGATGACGTTAGGATCTGTGAATCATCACGTTCCATTAGAAACTCAGCATCACTTACTGTAATATAATCACGTTGATCAAGTATCATTATATTATACTAACTCATGCATCAATTTCCAACACTACTTCAAAAACATTCATATTTTAAGTTCGAATTTTTCAGGATTTAGAAACTAAAACAGTTTTCTTTCTGATGTAATACTGATAACACGAGAAGATAATTGATTTCAGATAAGAATAGTTATGAAAATATCTTCAGAATTATCGAGGATATTTATAATGAAAGATACAATGATATCTTAAAATATCTAAGATCAGAGGATGATGAAGAATATTGTTCGCAAGGGTTTAGAGTCAGGAGCAAGGTATTCGTTAATGACTTCAGTAGTTACTGAATCATTTAGATTCTTTGAAGGCAGGTTTAGTCTTTGTGATTTGTCCACAGTCTCCTTCATGATTTGCTCAATCCGTTTTTCAGTACTAAATTTTTTTTGAGCTTTTCCAACGTATCTTTCTTTATCATCAAACTTTTGACTGTTAAAGTCATCTATAGATTTTGCTGCTTTATCAGTTCTTTTGATACTCAGAGAATTGATTCGCAGGCTGGGTGTTTTTCAGAATTTCAGCATTGAAGATCGTAATTCTAGGAGATAGATGTTATATGTATACATATAACCGTTGACGTAGAAACGCTGCGAGATTCAAAATACCGATTGCTAATTCTCAGTAATTGGTATGGCAAATCTCATTACCAGATGCGGATGAGTATATGATGGGGTTTTTGATAAAAATAATGATTTTTCGGAAAGACTTAAACCAATGAGTAATGAAGTTGCTGGTAAGTTTACTGCTAATGTGGTAGAATATAAACGGTTCTCCGGTAACGATGATGAAGGGCTAATCTTTATAATAATGTTTATTCGAATGAAACATTTGAGTTGATTTGCTGGAGCTTTGACAAAATTGGCTAATTTGGAAGGGATTATCAAGTTATTTTGGCTAATAACAATGCCAAAGGAGCTAACACAGATACGTGCTAAACGTTTACTCAGGTTTCGAGTGTTTTCAGGTGCATAACTATATGCATCAATCTTTTCTTCCAAAGATGAAGTGCGGTTGGTTCATTCTCTCGATTTAGGTGTTTTCAAGAATCATGAAAAGTTTGAACGCAGATTGTAATTGTCGAGATACAAATGAGGTTTTAAGATGAAATCAAGTGGCAAACTTGAAGGAATGTTTAGTTTCATATGTTATAATCAATATTTTAATTCATTTTAATTGTCCAATGTTAGTAGTCCACAATTTGTAGTTCAATAATTCATATATAGTATAATATATAATATTTGAATTAATTAATACGTATCGTGACCCATTGTATACATGTCTCAGACTCGATCACAACTCAAAGTATATATATTATTTTAGAATCAACCTCAACCCTGTATAGCTAACTCGATCATTACTGCATATAGAGTGTCTATGGTTATTCCAAATAATATATATAGATGCGTCGATATGATATGTCAACACCTTGTATACGTGTCCTGATTTATACGACAATATTTAAAGTACGTAAAATAAATAACAGAAATTAAATGTCGATAAATAAAATTGCGAGAATTAAAATTGCGAAAAATAAATTACGATAAATAACTTGCGATAATTAAAATGTAATAAGGAATTAGGAACAGTTAGCTAGGTACAGTTAGCTAGGATATTGTTAGCGTGGATTCTTAACAAAATTTCTCATAGTTAATTTGTTTGTTTCTAACAAATTTTATTTTTATCCAATGTTTTCTTCATTATGCCACTTGTTGGATTCTGATAAGTCAAAATCCAAATATGAAATTGAATGAAAATGGTTATTCTGTGGTGAACGGATTCGTATATCTGTGGATGTAAGTAGGATAGTAAATGACTGTTGAATCAGATTCGAAGAATGTACAGTGTAACTTATTAATGTGAAATTTAAATATTCCTCGGGTATTACATACCCGTTAAAATATTTTCACCATTAACAGTTTGTACAAAATAATTTTTAATTACAATCTTTATAAAAATATATATACATATATATTTCTCAGATGTAATCATAAATTTAATGAGTTAATATGATATTAATCTCATTTGCTTTTCGGTTTGAGCTAGAATAAATAATCTCTAAGACTTTAGAGATTACATAATCACCGCCTAATAGTTCTCCAATGAAGTTATGAATCAATACTTCATCATTGATTCTTATTAGTATTCCTTGGTATCTATGGTGCGTACGACGTTGATGCTCGAGGTACAGATTGTGATGTCGAGGTGTGGGATGCGGATGGTGCTGTAGCTGGTAGGTTTTGCACCATATTCTCCAAATTGATTACTCGGACGCGAAGCTCGTTGACTTCTTCCATTATTCCGGGATGATTGTCGGTCGGAACGAGCGGATGAATAAGGTTTAGAATTTGGTATAGTATATAGTCATGACGAGATACTCTGGAAATGAGAGAGAAAATGGTGTTTCGGACAGGTTCACCGGTAAGTGCTTCAGGTTCTTCGCCAAGAGGGCAATGTGGTGGATGGAAAGGATCGCCTTCTTCTTGTCTCCAATGATTAAGTAGACTACGAACCAATCCCTAATTCATTCAGAATAGATGGTGTCCAGTTGGTTGATCCATTCTGGTCACACTGCTGTCGGAGCCCGAGTGAAATTCCATATCGGAATCCGAGGGACTTGAACTAGTGACGAGTTCCACTTTGTACGATTGAATGAAGGATTTTTTTATATGTAATGATTTTCGGCTATCAGATGGTATTATAACTACATAGAATATCTATATATAGAACAAAAGATTTCATAGATTACGGAAGAATTTACGGAATATGTCAGGAAAAGTTTACAGTAACAGATACGCTAAGATGTGAATTTTTGTCCATACACTATTCATGCAATCAATGCAGTAAGATGTGTCTAGACTAAGAATGATGAGTAGGTAAATTCCTAAGGATGATATGCAGATTATTTCTGACTAGATATGATAAGCAAAACTTTTTGATATGCAAACACGGTCGAAATCCAGACTCACTAATGCATCCTAACGACTATCAGTTAGACACACTAATGCAGACCTGGTTCGCTAAGATCACCGCTCTGATACCACATGTCGTGACCCCTCCTAATCCATCTGAACGAATACATTACATGTGATTACATCGCGAGGTACTTGACCTCTATATGATACATTTTACAAACATTGCATTCGTTTTTAAAAGACAAACTTGCTTTACATCGAAAGTTGACGACATGCATACCATTTCATAATATATCCAACTATAATTGACTTAATAATAATCTTGATGAACTCGACGACTCGAATGCAACGTCTTTTGAAATATGTCATGAATGACTCCAATTAACATCTCTAATACGAGCAAATGCACAGCGGAAGATTTCTTTAATACCTGAGAATAAACATGCTTTAAAGTGTCAACCAAAAGGTTGGTGAGTTCATTAGTTTAACTTAAATAATCATTTTCATCATTTTAATAGACCACAAGATTTCATATTTCCATTTCTCATAAACATACGTCCCATGCATAGAGACAAAAATATCATTCATATGGATTGAACACCTGGTAACCGACATTCACAATATGCATATAAGAATATCCCCATCATTCCGGGATCCTCCTTCGGACATGATATAAATTTCAAAGTACTAAAGCATCCGGTACTTTGGATGGGGCTTGTTGGGCCCGATAGATCTATCTTTAGGATTCGCGTCAATTAGGGTGTCTGTTCCCTAATTCTTAGATTACCAGACTAAAAAGGGGCATATTCGATTTAATAATTCAACCATAGAATGTAGTTTCGATTACTTGTGTCTATTTCGTAAAACATTTATAAAAGCAGCGCATGTATTCTCAGTCCCAAAAATATATATTGCAAAAGCATTTAAAAAGGGAGCAAATGAAACTCACTTAATGTATTTTGTAGTAAAAATACATATGACGACATTGAACAACTAAACAATGAGGGGTTGACCTCGGATTCACGAACCTATATCAGGTATATATATTAAAACACGTAATCGTAATCGAACAATTTATTTATTGTTATTATAAATTATTACTTTAGTAAGTTATATGGTTTCATTAATAATTTAGCTATATTTATTTTTTGTATACTTTAGATAAAAAATTGTTAAAAATAATTATTTTAATGTTAATAATAATGATGATAACAATAATAACAATAATAATAATAATAATAATAATAATAATAATAATAATAATATAATAATAATAATAATAATAATAATAATAATAATAAAAATAATAATAATAATAATAATAATAATATTCATAAAATTAATAGTAATAGTAATTTTCATAGAGATAATATTAATATTCATAAAATGATAATAATGATAATAATAATAAAAATAATGATAATAGTAGTAGTTTTTAATAAAGATAAAAGTTTAATAATAATAATAATGAAAATAATAGTTTTTATAATAATACTTAATACTTAATAATAATAATAATAATAATAATAATAATAATAATAATAATAATAATAATAATAATAATAATAATAATAATAATAATAATAATAATAATAATAATAATAATAATAATAATAATAATAATAATAATAATAATAAAAATACTAATAAATAACAAAATTACTACCTCACATAAAATAGGCTTGAAAAATAATAGAATGCCATTGCCCGGAGTCGAACACTTGACCTTCCACTTAACCTGAAACATTCCAAGACCACTCCTCCATTTTGTTTTTCTGATTAAACTTGTAACCCACATATATTTAACTTAATTTCTACTCCTTAAAATCCACATATGGGTTTCTAGTTTTAATAGGGCCCAACTGAAGAATATATGAACCTCGGCCCAAGAATGAAAACCAGTCCAATTTCCCTTGACCAATCTTGTGCAGCTAGTTATAAAAAAAATGAATAACCTGTAGCAGTCCAGGTTCGAACTCAGGACCCCCCTCTTAACAAACTACAAGCCTAACCATCTGCTCTGTTGGGTTTTTCTGATTTAATATCCTAACCTAAATCTATATAATCCGTTCCTGCTGTTTTCTAATTCTTCCTCTTCTTCACACAACTAATAATCTTCGAAACACCCATCATGTAATCTTAAACATGCGGACTAGGTGGCCAACATATTAGAAATTTAGCAAGTCAACCAAAAAAATATAAGCTGATCGATTTGCTTTTTTTTTTTTTTTTTTTTTTGAATTCGAAATAAGAAAAAAAAATACAGCATTCGTGGCCACTTATTTGCCATGTCCCACTTATACAATTTGATACGCACTCCACAAAAGAAAAGGATTTCGGTATTAATGGAATGGTTAAAAAAAATGCACTTCATATGCATACTTCCTTGGATACTCTTAAAGTATGTAAAAAAAATAGTTAATTAACATGGAACGTCCCTTTTTGTCGGCCAACAACCACTTCATTCCATTTGCTAAAAAAATGCATGAGTATATTATATATACTCGTTGTAAATTTTAAATTGTGAATATAAACTCCACTAACTAATAATTTGGAAAGTGAGGAAGAGTGTCGGCCAAAAAGTGCTAAAAAGAAATATATAAAGGCATCCCATTTTTCGCTAGTTTACTTCAATATAATTTGTTACATTGATCCTTATTTTGAGTTGTCTTTTGTCTCGGAAATAAACCATCAAAAACGCATTCAAGTAGCCATAATGGTTGGTGGTGTTTGAAGGTGAAGAGAAGGTGGTTCTTTGGGTTGTTCACGAAGGAGAAAAAAAAATGAATAGATGGCGATTTTATGGGTTCACATGAGAGGGTGGTATTTTCGGGTAATAGTTGCATCACGAAACAGAAACAGAAGAAGTGGGATTTATGGTGTGTTTGATGGTACATCAAAATATAAAGAAGATTAAAGGTGGTTAGTGTTTGATTATGAATCCTAATTATCTCTCTGCAATGTTTGCGTGTAAGTATCAATATGTAACCATGTATATGTTATTATATAGATAAAGAGTAGGAGAATAAAAATTGCATTATGTGATGTGTGGTGTCGACAGAGTTATTCTAGCCAGGAAGAAAAAAAAATATGGAAAGCAGATGGAGACTCTCAACTGATTTTGTTTGGATACTGAGTTGATTTCGTTGTGTAATTCAGATTAGAGACAAGAGTACCAATTTAGAACAGAAGAAGAAGAAAATAATTTACAACGATGGTGATGGCTAACAGAATACGTATTGGACTCTATTTAATATGTATATACGGTTTTTATATAGATATATATCTGTATATCTTTTTGAATATATATATACTGTATCTTGTATATGTATACATGTGTATCTGATTCTAATTTATATAAATAAATGTATACATTAATTATTAATAATATTAATACTAATAATAAGTATATAAATAATATTAATCATTATACAATTTTAATATCTAATATTAATGAAACAGATAATGATAATAACAATATACATATAATATTAATTATTCATAGAAATCATATATATTTATATATAGGTTCACTTTAAATTTACATTTAATTATCTTGAATCCTATTCTATATATTTAATTCTATTATGTATTTTATAATTTCAAATTATTATATATACATACATTTATATATACACATATTTATTTACAAACAATTATTCGTGAATCGCCGGGAATAGTAAAAGGGCAAATGCATTCATGTAGACTGTTCCAAAGTTTTCGAGACTCAACATTACAGACTTTGCTTATCGTATCGGATACATATAAAGATTAAGTTTAAATTTGGTCGGAATTCTCCGGGTCGTCACAGTACCTACCCGTTAAAGAAATTTCGTCCCGAAATTTGAGTGAGGTGGTCATGGCTACAGTAAAAATATTTTCATGACGAATATGAGTTGATAATTAGAGTTTTATCATCATAGAGTAATATGGATAATATGATTCGATTACTCGAAGCGTACGAGTGAAGCTATCACAAAAGAGGGAATTGAAGAAATAAAGTTTTGTCATAACTTTTGACGTAGTCACGGTTTGAATTTTTTTACCGGAATTCAAGGGATTTAAAGAAAATCTTCTAAATCTAAAAGATTTGATTTTTCGGTAAGTAAGGAAATTTAAGATCTCTATAATTAAATACGGTGATCTGCCTCGATTTCTCCGTCTGATATTTCCATTATAAATTAAACTCTTCCCGTTCCATAATTTTCACCATTCCTATACTTTCTTTCATAGTTCTTACATCCACAAGATTGTGAAAATGCTTAATCCAGTTCTGATCCTTGTCCTTATCCTGACTATTGCAACAATCATTCTCCTTTTCCAACTTCCACCGGAGGAATCTGTTTTCTTTTACTTCGCCCTTGGGGTTATAGTGTTTTTAATTCTCCCGTGTCTTTATGTTGCGATAAACATTGATATATACGGTCTGTAATTTCCGTGTTGTTATTGGGCTTTATATCTCCCTTTATATTTCAATGTCCCTATTTCTGTTTCCTATAATCATTGTTATCCATAGTTAATACTCCCTCCTATTTGCTGCGATTTATACTCCACTTTCTATTTCGGAGCTTTGTCCCTTCGTTTCTTCTTCTTGCGATTGGGCATCTCTTGTAATGGTCCAGAATTCACGGATATAGGTTTCAGAATGAACATTGTTAATGTTCTGAGAAGGGAATGGTAATGGCACGATCTTGATTTATTAAATTACCAGAATACTCTGAAAAAGAACGAATCATCAAGGAATATTTTCTTGATATTTTAGATGTTTAAATAGAATACAAGTGTCGTGTAACATGGCACGTGATGACATTAGAGTCTGTGAATCATCACGTTTCATTAGAAACTCAGCATGACTTACTGTAATATAATCACGTTGATCAAGTGTCATTATATTATACTAACTCATGCATCAGTTCCCAACACTACTTCAAAAACATTCATATTTTAAACTCGAAAGTTTACAGAATATAGAAACTAACAGTTTCTATATGATGTAACACTGATAGCATGAAGAGATTAATGATTTCAGATAAGAATAGTTATGAAAATATCTTCAGAAATATGGAGGATATTTATAATGAAAGATACGATGATATCTTGGAATTTCTAATATCGATGGATGATGAAGAAGATTTATCCGTAAGGGTTTAGATTCAGAAGAAAGGTATTCGCTAAAGGTTTCATCAGAAACAGAATCATTTGGATTCTTTGAAGTCAAACTTATTCTTTGTGATTTGTCCATGGCTTCCTTCATAGTTTCGCATAATCCACTTTTCGGTACTAAATTTTCTATTGAGTGTTTCCAAAACTCCATTCTTTATCATCAAATTTTCGACAGTTAAGGTCGTGTACAGTTTGTGATGCTGTATTTCAGCTTTTTCAGAATTTCAGAATGGAAGATCATAATTCTAAGAGATAAATGTTATATGTTTGCATATAACTGTTGATATAGACATGCTGCGAGATTTCAAAATACTGATTGCTGATTCTCGGTATTTGGTGCGGCAATTCTCGTTACAAGGTGCGGATGAGTACATGATGAGACTTCAATAGATAAATTTAGTGATTTGTCGAAGAGATTTAAACCAAGGAGCGACGAGGTTGCTGGTACATCTGCTGGTAATATGGTGGAATATAATAAAAGGTTCCCTAGTAATAATAAAAGAGTACACATATAAATCAAGGTTATAATAAGGTTGTTTCGAACGAAAAGTCGAAGTTGATTTGCTGGAGCTGTGACAAGATTTGTTACCTTGAAAGGAATTACCAAGTTATTTTGGGTAATAATAATACTGAAGGAATTAACACAACTACGTGTTAAACGTTCACTCAGTTTCCGAGAGTTTTTCAGATGCATAACTAAATGCATCAATCTTTTCTCCCGTAGATGAAGTGCGGTTGGTTCATCCTCTCGTTTGAGATATTTTCAAGAATCATGAAAGGTTTGAGCGCAGATTATAATCGTCAAGATACAAATGAGGTTTAAGATGAAATCAAGTGGCAAACTTGAAGAATTGTTTAGTTTCATATATTATAATCAATATTTTAATTCATTTTAATTGTCCAATGTTATTAGTCCACAGTCGATAGTCCACAGTTGACAGTCCAATAATTCATATATAGTTTAATATATAATATTCGAATTAATTAATACGTATCGTGACCCGTGTACATGTCTCAGACTCGATCACAACTCAAATTATATATATATTATTGTAGAATCAACCTCAACCCTGTATAGAGAACTCGATCATTACTGCATATAGAGTGTCTATGGTTATTCCAAATAATATATATAAATGCGTCGATATGATATGTCAAAACCTTGTATACGTGTTCCGATATTTAAAGTGCGTAAAATAAATAACAGAAATTAAATAACGATAAATAAAGTGCGTAAAGTAAATAACAGAAATTAAATGACGATAAATAAAATTGCGAGAATATAAATTGCGATAAATAAACTGCGATAAATAAATTACGATAAAATAAAATGTGATACAGAATTAACAGTTAGCTAGGAACAGTTAGCTAGGATCTTGTTAGCGTGGTTTCGTAACAAAATTTCATATTGTTAATTAGTCTGTTTCTAATCAATTTTTATTGTGTCCATTATTTCTTCATTATGCCACTTGTTGGATTCTGATATGTCAAAATCCAAATATGAAATTCAATTTGAATGAAAATAGTTATTCGGCGAGGAACGGATTCGTACTTCTGTGGTTGTAAGTAGGATAGTAAACGACTGTTGAATCAGCTTCGAAGAATGTACAGTGTGACTTATTAATGTGAAATCTAAATATTTCTCAGGTATTACCTACCCGTTAAAATATTTTCACCATTAACAGTTTGTACAAAAGAATTTTTAATTACAATCTTTATGAAAACATATATACATATATATTTTCTTCAGATGTAATTATGGATTTAATCAGTTAATATGATATTAAACTCATCAGATTTACGGCTAGAACTAGAGTACATAATCTCTAAAACATTTAGAGATTACATATTTATCATGTCGTACGAAGATAAATGTTATAGAACGATTCGTAGAACGATAATTATACTCGAGGTACAGAATGAGATGTCGAGACATGGATTGTTGATGGTACTGGTGCTGTTACTGATGGTACTGTTGGTGCCGGTGATGTTGTTGAAGCTGGTACATTTTGCACCATATTCTCCAAATTGATTATTCGAGCGCGAAGTTCGTTGACTTCTTCTATTATTCCGGGGTGATTGTCGGTTGGAACGAGCGAATGAATAAGGTTTAGAATTTTAGATAAAATATAATCGTGACGAGATACTCTGAAAATGAGTGTGGAAATGGTGTTTCGAATAGGTTCGCCGGTAAATGCTTCAGGAGGGGAATGTGGTGGATAGAAAGGATCGCTTTCTTCGCGTCTCCATCGGTTAAGTCGGCTACGAACCCATCAGATGAATTGAGGATGACTGATTAGTTGATTCATTCTGGTGACGCTGCCTTCGGAGCTTAGGTGAAACTCCATATCGGAATAGCTGTCAGAATCTGAGGAATTCGAACTGGTTGAGGGATTCACCTCGTACGATCAAATGGAGGATTTTCGATAAGAAATAGATTATAGGATATAGATTAGTACCCTGCAATACATAATTTACATACGCATATAATACTACTAACCCATAACCTATGGAGGAACCTAAGGAAGCTGTCAGGCAAAGGTAACAATAGCATATACGCTAAGATATGAATTTATCTATACACTGTCTATGCAATAGAGGCAGTAAGACGTGTCTTAGACTTTAAGGATGATAAGCAAATAATTTTCGACACGAAATGATAAGCAAAACTTTTGACATGCAGACACGGTCGAAGTCCAGACTCACTAATGCATCCTAATGACTTATCAGTTAAACACACTAACGCATACCTGGTTCGCTAAGACCACCGCTCTGATACCAACTGTAGAGACCCGTCCTAATCCATCTGGACAAAGTCCATATCGATTACAAACGACTCACAATAGTTAATTACATCGCGAGGTACTTGACCTCTATATGATACATTTTACAAACATTGCATTCGTTTTTAAAAGACAAACTTGCTTTACATCGAAAGTTGACGACATGCATACCATTTCATAATATATCCAACTATAATTGACTTAATAATAATCTTGATGAACTCGACGACTCGAATGCAACGTCTTTTGAAATATGTCATGAATGACTCCAATTAACATCTCTAATACGAGCAAATGCACAGCGGAAGATTTCTTTAATACCTGAGAATAAACATGCTTTAAAGTGTCAACCAAAAGGTTGGTGAGTTCATTAGTTTAACTTAAATAATCATTTTCATCATTTTAATAGACCACAAGATTTCATATTTCCATTTCTCATAAACATACGTCCCATGCATAGAGACAAAAATATCATTCATATGGATTGAACACCTGGTAACTGACATTCACAATATGCATATAAGAATATCCCCATCATTCCGGGATCCTCCTTCGGACATGATATAAATTTCAAAGTACTAAAGCATCCGGTACTTTGGATGGGGCTTGTTGGGCCCTATAGATCTATCTTTAGGATTCGCGTCAATTAGGGTGTCTGTTCCCTAATTCTTAGATTACCAGACTAAAAAGGGGCATATTCGATTTAATAATTCAACCATAGAATGTAGTTTCGATTACTTGTGTCTATTTCGTAAAACATTTATAAAAGCAGCGCATGTATTCTCAGTCCCAAAAATATATATTGCAAAAGCATTTAAAAAGGGAGCAAATGAAACTCACCTAATGTATTTTGTAGTAAAAATACATATGACGACATTGAACAACTAAACAATGAGGGGTTGACCTCGGATTCACGAACCTATATCAGGTATATATATTAAAACACGTAATCGTAATCGAACAATTTATTTATTGTTATTATAAATTGTTACTTTAGTAAGTTATATGGTTTCATTAATAATTTAGCTATATTTATTTTTTGTATACTTTAGATAAAAAATTGTTAAAAATAATTATTTTAATGTTAATAATAATGATGATAACAATAATAACAATAATAATAATAATAATAATAATAATAATAATAATAATAATAATAATAATAATAATAATAATAATAATAATAATAATAATAATAATAATAATATTCATAAAATTAATAGTAATAGTAATTTTCATAGAGATAATATTAATATTCATAAAATGATAATAATGATAATAATAATAAAAATAATGATAATAGTAGTAGTTTTTAATAAAGATAAAAGTTTAATAATAATAATAATGAAAATAATAGTTTTTATAATAATACTTAATACTTAATAATAATAATAATAATAATAATAATAATAATAATAATAATAATAATAATAATAATAATAATAATAATAATAATAATAATAATAATAATAAAAATACTAATAAATAACAAAATTACTACCTCACATAAAATAGGCTTGAAAAATAATAGAATGCCATTGCTCGGAGTCGAACACTCGACCTTCCACTTAACCTGAAACATTCCAAGACCACTCCTCCATTTTGTTTTTCTGATTAAACTTGTAACCCACATATATTTAACTTAATTTCTACTCCTTAAAATCCACATATGGGTTTCTAGTTTTAATAGGGCCCAACTGAAGAATATATGAACCTCGGCCCAAGAATGAAAACCAGTCCAATTTCCCTTGACCAATCTTGTGCAGCTAGTTATAAAAAAAATGAATAACCTGTAGCAGTCCAGGTTCGAACTCAGGACCCCCCTCTTAACAAACTACAAGCCTAACCATCTGCTCTGTTGGGTTTTTCTGATTTAATATCCTAACCTAAATCTATATAATCCGTTCCTGCTGTTTTCTAATTCTTCCTCTTCTTCACACAACTAATAATCTTCGAAACACCCATCATGTAATCTTAAACATGCGGACTAGGTGGCCAACATATTAGAAATTTAGCAAGTCAACCAAAAAAATATAAGCTGATCGATTTGCTTTTTTTTTTTTTTTTTTTAATTCGAAATAAGAAAAAAAAATACAGCATTCGTGGCCACTTATTTGCCATGTCCCACTTATACAATTTGATACCCACTCCACAAAAGAAAAGGATTTCGGTATTAATGGAATGGTTAAAAAAAAATGCACTTCATATGCATACTTCCTTGGATACTCTTAAAGTATGTAAAAAAAATAGTTAATTAACATGGAACGTCCCTTTTTGTCGGCCAACAACCACTTCATTCCATTTGCTAAAAAAATGCATGAGTATATTATATATACTTGTTGTAAATTTTAAATTGTGAATATAAACTCCACTAACTAATAATTTGGAAAGTGAGGAAGAGTGTCGGCCAAAAAGTGCTAAAAAGAAATATATAAAGGCATCCCATTTTTCGCTAGTTTACTTCAATATAATTTGTTACATTGATCCTTATTTTGAGTTGTCTTTTGTCTCGGAAATAAACCATCAAAAACGCATTCAAGTAGCCATAATGGTTGGTGGTGTTTGAAGGTGAAGAGAAGGTGGTTCTTTGGGTTGTTCACGAAGGAGAAAAAAAAATGAATAGATGGCGATTTTATGGGTTCACATGAGAGGGTGGTATTTTCGGGTAATAGTTGCATCACGAAACAGAAACAGAAGAAGTGGGATTTATGGTGTGTTCGATGGTACATCAAAATAGAAAGAAGATTAAAGGTGGTTAGTGTTTGATTATGAATCCTAATTATCTCTCTGCAATGTTTGCGTGTAAGTATCAATATGTAACCATGTATATGTTATTATATAGATAAAGAGTAGGAGAATAAAAATTGCATTATGTGATGTGTGGTGTTGACAGAGTTATTCGAGCCAGGAAGAAAAAAAAAATATGGAAAGCAGATGGAGACTCTCAACTGATTTTGTTTGGATACTGAGTTGATTTCGTTGTGTAATTCAGATTAGAGACAAGAGTACCAATTTAGAACAGAAGAAGAAGAAAATAATTTACAACGATGGTGATGGCTAACAGAATACGTATTGGACTCTATTTAATATGTATATACGGTTTTTATATAGATATATATCTGTATATCTTTTTGAATATATATATACTGTATCTTGTATATGTATACATGTGTATCTGATTCTAATTTATATAAATAAATGTATACATTAATTATTAATAATATTAATACTAATAATAAGTATATAAATAATATTAATCATTATACAATTTTAATATCTAATATTAATGAAACAGATAATGATAATAACAATATACATATAATATTAATTATTCATAGAAATCGTATATATTTATATATAGGTTCACTTTAAATTTACATTTAATTATCTTGAATCCTATTCTATATATTTAATTCTATTATGTATTTTATAATTTCAAATTATTATATATACATACATTTATATATACACATATTTATTTACAAACAATTATTCGTGAATCACCGGGAATAGTAAAAGGGCAAATGCATTCATGTAGACTGTTCCAAAGTTTTCGAGACTCAACATTACAGACTTTGCTTATCGTGTCGGATACATATAAAGATTAAGTTTAAATTTGGTCGGAATTCTCCGGGTCGTCACACATGAAACTATATCCAAAAATCATGGTTAAACTCAAAGTAGAAGTATGTTTTTCAAAATGGTCATCAAGACGTCGTTCTTTCGACTGAAATGACTACCTCTTACAAAATCGACTTGTAACTTATATTTCTGACTATAAACCTATACTTTTTCTGTTTAGATTCATAAAATAGAGTTCAATATGAAACCATAGCAATTTGATTAACTCAAAACGGATTTAAAACGAAGAAGTTATGGGTAAAACAAGATTGGATATTTTTTGATTGTTGTAGCTACGGGAAATATTGTAACAATTCTATACAAATCATATCCTAGCTAACTTATATTGTATTATACATGTATTCTAATATAGTATGTAATCTTGGGATACCATAAAAACGTATGCAAATGTTTTGACATATCATATCGACCCATGTATATATATTATTTGAAACAACCATAGACACTCTATATGCAGTAATGTTGGAGTTAGCTATACAGGGTTGAGGTTGATTCTAAAAATATATATACTTTGAGTTGTGATCTAGCCTGAGACGTGTATACACTGGGTCGTGGATTGATTCAAGATAATATATATTGATTTATTTCTGTACCTCTAATTGTGAACAACTAGTTGTAGGTTACTAACGAGGACAGCTGACTTAATAAACTTAAAACATTAAAACGTATTAAAAAATGTTGTAATTATATTTTGAACATACTTTGATATATATGTACATATTTATTAAAGGTTCATGAATCGACCAGTGGCCAAGTCTTACTTCCCGACGAAGTAAAAATCTGTGAAAGTGAGTTATAGTCCCACTTTTAAAATCTACTATATTGGGATGAGAATACATGTAATTTTATAAATGTTTTATTAAATAGACACAAGTAAATGAAACTACATTATATGGGTGAATGATCGAAGCCGAATATGCCCCTTTTTAGCTTGGTAGCCTAAGAATTTGGGAACATACCCCCAAATTGACGTGAATCCTAAAGATAGATCTATCGGGCCTAACAAGCCCCATTCTGGAATTTGGAATGCTTTAGTACTTCGAAATTATCATGTCCGATGGGTGTCTCGGAATGATGGGGATATTCTATATGCATCTTGTTAATGTCGGTTATCAGGTGTTCACCATATGAATGAATTTTATCTCTATGATGTATATTGAAATATGAAATCTTTTGGTCTATTATTGTGATTTGATAATATATAGGTTAAACCTATAACTCACCAACATTTTTGTTGACGTTTTAAGCATATTTATTCTCAGGTGACTATTAAGTGATTCCGCTGTTGCATACTAAAATAAGGACAAGATTTGGAGTCCATGTGTAATGACCCGGACTTTTTCGATCAATCTATACTTATAAGATTAATATTTACATAAATTAAACCTTACCAACATGATAAGCAATCCAAATTGTTGAGATTTATGTTTTTAAAAAGAGTTTTACACAACGTTTGACCGTCTAGTTTGACCGATGATATCACGAACTATATAACATATGATAATTATACGTTTGTGTATATATATGTATATATACATATTTAACATGATCCAAGGATGTTTTAATACCTCATTTTGTATTAATAACAATAAGTTATAAGTATATTTTGAAACTACTAACTTAAGTTTTCAAAACGATAACCATACGTAACGTCATTTGACATAAATACTTATGACCTATAATGTTTATACATATATCGTATATATAATGTATTTAATCACTTTTTAAGGACTTAAATACATAAAACCATATAAGTATATTCACAAAAGATAGCTATATTTGAATCCTCATTCCGTTTTCACAAGATTTCTATACGTATATCTGGAGTATATGTACCCGTATCATACCTAGCTTCTATACGTATTTACTATTGGTATATACACATCAAATCACCACCAACCAGCCCTTGTTCATGCCCTAGGTATAAGGTAATTGGAATTTGGAAGCTTATTGACTAATTACATAAGATAACAAACTAAAATCTTGTCATGAACACCTTAGTTCCACGTTTTTTATAAGCTTCATGGGCACTTCATTTTGATTCAAATTTCTACATAATTTCTTAGTTAAACACACACTATTCCATAACCCTTAAACACCTTCAACAATTCAGCAAGTTACCATGAAGATCTAGCTCAAAAACAACCCTTAATCATCATAAGAAAAACCTTCCAAGAACACTTCAATAATCCTTTCAAGAATACAAGTTTATTTCCAACCTTTTGATCCAACTCCATTACTCTTTTGGTTCTAGGTTTTTACTCCTCTTTTACAGCAATCTTGTCCAAGTAACTTGAAGTAGTAACTTTGTTCATAACCTTATTCGATTCATATATATATAGCTATCTTATTTTATGGTATAAAATTTTAACAACAAGAACATAGTTTGAATGTTTTCAAACTTGTTTGCAAACTAAATAGATCCTTCTAACTTAACTTTTAAAATACTTCAAGACCTGTAATATATCATAAATATATTCTAATTTAACAAGGTATAACTTGGTTTTTCAAAGAACACCATAAAACTGTTTTTACGACGTCGGAGTGCAACCGGGGGCTGTTTTGGGTTGGATAATTAAAAACTATTTTGAATCTTGAATTGGAGGTTTATTTTCTGGAAAAATGATATTTCCTATGAATATGATAACACATAAAAATTTCATGATTTAACTCAAAGTATAAGTATTTTTAGAAAAATAATCATTTAATGTTGTTTACATAAGGGAAAATGATTAACTTCATAAGTTTCACCAAAGTTTGACCTATGATCTGTGATTTCGAATACAAACTAAGGTATTTACAGTTCATAGTCTTAAAGAAGAAATCGATCCAAGGAAGTGGCAAGTTGAACCAACGAAAACGGAGTTGTAACGAAGAAACTATGACTAAAACAAGATCGGATATCCAAAACTAGTTTAGCCACGAAAATAATTGGAGAAAAATTAAATGAATCACATCTTTCTAAAATAACATGATATTTTATATATATGTACTCATAATTTAATTTTATATATTTCAGGACCACCCGTAAACAATACGAGAAGATTAATCATAAGATCCCATGATTGTACGCAACACGTCATTTGACAACACCGGTACTTTATGTACGCAACACGTCATTTGACAACACCGGTACCGTGGGTCAAGATTAATCCCGACCAATACAAATACGATGGGGTTTTATTTATTTCGATGGGGGTTTTATTTATTAAACACCTAAATATGAACCATTAAAATTGAATTACTAACATCGGACTGCTAACTACGGACTAAGAAATTATTAAAACTATTAAAAGTATAATAAGTATATATATGTGACGATTGTTTAAAATGGAAATATATTGATAAACTATATATGGATAGGTTCGTGATATCAACCGGAGACCAAGTCAAAATATATATATCTTCAAGGCAAAAGTGAGTATATAGTCCCACTTTTAAACTCTAAATATTTCGGGATGAGAATACATGTATTTTATGTTTTACGATATGGACACAAGTAACTGAAAAATATATTCTACGTTGAGTTGTACCACTGGCATACTTCCCTGTAGCTTGGTAACTACTATTTACAGCGGTATTGTAAACGCGAATCCTGTTGATAGATCTATCGGGCCTGACAACCCCAACCGGACTGGAAGACCAGTATTCAACGGTTGCACAGTACTTCGTTTCATGACTACACTTGGTACGGTGTAGTAAGATTTCATAATAAAGGGAATATGCGACGTGATTAAATGTTAAGTATGGTTACCAAGTGCTCAACCACTTAGAATATTTTTATTAAAATGTTTATATATGAAATCTTGTGGTCTATATATATATTGCTGCCGGCATTAAACCTATATCTCACCAACTTTATGTTGACGTTTTAAGCATGTTTATTCTCAGGTGATAACTAAAAGCTTCCGCTGCAACATGTTGAATTTAAGCAAGATCTTGAGTATGCATATTTGTGTCAAAAAATAAAACTGCATATCCGAGGAATTGTAATGTAAAATATGCTAGAAATCGTATTGTTATCATCACATGTAAAGTTTGTAAGTCTAAGATTATCGCTAAACGATAATCATCTTTATATTGTCTAAAGCTTGTATTAACATAAGAGTTATGGTTTGTAATGTAAAATAAATGCAGTTGTTCTTTTAAAAATGTCGCATATAGAGGTCAATACCTCGCAATGAAATCATACGTTATCTAACTCGTTCTTATGGTTAAGGACGGGTTATGACATGTGGTATCAGAGCGGTGGTCTTAGCGAACCAGGTTTGCATTAGTGTGTCTAACTGATAAGTCGTTAGGATACATTAGTAAGTCTGGACTTTGACCGGGTCTGATTTAAAAACCATTGCTTATCATTGTTGGTTAAAATTTATATGTAAATATTATGTAGTACTAATGGGTTAGTTGTTGTGTGATAGATGTCGGGCTCAAAACTTGTTATCACATTTAGCGACTCCGAACCAGAATCTTCAGATGGTGTTCCAGTCATTAACCTATCCGATGACGAAAATGATATCTTTGGGGAAGACTCACAAATTCCGGATGAACCAACTATAGGGAAACCGGAAAGTGAACCCGAGGAGGAAAGTGAACCCGAGGAGGAAAGTGAACCCGAGGAGGAAAGTGAACCCGAGGAGGAAAGTGAACCCGAGGAAGAAATACAGGAAATTACGAAAGACAAGTTCGAACTAGGAAAGAAACGAAAGGCTAATGAATTAGAAAATTCAAATCCCGAGTTTAGTGAGGATGATGTGGCACCAACTCCACTAGACACTACCACCCCTATTCCCGCTATTCCTATTCGTTCTATCCCGGCATCCAGTTCTTCAGCCCCACAGCCAAAATATAGGGAGACACCGCCAACATAAAGGCAGACAGCCAGGATAAGCGTTAAGCGATTCTTTGAACCTAAACGTCCTAGAAAATAGACCAAACGATGCGCTGCCATATTAAACCATGGGATCATATAATGTTTTGTATAATATTATTAGTGTGGTTTGCTTAATGTTCGATGTAAGATAAGCATATGTAAAATAGTGAAGTATGAAATGCAATAATTTTCCATGGTTAAGTATTATTTAGATGGTAGTAATTGGTTCTGTACTAAGCTATTAAGTATGAACATTAACGGGTAGGTACTACCCTAGATATAATTATAAAACGCTAATAAGAAGAAAAGGCTTTTATAATAATACCTGGTTCATATTATTAACAAGCTATAATGTACTATAAATACACACTACATCTATAATATTCCATGTGAATAATTATTTTCTTTCATTAGGAAATGGCGCGATTGAATCGAATGACGGAACAAGAAGTTGAGGAATTCATCAACCAGCGAGTGAACGACAGAATGTTATGGGTCGAAGCTGCAAGAGCTGCTGCAGTTAACCCAAATCCTCGTGTAGGATGTACCTACAAGACTTTTCAAGCTTGCAAGCCCTCATCATTCAGTGGAACGGAAGGACCGATCGGTTTAACCCGGTGGATAAAAAAGATGGAGACTGTGTTTAAAATCAGTGGTTGTGTTGAAAAGGACATGACCAAGTATGCATCGTGCACTTTACAAGATAGTGCACTCACGTGGTGGAAAAATTATGTGAAGGTTGTAGGAGGAGATGTAGCTTATGATACTCCATGGGAAGAATTCAAAATAATGTTAATCAACGAGTATTGTCCAAGGAACGAGGTTAGGAAGTTGGAAGATGAATTACGAAGCCTGAAGGTTGTTGGTACTGAAATCACCAACTACAATCAGCGATTCATGGAATTAGTTTTGCTATGTCCTGAATTGGTTCCAACCGAAGAACGGAAGATTGAAATGTACAAAGATGGTTTGCCCAAAAAGGTCAAGGCAAATGTTACAGCATCGAAACCTAAGACAATTCATGAAGCTATAACCATGGCAAACGAGTTAATGGATCAGGTCATCATGGATAAGAAAGTATCCAATACTGATGTGAAGGTATCAGGTAACAAAATAAAGTGGAATGGAAATTATGATCGAGGTAACCAACAACAATCTTTTAAGAAACAAGAAATCACGCAAGGTGCGGGTAGTGGTTTAAGCTTTGGTTACAAAGGACAAAATCCTTTATGTAACCGATGCCACAAACATCACTCTGGCTACTGTAATGTGGTATGCAACAAATGTAATTGAAAGGGTCATCTTGCTGAAGATTGTAGGGCTCTCGTTACAAATACAAATGGTACCAAGACTCCTGCCACCAATGCAAATAGAACTGCTTTGGCTACCATTACTTGTTATGGGTGTGGAAAACAAGGTCACTATAAGAGCCAGTGTCCGAATCCAGAGAAGAATAATGGATCTGCACGTGGAAGAGCATTTGTTATTAATGCTAGAGAGGCGTGTGAAGACCCGGAGCTTGTTACGGGTACGTTTACCATTAATAACTTATCCGCATCTATTATATTTGATACTGGTGCCGATAGAAGTTACGTGAGTAGAGGCTTTTACGCTAAATTGAATTGTTCATCATTACCTCTAGATGCTAAGTACATGATTGAGTTAGCTAATGATAAACTAATTAAAGCCGATAAAATTTGTCGTGATTGTAAAATAAATTTAGCCGGAGAAACGTTTAAAATTGACTTGATACCCGTAGAATTAGGAAGTTTTGATGTAATAGTCGGCATGGACTGGATGTCCAAAGTAGGAGCTGAAGTTGTGTGTGCCAAGAAGGCAATTCGCATTCCTTGTAAGGATAAAATGCCGGTGATGATTTATGGAGAGAAGGGTAACTCAAAGCTAAAACTCATTAGCTGTTTGAAAGCCAAGAAGTGTTTAGAAAAGGGATGTTATGCTATTCTAGCACATGTTAATAAAGTCGAAAAGAAAGAAAAAGAGAAGTGCATCAACGACGTGCCTGTGGCAAGAGATTTTCCTGAAGTTTTTCCGGAAGAGTTGCCGGGATTACCTCCATTTAGATCTGTAGAATTTCAAATAGATTTAGTACCAGGAGCTGCACCAGTTGCCCGTGCTCCATATAGACTTGCACCGTCCGAGTTAAAAGAACTTCAGAGTCAGTTAAAAGAATTACTGGATCGTGGATTCATACGACCAAGTACTTCACCATGGGGAGCTCCGATTCTATTTGTTAAAAAGAAATATGGATCTTTTAGGATGTGTATAGATTATCGTGAATTAAATAAGTTAACTATCAAAAATCGGTATCCACTACCGAGAATTGACGACTTATTTGATCAACTCCAAGGATCATGTGTGTACTCGAAAATTGACCTAAGATCGGGCTATCATCAATTACGCGTCAAAGAAGAATGTAACATCCCACCTTTTTCCATTTACTTTTCCGTTATACTAATATAAAGTCCGTTATATGTTTATAACATCTCCCGTTGATACGCGTTTTAAATTATCTCGTTTAGGTAATTCCCGCACCCGAGCGAAAGTTGAGGGACTAAACTTGACAAGGGATCAAACCCTTGACTAGGTCAAAGGGTCAACCCCTTTCACCCATTCATTTCCACCTCCATCTCTCTCTCTTTCTCTCTAGCAAGAACACACACCCAATTATCCAAATTCATTCATTCATCATCTAAATCCGGATTAAGGAGCTAGCAACCAAATAAATTACATAATCGTGATCCTCTCTTCATCCTCTTCGTTTTGGTACCAACCTCATCTCATTTGGGTAACTTTCTAAAATCACTAGATTTTGTGTTCTTGATGTTTTTAACTTATAAAAGTGTTAATTAGTGTCTATGGCTCAAGTCTAACATGAATATATGATTTATATGCTCGATCTCGTTGTTTTAGTGTAACTAGCATGAACTTGAATTTTGGTGTGTTGTTCTTGAATTTTGGATGATCATATGTTGTTAGATGTTAAAAGTTGATGCTTTAATTGTGTTACTAGCATCACTAGCTTCAATTTGATGTGTAGGTTGCCTTAGAGAAACTTCATAAACGCGATTATTGATTTTGGTGAATTTGGGTTAGGGTTTGATGAACTCGAAATGGACTTTTGATGCATTGAATGCCATGGATTATTATTGGTAAGTGTTTAGTTGGATTGTATGCTTGATTACCTTCGAAACGGCATATCATTCATGTAAATTGGTTGCCCGAATCATTGAATTGCATTTATGAACTTGTATGCGGTTAATGTTAAGCATTAGATGCGGTTTTGGTTGTTGTGATAGGTAGATTGATTGATGAAATGTGTTTAGTTGTTTTCCTCGTCAAATTACCTTCCCAACGGTATAAGATACTTGTCTTGATTGTTTGTGGATCATAAATGGTGATTGTTTGAAGTTAGGTTCGTGCATAAAACTTAAAAACTGCCAGAATTCCCTGCACAGGTACCCGCGCGGCGCGCCATATACCCGCGCGGCGCGCCGATTGGGTCTGTCCAACTTGGTCAAATTTCGAATAATGTTTGCTATGCTACGCACCTCCGATTCACATGTAACTTGTCCTAGCATGCTCATACATGATTAAAAACCTCAGAAAAATAGTTCGGGACACGACCCGAACGTGTTGACTTTTTCGTTGACTTTGACCGACCAAAGTTTGACTTTTTGTCAAACTTAACCAAATGATTTTTTTGCAACCTTCCTAACTTGTTTATATACTTGTATCTTGCATGAAACTTGACAATTTGATTTCACATGCTAAATAATCGAGTCGTAACGAGCCATAGGACTAATTGAACATCTTTGACCTATCGTGTTTACCGTTATTGATACGACCTATTTGTTTAGGTCAAGACTAGCATTGTTCTTTGCACACGTTTACTTGTCGAAGTACTTTACTACTCGTGCACTCAAGGTGAGATCATAGTCCCACTTTTACTCTTTTTGAACTTACATTTGGGATGAGAAAACATAAACATTTCTTTACTAAGTGAACACAAGTACAGGAAAACAAACATTCTACATACGAGTTTAGAACAAAATCCTCAATTCGATTATCATTAGTTACACTTGCCGGGTGTAAGCGAGAACTTATGTTGTATGGATCCATATGGGTTTGACAAACCCTCATTCAAACGGTTCGCTACCGTTTACGAATGAAATATATTTTCGAGAAACAGTGTATGTTCTAGCACTAAGTGATGGGGTTCAATGGAAGGAAACGTTAAGCATTGATAATTGGGTGCTCGTGAAACAAACTTTTGGAATGTATTACTATTATTTCATTGATGCAAATCTTGTGGTTCACTTGTACTTACTTACTTAAACCTATGATTTCACCAACGTTTTCGTTGACAGATTTCTATGTTTTTCTCAGGTCCTTGAACGATACATGATACATGCTTCCGCTCATTATTTGATACTTGCATTGGATGTCGTGTATATGTGCATTTCATGGAGCGTCTTTTGACTTTACTTTAAACCGTGTCGCCTAGATTTCATTCGTATTATAACGTTGTAAACTTTGGGAACAATCTTTATTTTGAAATGAAGGCGACATATTTTGGTCAAACTTTGTCTTAAAGACTTATGACCACGTAACGGGACCTAAGTAGACGGCGCCGTCAAACATGATTTGGTCGGGTCGCTACAGATGGTATCAGAGCGTTGGTTGTAGGGATTTAGAGTTCATTGGTGTCGACCCCGAGTCATAGGGTACATTGGTGAGTCTAGACTACAACCGGCATATAGACTTGAAGTAGGAATTACTTGACTACTTGTGCATTTATACTCGAACGCTTCTGCTCATATCTACTCTTAGTTCATCTTAATCTCACGTTGTTTAATTTGATTGACACGCCACCTTGACTATATGAAATGATGTCGAATGCACATATGAATCAGGGTAATATAATTTCCGGGATTATATTATGGTGACTCATATGAACGTTCCGACATTATGACATAAAGAATTTAAGGCGAGTCGAGGAAAAACTTCTCTTTATCTTTATTCTATATCACGGTTAGTATTATTGAGAATACTAATCAATGATATTCTTGTGTCTTGAAGGAACAATGGCTCCTCGTCGTGTACGCCGCAATGAAACTCCCGAACAAGCTCTCGAACGGATGATAGCTACCGCCGTAGATGCGGCCATGGCCGGTCACTCATCCAACAACAATAATAATAACAACCACAACAACAACAACAACAACAACAACAACAATGGAGCCGGAAACTCAAACGAGGGATGCTCCTATAAAGCTTTCATGGGGTGCAAACCTCACACTTTTGATGGAACCGGGGGACCGGTCGTGCTCACCCGATGGTTTGAGCAAACGGAAGCCGTCTTTAGCATAAGCGGTTGTCGGGACCAAGACAAGGTCAAATACTCCACTCACACTTTCTCCGGAATTGCTCTAACATGGTGGAACACCTATGTTCAATCGGTGGGTACCGATGAAGCTCATGCCCTCTCTTGGGCCGATCTAAAGGAAAAGATGATTGTTGAATATTTTCCGCGCGAAGAAACCCGAAAACTTGAGGAAGAACTAAGAGCTTTGAAAGCGGTCGGAAACGATCTTAAAGCTTATAATCAACGCTTCGCTGAACTATCCTTGATGTGTCCTAATCTTGTTAACCCCGAATCTCAAAGGATTGAGCTCTACATGCTCGGTCTTCCAAAAAGCATCAAACAAGGGGTGATGTCATCCAAACCCACTACTCATCAAGCCGCTATGAACATGGCTCGCCAACTAATTGAAACGGTTGACGAAATCGTAGTTTCGGCACCTAAGGCCGAGGATAAATCGGGCGGCAACAAAAGAAAGTGGGAACCCTCCCAATCAAGCAACAACAACTTTGCTAAGAAGCCTTACACCTCCGACGACAAGAAAGGTTATGCCGGGAACCTACCTCTTTGCAACAAATGCAACAAACATCACTTTGGCGAATGTAGTAAGATAATTTGCCACCGGTGCCAAGGAGTTGGTCATAAGGCCAACGATTGTAAAAGTGCCACTCCCGTCGCTCGAAAGTGGCCCAATGCACCAAAGACGGGCACTTGTTACGAATGTGGCCAAACGGGTCATTATAGAAATGCATGCCCAAAGAAGAAAGATAACCCCAATACGCGCGGCCGAGCTTTCAACATCAACACCGAGGAAGCCCGGGATGACACTGAACTAGTCACGGGTACGTTTCTTCTCAACAACTCTTATGTTACTTGCTTATTCGATTCGGGTGCCGATAAATGTTTTGTATCCAAGACTTTGACTCATTCTTTTAGCACTCCACCTCTTCCATTAGATACCACTTATACCATTGAAGTGGCTAACGGAAAACTATTAAGTGCCGACACATATCACCGGGGGTGTACGTTAAACATTTTGGGTAGGGAATTTGAAATTGACTTGATACCCATGGAATTAGGAAGCTTTGATGTAATAATCGGTATGAATTGGTTAGTCAAAACGAAATCTCACATTCTTTGTGATCTTAACGCAATCCGAATTCCTATCGAGAATGGTGAACCTTTGATTGTTTATGGCGATAAGAGTTGCACCGGACTCAACCTCGTTTCGTGTATTAAAGTTAGAAAACTACTCCGTAAGGGTTGTTTTGCGATCCTTGCTCACGTTAAGAAAGTCGAGTCCGATGAGAAGCACATCGATGATGTGCCAATTGTTAGTGACTATTCCGATGTATTTCCCGACGAGTTGCCGGGTCTTCCGCCTCATCGACCGGTTGAATTCCAAATCGATCTTATTCCGGGAGCCGCACCCGTAGCACGTGCACCATATAGACTCGCTCCATCTGAAATGCAAGAATTGCAAAGTCAAATCCAAGAACTACTTGATCGTGGTTTTATCCAACCTAGCCATTCACCTTGGGGCGCTCCGATTTTGTTTGTTAAAAAGAAAGACGGATCCCTACGAATGTGCATTGATTATCGTGAACTAAATAAATTGACGGTTAAGAACCGATATCCTCTTCCTCGCATCGATGACCTCTTTGATCAACTACAAGGGTCTTGTGTATATTCGAAAATCGATCTCCGCTCGGGTTATCATCAATTGAGGGTTAAGGGGGAAGATGTCTCCAAAACCGCTTTCCGAACTCGTTATGGTAGTTATGAATTCCTTGTCATGCCATTTGGTCTCACTAACGCACCGGCGGTGTTCATGGATCTTATGAACCGCGTGTGCAAACCGTATCTCGATAAATTCGTTATTGTGTTCATCGATGACATATTGATCTATTCTAAAAATGAAGAAGAGCACGAACAACATCTCCGACTTGTGCTTGAACTTTTAAGACAAGAACAACTCTATGCCAAATTCTCCAAGTGTGAATTTTGGTTAAAGGAAGTTCAATTTCTTGGTCATGTTGTAAGTGACCAAGGTATTAAAGTCGATCCAACGAAAATCGAAGCCATTAGTAAATGGGAGACTCCTACTAGTCCTACTCACATTCGTCAATTTTTGGGTCTCGCCGGGTACTATCGTAGATTCATCGAAAATTTCTCTTTGGTTGCACGTCCTCTAACCGCATTGACTCACAAGGGAAAGAAATTCATTTGGGCGACCGAACATGAATCCGCATTCCAAATCTTGAAAACGAAGCTAACCACCGCTCCTATCTTGTCACTTCCCGAAGGCAATGATGACTTTGTTGTATATTGTGATGCCTCGAAACATGGTTTTGGGTGTGTATTGATGCAACGAACGAAAGTCATTGCCTATGTTTCTCGACAACTCAAAATTCATGAACGAAACTATACGACACATGATCTCGAACTCGGAGCCGTTGTCTTTGCACTTAAAATGTGGAGACACTATCTTTATGGAACCAAGAGTACTATCTTTACCGACCACAAAAGTCTCCAACACATTTTCGATCAAAAGCAACTAAACATGAGACAACGAAGGTGGATTGAAACCTTAAACGATTACGATTGCGAGCTTCGTTACCATCCCGGGAAGGCAAATGTAGTAGCCGATGCCTTAAGTCGAAAAGAAAGAGCGGTGCCTCTCCGTGTCCGAGCTTTAAACATCACCATCCACACAAACCTTAATAGCCAAATTCGGGTAGCCCAAGATGAGGCTCTCAAGGATGAAAACATCTCTCTCAAACACTTGAACGTCCTCACCTCTCGATTCGAAGTTAAAGAAACCGGACTCCGATATTTCGCCGGAAGAATTTGGGTGCCTAGTTATGGGGATCTACGAAGCCTTATTTTAGATGAAGCCCATAAGTCACGATACTCGATTCACCCCGGTGCCAATAAGATGTACCACGACCTTAAACAACTATATTGGTGGCCGAACATCAAAAGGGACGTAGCTACTTATGTTTCCAAGTGTTTGACATGTTCCAAAGTCAAAGCCGAACACCAAAGACCGTCCGGACTACTTCGACAACCCGAGATCCCGCAATGGAAGTGGGAAAGGATAACGATGGATTTTATCACCAAGCTACCAAAAACGACGGGCGGTTATGATACCATTTGGGTTATTGTTGACCGTCTCACCAAATCCGCACACTTCCTTGCCATGAAAGAAACGGACAAAATGGAGAAACTTGCACAACTTTACATTAAGGAGATCGTAGCCCGACACGGTGTACCTTTATCGATTATCTCCGACCGAGATGGCCGTTTCGTTTCTAGATTTTGGCGTACATTGCAAGAAGCGTTGGGAACGCGTTTAGACATGAGCACCGCATATCATCCTCAAACCGATGGATAAAGCGAACGTACAATTCAAACTTTAGAGGACATGTTACGAGCTTGCGTGGTTGATTTCGGAAAAGCTTGGGACAAGCACTTACCTCTCGCCGAGTTCTCTTACAACAATAGTTATCACGCGAGTATTAAAGCCGCACCTTTTGAAGCGCTATATGGCCGCAAATGTCGTTCACCTCTTTGTTGGGCCGAGGTAGGCGACGTGCAAATCACCGGACCCGAACTCATTCACGAAACCACCGAGAAAATCGTTCAAATCCGAGATAGGCTTAGGACGGCCCGAAGTCGTCAAAAGAGCTATACCGACAAACGACGCAACGATCTTGAATTTCAAGTCGGTGACCGAGTAATGTTAAAAGTCGCACCTTGGAAGGGTGTAATCCGTTTTGGGAAACGCGGGAAGCTAAATCCGCGGTATATTGGTCCTTTCGAAATCTTGGAGCGTATTGGAATCGTTGCTTATCGTTTAGATCTTCCGCCTCAATTGAACTCCGTTCATCCTACCTTCCATGTATCTAACTTGAAAAAGTGTCTTGCCGAACCCGATATCGTCATCCCTCTCGAAGAACTTACTATTGATGACAAACTTCATTTTGTGGAGGAACCTGTTGAAATTGTGGACACCTCCGTCAAGACCTTGAAACAAAGCCGAATTCCGATTGTCAAGGTTCGTTGGAATGCCAAAAGAGGACCCGAGTTTACTTGGGAAAGACAAGATCAAATGCAAAGGAAGTATCCTCATCTATTCGTGAATTCGGAAACGCAAGATCTCGAGGAAGAAACAACGACTACTACGCCTACTTAAATTTCGGGACGAAATTTCTTTTAAGGAGTAGGTAATGTAACATCCCGCCTTTTTCCATTTACTTTTCCGTTATACTAATATAAAGTCCGTTATATGTTTATAACATCTCCCGTTGATACGCGTTTTAAATTATCTCGTTTAGGTAATTCTCGCACCCGAGCGAAAGTTGAGGGACTAAACTTGACAAGGGATCAAACCCTTGACTAGGTCAAAGGGTCAACCCCTTTCACCCATTCATTTCCACCTCCATCTCTCTCTCTTTCTCTCTAGCAAGAACACACACCCAATTATCCAAATTCATTCATTCATCATCTAAATCCGGATTAAGGAGCTAGCAACCAAATAAATTACATAATCGTGATCCTCTCTTCATCCTCTTCGTTTTGGTACCAACCTCATCTCATTTGGGTAACTTTCTAAAATCACTAGATTTTGTGTTCTTGATGTTTTTAACTTATAAAAGTGTTAATTAGTGTCTATGGCTCAAGTCTAACATGAATATATGATTTATATGCTCGATCTCGTTGTTTTAGTGTAACTAGCATGAACTTGAATTTTGGTGTGTTGTTCTTGAATTTTGGATGATCATATGTTGTTAGATGTTAAAAGTTGATGCTTTAATTGTGTTACTAGCATCACTAGCTTCAATTTGATGTGTAGGTTGCCTTAGAGAAACTTCATAAACGCGATTATTGATTTTGGTGAATTTGGGTTAGGGTTTGATGAACTCGAAATGGACTTTTGATGCATTGAATGCCATGGATTATTATTGGTAAGTGTTTAGTTGGATTGTATGCTTGATTACCTTCGAAACGGCATATCATTCATGTAAATTGGTTGCCCGAATCATTGAATTGCATTTATGAACTTGTATGCGGTTAATGTTAAGCATTAGATGCGGTTTTGGTTGTTGTGATAGGTAGATTGATTGATGAAATGTGTTTAGTTGTTTTCCTCGTCAAATTACCTTCCCAACGGTATAAGATACTTGTCTTGATTGTTTGTGGATCATAAATGGTGATTGTTTGAAGTTAGGTTCGTGCATAAAACTTAAAAACTGCCAGAATTCCCTGCACAGGTACCCGCGCGGCGCGCCATATACCCGCGCGGCGCGCCGATTGGGTCTGTCCAACTTGGTCAAATTTCGAATAATGTTTGCTATGCTACGCACCTCCGATTCACATGTAACTTGTCCTAGCATGCTCATACATGATTAAAAACCTCAGAAAAATAGTTCGGGACACGACCCGAACGTGTTGACTTTTTCGTTGACTTTGACCGACCAAAGTTTGACTTTTTGTCAAACTTAACCAAATGATTTTTTGCAACCTTCCTAACTTGTTTATATACTTGTATCTTGCATGAAACTTGACAATTTGATTTCACATGCTAAATAATCGAGTCGTAACGAGCCATAGGACTAATTGAACATCTTTGACCTATCGTGTTTACCGTTATTGATACGACCTATTTGTTTAGGTCAAGACTAGCATTGTTCTTTGCACACGTTTACTTGTCGAAGTACTTTACTACTCGTGCACTCAAGGTGAGATCATAGTCCCACTTTTACTCTTTTTGAACTTACATTTGGGATGAGAAAACATAAACATTTCTTTACTAAGTGAACACAAGTACAGGAAAACAAACATTCTACATACGAGTTTAGAACAAAATCCTCAATTCGATTATCATTAGTTACACTTGCCGGGTGTAAGCGAGAACTTATGTTGTATGGATCCATATGGGTTTGACAAACCCTCATTCAAACGGTTCGCTACCGTTTACGAATGAAATATATTTTCGAGAAACAGTGTATGTTCTAGCACTAAGTGATGGGGTTCAATGGAAGGAAACGTTAAGCATTGATAATTGGGTGCTCGTGAAACAAACTTTTGGAATGTATTACTATTATTTCATTGATGCAAATCTTGTGGTTCACTTGTACTTACTTACTTAAACCTATGATTTCACCAACGTTTTCGTTGACAGATTTCTATGTTTTTCTCAGGTCCTTGAACGATACATGATACATGCTTCCGCTCATTATTTGATACTTGCATTGGATGTCGTGTATATGTGCATTTCATGGAGCGTCTTTTGACTTTACTTTAAACCGTGTCGCCTAGATTTCATTCGTATTATAACGTTGTAAACTTTGGGAACAATCTTTATTTTGAAATGAAGGCGACATATTTTGGTCAAACTTTGTCTTAAAGACTTATGACCACGTAACGGGACCTAAGTAGACGGCGCCGTCAAACATGATTTGGTCGGGTCGCTACAAAGAAGATATACCGAAAACTACTTTTCGGACACGTTACGGTCATTACGAATTTTTGGTCATGCCGTTTGGATTAACGAATGCGCCAGCTGTATTCATGGACCTCATGAATCGAGTTTGTAGTCCATATTTAGATAAGTTTGTTATTGTTTTCATTGATGACATTCTTATCTATTCCAAGAGTGAGCAAGAGCATGAGCAGCATTTAAGGTTAATATTAGAGTTGTTGAGAAAAGAACAGCTATACGCTAAATTTTCTAAGTGTGCTTTCTGGTTGAAAGAAGTGCAATTTCTTGGTCATGTTGTTAGTAGCAAAGGAATTCAGGTTGATCCAGCTAAAATTGAGGCCATTGAAAAATGGGAGACTCCTAAAACACCAATGCAGATACGCCAATTTTTGGGTTTAGCCGGTTATTATAGAAGGTTTATTCAAGATTTTTCCCGAATAGCTAAGCCGTTGACAGCATTAACGCAAAAAGGGAAGAAATACGAATGGACCTCGGAGCAGGAGAACGCATTTCAATTACTGAAGAAGAAGTTAACTACGGCGCCTATTTTATCGTTACCTGAAGGGAACGATGATTTTGAAATATATTGTGACGCTTCGCGACAAGGTTTTGGTTGTGTTCTTATGCAACGAAAGAAAGTTATTGCATACGCATCCCGACAATTGAAGATTCACGAGCGGAATTATACGACGCATGATCTAGAACTGGGAGCAGTCGTGTTTGCGTTGAAGATATGGAGACACTACTTATATGGGGTTAGATGCACTGTGTTTACTGATCATAAAAGTCTTCAACATATTTTCGATCAGAAACAGCTGAACATGAGGCAACGTAGGTGGGTCGAGCTGATAAACGACTACGATTGTGAGATTCGCTATCATCCCGGGAAAGCGAATGTAGTGGCCGACGCTTTAAGCAGAAAGGAACGAGAACCAATTCGAGTACGAGCAATGAACATAAAAATTCGCATGAATCTCAACTCACAAATCAAAGAGGCTCAACGAGAAGCTCTTACTAAAGAAAACATAGGAAATGAAATAATGAAGAAGTATGGGAAACAACTCATTATGCGGGAAGATGGAATTCGATATTTTGCAAACCGTATTTGGGTACCAAAGTTGGGTGGATTAAGGAAGTTAATATTGAATGAGGCACATAAGACAAGATACTCGATACATCCTGGAGTTGGAAAGATGTATCAAGATCTTAAGACGCATTATTGGTGGCCTAATTTGAAGACAGACGTTGCAACATATGTTGGGGAATGTTTAACTTGTTCCAAAGTCAAAGCAGAACACCAGAAGCCGTCAGGATTACTTCAACAACCAGAAATCCCAGAATGGAAATGGGATGGTATTACCATGGATTTCATCACAAAATTACCTAAGACTGCCTGGGGTTATGACACCATTTGGGTAATAGTTGATCGTCTCACCAAATCTGCACATTTCTTGCCTATAAAGGAAACGGATAGAATGGAGAAACTATTACGATTATACATAAAGGAAATTGTTTCAAGGCATGGAATACCTATTTCCATTATATCCGATCGTGATAGTAGATTTACATCAAAGTTCTGGCAATCACTACAGGAGGCCCTAGGAACTCGTTTGGATATGAGTACCGCATATCATCCGCAAACTGACGGGCAGAGTGAAAGAACAATTCAGACTCTTGAAGACATGCTTAGGGCATGTGTGATCGATTTTGGAAACGGATGGGATAAATATCTACCATTAGCAGAATTCTCGTATAATAATAGTTATCATGCGAGCATTAAAGCTGCACCATTCGAAGCACTGTATGGAAGGAAGTGTAGATCCCCTATCTGTTGGAACGAAGTAGGAGATCGACAATTAACTGGACCCGAGATCATCCATGAAACTACTGAGAAGATAGTGCAAATCAAGGAGAAATTGAAAACAGCCCGTAGTCGCCAAAAGAGCTACGCCGATGTCCGAAGGAAACCATTAGAGTTTCAGATCGGTGACATGGTTATGTTAAAGGTGCCACCTTGGAAAGGTGTAATACGTTTTGGAAAAAGGGGTAAACTAAACCCAAGGTATGTAGGCCCGTTCAAAATTATCGAACGCATCGGACCGGTAGCTTATCGACTCAAGTTACCGCAACAACTCGCCGGAGTACATAATACATTTCACGTCTCGAACCTTAAAAAGTGTCTTGCAAAGGAAGACCTCACCATTCCTCTTGAAGAAATTCAAGTTGACGAGAAACTACAATTCATAGAAGAACCAATCGAGATCATGGACCGTGAAGTTAAACGGCTCAAGCAGAGCAACATACCGATCGTTAAAGTTCGTTGGAATGCACGAAGAGGTCCCGAGTTTACTTGGGAGCGAGAGGATCAAATGAAACAAAAATACCCGCATTTGTTTCCCAATGACGCAAAATAGGTACGATTTTAAAATTTCGGAACGAAATTTATTTAACGGGTAGGTACTGTAATGACCCAGACTTTTTCGATCAATCTATACTTATAAGATTAATATTTACATAAATTAAACCTTACCAACATGATAAGCAATCCAAATTGTTGAGATTTATGTTTTTAAAAAGAGTTTTACACAACGTTTGACCGTCTAGTTTGACCGATGATATCACGAACTATATAACATATGATAATTATACGTTTGTGTATATATATGTATATATACATATTTAACATGATCCAAGGATGTTTTAATACCTCATTTTGTATTAATAACAATAATTTATAAGTATATTTTGAAACTACTAACTTAAGTTTTCAAAACGATAACCATACGTAACGTCATTTGACATAAATACTTATGACCTATAATGTTTATACATATATCGTATATATAATGTATTTAATCACTTTTTAAGGACTTAAATACATAAAACCATATAAGTATATTCACAAAAGATAGCTATATTTGAATCCTCATTCCGTTTTCACAAGATTTCTATACGTATATCTGGAGTATATGTACCCGTATCATACCTAGCTTCTATACATATTTACTATTGGTATATACACATCAAATCACCACCAACCAGCCCTTGTTCATGCCCTAGGTATAAGGTAATTGGAATTTGGAAGCTTATTGACTAATTACATAAGATAACAAACTAAAATCTTGTCATGAACACCTTAGTTCCACGTTTTTTATAAGCTTCATGGGCACTTCATTTTGATTCAAATTTCTACATCATTTCTTAGTTAAACACACACTATTCCATAACCCTTAAACACCTTCAACAATTCAGCAAGTTACCATGAAGATCTAGCTCAAAAACAACCCTTAATCATCATAAGAAAAACCTTCCAAGAACACTTCAATAATCCTTTCAAGAATACAAGTTTATTTCCAACCTTTTGATCCAACTCCATTACTCTTTTGGTTCTAGGTTTTTACTCCTCTTTTACAGCAATCTTGTCCAAGTAACTTGAGGTAGTAACTTTGTTCATAACCTTATTCGATTCATATATATATAGCTATCTTATTTTATGGTATAAAATTTTAACAACAAGAACATAGTTTGAATGTTTTCAAACTTGTTTGCAAACTAAATAGATCCTTCTAACTTAAATTTTAAAATACTTCAAGACCTGTAATATATCATAAATATATTCTAATTTAACAAGGTATAACTTGGTTTTTCAAAGAACACCATAAAACTGTTTTTACGACGTCGGAGTGCAACCGGGGGCTGTTTTGGGTTGGATAATTAAAAACTATTTTGAACCTTGAATTGGAGGTTTATTTTCTGGAAAAATGATATTTCCTATGAATATGATAACACATAAAAATTTCATGATTTAACTCAAAGTATAAGTATTTTTAGAAAAATAATCATTTAATGTTGTTTACATAAGGGAAAATGATTAACTTCATAAGTTTCACCAAAGTTTGACCTATGATCTGTGATTTCGAATACAAACTAAGGTATTTACAGTTCATAGTCTTAAAGAAGAAATCGATCCAAGGAAGTGGCAAGTTGAACCAACGAAAACGGAGTTGTAACGAAGAAACTATGACCAAAACAAGATCGGATATCCAAAACTAGTTTAGCCACGAAAATAATTGGAGAAAAATTAAATGAATCACATCTTTCTAAAATAACATGATATTTTATATATATGTACTCATAATTTAATTTTATATATTTCAGGACCACCCGTAAACAATACGAGAAGATTAATCATAAGATCCCATGATTGTACGCAACACGTCATTTGACAACACCGGTACTTTATGTACGCAACACGTCATTTGACAACACCGGTACCGTGGGTCAAGATTAATCCCGACCAATACAAATACGATGGGGTTTTATTTATTTCGATGGGGGTTTTATTTATTAAACACCTAAATATGAACCATTAAAATTGAATTACTAACATCGGACTGCTAACTACGGACTAAGAAATTATTAAAACTATTAAAAGTATAATAAGTATATATATGTGACGATTGTTTAAAATGGAAATATATTGATAAACTATATATGGATAGGTTCGTGATATCAACCGGAGACCAAGTCAAAATATATATATCTTCAAGGCAAAAGTGAGTATATAGTCCCACTTTTAAACTCTAAATATTTCGGGATGAGAATACATGTATTTTATGTTTTACGATATGGACACAAGTAACTGAAAAATATATTCTACGTTGAGTTGTACCACTGGCATACTTCCCTGTAGCTTGGTAACTACTATTTACAGCGGTATTGTAAACGCGAATCCTGTTGATAGATCTATCGGGCCTGACAACCCCAACCGGACTGGAAGACCAGTATTCAACGGTTGCACAGTACTTCGTTTCGTGACTACACTTGGTACGGTGTAGTAAGATTTCATAATAAAGGGAATATGCGACGTGATTAAATGTTAAGTATGGTTACCAAGTGCTCAACCACTTAGAATATTTTTATTAAAATGTTTATATATGAAATCTTGTGGTCTATATATATATATTGCTGCCGGCATTAAACCTATATCTCACCAACTTTATGTTGACGTTTTAAGCATGTTTATTCTCAGGTGATAACTAAAAGCTTCCGCTGCAACATGTTGAATTTAAGCAAGATCTTGAGTATGCATATTTGTGTCAAAAAATAAAACTGCATATCCGAGGAATTGTAATGTAAAATATGCTAGAAATCGTATTGTTATCATCACATGTAAAGTTTGTAAGTCTAAGATTATCGCTAAACGATAATCATCTTTATATTGTCTAAAGCTTGTATTAACATAAGAGTTATGGTTTGTAATGTAAAATAAATGCAGTTGTTCTTTTAAAAATGTCGCATATAGAGGTCAATACCTCGCAATGAAATCATACGTTATCTAACTCGTTCTTATGGTTAAGGACGGGTTATGACATGTGGTATCAGAGCGGTGGTCTTAGCGAACCAGGTTTGCATTAGTGTGTCTAACTGATAAGTCGTTAGGATACATTAGTAAGTCTGGACTTTGACCGGGTCTGATTTAAAAACCATTGCTTATCATTGTTGGTTAAAATTTATATGTAAATATTATGTAGTACTAATGGGTTAGTTGTTGTGTGATAGATGTCGGGCTCAAAACTTGTTATCACATTTAGCGACTCCGAACCAGAATCTTCAGATGGTGTTCCAGTCATTAACCTATCCGATGACGAAAATGATATCTTTGGGGAAGACTCACAAATTCCGGATGAACCAACTATAGGGAAACCGGAAAGTGAACCCGAGGAGGAAAGTGAACCCGAGGAGGAAAGTGAACCCGAGGAGGAAAGTGAACCCGAGGAGGAAAGTGAACCCGAGGAAGAAATACAGGAAATTACGAAAGACAAGTTCGAACTAGGAAAGAAACGAAAGGCTAATGAATTAGAAAATTCAAATCCCGAGTTTAGTGAGGATGATGTGGCACCAACTCCACTAGACACTACCACCCCTATTCCCGCTATTCCTATTCGTTCTATCCCGGCATCCAGTTCTTCAGCCCCACAGCCAAAATATAGGGAGACACCGCCAACATAAAGGCAGACAGCCAGGATAAGCGTTAAGCGATTCTTTGAACCTAAACGTCCTAGAAAATAGACCAAACGATGCGCTGCCATATTAAACCATGGGATCATATAATGTTTTGTATAATATTATTAGTGTGGTTTGCTTAATGTTCGATGTAAGATAAGCATATGTAAAATAGTGAAGTATGAAATGCAATAATTTTCCATGGTTAAGTATTATTTAGATGGTAGTAATTGGTTCTGTACTAAGCTATTAAGTATGAACATTAATGGGTAGGTACTACCCTAGATATAATTATAAAACGCTAATAAGAAGAAAAGGCTTTTATAATAATACCTGGTTCATATTATTAACAAGCTATAATGTACTATAAATACACACTACATCTATAATATTCCATGTGAATAATTATTTTCTTTCATTAGGAAATGGCGCGATTGAATCGAATGACGGAACAAGAAGTTGAGGAATTCATCAACCAGCGAGTGAACGACAGAATGTTATGGGTCGAAGCTGCAAGAGCTGCTGCAGTTAACCCAAATCCTCGTGTAGGATGTACCTACAAGACTTTTCAAGCTTGCAAGCCCTCATCATTCAGTGGAACGGAAGGACCGATCGGTTTAACCCGGTGGATAAAAAAGATGGAGACTGTGTTTAAAATCAGTGGTTGTGTTGAAAAGGACATGACCAAGTATGCATCGTGAACTTTACAAGATAGTGCACTCACGTGGTGGAAAAATTATGTGAAGGTTGTAGGAGGAGATGTAGCTTATGATACTCCATGGGAAGAATTCAAAATAATGTTAATCAACGAGTATTGTCCAAGGAACGAGGTTAGGAAGTTGGAAGATGAATTACGAAGCCTGAAGGTTGTTGGTACTGAAATCACCAACTACAATCAGCGATTCATGGAATTAGTTTTGCTATGTCCTGAATTGGTTCCAACCGAAGAACGGAAGATTGAAATGTACAAAGATGGTTTGCCCAAAAAGGTCAAGGCAAATGTTACAGCATCGAAACCTAAGACAATTCATGAAGCTATAACCATGGTAAACGAGTTAATGGATCAGGTCATCATGGATAAGAAAGTATCCAATACTGATGTGAAGGTATCAGGTAACAAAATAAAGTGGAATGGAAATTATGATCGAGGTAACCAACAACAATCTTTTAAGAAACAAGAAATCACGCAAGGTGCGGGTAGTGGTTTAAGCTTTGGTTACAAAGGACAAAATCCTTTATGTAACCGATGCCACAAACATCACTCTGGCTACTGTAATGTGGTATGCAACAAATGTAATTGAAAGGGTCATCTTGCTGAAGATTGTAGGGCTCTCGTTACAAATACAAATGGTACCAAGACTCCTGCCACCAATGCAAATAGAACTGCTTTGGCTACCATTACTTGTTATGGGTGTGGAAAACAAGGTCACTATAAGAGCCAGTGTCCGAATCCAGAGAAGAATAATGGATCTGCACGTGGAAGAGCATTTGTTATTAATGCTAGAGAGGCGTGTGAAGACCCGGAGCTTGTTACGGGTACGTTTACCATTAATAACTTATCCGCATCTATTATATTTGATACTGGTGCCGATAGAAGTTACGTGAGTAGAGGCTTTTACGCTAAATTGAATTGTTCATCATTACCTCTAGATGCTAAGTACATGATTGAGTTAGCTAATGGTAAACTAATTAAAGCCGATAAAATTTGTCGTGATTGTAAAATAAATTTAGCCGGAGAAACGTTTAAAATTGACTTGATACCCGTAGAATTAGGAAGTTTTGATGTAATAGTCGGCATGGACTGGATGTCCAAAGTAGGAGCTGAAGTTGTGTGTGCCAAGAAGGCAATTCGCATTCCTTGTAAGGATAAAATGCCGGTGATGATTTATGGAGAGAAGGGTAACTCAAAGCTAAAACTCATTAGCTGTTTGAAAGCCAAGAAGTGTTTAGAAAAGGGATGTTATGCTATTCTAGCACATGTTAATAAAGTCGAAAAGAAAGAAAAAGAGAAGTGCATCAACGACGTGCCTGTGGCAAGAGATTTTCCTGAAGTTTTTCCGGAAGAGTTGCCGGGATTACCTCCATTTAGATCTGTAGAATTTCAAATAGATTTAGTACCAGGAGCTGCACCAGTTGCCCGTGCTCCATATAGACTTGCACCGTCCGAGTTAAAAGAACTTCAGAGTCAGTTAAAAGAATTACTGGATCGTGGATTCATACGACCAAGTACTTCACCATGGGGAGCTCCGATTCTATTTGTTAAAAAGAAATATGGATCTTTTAGGATGTGTATAGATTATCGTGAATTAAATAAGTTAACTATCAAAAATCGGTATCCACTACCGAGAATTGACGACTTATTTGATCAACTCCAAGGATCATGTGTGTACTCGAAAATTGACCTAAGATCGGGCTATCATCAATTACGCGTCAAAGAAGAAGATATACCGAAAACTGCTTTTCGGACACGTTACGGTCATTACGAATTTTTGGTCATGCCGTTTGGATTAACGAATGCGCCAGCTGTATTCATGGACCTCATGAATCGAGTTTGTAGTCCATATTTAGATAAGTTTGTTATTGTTTTCATTGATGACATTCTTATCTATTCCAAGAGTGAGCAAGAGCATGAGCAGCATTTAAGGTTAATATTAGAGTTGTTGAGAAAAGAACAGCTATACGCTAAATTTTCTAAGTGTGCTTTCTGGTTGAAAGAAGTGCAATTTCTTGGTCATGTTGTTAGTAGCAAAGGAATTCAGGTTGATCCAGCTAAAATTGAGGCCATTGAAAAATGGGAGACTCCTAAAATACCAATGCAGATACGCCAATTTTTGGGTTTAGCCGGTTATTATAGAAGGTTTATTCAAGATTTTTCCCGAATAGCTAAGCCGTTGACAGCATTAACGCAAAAAGGGAAGAAATACGAATGGACCTCGGAGCAGGAGAACGCATTTCAATTACTGAAGAAGAAGTTAACTACGGCGCCTATTTTATCGTTACCTGAAGGGAACGATGATTTTGAAATATATTGTGACGCTTCGCGACAAGGTTTTGGTTGTGTTCTTATGCAACGAAAGAAAGTTATTGCATACGCATCCCGACAATTGAAGATTCACGAGCGGAATTATACGACGCATGATCTAGAACTGGGAGCAGTCGTGTTTGCGTTGAAGATATGGAGACACTACTTATATGGGGTTAGATGCACTGTGTTTACTGATCATAAAAGTCTTCAACATATTTTCGATCAGAAACAGCTGAACATGAGGCAACGTAGGTGGGTCGAGCTGATAAACGACTACGATTGTGAGATTCGCTATCATCCCGGGAAAGCGAATGTAGTGGCCGACGCTTTAAGCAGAAAGGAACGAGAACCAATTCGAGTACGAGCAATGAACATAAAAATTCGCATGAATCTCAACTCACAAATCAAAGAGGCTCAACGAGAAGCTCTTACTAAAGAAAACATAGGAAATGAAATAATGAAGAAGTATGGGAAACAACTCATTATGCGGGAAGATGGAATTCGATATTTTGCAAACCGTATTTGGGTACCAAAGTTGGGTGGATTAAGGAAGTTAATATTGAATGAGGCACATAAGACAAGATACTCGATACATCCTGGAGTTGGAAAGATGTATCAAGATCTTAAGACGCATTATTGGTGGCCTAATTTGAAGACAGACGTTGCAACATATGTTGGGGAATGTTTAACTTATTCCAAAGTCAAAGCAGAACACCAGAAGCCGTCAGGATTACTTCAACAACCAGAAATCCCAGAATGGAAATGGGATGGTATTACCATGGATTTCATCACAAAATTACCTAAGACTGCCTGGGGTTATGACACCATTTGGGTAATAGTTGATCGTCTCACCAAATCTGCACATTTCTTGCCTATAAAGGAAACGGATAGAATGGAGAAACTATTACGATTATACATAAAGGAAATTGTTTCAAGGCATGGAATACCTATTTCCATTATATCCGATCGTGATAGTAGATTTACATCAAAGTTCTGGCAATCACTACAGGAGGCCCTAGGAACTCGTTTGGATATGAGTACCGCATATCATCCGCAAACTGACGGGCAGAGTGAAAGAACAATTCAGACTCTTGAAGACATGCTTAGGGCATGTGTGATCGATTTTGGAAACGGATGGGATAAATATCTACCATTAGCAGAATTCTCGTATAATAATAGTTATCATGCGAGCATTAAAGCTGCACCATTCGAAGCACTGTATGGAAGGAAGTGTAGATCCCCTATCTGTTGGAACGAAGTAGGAGATCGACAATTAACTGGACCCGAGATCATCCATGAAACTACTGAGAAGATAGTGCAAATCAAGGAGAAATTGAAAACAGCCCGTAGTCGCCAAAAGAGCTACGCCGATGTCCGAAGGAAACCATTAGAGTTTCAGATCGGTGACATGGTTATGTTAAAGGTGTCACCTTGGAAAGGTGTAATACGTTTTGGAAAAAGGGGTAAACTAAACCCAAGGTATGTAGGCCCGTTCAAAATTATCGAACGCATCGGACCGGTAGCTTATCGACTCAAGTTACCGCAACAACTCGTCGGAGTACATAATACATTTCACGTCTCGAACCTTAAAAAGTGTCTTGCAAAGGAAGACCTCACCATTCCTCTTGAAGAAATTCAAGTTGACGAGAAACTACAATTCATAGAAGAACCAATCGAGATCATGGACCGTGAAGTTAAACGGCTCAAGCAGAGCAACATACCGATCGTTAAAGTTCGTTGGAATGCACGAAGAGGTCCCGAGTTTACTTGGGAGCGAGAGGATCAAATGAAACAAAAATACCCGCATTTGTTTCCCAATGACGCAAAATAGGTACGATTTTAAAATTTCGGAACGAAATTTATTTAACGGGTAGGTACTGTAATGACCCAGACTTTTTCGATCAATCTATACTTATAAGATTAATATTTACATAAATTAAACCTTACCAACATGATAAGCAATCCAAATTGTTGAGATTTATGTTTTTAAAAAGAGTTTTACACAACGTTTGACCGTCTAGTTTGACCGATGATATCACGAACTATATAACATATGATAATTATACGTTTGTGTATATATATGTATATATACATATTTAACATGATCCAAGGATGTTTTAATACTTCATTTTGTATTAATAACAATAATTTATAAGTATATTTTGAAACTACTAACTTAAGTTTTCAAAACGATAACCATACGTAACGTCATTTGACATAAATACTTATGACCTATAATGTTTATACATATATCGTATATATAATGTATTTAATCACTTTTTAAGGACTTAAATACATAAAACCATATAAGTATATTCACAAAAGATAGCTATATTTGAATCCTCATTCCGTTTTCACAAGATTTCTATACGTATATCTGGAGTATATGTACCCGTATCATACCTAGCTTCTATACATATTTACTATTGGTATATACACATCAAATCACCACCAACCAGCCCTTGTTCATGCCCTAGGTATAAGGTAATTGGAATTTGGAAGCTTATTGACTAATTACATAAGATAACAAACTAAAATCTTGTCATGAACACCTTAGTTCCACGTTTTTTATAAGCTTCATGGGCACTTCATTTTGATTCAAATTTCTACATCATTTCTTAGTTAAACACACACTATTCCATAACCCTTAAACACCTTCAACAATTCAGCAAGTTACCATGAAGATCTAGCTCAAAAACAACCCTTAATCATCATAAGAAAAACCTTCCAAGAACACTTCAATAATTCTTTCAAGAATACAAGTTTATTTCCAACCTTTTGATCCAACTCCATTACTCTTTTGGTTCTAGGTTTTTACTCCTCTTTTACAGCAATCTTGTCCAAGTAACTTGAGGTAGTAACTTTGTTCATAACCTTATTCGATTCATATATATATAGCTATCTTATTTTATGGTATAAAATTTTAACAACAAGAACATAGTTTGAATGTTTTCAAACTTGTTTGCAAACTAAATAGATCCTTCTAACTTAACTTTTAAAATACTTCAAGACCTGTAATATATCATAAATATATTCTAATTTAACAAGGTATAACTTGGTTTTTCAAAGAACACCATAAAACTGTTTTTACGACGTCGGAGTGCAACCGGGGGCTGTTTTGGGTTGGATAATTAAAAACTATTTTGAACCTTGAATTGGAGGTTTATTTTCTGGAAAAATGATATTTCCTATGAATATGATAACACATAAAAATTTCATGATTTAACTCAAAGTATAAGTATTTTTAGAAAAATAATCATTTAATGTTGTTTACATAAGGGAAAATGATTAACTTCATAAGTTTCACCAAAGTTTGACCTATGATCTGTGATTTCGAATACAAACTAAGGTATTTACAGTTCATAGTCTTAAAGAAGAAATCGATCCAAGGAAGTGGCAAGTTGAACCAACGAAAACGGAGTTGTAACGAAGAAACTATGACCAAAACAAGATCGGATATCCAAAACTAGTTTAGCCACGAAAATAATTGGAGAAAAATTAAATGAATCACATCTTTCTAAAATAACATGATATTTTATATATATGTACTCATAATTTAATTTTATATATTTCAGGACCACCCGTAAACAATACGAGAATATTAATCATAAGATCCCATGATTGTATGCAACACGTCATTTGACAACACCGGTACTTTATGTACGCAACACGTCATTTGACAACACCGGTACCGTGGGTCAAGATTAATCCCGACCAATACAAATACGATGGGGTTTTATTTATTTCGATGGGGGTTTTATTTATTAAACACCTAAATATGAACCATTAAAATTGAATTACAAACATCGGACTGCTAACTACGGACTAAGAAATTATTAAAAGTATTAAAAGTATAATAAGTATATATATGTGACGATTGTTTAAAATGGAAATATATTGATAAACTATATATGGATAGGTTCGTGATATCAACCAGAGACCAAGTCAAAATATATATATCTTCAAGGCAAAAGTGAGTATATAGTCCCACTTTTAAACTCTAAATATTTCGGGATGAGAATACATGTATTTTATGTTTTACGATATGGACACAAGTAACTGAAAAATATATTCTACATTGAGTTGTACCACTGGCATACTTCCCTGTAGCTTGGTAACTACTATTTACAGCGGTATTGTAAACGCGAATCCTGTTGATAGATCTATCGGGCCTGACAACCCCAACCGGACTGGACGACCAGTATTCAACGGTTGCACAGTACTTCGTTTCGTGACTACACTTGGTACGGTGTAGTAAGATTTCATAATAAAGGGAATATGCGACGTGATTAAATGTTAAGTATGGTTACCAAGTGCTCAACCACTTAGAATATTTTTATTAAAATGTTTATATATGAAATCTTGTGGTCTATATATATATATATATTGCTGCCGGCATTAAACCTATATCTCACCAACTTTATGTTGACGTTTTAAGCATGTTTATTCTCAGGTAATAACTAAAAGCTTCCGCTGCAACATGTTGAATTTAAGCAAGATCTTGAGTATGCATATTTGTGTCAAAAAATAAAACTGCATATCCGAGGAATTGTAATGTAAAATATGCTAGAAATCGTATTGTTATCATCACATGTAAAGTTTGTAAGTCTAAGATTATCGCTAAACGATAATCATCTTTATATTGTCTAAAGCTTGTATTAACATAAGAGTTATGGTTTGTAATGTAAAATAAATGCAGTTGTTCTTTTAAAAATGTCGCATATAGAGGTCAATACCTCGCAATGAAATCATACGTTATCTAACTCGTTCTTATGGTTAAGGACGGGTTATGACATGTGGTATCAGAGCGGTGGTCTTAGCGAACCAGGTTTGCATTAGTGTGTCTAACTGATAAGTCGTTAGGATACATTAGTAAGTCTGGACTTTGACCGGGTCTGATTTAAAAACCATTGCTTATCATTGTTGGTTAAAATTTATATGTAAATATTATGTAGTACTAATGGGTTAGTTGTTGTGTGATAGATGTCGGGCTCAAAACTTGTTATCACATTCAGCGACTCCGAACCAGAATCTTCAGATGGTTTTCCAGTCATTAACCTATCCGATGACGAAAATGATATCTTTGGGGAAGACTCACAAATTCCGGATGAACCAACTATAGGGAAACCGGAAAGTGAACCCGAGGAGGAAAGTGAACCCGAGGAGGAAAGTGAACCCGAGGAGGAAAGTGAACCCGAGGAGGAAAGTGAACCCGAGGAAGAAATACAGGAAATTACGAAAGACAAGTTCGAACTAGGAAAGAAACGAAAGGCTAATGAATTAGAAAATTCAAATCCCGAGTTTAGTGAGGATGATGTGGCACCAACTCCACTAGACACTACCACCCCTATTCCCGCTATTCCTATTCGTTCTATCCCGGCATCCAGTTCTTCAGCCCCACAGCCAAAATATAGGGAGACACCGCCAAAATATAGGCAGACAGCCAGGATAAGCGTTAAGCGATTCTTTGAACCTAAACGTCCTAGAAAATAGACCAAACGATGCGCTGCCATATTAAACCATGGGATCATATAATGTTTTGTATAATATTATTAGTGTGGTTTGCTTAATGTTCGATGTAAGATAAGCATATGTAAAATAGTGAAGTATGAAATGCAATAATTTTCCATGGTTAAGTATTATTTAGATGGTAGTAATTGGTTCTGTACTAAGCTATTAAGTATGAACATTAACGGGTAGGTACTACCCTAGATATAATTATAAAACGCTAATAAGAAGAAAAGGCTTTTATAATAATACCTGGTTCATATTATTAACAAGCTATAATGTACTATAAATACACACTACATCTATAATATTCCATGTGAATAATTATTTTCTTTCATTAGGAAATGGCGCGATTGAATCGAATGACGGAACAAGAAGTTGAGGAATTCATCAACCAGCGAGTGAACGACAGAATGTTATGGGTCGAAGCTGCAAGAGCTGCTGCAGTTAACCCAAATCCTCGTGTAGGATGTACCTACAAGACTTTTCAAGCTTGCAAGCCCTCATCATTCAGTGGAACGGAAGGACCGATCGGTTTAACCCGGTGGATAGAAAAGATGGAGACTGTGTTTAAAATCAGTGGTTGTGTTGAAAAGGACATGACCAAGTATGCATCGTGCACTTTACAAGATAGTGCACTCACGTGGTGGAAAAATTATGTGAAGGCTGTAGGAGGAGATGTAGCTTATGATACTCCATGGGAAGAATTCAAAATAATGTTAATCAACGAGTATTGTCCAAGGAACGAGGTTAGGAAGTTGGAAGATGAATTATGAAGCCTGAAGGTTGTTGGTACTGAAATCACCAACTACAATCAGCGATTCATGGAATTAGTTTTGCTATGTCCTGAATTGGTTCCAACCGAAGAACGGAAGATTGAAATGTACAAAGATGGTTTGCCCAAAAAGGTCAAGGCAAATGTTACAGCATCGAAACCTAAGACAATTCATGAAGCTATAACCATGGCAAACGAGTTAATGGATCAGGTCATCATGGATAAGAAAGTATCCAATACTGATGTGAAGGTATCAGGTAACAAAAGAAAGTGGAATGGAAATTATGATCGAGGTAACCAACAACAATCTTTTAAGAAACAAGAAATCACGCAAGGTGCGGGTAGTGGTTTAAGCTTTGGTTACAAAGGACAAAATCCTTTATGTAACCGATGCCACAAACATCACTCTGGCTACTGTAATGTGGTATGCAACAAATGTAATCGAAAGGGTCATCTTGCTGAAGATTGTAGGGCTCTCGTTACAAATACAAATGGTACCAAGACTCCTGCCACCAATGCAAATAGAACTGCTTTGGCTACCATTACTTGTTATGGGTGTGGAAAACAAGGTCACTATAAGAGCCAGTGTCCGAATCCAGAGAAGAATAATGGATCTGCACGTGGAAGAGCATTTGTTATTAATGCTAGAGAGGCGTGTGAAGACCCGGAGCTTGTTACGGGTACGTTTACCATTAATAACTTATCCGCATCTATTATATTTGATACTGGTGCCGATAGAAGTTACGTGAGTAGAGGCTTTTACGCTAAATTGAATTGTTCATCATTACCTCTAGATGCTAAGTACATGATTGAGTTAGCTAATGGTAAACTAATTAAAGCCGATAAAATTTGTCGTGATTGTAAAATAAATTTAGCCGGAGAAACGTTTAAAATTGACTTGATACCCGTAGAATTAGGAAGTTTTGATGTAATAGTCGGCATGGACTGGATGTCCAAAGTAGGAGCTGAAGTTGTGTGTGCCAAGAAGGCAATTCGCATTCCTTGTAAGGATAAAATGCCGGTGATGATTTATGGAGAGAAGGGTAACTCAAAGCTAAAACTCATTAGCTGTTTGAAAGCCAAGAAGTGATTATGCGACGTGATTAAATGTTAAGTATGGTTACCAAGTGCTCAACCACTTAGAATATTTTTATTAAAATGTTTATATATGAAATCTTGTGGTCTATATATATATATATATTGCTGCCGGCATTAAACCTATATCTCACCAACTTTATGTTGACGTTTTAAGCATGTTTATTCTCAGGTGATAACTAAAAGCTTCCGCTGCAACATGTTGAATTTAAGCAAGATCTTGAGTATGCATATTTGTGTCAAAAAATAAAACTGCATATCCGAGGAATTGTAATGTAAAATATGCTAGAAATCGTATTGTTATCATCACATGTAAAGTTTGTAAGTCTAAGATTATCGCTAAACGATAATCATCTTTATATTGTCTAAAGCTTGTATTAACATAAGAGTTATGGTTTGTAATGTAAAATAAATGCAGTTGTTCTTTTAAAAATGTCGCATATAGAGGTCAATACCTCGCAATGAAATCATACGTTATCTAACTCGTTCTTATGGTTAAGGACGGGTTATGACACCATGCATGTATGATATTGTGTAAAAACTGCATTCAAGAAACTTATTTTTGATGTAATATATTCTTATTGTAAACCATTATGTAATGGTCGTGTGTAAACGGTATATTTTAGATTATCATTATTTGATAATCTACGTAATATTTTTTTAAACCTTTATCGATAAAATAAAGGTTATGGTTGTTTTAAAAATGAATGCAGTCTTTGAAAAACGTCTCATATAGAGGTCAAAACCTCGCGACGAAATCAATTAATATGGAACGTTTATAATCAATATGAACGGGACATTTCAGTTGGTATCAGAGCGTTGGTCTTAGAGAACCAGAAATTTGCATTAGTGTGTCTTATCGAGTTTGTTAGGATACATTAGTGAGTCTGGACTTCGACCGTGTTTTCTTTAAAAACGATTGCTTAACACTTTTGTTGGAAACTATATATTATTAATATGTAAATATTATGTGATATATTAATCTCTTAATGTGTTTGATATTGTGTGATAGATGTCTACCACTAGTACAAATCCCATCGACTCACCTAATAATAATGAAGAGTCGAATATAATTTAGGAAGATTCATTCCCGAAGAGGAACCGGAAGAAGAGGAACCGGAAGAAGAGGAATTAGAAGAGGAGGAACCGGAAGAGGAGGAACCGGAAGAAGAAGAGGTTCCAGAGCAAGAAATATTGATACCTACAGTAAATCGATTAAATAAAAGAAAATCATCAACCAACGGACCAAAGTTAAAAATGGTCAATGGTGTTTCCACCAAGGAAGCAAAATATTGGGAAGATTACCAATTTTCCGATGAATCGGATCCCGATGAGGATTTCGATGATGTTATAGAAATTACCTCGACCCAATTTAATATGGTAAAAGAAAATAATAAGGGAAAAGGTATAAAAATAAAGAAACCTGATTCCAACCCCGATGAACTTTATATGTATCGGCAACGTCCGTATTTCCTAAATTGTAACAATAACCCGGGAACCTCTAAACCACCAGGTTTTTCTAAACTATTGTGGAAAACGACGGCTCGTATTAGAGGAGCACCATATATCCCTAGAAAATTAGGAAAACGAACCAAGTCCGAAGAAGAAGAAACCAGTTATTCAGATTAGAGGGTTGTAATCATGTTGTGTATTATATGTAATGTAGTGTGCTTGTACTTTTATGTTCTATGTAAAAATTGATTGTATTGTTTGTTAGTTATATTTTACGAATCTAATCCTTGTCTATTTTATAGTATAAAAACACAAAATGGACGTTAAGGATAGACAACCAAAAATTTTAGAAGACCTACCAGGAGACATGATTGATGAAATCTTGTCTAGAGTCGGGCAGAATTCATCAGCACAATTAGTTACGGCAAAATTAGTTTGTCAAACGTTTGAAAGACATTCCAGGCATGCCTTAGTATATAAAAGGCTTTCCTTTGAAAGATGGGGTATATCACATTGGGGAGACTTTAAGTTATGCCAAGTTTTTTTTAAGGCATTTAGTGCGGGAAACCCAGATGCAATTTTACGCTACGGGTTACGAACCTATTTTGACTCAACATATCCCAACATAGGATTTCGTAAGTTAGAAAGAGCTTCTAACATGCAACATAAAGAAGCATGTTATACTTACGGGTTAGTGATGTTCGCTTGTTACCAAAGTGAGAAAAAGAATATCGGGTTACAACTTTTAAATAAAACCTTCCCACAAGTGACGGACTCAGTAGTTGGGGTAAGAAACAAGGTTTTTAGATTGCTACGAGGCTGTTGGGCATTACGAAACCCTCGTCCTTTTGATGACATTACAACATGCTGCCTAGCCAATGGTCATAACGGTTACTTTCCACAAGACCAAGGATGGGAAGTCGTCTTAGTAAAACCAGAATGCATGGCTTGTTTTTGGACTTATGAATTACGTGTCTTTATTTCTTTTACTGAACAACTTGCGTATTAACTAGAAATGCCTTTATAGCTTCCGAGTAGCAAAGATATTATATGCTATATTTCATCCTATATGTATAATAGTGGTATTGTATGTTTGTAAAATATTGTATAAAGATTTGAACACGAAATATTATTGTAATAAGTTTTTCATATAGAAGTGTAGTAGTTGAGTTGTATAGTAGCGAGTAACTATGAACTTAACGGGTAGGTATTACCCGAATTAAAACTATAAAATGCTAATATGAAGAAAAAGATTTTATAAATAAGTTCATATAATGCTACGAGATACTATTGACTACTCTTAAATTCTATATGATTAACTCAATTATTTTGGCTATTTTTGAAGGAAATGGCACCGGCGACTCGTCAGAATTTGAACATGAGTGAGGAAGACTTCCGTGTTTTCCTTGCTCCGAACATAGCCACAGTACAGGCTGCAATGCAAAATAACAATAACTCTGGATCTAGCAGTGGAACTAATTCCACAAGAAATCGTGTAGGATGCTCCTACAAAGAATTCACTGCCTGTAAACCTTTGAAATTTGATGGAACCGAAGGACAAATTGGATTGAAACGGTGGACCGAGAAAGTCGAATCGGTGTTTGCCATAAGTAAGTGTACTGAAGAGGACAAAGTTAAGTATGCTACGCATACCTTCACAGGTACTGCGTTAACATGGTGGAACACCTATCTTGAACAGGTAGGACAAAATGCTGCTTACGCACTACCGTGGTCGGCATTCAAGCAATTGATGAACGAGCAGTACCGTCCTAGAAACGAAGTCAATAAACTCAAGGTAGAACTTAGGGAGTTATAAACACAAGGGTTCGACATTACTACATATGAACGATGATTCACAGAGTTGTGCCTATTGTGTCCGGCAGCGTTCGAAGATGAAGAAGAGAAGATCGACGCGTTTGTAAAAGGGTTACCAGTAAGGATTCAAGAAGATGTGAGTTCACACGAGCCCGCTTCCATACAAAAGGCAAGTAGAATGGCTCATAAACTAATAAATCAGATTGAGGGAAGAATTAAAGAGCAGGCGGTTGAAGAAGCCAAAACGAAACAACTCAAGAGAAAGTAGGAAGAAACCAGTGACAAGGGCACCAATACAACAACAACAACAATTACAACCACAATCGCAACAACAATCGCAACAATAACCGCAATCCTAACAATAACTGCAACAAACGTCCCAACAACAACTACAACAACCGTTCCAACAACAATAACAATCCCAACAACAACCTCAATAACAACAACGGCAACAAAAACCAAAAATGCCAAAGGTGTGAAGAGTACCACCAGAATGGGTTTTGCACGACATTTTGTACCAAGTGTAAAAGAACTGGCAATGGTGCGAAAAAGTGTGAGGTCTACGGACCAAAGTTTAACAGAACTAAAGGGACAAATAGTGGCAAAACAAGTAATGTCGCCTTTGTTTGTCATGGATGTGGAAAACCGGGCTACATTAGAAGTAATTTCCCGAATCAGGGGAATACTAATGGGCAAGGCCGCGGAAGAGTTTTCAATATTAATATGGCAGAAGCGCAGGAAGACCCGGAGCTTGTTACGGGTACGTTTCTTATTGACAATAAATCTGCTTATATTTTATTTGATTCGGGTGCGGATAGAAGCTATATGAGTAGAGATTTTTGTGCTAAGTTAAGTTGCCCATTGATGCCTTTGGATAGTAAATTTTTACTCGAATTAGCAAACGGTAAATTAATTTCAGCAGATAATATATGTCGGGATAGAGAAATTAAACTGGGGGATGAAACGTTTAAAATTGATTTAATACCAGTCGAGTTAGGGAGTTTTGATGTAATAATTGGCATGGACTGGTTAAAAAAGGTGAGAGCAGAGGTCGTTTGTTACAAAAATGCTATTCGCATTATGCGTGAAAAAGGAAAACCTTTAATGGTGTACGGAGAAAAGAACAACGCGAAATTAAATCTTATTAGTAGTTTGAAGGCGTAAAAACTAATAAGAAAAGGTTGTTACGTCATTCTAGCACACATCAAGGAAGTTAAACCTGAAGAAAAGAACATCAGTGATGTTCCCGTCGCAAAAGAATTTCCCGATGTATTTCCGAAAGAATTACCGGGATTACCCCCACATCGATCCGTTGAATTTCAAATAGACCTTGTACCAGGAGCTGCACCAATAGCTCGTGCTCCATACAGACTCGCACCCAGCGAAATGAAAGAATTACAAAGTCAGTTACAGGAACTTTTAGAGCGTGGTTTCATTCGACCTAGCACATCACCGTGGGGAGCTCCTGTTTTGTTTGTCAAGAAGAAGGATGGTACATTTAGGTTGTGTATCGACTACCGAGAGTTGAACAAACTTACCATCAAGAACCGCTACCCACTACCGAGAATCGATGACTTATTTGATCAACTACAAGGCTCTTCGGTTTATACAAAGATTGATTTACGTTCTGGGTATCATCAAATGCGGGTGAAGGAGGATGATATTCCAAAGACTGCTTTTAGGATGCGTTACGGTCATTACGAGTTTATGGTTATGCCGTTTGGGTTGACCAACGCACCAGCTGTGTTCATGGACCTCATAAACTGAGTGTGTGGACCATACCTTGACAAGTTTGTCATTGTTTTCATCGATGACATACTTATTTACTCAAAGAATGACCAAAAGCACGAAGAACATTTGAGAAAAGTGCTAGAGTTGTTAAGAAAAGAAAAACTGTACGCTAAGTTTTCAAAGTGTGTATTTTGGTTAGAAGAAGTTCAATTCCTCGGTCATATAGTGAACAAAGAAGGTATTCAGGTGGATCCAGCAAAGATTGAAACCGTTAAAAAGTGGGAAACCCGAAAACTCCGAAACACATACGCCAATTTTTAGGGCTAGCTGGTTATTACAGGGGATTCATCCAAGATTTTTCCAAAATAGCAAAACCCTTGACTGCATTAACGCATAAAGGGAGGAAATTTGAATGGAATGATGAACAAGAGAAAGCTTTTCAATTGTTAAAGAAAAAGTTAACTACGAAACCTATATTGTCATTACCTGAAGGGAATGATGATTTTGTGATATATTGTGACGCATCAAAGCAAGGTCTCGGTTGTGTATTAATGCAACGAACGAAGGTAATTGCTTATGCGTCTAGATAATTGAAGATTCACGAGCAGAATTATACGACGCATGATTTGGAATTAGGCGCGGTTGTTTTTGCATTAAAGACTTGGAGGCACTACTTATATGGGGTCAAAAGTATTATATATACCGACCACAAAAGTCTTCAACATATATTTAATCAACAACAACTGAATATGAGGCAGCGCAGATGGATTGAATTGTTGAATGATTACGACTTTGAGATTCGTTACTACCCGGGGAAGGAAAATGTGGTAGCCGATGCCTTAAGCAGAAAAGACAAAGAACCCATTCGAGTAAAAGCTATGAATATAATGATTCACACTAACCTTACTACTCAAATAAAGGAGGCGCAACATGGAGTTTTAAAAGAGGGAAACTTAAGGGATGAAATACCCAAAGGATCGGAGAAGCATCTTAATATTCGGGAAGACGGAACCCGGTATAGGGCTGAAAGAATTTGGGTACCAAAATTTGGAGATATGAGAGAAATGGTACTTAGAGAAGCTCATAAAACCAGATACTCAATACATCCTGGAACGGGAAAGATGTACAAGGATCTTAAGAAACATTTTTGGTGGCCGGGTATGAAAGCCGATGTAGCTAAATATGTAGGAGAATGTTTGACATGTTCTAAGGTCAAAGCTGAGCATCAGAAACCATCAGTCTACTTCAACAACCCGAAATCCCGGAATGTAAATGGGAAAACATTACCATGAATTTCATCACTAAATTGCCAAGGACTGCAAGTGGTTTTGATACTATTTGGGTAATAGTTGATCGTCTCACCAAATCAGCACACTTCCTGCCAATAAGAGAAGATGACAAGATGGAGAAGTTAGCACGACTATATTTGAAGGAAGTCGTCTCCAGACATGGAATATCAATCTCTATTATCTCTGATAGGGATGGCAGATTTATTTCAAGATTCTGGCAGACATTACAGCAAGCATTAGGAACTCGTCTAGACATGAGTACTGCTAATCATCCACAAACTGACGAGCAGAGCGAAAGGATGATACAAAAGCTTGAGACATGCTGCGAGCATGTGTTATTGATTTCGGAAACAGTTGGGATCGACACCTTCCGTTAGCAGAATTTTCTTACAACAACAGCTACCATTCAAGCATTGAGATGGCGCCATTTGAAGCACTTTATGGTAGAAAGTGCAGGTCTCCGATTTGTTAGAGTGAAGTAGGGGATAGACAGATTACGGGTTTGGAGATAATACAAGAAACTACCGAGAAGATCATCCAAATTCAATAACGGTTGAAAACCGCCCAAAGTCGACAAAAGAGCTACGCTGACATTAAAAGAAAAGATATATAATTTGAAATTGGAGAGATGGTCATGCTTAAAGTTGCACCTTGGAAAGGCGTTGTTCGATTTGGTAAACGGGGGAAATTAAATCCAAGGTATATTGGACCATTCAAGATTATTGATCGTGTCGGACCAGATGCTTACCGACTTAAATTACCACAACAACTCGCGGCTGTAGATAACACTTTCCACGTCTCAAATTTGAAGAATTGTTTTGCTAAAGAAGATCTTACTATTCCGTTAGACGAAATCCAAATCAACAAAAAACTTCAATTCATCGAAGAACCCGTCAAAATAATGGATCGTGAGGTTCAAAGACTTAAGCAAAATAAGATACCAACTGTTAAAGTCCGATGGAATTCTTGTAGAGGACCTAAGTTCACCTGGGAACGAGAAGATCAGATGAAGAAGAAATACGTGCACTTATTTCCAGAAGATACGTCATCACCTCCAACTGCTTAAAATTTCGGGTCGAAATTTATTTAACGGGTAGGTACTGTAGTGACCCGAACTTTTCCATGTTTATATATATTAAATGAAATTGATATTTATATGATTAAGTGTTTTCAACATGTTAAGCAATCAAACTTGTTAAGACTTGATTAATTGATATAGGTTTTATATAGACAATTGACCACCCAAGTTGACCGGTGATTCACGAACGTTAAAACTTGTAAAAACTATATGATGTCATATATATGGATATATATATATATATATATGGATATATATATATATATATATATATATATATATATATATATATATATATATATATATATATATATATATATACATACATATATATATATAGTTAACATGGTATTATGATAAGTAAACATATCATTAATTATATTAACAATGAACTACATATGTAAAAACAAGACTACTAACTTAATGATTTCGAAACGAGACATATATGTAATGATTATCGTTGTAACAACATTTAACTATATATATATCATACTAAGATATATTAATATATAATAATATCATGATAATGTAATAATTTAACATCTCTTTAGATATAATAAACAATGGGTTAACAACATTTAACAAGATCGTTAACCTAAAGGTTTCAAAACAACATTTACATGTAACGACTAACGATGATTTAACGACTCAGTTAAAATGTATATACATGTAGTGTTTTAATATGTATTCATACACTTTTGAAAGACTTCAAGACACTTATAAAAATACTTCTACTTAACAAAAATGCTTACAATTACATCCTCGTTCAGTTTCATCAACAATTCTACTCGTATGCACCCGTATTCGTACTCGTACAATACATAACTTTTAGATGTATGTACTATTGGTATATACACTCCAATGATCAGCTCTTAGTAGCACATGTGAGTCACCTAATACATGTGGGAACCATCATTTGGTAACTAGCATGAAATATCTCATAAAATTACAAAAATATTAGTAATCATTCATGACTTATTTACAAGTAAACAAAATTACACATCCTTTATATCTAATCCATATACCAACGACCAAAAACATCTACAAACACTTTCATTTTTCAATTTTATTCATCTAATTAATCTCTCTCAAGTTCTATCTTCAAGTGCTAAGTGTTCTTCATAAATTCTATAAGTTCTAGTTTCATAAAATCAAGAATACTTCCAAGTTTGCTAGCTTACTTCCAATCTTATAAATTGATCATCCAACCTCAAGAAATCTTTCTTATTTATAGTAAGATATCTTTCTAATACAAGGTAATACTCATATTCAAACTTTGATTCAATTTCTATAACTATAACAATCTTATTTCGAGTGGAAATCTTACTTGAACTTGTTTTCGTGTCATGATTCTGCTTCAAGAACTTTCAAGCCATCCAAGGATACTTTGAAGCTAGATCTATTTTTCTGATTTCTAGTAGGTTTACCTACTAAAATTAAGGGAGTAATGATGTTCATAACATCATTCGATTCATACATATAAAACTATCTTATTCGAAGATTTAAACTTCACTAGAACATAGTTTAGTTAATTCTAAACTTGTTAAATAAAGTTAATCCTTCTAACTTGACTTTTAAAATCAACTAAACACATGTTCTATATCTATATTATATGCTAACTTAATGATTTAAAACCTGGAAACACGAAAAACACCGTAAAATAGGACATACGCCGTCATTGTAACACCGCGGGCTGTTTTGGGTTTGATAATTAAAAACTATGATAAACTTTGATTTAAAAGTTGTTCTTCTGGGAAAATGATTTTTCTTATGAACATGAAACTATATCCAAAAATCATGGTTAAACTCAAAGTGGAAGTATGTTTTTCAAAATGGTCATCAAGACGTCATTCTTTCGACTGAAATGAATACCTCATACAAAAATGACTTGTAACTTATATTTCTGACTATAAACCTATACTTTTTCTGTTTAGATTCATAAAATAGAGTTCAATATGAAACCATAGCAATTTTATTCACTCAAAACGGATTTTAAAACGAAGAAGTTAAAGGTAAAACAAGATTGGATATTTTTTTATTGTTGTAGCTACGGGAAATATTGTAACAATTCTATACAAATCATATCCTAGCTAACTTATATTGTATTATACATGTATTCTAATATATCATGTAATCTTGGGATACCATAGAAACGTATGCAAATGTTTTGACATATCATATCGACCCATGTATATATATTATTTGGAACAACCATAGACACTCTATATACAGTAATGTTGGAGTTAGCTATACAGGGTTGAGGTTGATTCCAAAAATATATATACTTTGAGTTGTGATCTAGCCTGAGACGTGTATACACTGGGTCGTGGATTGATTTAAGATAATATATATCGATTTATTTCTGTACATCTAATTGTGGACAACTAGTTGCAGGTTACTAACGAGGACAGCTGACTTAATAAACTTAAAACATTAAAATGTATTAAAAAATGTTGTAATTATATTTTGAACATACTTTGATATATATGTACATATTTATTATAGGTTCTTGAATCGACCAGTGGCCAAGTCTTACTTCCCGACGAAGTAAAAATCTGTGAAAGTGAGTTATAGTCCCACTTTTAAAATCTAATATTTTGGGATGAGAATACATGCAATTTTATAAATGTTTTACGAAATAGACACAAGTAAATGAAACTACATTATATGGGTGAATGATCGAAGCCGAATATGCCCCTTTTTAGCTTGGTAGCCTAAGAATTTGGGAACAGACCCCCAAATTGACGCGAATCCTAAAGATAGATCTATCGGGCCCAACAAGCCCCATTCTGGAATTTGGAATGCTTTAGTACTTCGAAATTATCATGTCCGATGGGTATCCCGGAATGATGGGGATATTCTATATGCATCTTGTTAATGTCGGTTACTAGTTGTTCACCATATGAATGAATTTTATCTCTATGATGTATATTGAAATATGAAATCTTGTGGTCTATTATTATGATTTGATAATATATAGGTTAAACCTATAACTCACCAACATTTTTGTTGACGTTTTAAGCATGTTTATTCTAAGGTGATTATTAAGAGCTTCCGCTGTTGCATACTAAAATAAGGACAAGATTTGGAGTCCATGCTTGTATGATATTGTGTAAAAACTGCATTCAAGAAACTTATTTTTGATGTAATATATTCTTATTGTAAACCATTATGTAATGGTCATGTGTAAATGGTATATTTTAGATTATCATTATTTGATAATCTACGTAATGTTTTTTTAAACCTTTATCGATAAAATAAAGGTTATGGTTGTTTTAAAAATGAATGCAGTCTTTGAAAAACGTCTCATATAGAGGTCAAAACCTCGCGACGAAATCAATTAATATGGAACGTTTATAATCAATATGAACAGGATATTTCACATTGATTCAGAATTATCTGCCAAGACTTTCACTCTTTTTAAAACTTCATCTCTTGCTTGTTCCTAATATTTCCAGTTTCAAAGAACAAAGATGTATAGTAAATAATATAACTCATCTTAGGTGTATAACTAGATGCTGCTAAAATCTTAAACAATAATATACTTTACATACCATAAGCTCTCACGACATGTCTGTAACATAAGACCCATCTTTCTTTTCATAAGCAAGTCTAAAAAACTCAACATCATTAGGATCTCTATTGTGCATCAATTTCTGTGGATCAAACAAAAATTGGTCAAGTATATTGGTATTTTCACCAGTAGTCTAAAAAACTCAACAGTAGTGTGATTACAAAAATTGGTGCTTACAAAAATTGGTAACTTACAAATTCATCTCTCTTCCGTGCATAGCTACAACCACCAGTAGTGTGATTATGAATTTGTTCCGCTCTTGCTCTCTTCCCACGAAGTGATAGTTCCTAAAGTACATTTGAAAACAGTCGATTAAAAAATAAACAGGTCATTTGAGTTGATATTCATCACCCATTCGATTATGAATGTATCATTTGGGTCAAGTAAAAAATAACAGAAATGGAATCAATTTAATGTGTGTTATCTCCTAAATAATTCCGAGATGCACTGCGGACTCAAAATTTTATGTTAACTTCATTATCAAGAACAAATAAATTAGAGAGAACATTAAAAAAATCAACAAAACCAAAGCACACACACAAGCATACATGCACAAGACTATATGTTTCAATTTTAAAACTCCAACCCAATTATCATTTCATACCTTTGCAGTTTATGATCGAAGATGTGTTTTATACAAATTCCATTGAGAATCCGTAAAGTTAGGTGGCGCATTGATCAAGTCAAGCCCATCCAAAAGCTCATCGTGTGTATATACTCTTTCTTGTGCAACCTCATCACCCATGTAATTTCAATAAACAACCATGTACAACCATGTACAGCTTTAAATAAAAAAAATCAATTGTTTCAAAAATCAATAAACAACCATGTACAGCTTTAAATAAAAAAAACCTGCAGCTGCAGGTTTTTATTTAATTTTTAAACTTTAACTTGGTCCTGATAAAAAACTTTTGCTATAATGATTAGAAGAACTTATTCTCTTCTTATGAAGTAGCAACCTGACTCGACTAAAAGTTCTAGATATCGCATTTAACCATGGTTAGTTGTGTTTTATAACAGCTCAGATTGTGTTCTACGCATTGTATCATATTTAAATATAGGAAATTCCAAATAGATAACCTTATAATAGTTAAAGATATTTGTTTGAAGAGAATTACTTTCTGAACAACCAACATCATCCCTTGTCCTCTTTTTAGATTTATGAAACTTTCCATACATAAAACTTGAACCACTTAATTGTTTCAAAATATCCGACCCTGTCGACTTAATTGGGGGTCCTTCATTCTCAATTGTACCATCAAACTCATCCTTTTGAAGTCGATAACTATGATTCTGGTCCAACTATCTACGATGATGCAGATAGCAGAACTTTTTTCCATTCTTCAACCAAATTGAGTGAGTATAACCCATGCAACATGGACATGCAATACGACCCTTGGTGCTCCAACCGGATAAGTTAGCATAAGCAGGAAAATCATTCACGGTCCGCAAAAATGAAGCTCTCAACTTGAACCATTCTTTAGCAAAAGAATCGTACGCATCCACACCTTCCCATCACAATTTCAACTCTTGAATTAGGGGTGCTAGATATATGTCTATATCATTTCCAGGACCTTTTTCCCCTGGAATAATCGATGAAAGAATCAAATTTTCTTTCTTCATGCATATCCAAGGAGGTAGATTATAAGGAATTAGCAAAACAGGCCATGTACTATATGACGAGCTCATGGTACGATAAGGATTAAATCCATCACTAGCAAGACCAAGCCTCACATTACGAGGATCTAAGGCAAATTCTGGATATCGAGCATCGAATGCCTTCCAAGCAAGACCATCTGCCGGATGTCTTAATTTTCCGTCTTTAGTTAAGCCTGTATTATGCCACCTCATATCCTTTGCTATTTTCTCTGACATGTATAACCTTTTTAGTCTTGGAATTAAGGGAAAATAACGAAAAACTTTAGCTGGTTTCTTTGACTTGCGTGACTTTGAACTTTCACTCATTTCACCCCCTCGTCACTTTCATATCGTGGAGCTTTACATACGTGACATGATTGTTGACCTTCTCTTTCTCCCCAATACAACATACAATCTTTAGGACATGCATCGATTTTCTCATAACCAAGCCCTAGATCTTTGGTTAATTTATTAGCTTCGCTCACAGATGATGGTATTGAAGTAAGATGAGGAAATGTGTTTTTTAAAAGCTCTAGTAATATACCAAAAGCCTTGTCGGATATGCCACCGATACATTTGATATGATACAAGGGTAATGTAAAGGATAAGTTAGAATACTTGCAACCAGGATATAGTTCCTTGTCACATTCTTCTAATAGCTTTTTATATGTATCATCCTTAACACAGTGATCAGAATTTTGGTTATTTTGGTCAGGTTCACTAATATCCCCATCAAAGGCTGAATTCATTTCTTGTTCATTTTCATAAGGCATAGAACTTACACCTTGGACATCGTGAATTAAACCTCTTATGTCATCTTGACCAAAAGACGTTTCTTGAACAATACTAGAATGAGACAGTAATGAAGGTACTACATGTTCCGCATGAAAAGTCCATGTTGTGTATCCCGGTAAAAATCCATAACGTAATATGTGAGCATGAACTGTTTCAACACATAACCATTTAGAATTACAAAATTTACGACATGGACAGTGTAACAACCGAAACCAAACCTCGAACGACCCGCGTTAAAATCTCAAAATAAAAAAAAATTGCTGGGACAGCATATGGCGCAGCGCGCCATATGGCCGCGCGGCGCGCCAAACTGGTCTGTCCCAAAAGTCATGAAATGCGAAAAAGATCGGCCACTTCCCGACATAATTAGACAATACGCTTTTAACAACATATTCAAACATGTAAAACTAACACAATTCAAACATAAAATAAGTTTTACAAAGCGGGGCCCACTTTGGCCATTTTACGAGTTTAATACATAACGTGAGTTTCGACCACCAAAAAGTTTAAGTACCAAAAGACACGATGAGCATGGTGTTTGGGATTAAACTACCCAAGTCATGGTCAAACTCCAAAAGCTAACACATCCAAAAGGCGTCCCTTAACAAGCGGGATCTCTAATCCAACCGTATGCCCTTACCCTTATCCACGCCGGAACCTATAAAATGGTAAACAACGAGAGGGTAAGCAAACGCTTAGTGAGTAGAATAAATATATACATGCATATAAGACTTACCTACTCGTATCCACGATATCATATAACGCATACAAACGCATAACTCCTCAAGTAACAAGCTAGTACCATCAAATCGTACAACTAGCAACATCAATAGCATAATATTCATAATAATAATTTAATGCTAACGTCAACAACTATAAACCATGGTTAACCAATATCTTCGCAAGGGAATGACTTCGGGAAACAAGTCATCGATGTTCATAACAACCGTTAGCTCCCAAAAACGGCTATGGTATGCTAACCCCCGAGGTGTTTCAAAAACGGCTATGGCATCACCCCCAAGTGTTCCCAAAAACGGCTATGACATCACTTGATCAACGTGTGAGTAAAACACGGCTATTACTCACAATCACGTACACAAACACGGCTATGTGCACAATAACTCGGATAATAACGTGGGAGTAAAACACGGCTATTACTCGCCACTAAATGCACAAACACGGCTATGTGAATAAATATAAAACGTGGGCAAAAACGGCTATGCCTCACAACCACGATCACAAAACGGCTATGTGACACCATTAATACGACGCGTAATTCATATACATACATATATAGATTTTCCACTCACTTCAAAGTCTTAATGAGAGATAGATAAGCTCGGAAATCTTCAATGTGACGTACCTATCACATTATAGATAATATCAATCACAAATTCAAGTTGGTCAACCAACTCAAACTCCATTCTATAGTCATTTTGACCCATGGTGCAATCTCGACCCATTTGCACCCTTAACCCAAATATTTGGGTCAATCATAACCAAAACCCTAACATTTGCCAAATTAGGTCTTAAAACACTTTTCAACACAAGGTCTATGCATCTTAAACATACACTAACTACCTTAGGTCCATTATGACCCATTTGACCACTTAAAAGTCAATACACCCATTTCGGATCATCCACTAACCCACTCGACACCCATTTCCATTTATATAATTGTGCTAGTAATTTAACTAACCAATTTAAGCTCATAAACATAATTTAATACTTTGAAAACCCTAGTTCGTCACCTTTGGGTCTACATGACACGAATTCGCCCAAAACACCCAAATTTACTAACAAAATGGGTTTTTAACTTCACCATTAACCCTAACACTAACCCTTTCCCAAAATTAAATTAGGAAATCAAGATTAGAGCATACCACTATGATCAAAATGTAGCTAGAGGATAGATGAACAACTTTAATGCTTGCACTTAGACCCGCTTCAAGCTTCTTCTTCCTTATTTTGAGCTTTCTCACACTAGGATTCTTACTCTCTCTCTAAAATTGAATTGGATAAGAATTGGTGGTTGGAAATGGAGTAAATGACACTCCAAAAACTGATCCAAGGCCTTAAAGTCGGATCTCTTGTGATTTTACCAATTTGCCCTTTTAAATATCTAATAAAAAGGAAAAGATGAGCTGTCAGCCCGTATTGGCGCGGCGCGCAGATAGGCCATGCCAGATTCTTCCTTATTTTTATTGTATGCAACGAAAACCCCACAACTTGAATAACTTAATTACACAAAAGTATAAGGAAAATATTCGGGTCTTACAGACAGACAATGTTTCCTCTAATAGAGTTAGCGCGAGCAAAATCAATAAATTTCGAAACTCCTTCTTTGAAAGGTTTACTTTTTATTTGAGCTTGAATCCAACTTTTGTCCATGAATTCACTTTAATTGCATGAAGAGGTTTAAACAATATTACACTTCTCTAAATTTACCATTCAAGTTCCTAAATCAAAAATCCAAAACATAAATGTAATCAATCAGTGTCTTAAATTCAGTCATTAAAAGGCAGCATACATTATATAAATAAAATACCAGTGGTAGGCACAACTTCAAAGTGAGGCACAACTTCAAAGTGCCTACTAGGATCTGAATGATCAAACTTAAGAAGACCATCAGATTGGTGGAAAACCCTAACCTAGCTAAATGATACATGTATTTCAATTCCATAAATCTAATTGATGAGTGATTGTACTGCGTGAACACAACTTTATAGAGACGAGATCAAATACATGTATTTCGATTCCAGCTTTTCAATATCAAGTTAAAAACCCTAACCTAGCTAAATGATTAAAAGAGCGAACTAAAAATCATTATCTGGTTAATTGATGCAATTAACTCATGAAACCTTAAATAATCATGTTGAAACGATGAAACTAACCTGCAAATGGAATGAATCAATGACTGAACAATAGTCGTATGAAATAGGGAACCTTCGTACTATATGCGTATAAAGTACTCCGTATGAACCTGAAATTCTGGTGCGTAAATCAATTTGAAATCATTGAATTCCTTGATTTGGTGTGTAAAGAATGAACAAGTAGGAACATGGTGCGTAATTCAATTTGAAATCACTGAATTCCTTGATCTGATGTGTAGAGAATGAACAAGTAGGTAGTTGATGCGTGTGAAATCCCTAATTTTATGGACCCAAACTAAAATAGGTGGACTACATTTGTTTTGACTTTTCAATTCTTGACACTTGTGGATGTTAAATTTATTTTTTCTTATTTTAACTCTTTTAGGTGTTAAAAGTTTATTTCCTTTATGGCGGATTGAAATGTTGAAAAGTTGTTGACAATTATATTTGTTCAAAGTATCTCCATAATTTTTTAACCGATATAAGTGTCAAAAACTCACAATATTTTTAACACTTCCATCAAATGTTAAAAAATAAGCGTGGAAAAATTTGACATTTTTTTGTAGTGAACCTCAGAATTGGTGAAGAAAAATATATATGCAACTAAAATTTATTAAACCTTGACTCTAAATTATCTGTTAATCACTTGGAACTTGAGCAGATCTTATGAGGTCTTAGGAGAACTTGTATGACGGTTAGATACCCATCAGTCCCTAAGTTGACATGTTTTTTTTTTTTTTTTTTTTTTTTTTTTTATCGTTTTTCATCTTTTATCTCTTCCATTGTTTATTAGGTTTTTATTTTGTTCACATCATCTGATATATTGTATAAAAAAGTATTCTAATCACAATTTGCTTGAACAATGTCGGGCTTTGCTATCATTTGCCTTGATATATTATTTCATATGCGCTTGAAGATTTCTAGGTAGACAATACTGGGTTGATGGTACCTCCGGATCTATAGACGATGAATCAATAGTCATCTAGGTAAACGACTGTTAGTCAATAGAGGTACTATTTCAGTAGGCCACTAATCTTTTATATATGTTATATATGTACATCTATTTATTAACTTAAACTCATAATTATCTAACACATGCGTAATCTATAAATGGTACCTCTGGATCTATAGACGATGAATCAATAGTTTTGACTTTGAATTTCTCAATATCACTTTTGAAAGATTACTCGCGCATTTGTTTGTTTTACTGGACGATGCTTGTCCATATTTTTTCTGTTTTCCACCGAAGAACAACACTTCCCTACATTGAAAGCTACTTCCTTAAATTTTTTTTTTTTTTAACAAAATAAGCAGACTCATCAATTCTTAAGATGTTTTAGACGGAATACTTAGCAACACAGTGTAAAAATTTATCTGAATTTGTGTTACATTATGTGTCAACACTGAAAGCACCTTGTAGGGATGACGAAGAAAGGGCTAAGTAGGTTGTGAGGATTTAGAGAGAGTATGATGTTGGTATTTTTAGAAAAGACATTCAAGGAACTAGCCACCAATAGGTGCGTTGTTCATATTTGTGGTACACTCACAAACTCATTATGTTTGACCCACTATTAATGAGTAGTGCACTAATGGTAATAAGTACCATTTATTCTTTGATAGTACACTTACAAAAGTAATAAGTACTATGTACTTTTGGTAGTACATAGTAATAAGTACTCTCTTTGTATCTATAAATAGAGAGTTAAACTCTTTTTGTAAGACACACAAAAACACAAGTAACACACAACAAATCATTGAGAAAATCATACACTAGTAGTAGTAAAATTGTGAGTATAGTTGTTCAAGTTGAACATTGCAAACCGTAGAAGGAACTTAGGCCGTGAAACTAGAAAGCCTTCCTATTGGTGATCGCTTTCCCGACCGGTGATCTAAACGTCGATCCGACCGCTTCCGCTATTAGCTTTCGGGTATGTCTCGAATTTATATTATACAACATTGGTATCCGAGCATGATGTTTATTTTCCGGTTACATACTATAATTTCGTGATTATAGTTAAAAATGCATGTGTTTTTTTTTTACTCATGTTTTGCTTGATAACATGATTTAAATGCATGATGCAATATGCCTTATATGATCAACCTTATGTTTTATAATATGATTATATTCCGTAAATAAATATGGAACTAGCTCTGTTTTTTGTCCAACATATATTGATCAATTGTAATATTTTTTTTAATCATAAAATGTTGACCATTTTATTTACTTGTATCTTCAATACCTTTTATTTTTTATATATAATTTTTCACCTGCATATGATCAACATTATACCCTGTTTGATATATGTGTATAGAAGGTATTATTATACGGAAGTTTTCGTGTCAACTATTGTTGGTTACTTGATAAATATTAATTGTTAAATAATATTTTATTGAGTTGTAGAAATGAACTGGTAATCAAAATCTACATATTATTGTCTTTTGATCATATTTTCCTTTTAATGCATGAAGTGTAATCAACCGTATTGTATTACTGTAACATTTTTTTTTTTCACACTTGTAGTCTTTAAATGTGAAAATGTCTTACAAATGATATTCATGTCTATCCTTTACGTTTTGTCTAATGATCGGTTCCTATATTAACTATCTTTTAGTTAATATACTTAATTATTGTTTAGTTTTTGTAACCAAACAGTAAATCTATAAATATTAATTCGTGACTAATATTTGTTAATTGACTTTTTTTAACGGAAACGATAAATGCATATGCTTTTATTCATATTTGTGGCATGTGACTACTTGTACAAGTTCACTTACCGTGATTTTTTTTTGAGTAGAAATTATAAGTACACAACTAGTGATATTATTTTTAGATAATAATGATCACTATATCATGAGTATCTTGTACTACATAGATCATTGTTTATGAGAACACTAATATGAATTGATATGTTTTCAAAGTTTGAAATATGGTACCGAAAAGTCGTGCCAATTCGGATTTATTGGAACTTATAATCTTGTATATAGTATTATGTTAATAATAGTTTCATAATAGGTTTTATGGATGATAATTGGAAACATAGTGCCCTTTTCCTCTATAGCCTATGATGACATATTATTAATAAAATAATATAGTAGAAAGATGATTGCATATTTGGACGGATATAACTAACCTTGCATAATTATCTTTAATAATGACTTAGTATTCAATCATGGCTTCCGCATCAAAGAACATTGTTGCTGAAATTAACAAGGGTGTTAAATTGAATGGTGACAACTACGAAATATGGAGCATGAAACTCGAATATGTGTTGGAAGAGCAAGAGGCTCTTGTTGCTCTTACTCAATCAATGGAAGTACCTGAGGTGGGTGATACAGAACAACATAAAAAGGATGCTGAAGTGTACATCGCTTGGAAACTTAAGAACACCATTGCTCGCATTACGTTGCTGAGCAGCATGGATGATGACATCATGCGTAATTTTTGCAAGTATGAACTAGCAAAAGATATGTGAAAAGCATTGGCTGAAAAGTTTGGTGCAACCTCGGTGACCAAACTAAGATCTCTCACTATCAAGTTTGACCAATATAAAAAGAAGTTTGATCATACCATGAAAAAGCATGTCAGACAAATGTCAAACATGATAAGTGAATTGAGAAACGCATGTCATGTTCTTACTGATGAACAACAGGTTCAAGCAATGATCCGTTCCTTGCCTCAAAGTTGGGAGCAAATGAAAATGCATCTCACACACAATGAGAACGTCAAGACTTTTGAGGACTGTGCGCTCCATTTAGAGCTAGAAGAAGATCGGATTGAGGCCGGTAGGTCAATCACTGAGGTAAATATGGCAACAAACTCTAAAAATGTTTTTGGGCATAAGCGCAAGTTTCATCACCATAAGGGTAAAGAAACTTATAAGTCTAACAAAAGGCCAAACACCAATCATCGTGGCAAGGGAACACGTCCCTCCAAGAAAGTAAACATTGCAAAGGTAAAATGCTACAATTGTAGCAACAAAGGGCATTTTGCTCGTGATTGTCCTGAGCCTAAAAAGGTATATTCTTACGGTGCTTATGTTAGCAAACTTTGTGTTGCTAGTTCTGTTTTCTTAACTGAATCTCAACCTTTGTGGATTGTAGACTCAGGAGCAACAGACCATGTAGCTAAGGACAAAGACACCTTTGTAGAATTTCGGCGAGTTTCTCATGGAGCTATGTGGATTTATGTAGGAAACAACTCAAAAGTTCCAGTTGAAGGGATTGGGTCATACAAGTTAGTCATGCCTGAAGGACGAACCCTAATCCTACATGATGTTTTATATGCTCCTCAAATTCGTCGAAATTTGATTTCTGTTTTGGTTTTGTTAAGACTTGGTTTTCATTGGTACTTTCATGATAATGTTGTTGAGTTGTCTTTGGGAACAAACTCTTATGGTTTTGATTATGTCCTTAATGGTTTTATTGTAATGGATGTTGATTATCTTAATAATAAACCATGTTTTTCCTTAGTTGCATCTTCTAATAAGTTTGATAATGATGTAAACAATTGTCATGCTAGACTTGGTCATATCGGCCAACAAAGAATGAATAGATTAGCTAGAGATGGTTTACTGGCTAATACTGATAAAGTGGAATTGTCCACTTGTGAGCACTATCTGGCAGGAAAAACTATGAGAAAACCATTTGGAAAAGGAACTCGTGCCGATTATCCATTGCAATTAATACACTCGGATATATGTGGTCCTATGAATGTTCGAGCAAGGCATGGAGCGTATTATTTCATCACATTCATTGACGATTATTCTCGATTTGGTTACGTCTACTTGATCTCTCACAAATCTGAAGCGTTGGATTGTTTTCAAAGTTATATGAATTTTGTTGAGAATCCATTAGAACGTAATATTAAAGCATTAAGAACCGATCGAGGACGTGAATACCTATCTGATTCGTTCAAAGCTCTATGTGATGCTAAAGGTATTCAACGTCAATTAACTACTCCTAGGACTCCGCAACAAAATGGTGTTGCAGAAAGGCGGAATAGAACGCTTCTTGGAATGGTTAGGTCAATGATGGCACATGCAAATTTACCTATCACCTTTTGGGGTGATGCTTTATTAACTGCTACATTTGTACTTAATCGTGCGCCTTCAAAATCAGTAACTTCCACACCATATGAGTTATGGACATATCGCAAATCTGACTTGAATATGTTAAGACCTTGGGGTTGTGCAGCGTATACTTTGGATTCCTCACACAAATATGGAAAATTAGGTCCAAGAGGAAAGAAATGTGTTTTCATAAGATACTCTGAACAATCAAAAGGTTATGTGTTTTTGGGTGAACACGAAAGTGGGACCATAACTGAATTTGAATCTCGAGATGTTACATTCTTGGAAAAAGAGTTTCCAAAACAAGGGGATCTTAATAAAGATTGGTCTTTATTTGAGACTACAGAATTACCTCATTCGAGTGGGAGAAATTTGAGGAGTGAAGATGAAGAATTTGTTTATTTGGATATAACTCCTCAACCTATTGCGAATGAAGATAATTCTGATCCTAGTGGAAGCAATATAGAAAACCAAGAACATGTTTCCGAAGAATCTCAACCCGTTGCTACCGAGCATAATTCTGATCCAAGTGGGAGCAATTTGGTAAACCAAGAATCTGTTTCAATGGATAACCAACCACAACGAAGTAGTCGTCAAAGTAAACCTCCACTTCGGTATGAGATCGAAGATGGTTATACTTTTATGGTTCAACTAGAAGAGGATGAACGAAGAAATATAAATGAAGCTCTCACTTGTCCTGCAAAGAATGAATGGTTCAAAGCAATGGAAGAAGAGATGAAATCTATGAGATCTAACAACGTTTGGGAATTGGTTGAGCTTCCAAAAGGAAGAAAAGCCATTGGGAGTAAGTGGATTCTCAAAATAAAGCGTAAAGCTGATGATAGTATTGAAAGATACAAAGCTCGACTTGTGGCAAAAGGCTACAATCAACAGGAAGGGATTGACTATGATGAAACATTTTCACCTGTTGTAAGACTCACATCAATTCATTTAATTCTAGCAATAGTGGCAAGTATGAACCTTGAATTACATCAAATGGATGTAAAAACTGCTTTTCTCAATGGAAATTTAGATGAAGAAATCTATATGGAACAGCCGACGGGTTTCATTAAAAAAGGCCACGAACATAAGGTTTGTAGATTGCTTAAATCAATATATGTCCTCAAGCAGTCATCAAGACAATGGTATATACATTTTCACAATGTGATCACGTCACATGGCTTCAATGCAGTCAATGAAGATAATTGTGTTTATACCAAAAGGTCTAAAGGAAAACTAGTCATATTGTCATTATATGTTGATGATATATTAATTGCTGGAAATGACAAGGAGTATGTTTTCGAGGTTAAAAGATGGTTATCATATAACTTTGAAATGAAGGATATGGGTGAAGCTGAATATATCCTTGGAGTTAAGATTTCAAGGGATCGCTCAAGGAAGTTGTTGGCTCTTTCTCAAGAGACTTATATTAACAAGATTCTTGAACATTTTAACATGCATACATGTAACCCTATAGACACTCCTATGGCGATTGGTGATATTTTGAGCATTAGAGAGTGTCCGCAAACTCCACAAGAGAAACAGAAAATGAAAAATGTTCCTTATGCTAGTGCGGTTGGAAGTCTCATGTATGCTATGATGTGTACGAGACCGGATATCTGCTTTGCTATTGGCATGGTAAGCCAATACCAATCCAATCCAGGTTTAACCCATTGGAAAGCCGTGAAAAGGATACTTAGGTATCTTAAGGGTACTAGTCATTACTCTTTGTGCTACGAAGGAAATGATCTGCAAATGAGAGGCTATACTGATGATGATTGGGGAAGAGATATGGATGAAAGAAAATCCACCTCTGGTTTTATTTTTCTGTTAAACAAAGGTGATATATCTTGGAGTAGCAAGAAACAATCATGTATAGCATTGTCTACAATGGAAGCTGAATTTGTGGCATTTTCAGCGGCTGTACAAGAAGCTGTGTGGCTTAATCGATTTTTGAGTAGTTTGGGGGTTGTTGGCAATACCATTGATCCAGCGTTGATGTACTCTGATAATGAGGCTGCCATTGCATATTCAAAAGACCCCAAGTTCCATTGTAAAAGAAAGCACATTGACATAAAGTACAATTATGTGAAGGACAAGGTTGCAAGAAAGAAAGTAAGTATGGAGTACATATCTATGCATGAAATGGTAGCAGATCCTTTGACAAAACCTATACCTAGAGATGCATTTATTAAGCATGTTAGGTCTCAAGGATTGCGTAGATTGTAATGAATGTACTATTTTAATAAATGTACTTACAAGTTTAAGTTTATATCCAATGCAATAAGTTTCCTTTTAAATCATTGTTTTATTGTTCGCTCTTTGTGTTGCGAATAGAGAAAAGAATGTCGGACAGATATAAGATTAGCCCACTCACATGGGTAATCAATTCCATTTCATGTGACAAATGGAAAAGTGGTGTATATTAAGTATATTGTTTTAGTGACAATTGAGAGCTCAAGATTGAGATAATTAGACGCCACATTTGTAAGTGTACAAATATTATGTGAATTTTCACAATTCACCTTATCTGTCATGAATATTGTAACACCCCGTCAAAAATATCTTTAACGGAATGTTAACGCTGGTCCCAGTGCTTGGCTTGACTTCTAGGTAATATCAATATTCTACAGCGGAAGCAATTAATACCTGAGAATAAAACACGCAAAACGGATCAACAATAATGTTGAGTGAATCTACAGGTTTTAGGTAAACAATACAGTATGTTTAAAAAGTAATATCCCAAAAATGTTTATTAGTGGAAGACCACTAAGGTTCAATGTTAAAAGTTTATAGACGACACCGTGTCCCGTTTTAAAAGTTTGTTGACACTGGCATGTCAAGCTTCAAATATCTGTAGACATTACCATATCAAGTTTCAAATATCTGTAGACAATACCATGTCAAGTTTTATCTCATTTGTTCGTAAACCACAGTTTTACATAACGTTGTATAGTATCTGAAAAACAGTTATCAGAAAAATAGTTTAGTTTCCTTGACCACGAGATTTTACAAGTACAACACCAAGTAGTAAAAACGTTTGCATAATATGAGCACCTGAATACTAGTAATGACCCGAGTATAGAAGCCACTATACCCGCCTTTACCTCCTAAAATGTTATACACTTGTTCAAATGTATTTAATGTTCAAAATAAATGTACCATAGTTTTTATAGTGGGTGAGGTTGTCAACCTAACGGATCCGTCCATCTAAATTGTGCTTACACCGATGGTATTAAAAGTATTCAAGGTAGAGACTTTTTGAACAAACTCAATATGCATATATATAGTACTCATGTCAATACAAAAGTATTTGAAAATGTAAGTATAACAGCGTGTATTCTCATCCCTGAAAATATGTAAAAAGTGGGACTGTAGGCTCACCTTTGAATAAAGCTCGGATTGAAAAAGTGAACAAATAACTTGTACGGTTTATAGCCGAGTAAAGCAACCTAAGTATACGTATGTAGGTTGGTCAATATATGTATCTTAAATAAGTGTGGTTTCATAGTGTACGTTGTCTTATTGCTCGACTCGACGCGTTTCAAAGTAAAAGTCAACATATAGTCAAGTAATTCACGCAAGTCAAACAAAGTCAATCGAAGTCAAACCGAAAGTCAAACTTGGTCAATGTGGTCAAATAAATTCAACATCAGTAGGTTCATGTCAAATATTGGTCAACATGTCAAACCTAAGTCAAACAATACGTTTTAGGTCATGAATGATCATTTTCACAATTTCAGTTTATCGTTATGCACAAAGTTCATGAACACGTAGCATACTTAGCACATTATCTCATAGTACAAAATCTAAGTAAACATGAAAAACTCCAGATCATAAATATACTTAAAATTGATTCCAAAAAATCCGGCCAGGGACTCATTGATAAGGCTAAAAAGGAACATATATTTTATAGCATTATTCCCCAAGAAAGACAAGATTTTAGTTGGTATTGTTCGATTTACAAGAAATATTCGTTTAAATATTAAAAAGTGAAGACAAAAGGCAGATTCGACAAATTGAAGACAAAAAGGTCCAAAGAGCTAAAAAGTACAAGATACAACTAAAAAGGTTCAAAATATTGATGAGGAACGTCTCAAAATGACAAGAGTACAAGTTACAAGACGCAAAGTACACGATATAAAATAATACGCGAAGACGTCCGAAAATCCGGAATCGGGACCTGAGCCAAGAAGAAACGCCCGACGCAACGGACCAAAAATATCTAGTCTACTATGCACAAGAATATAATATAATATATATATAATTATATATAATTATATATTATATTATATATTATTATTATATTACGTCGGCAAGAAGAAAACAAACCAATTTGGCTGGATCCAGGGTGGCCATGCGACTCGCATGGCCAGAGGCACAAAATCCATGCGAGTCGCATGGAGTGAAAATGCTGGTCAGGTCCTATATAAAGCCAGTTTTCTGCCGAGTTTTAAACACCAACAAAAACACCATAATATCTATCTCCCTCTATCTCAAACATATGATATAAATAAATATTTATAATTTTAATTTTAATTAATAATAATAATAAGGTTATGTTAAGGATTGTTTTAAGGGTGTAAGTCGAAATTCTGTCCGTGTAACGCTACGCTATTTTTAATCATTGTAAGTTATGTTCAACCTTTTTACATTAATGTCTCGTAGCTAAGTTATTATTATGCTTATTTAAAACGAAGTAATCATGATGTTGGACTAATTACTAAAATTGGGTAATTGGGCTTTGTACCATAATTGGGGTTTGGACAAAAGAACGACACTTGTGGAAATTAGACTATGGGCTATTAATGGGCTTTATATTTGTTAAACTAAATGATAGTTTGTTAATGTTAATATAAAGATTTACAATTGGGCGTCCCTATAAATTACCATATACACTCGATCGGACACGATGGGCGGGGTATTTATATGTACGAATAATCGTTCATTTAACCGGACACGGGAATGGATTAATAGCCACTAGAATAATTAAAACATGGGTGAAATTACATTCAAGGGTAATTGGTGTAATTGTTAACAAAGTAGTAAAACCTTGGTTTACACGCAGTCGATAACCTGGTGTATTCATTAAACAAAGTATTAAAACCTTGTTACAATTCGAATCCCCAATTAGTTGGAATATTTAACTTCGGGTATAAGAATAATTTGATGAGGACACACGCACTTTATATTTATGACTGATGGACTGTTATGGACAAAAACCAGACGGACATATTAAATAATCCAGGACAAAGGACAATTAACCCATGGGCATAAAACTAAAATCAACACGTCAAACATCATGATTACGGAAGTTTAAATAAGCATAATTCTTTTATTTCATATTTAATTTCCTTTATTTTATATTTAATTGCACTTCTAATTATCGCACTTTTATTTATTGTTATTTAATCGCACTTTTAATTATCGTACTTTTTAATTATCGCAAGTTTATTTTATCGCACTTTTATTATTCGCAATTTCATTATCGTTATTTACTTTACGCTTTAATTTAAGTCTTGTATTTATTTTATATTTTACATTAGGTTTTAACTGCGATTAAAATCTTAAAATCGACAAACCGGTCATTAAACGGTAAAAACCCCCCTTTATAATAATAATATTACTTATATATATGTTTGTATTTTTATAAAAGTAAACTAATATAGCGTTGAGCTTTGTTTAAAGATTTCCCTGTGGAACGAACCGGACTTACTAAAAACTACACTACTGTACGATTAGGTACACTGCCTATAAGTGTTGTAGCAAGGTTTAAGTATATCCATTCTATAAATAAATAAATATCTTGTGTAAAATTGTATCGTATTTAATAGTATTTTCCTAGTAAAATATAAACTATTTTGTATACACCTCGCATAACATCAAGTATTTTTGGCGCCGCTGCCGGGGATTCGCCGAAGCGAAACGCCATATTTTTAATTTTTAAGTTATAATTAGTTTTTGTAAAATTTATATTTTTGTTTAAAAATTAAAAATATATAAAAAAAAACTTTTAAAATCGAAAAAAAAAATATATTTTAAAGTGTATTTTAAGTTTTTCTTTATTATTTACAAAATATTAAAGTATTTGTATTTTATTTTAGTATTTTATTAAGTTTTTAGTTAAATTATATATTTATATCTTATATCATAAAACTGAAAATATAAAATAAATTTTAAAAATCACGTGACCTGTCAAATTGAACCTGTCAATTGAACCAGTCCAGTTCAGTCATGCGACTCGCATGACCCACCGGCTTATTTCATGCGACTCGCATAAGGAGTTTGACCAGGCCACCAATTTACCCTAATTCCGCATTTATTACGGGTATTATTTAATTAATATTATCTAAACCCTAGTTTTTATTAATTATTATATTTAAGTTTTAGTTTAATTAATTTTTATTACTTATAATTATTTTTTATATTTTATAAACTTAATACTTTTATTATATAAAATACCAAAACAATATTTTTATAATAAACTAATAATTTTTATTAACTTTTTATAACTTTTATATTTTATACTTTTTAATCGTTTTAGCGTAATTTTTATATTTTTCTTCGTTCGTACTTAGTTTTTAAGTCTAGTTTTTTTTGCCGTAGTTTTTATTTTTATTTCTAGAATTTTTAGGATTGCCGTAAAATCCCTTAAGTGCCTATTCCTTAGACTAAGTTTTAGGTGCTTTAGAATTTTGCGACGCCTTTTGAAGTTTTAGTTCCTTTTTAAGTTATTTCCATTTGGGATTTAGTTTTTTTCCTGTAAGCTTTAATATTTTTAGACACCTTTTACTATGTATCAATTATCATTCCAATTAGTAATTTCAATTTGCGATTATAATTTTAAGTTAGTTGTAGTAATAAGGTTAGGTTAGTCAAGTATTTTTAAGTTTTTATAAGTTTCTTTTATTTTTCCGTCACCTTTTATTTTTCAACCATTTTTCTTTTTCGACCTTTTGCGACGAACTCTTTTTCTCTCTTATTTCTCGCCATTCTAGTTTTTAGGACTTAGAATTTTTTCTACTTCTTATCTAAATTTCTTAAAATTACGAAAATTTATTTTAAGTGGTTAAATTAATAGACATCAAAATTTTCTGGTTCGTAGTAATAGTTGGATTTGTACGTGGACCGGGTTATTGGAGCCAAACAGTCCTCAATTATATTGAGACCAAACGAATCCTGCCCCTCTGCTGCATCTTTTGGCTATTCGAAACGTGGGCAAAATCAGAAAAGTCTATTGATTGGATAACTTATTATAATTTTTCTTTCCTTTTTAAAAACTAATAGGATATTCAGTGAATGCACCGAGCAAGACGTTCACCACCTTTTGTACGTTCACCACCTGTAACTAGATCAAGACATCTAGCCAATATTGTCGCCGCTGATTTTTCTTTAGAATCATCATCTAGTCGACCAAGAACTCCAACTCAAATTTCCGATAATCCATTTTTTGAACCCAACCTCACAATTGAGAATCCGGAGAATATTCAGGAACGGTTCGTAGATCCTGAACCATTAAACTTTCCTCCGGAACCACCAATCATTCAAACAGAGATTGTTGAGGAACGAACCATTAAATCAGAATCATCTAGTGATACCGATTCAACAAATTCAATTATGGAGAATCTGGAACCTTTAAGTATGGAAGACCGAATGAGAGCTAAACGCACTGGCCAAGGTCACGCAATTACTCATCCAGACATTAATGCGCCAGATTATGAAATCAAAGGACAAATTCTACACATGGTGACTAATCAATGCCAATTTAGTGGTGCGCCGAAGGAAGATCCAAATGAACATCTACGTACCTTTAATAGGATCTGCACACTATTTAAAATCCGAGAAGTGGAGGATGAACAGATATATCTCATGTTATTTCCCTGGACTTTAAAGGGAGAAGCCAAAGATTGGTTGGAATCGTTACCTGAAGGGGCGATTGATACATGGGATGTTTTAATTGACAAATTTCTTAAACAATTCTTTCCTGCATCTAAAGCCGTAAGACTTCAAGCAGAAATTGTTACGTTCACACAGAAACCAAATGAAACTCTATATGAGGCGTGGACAAGATATGGAAAGTTATTAAGAGGATGTCCGCAACATGGTTTAGACACCTGTCAAATAGTACAAATATTCTACCAAGGATGCGACATCACTACAAGGAAAGACATAGATACAGCAGCTGGTGGTTCTATTATGAAGAAAACCGAAACTGATGCTTACAAAATTATTGATAACACTGCTTCCCACTCACATGAGTGGCACCAAGAAAAAGACATCATTAGATCATCTAAAGCAGCTAGAGCCGATTCTAGCCATGACTTAGATTCCATTTCGGCAAAGATAGATGCTTTCGAGAGACGAATGGAAAATATGACTAAGGATATTCACTCAATACGAATTAGTTGTGAGCAGTGTGGAGGACCACATTTGACAAAAGATTGTCTCAGTATTGAATTAACAATGGAACAAAGAGAAAATATTTCATACATAAACCAAAGGCCTGGAAATAATTATCAGAATAATTATCAACCGCCAAGACCGATTTACAATCAGAACCAGAATTATAACCGAAATATTCCATACAACAACCAACAAGGTCCTAGCAATCAACAAGTATCCAATAATACTTACAATCAGCAAAGACCTAATTTTCAAAACAAACCACCACAATAAACCGATGATAAAAAGCCAAATTTAGAAGATATGATGACGAAGCTAGTTGAAACTCAAACTCAGTTTTTCACATCTCAGAAACAAACCAATGAACAAAATGCTCAAGCATTTAGAAATCAACAAGCTTCTATTCAAAATCTAGAATAAGAAGTGAGTAACCTAGCAAGGTTAATAGGTGAAAGAAAACCGGGAAGTCTACCTAGTGATACAAATGCTAACCCCCGGAATGAAACAGCTAAAGCCATTACCACAAGAAGTGGTACAACACTTAAACCACCTGAAATACCTGTAACTTCTGATGAAACCATTCCTACTCCACAAGAACCACAACCTGATCAAGATAAGGAAAAAGAACCGGTAGTTGAAAAGGTTAATGAAGATAACACAGTTAAGGATAAACCTTATGTTAAACCATACCAACCACCACTTCCTTACCCGAGTAAAATGAAGAAAGAAAAACTTGAAGCCGAGCAATCCAAATTTTTGGATATGTTTAAACAAATAAATATAAATCTTCCTTTCATTGACGTAATTTCAGGAATGCCAAGGTATGCTAAATTCTTGAAAGATCTAATCACGAATAGAAAGAAAATGGAAGAACTCTCGGCTGTCACTATGAATGCAAATTGTTCAGCAGTGCTGTTGAATAAGATACCAGAAAAACTATCTGATCCAGGAAGTTTCACAATTCCATGTTTTCTAGGTAGTCTTAGTTCAATAGAAGCATTGGCAGACTTAGGTGCTAGTATAAATTTAATGCCGTATTCACTATACGCTAAACTAGACCTTGGAGAATTGAAACCAACCAGAATAAGCATACAACTAGCCGATAGATCAATAAAATATCCTAGAGGGATAATGGAGAACATGCTAGTTAAAGTTGGTACTTTAGTATTTCCAGTAGATTTTGTTGTTTTGGACATGGAAGAAGATTCTCAAGTTCCTCTCATATTAGGAAGACCATTCTTAAACACGGCTAAAGCAATGATAGACGTGTTCGGCAACAACCACAATCTGCAGATGATACATGTTATTATATTCAAACTATAGATGCACATGCAGAATTATTAGAAGAATTTCCAGAATTACAAGGAACAGGAGAATGTTCTTTAGGAGAAGGTAATGAACCAATTGATGAAGCTGAAATGTTAGCTACACTTATAGCTAATGGATATGAACCAACAACAGAAGAAATTCAAATGCTAAAAGAAGAAGACAGTTATCGATATAAATCATCGATAGAAGAACCTCCGAAATTAGAGTTAAAGCCACTTCCAAACCATTTGGAATACGCTTATTTACATGGTGAATCTGAATTACCTGTAATAATATCGTCTTCTCTTACTGAAAATGAGAAATCACAACTCATTTCTGTGTTGAAAGCTCATAAACCAGCCATTGCATGGAAGATTCATGATATTAAAGGAATAAGTCCTTCGTATTGCACACATAAAATCTTTATGGAAGAAGGTCATAAAACGTATGTGCAACGCCAACGAAGACTAAATCCTAATATGCAAGATGTAGTTAAGAAAGAGATTATTAAACTGCTAGATGCAGGTTTGATATATCCAATCTCTGATAGTCCATGGGTAAGCCCAGTTCAATGCGTACCTAAGAAGGGTGGCATGACTGTCATCACAAATGAGAAAAATGAGCTTATTCCTACTAGGACTGTAACAGGATGGCGTGTATGTATTGATTATAGAAAATTAAATGACGCCACCAGAAAAGATCACTTTCCCTTACCTTTCATAGATCAAATGTTGGAAAGATTAGCCGGAAATAGTTACTATTGTTTTCTAGATGGATTTTCCGGATATTTTCAAATTCCAATAGCACCCGAGGACCAAGAGAAAACCACATTCACGTGCCCTTATGGTACTTTTGCTTACAAACGCATGCCATTTGGACTTTGCAACGCCCCTGCAACCTTTCAAAGGTGTATGATGGCGATTTTTCACGACATGATAGAAGAATGCATGGAAGTTTTCATGGATGACTTTTTAGTCTTCGGTGATACATTTGAATCATGTCTAGTTAATCTGGAACGAATGCTAATTAGATGCGAAAAATCAAATCTAGTACTTAATTGGGAGAAATGCCATTTCATGGTTAAAGAAGGCATCGTTCTTGGACATAAAATTTCAAAAAAAGGAATTGAAGTGGATAGAGCTAAAGTAGATGTAATTGCTAAACTTCCACATCCCACAAATGTTAGAGGAGTTAGGAGTTTTCTAGGGCATGCCGGTTTTTACCGACGTTTCATAAAAGATTTTTCTAAAATTGCCACTCCTATGAATAAACTCCTAGAAAAGGATGCTCCATTCATCTTTTCAGATGAGTGTATCAAATCTTTTAATATTCTTAAAGAGAAACTCACTAATGCACCAATCATGATAATACCAAATTGGAATCTACCATTTGAACTAATGTGCGATGCAAGTGATTTTGCAATGGGAGCCGTTTTAGGACAAAGGATTGAAAAACGATTTCAACCTATATATTATGCTAGTAAGACATTACAAGGAGCACAAACGAACTATACAACTACTGAAAAAGAACTCCTTGCTATTGTCTTTGCTTTTGACAAATTTCGATCATATCTCGTTCTAGCAAAAACGGTGGTCTATACCGACCATTCTGCTCTTAGATACCTATTTTCAAAACAAGATGCTAAACCAAGATTAATCCGTTGGATCTTACTCTTACAAGAGTTTGATATTGAAATCCGAGATAAAAGAGGAGCAGAAAATCTCGCCGCTGATCATCTTTCTCGTCTTGAAAATCCTGAGTTAGAAGTTCTAAATGAATCGGCCATACAAGACAACTTTCCTGATGAATATCTATTGAAGATAGATTATAAAGAAATCCCATGGTTTGCAGACTATGCAAATTATTTAGTATGTGGATTCCTTGAAAAAGGATTATCGTACCAAAAACGAAAGAAATTCTTCAGTGATATAAAACACTATTTCTGGGAAGATCCACATCTGTTTAAAAGTTGTCCCGATGGAATAATACGCCGATGTGTATTTGGAGATGAAGCTAGTAAAATTTTAAACCATTGTCACACAGGACCAACAGGAGGGAATTATGGGCCTCAACTAACAGCAAGAAAAGTTTATGAAGCTGGATTCTATTGGCCTACAATTTACAAAGACGCACACCTTCTTTGCAAATCTTGTGATGCATGTCAAAGGGCCGGAAAAATAAGTCAACGTGATGAAATGCCACAAAATGTCATCCAAGTATGTGAAGTATTTGAGATTTGGGGTATTGACTTTATGGGTCCATTTCCAAAATCTCATAATAATCTATATATACTCGTAGCCATTGATTATGTATCTAAATGGGCGGAAGCACAAGCTCTCCCAACTAACGATGCACGAGTTGTAGTCAACTTTTTAAAACGTCTTTTTGCAAGGTTTGGAACACCGAAAGCTTTAATAAGTGATCGGGGTACTCATTTCTGTAATAATCAACTTGAGAAAGTTCTTAAAAGATATGGAGTAACTCATAAAATCTCCACCGCATATCATCCACAAACAAGTGGACAAGTTGAAAATACCAACCGAGCTTTAAAACGTATTCTAGAGAAAACCGTAGGATCAAATCCGAAGGAATGGTCCATTAAATTGGAGGATGCACTCTGGGCTTTTAGAACAGCCTACAAAACTCCAATTGGAACCACACCTTTTAAACTCGTTTATGGAAAAGCATGTCATCTTCCAGTAGAAATTGAACACAAAGCATTTTGGGCTTTGAAGACATGTAATCTTGATTTACATGAAGCCGGAAGTCTACGATTAAGTCAACTAAACGAATTAGAATAATTAAGACATGAAGCATACGAAAATTCGTTAATCTATAAAGAAAGAACGAAGAAATGGCATGATAAAAGAATCAGAAGTTCAAAAGAATTTAAAGAAGGAGACAGAGTTCTTCTTTTCAATTCACGATTCAAGCTATTTCCTGGAAAATTAAAATCAAGATGGTCTGGACCATTCATAGTCAAAAGAGTTTTCCCATACGGAACGATAGAATTGATAAATTCAAATGGGATTGAATTTAAAGTTAATGGTCACAGAGTTAAACATTACATACATGGTCCGATGGAAGTCGACAACGAAGTTAATCACAATTTCGACACCACAGCTAACTGAGTGTGGGGAGAATCAAGTCTTTAAAGGATAATATATATTTCTGTTAGAGTTAGATTGTCTGTTTTCGTGTAGTTCTCGAAAATGGAACACGTATGGTCTTTCCCTAGCAGACCCTAAAGAACTAGTCTTCTCCCCCCATTCTGAATTTTTATTTTTTTTAGGTTTTTACGAAATGAAGACTGCCTGTGAACTAAACCATGGTCTAATGCTACACGCTTTGATCACTAAATGTAATAATGACATACTACCGAGTGAAATAGTATCAGTAATCAGAGAAAGAATGGACGGAGTTAGAAAAGAATCCAGATGCGAAGATAATAAGTTACAATTTGGTAAAGGAAAATCAAAATCCGCAGCGAAAAGAAGAGCACGACACCTAGAACGATGTCACAAATGCGGAAAATGGTCACATGGAGGTAAATGTTCAAATAATCAAACCTATTCAAATACCGAATTTGTTACTTTATGCAGAGATGGACCGTTCATATGTTTAGAAGAAAAGACACTGAATGCTCGAGGTTACGCCTATGCAGCCATGGAAAACCAATTAAACCGACTATCTTATGAATGGAATAGATCATATAACTAAGAAATCTATTTCACAGGTATGTCTGTACAGTTTTTATTTTTATTTTTATTTTTAACCTTTTGATAATAAACGCTAATTTGTTCGCTAAAAAGTATTAAATTGGTATTGAATAAAATTAGGTTTGGCGACCGAAATTATTGATATCATTCAAAAATTTATTACATCACTGCGAAATTTAACGTTTATTCTTAAGGTATAAATATCTTTAATCAATCAACCCAAAATATTTCAAAAATTCGTCATGAGTCAAATTAGGTCTTGGAACCGAAATTACTTTACCGAAAAGAGGGGCGCATATTTTTGATAATATTTGATTGATTAAAGTGGGATAAAAAGCCAAAAAGATTTTTAATTTTATTTTTATCATGTTTTTAAAATTAATATAAATCTTAAATTAATATTGTAAACTTTGTAAAAACAATATATTTAAAATTGTAAATATTTGAAAAATTAATATAAGTTTGGTGTGAATTTATAATATGAATTTTTAAATTAAGTCTGGTGTGAATTTTTAAAATATGAATTTTTAATTTTATGCATTTCAAATTTTAAGTTTGGTGTAATTTTTTTTAATATTAATTTTGAATTTTATATTTAAATTGTGTGAATTTAAAAACAAAAATTTACTTTATCTCATTAAGTTAAAAATATGATTTTTAAAATTCGTCGTAAGTTGAAGACTAGGTCTTTGAACCGAAATTGCTTTACCCGAGGGAGGGACGAGAACTTTTATTATCATTATTTTTAATCTTATTGATTTAAAGTATGCCAAAAAAATTAAAAAATCCAAAAATCTAAGCTTTTAAAACAATTGCTTGAAATTGACAAATTTTAAAATTTTGTCGAAGGACGGATTAGGGCATCGTCCCGAAACGACCTCGTCTTAAAAAGAAACAAAATTTTTAAAATTTTATTAAATTTTATGTTTTAAAAGTATAAGGTTTTTATAAAAAAAAAAAAAAAAAAATACCTGGAAAATACCCCCATGCGACTCGCATGGGGGAAGGGCTAATATCATGCGACTCGCATGACTAAAGGAATCAGGCCAGGTACAAGTTTTCATCAGTCGAGCTGTTCTTCTTCACAAATACACACACATACACGAAAACTCTCCAAAACACTCTCAAAAATTCATCATTTTTCATCAAATTTCTTGCAAAACTTCACAACAATCATGCCTAGATTCAGTAGTCTCAACCCCTTCAGGAGAACGGTAAAGATTTTACCCCTAATCTCTTTAAATTCGAATTATGTGTGTTCTTGAGCCATTTTACCTAATTTAATTTTTGTTAATTTTAGTGAAATTAGTGTTAAATTGATGTTATATTATGCATGTATATCCTAGATAGAAGCTATTTAACATGAATTGAAGCTAAAAACTTCAAATTTTTAGGAATCTAGGGTTTGTGTTCTTGAGTAATTTGGGGCTTTTTGATATAAACAGGTTATGGCCGATTTTTGTCATGAATTGTTGCTAAATTAAGTAGTGTAACATGTTTAGGTAGTTAATTGATCCAAACTTTGAGCCTAAACATGTTTTTGAGAATTAAAGTAGACTTTTTAAATCTAAAAAATTCATGAACTTGGATAATTTAATGTAAAGGCCATTTTAAACTTGTTTAAATGCTAGTAGTGATTAGTTTGACATATAATTTGAGATGAATGATTAAAAACTTGATGAACATTTTCTTATGTACTTATTTGAAAAAGTGTAAACTTGACGAAATATGAAAATGAACATGAGTTTGATTTGAATGCCATGTAATAAGTGTTTAATTGCTATAATGATTATTGTTGACATGTTTAAGAGTTTAAATGTGATAAAACATTGTATACATTTTCGTATGTAGAATTATTATTGTTAGGAAAATATGTATAAAATGTGTTATGAATTGAACATGTCATCATAATTGTTTCAAGTTATTATTTTGCTAACACTAATGCATATTTGGATGCACAAATTTTGTGTTTAATGTGTTTTGCAGAGAAATACAGATACGGACGGTGCATCATCGTCCAGACAACCAGAGCCCGAACCGGAAATGTTTTATGAACAAGAACAACATATGCAACAAGAAGAAGAACAACATGAGGATCAACATATTCCATATCACGATCAAGATCAATTATTCATGAATCAGTTTCGTCAATTCGCTCCACATCAAATGATTCTGAGCTCAGACATTAATGAAGATCAGTTACACCCAAATCTGAGATTTGATCGATGTTGGATAGAGTATCCAGATTATCAAAAGAACATGCACATTCTCTACTTTAAGGTTATTGAAATGCCAAGGGCAATTGACTGGGTACCTTTGGAAACAGTTGACCTTGCCGAACCGATTCGGGAATTATTGGTGCAAAGGTATGGTAATTCTCAGTTTAACGATTGGATGCGCCTATTTTCCATTCGTAGAACCATATATAGGGAATGGTGTATAGAATTACTTAGTACTATTAAGTTAAACAGTGATGTTAGGAGGATAGATGATAGAAGCTTTATTAGATTTCTGTTAGGTGGACGCATGTACAGAATGTCCATGATAGATTTAGCCAGGGCCTTACAGATTTACACCCCTGCTGAACTTTTGAGCCCCGACTGTAATAGCCTGATTGCCCAAAGAGAAAGGATAGATAGGGAATTTGATATTAACGCCGTCTGGAGGCGTATGTCCCACTTTAATGAATTTCACGCCAGTGGAAATCATACATACTTAGATATAGATAGAGCTGAACTCCGGGTGATTCATAGATTCTTAGCAAACACAATTACACAAAGGGGTAAGAATAAGGAGAAATTGACCGTAAACGATTTGTTCTACCTCAAGTGTATTAGAGACCCGAGGAGTTTCGTTAACATTCCCTATTGTGTTGGTTATTATCTCGCTAATGTAGTTTCGGGGATGAAATCGGGGAGTATTATAGGTGGTGGTATTTTCATTACTCTCATTGGAGAGTATTTAGGTGTGGATAAGCACCAAGGGGGTCCAATGAACAAAATAGAGGACGAAGGTGAAACTATAAGTTCAAACCTTTATCACGGTGCAAGGGTATTATTGATGAGACGTGGTCGGGTATATCGATACGAGGGACCTCAGCGACAGGTAGAAAGAGGTTCGGATGACGAAATGGAAGAGGCGAACAACATTATAGGAGTTGTTCGGGAGACTGCTCTTGATTTAGGCATTCGTATGGAGGATGAATACATGACGAACTATGATAGGCATATGCAGTACGAGGCATGGCAACGTCGGAATGACTACGAGCATTCCCGGCAACGAGAGCATGGCCGATGGGATTATCATCAGCGCCAAATTATAAGCCAGTTGCAGCCTGGCGAGATGTATTATCCGACCCGACCCGCATACTATCCCGCACATCAGCCAGAAATGAGACCACCCTATGATTTATATGATTATGACGCAGCATACCAGTTCACCTATCATCAGCCATGGAACCCGGACGCGAACATGAATTGGGATCCATATCCTAATTTTCCTCATAACCCACCTCCTGATCAGTAGAGATAAGTTTTTAATTTATATTTTTATTATTTTAAACACTTAACATTTTAATTACATTTATGTAATGTTTGATATTTCTATTATTATTGTGTACTAATATTTTTCTTATAATTTGAAAGTGGGATGCCAAAGTTCCATTTCAAATTGCATTTTTCTTATATTTGTATTGTATGTATTTTATGTTATGCACAAAACAGGATAAAACAACGCGTTTTCAAAGACTGGCATTAAGTTCAGCAAAAGCAAGTAATTTTGACGACAATGATGCAAAATATATGTGAAATAACAACAAGACGGAATGAACAAATGACGTGCACCATTTATCATTCAAACAATCAAACGACAATATGTTTGAAACTTTGGTAAAATTTAATCATTTTTCTGCGCTAATCACCCTCAATAATTTAAATTATTTCTGATTTCTTGCAAATGAGGGCATTGCAAGATCTTAAGTGTGGGAAGGGGTTAAATTCTTTCGGATTTTAAAAAATTTTTTGATTTAAACACTTGGTTACCATTAAAAATGCTAGTAACGCAGTAGTTGTGTTAGAATCTAGTGCTCTCTGATAACAAGGAACAGCCCTAGTCTTATATACTAACTACCCACTTCTAGTAAATTTTTCAAAATTTTTTAACAAAATGAATTCAAAATCATGTTTATACATATTTATGAACGATGAAAACTAGGTCATTGAGCCGAAATTATCGTTACCTCGGAAAGGACATAAATTGAGAAACAACCAAAATGTTAGAATTCATTTAATAAGAATGGAATAGAAGAGAAAAAGGCAGAGAAAAATATAAATAAAAGCCAAGTGTGGGAAAAGTTTACCAAGTTATTCAAAACATATCACATATTTTTGTACAAATTTTTGAAAATATTTTTGTTTTGAACGATAATCAACTGTTTTATCCGATGAAACTATTGAAGAAGAGATGGATCTACACGATGAATCAATTCCATCATTTAAAAGGAAGTAAAGTCTTCCGAAAAAGACACGCGCTTCTTGATTTAGGTCAAGAAGTTGTCGTCCAGACCAGCTGTAGGTTGACGAAATATCTAGAAAAGTCATCTCTAAAATCAGCAGGAAATCCACGGACCTCAGCATCAAACAGGGTCGCCAAGTGGTCAGATTTATCCTAACCATGAGAAGGATTTATCTCGTACAATGGGGAGGCACCGTGCAAATTAGCTGGATAAGACTAATGAATCAGATCCCCAGAAAAGGATAATCTCCTTAAAGATTAAAAAATCAGCTTTTAAGACTGATATTACTCAATCCTTGAGATTGACCTTAAAGATTGAGAATTCAAACTCATGGAATTCGATGATATCTAAACTCGAGCTTGAACGAGAAAATATTTTGATCAAAAATACAAACCGATTTGTTTTCTGAAAACCCATTTTCAATGCGTTCATTACCATTGAACGTAAAATCCTAGGAATTCACCTGGAATTCATTAGGTCACCTGAACCAAATCGGGTGTCAACCGTAAGAACGGTGGTTGCATAGCATGGTCGGAGACAGGACCTTGTGCCAGACCGAAAAATCATAGGATGATCTTTACTATCGCTCCTACCAAGGATAGTTCTAGCATCCGACACGTTTAAAAAGACCATAATCATCTGCATGTCACGGGACATTGCCTTAACAGTTTCTTGTTCATCGCTTTCCTTTACAACCGGACGGTAGTTTACCGAAAGTTAATATACGGAACAAGTAAACTGGATGTGTGCTTTCCGATACAGGGATAGCAGTGGATTACACAAACCTAAAAGTTTTAGCCAAAATATTGATCCACAAATATATTTTGCAACACCAAAGAATGGATTAAATCAGAAAACTTGTCTAGGATAAAATCTAGCTTGAATTTTCAAAAGATCAAATGTTTTCATAAAGATCCAATTTCCTTAAGGATCTACATTTTTATAAGGCATGTGGGACTGTAAACCGCCTTTCAAATGTGCACTTTGCTTTGGAAACAGAAAGTAAATCGGCTATTTGATTGCCAGTGTCGTTGACCTAAACCCGAGGCAACTATAAAAGACACACCCACCTTAACCACATCGTTACTATCATTGTTTATACCGCCATATCAAAATCACTGATGTATAAAGTGTGAAGAATAAAGAAGTGATTTGTATGTTTTTATTTCAAGACTGTATTGCTTGAGGACAAGCAACGCTCAAGTGTGGGGATATTGATAAGGCTAAAAAGGAACATATATTTTATAGCATTATTCCCCAAGAAAGACAAGATTTTAGTTGGTATTGTTCGATTTACAAGCAATATTCGTTTAAATATTAAAAAGTGAAGACAAAAGGCAGATTCGACAAATTGAAGACAAAAAGGTCCAAAGAGCTAAAAAGTACAAGATACAACTAAAAAGGTTTAAAATATTGATGAGGAACGTCTCAAAATGACAAGAGTACAAGTTACAAGACGCAAAGTACACGATATAAAATAATACGCGAAGACGTCCGAAAATCCGGAACCGGGACCTGAGCCAAGAAGAAACGCCCGACGCAACGGACCAAAAATATCTAGTCTACTATGCACAAGAATATAATATAATATATATATAATTATATATTATATTATATATTATTATTATATTATATTATATATTATTATTATATTACGTCGGCAAGAAGAAAACAAACCAATTTGGCTGGATCCAGGGTGGCCATGCGACTCGCATGGCCAGAGGCACAAAATCCATGCGAGTCGCATGGAGTGAAAATGCTGGTCAGGTCCTATATAAAGCCAGTTTTCTGCCGAGTTTTAAACACCAACAAAAACACCATAATATCTATCTCCCTCTATCTCAAACATATGATATAAATAAATATTTATAATTTTAATTTTAATTAATAATAATAATAAGGTTATGTTAAGGATTGTTTTAAGGGTGTAAGTCGAAATTCTGTCCGTGTAACGCTACGCTATTTTTAATCATTGTAAGTTATGTTCAACCTTTTTACATTAATGTCTCGTAGCTAAGTTATTATTATGCTTATTTAAAACGAAGTAATCATGATGTTGGACTAATTACTAAAATTGGGTAATTGGGCTTTGTACCATAATTGGGGTTTGGACAAAAGAACGACACTTGTGGAAATTAGACTATGGGCTATTAATGGGCTTTATATTTGTTTAACTAAATGATAGTTTGTTAATGTTAATATAAAGATTTACAATTGGGCGTCCCTATAAATTACCATATACACTCGATCGGACACGATGGGCGGGGTATTTATATGTACGAATAATCGTTCATTTAACCGGACACGGGAATGGATTAATAGCCACTAGAATAATTAAAACAGGGGTGAAATTACATTCAAGGGTAATTGGTGTAATTGTTAACAAAGTAGTAAAACCTTGGTTTACACGCAGTCGATAACCTGGTGTATTCATTAAACAAAGTATTAAAACCTTGTTACAATTCGAATCCCCAATTAGTTGGAATATTTAACTTCGGGTATAAGAATAATTTGATGAGGACACTCGCACTTTATATTTATGACTGATGGACTGTTATGGACAAAAACCAGACGGACATATTAAATAATCCAGGACAAAGGACAATTAACCCATGGGCATAAAACTAAAATCAACACGTCAAACATCATGATTACGGAAGTTTAAATAAGCATAATTCTTTTATTTCATATTTAATTTCCTTTATTTTATATTTAATTGCACTTCTAATTATCGCACTTTTATTTATTGTTATTTAATCGCACTTTTAATTATCGTACTTTTTAATTATCGCAAGTTTATTTTATCGCACTTTTATTATTCGCAATTTCATTATCGTTATTTACTTTACGCTTTAATTTAAGTCTTGTATTTATTTTATATTTTACATTAGGTTTTAACTGCGATTAAAATCTTAAAATCGACAAACCGGTCATTAAACGTTAAAAACCCCCCTTTATAATAATAATATTACTTATATATATGTTTGTATTTTTATAAAAGTAAACTAATATAGCATTGAGCTTTGTTTAAAGATATCCCTGTGGAACGAACCGGACTTACTAAAAACTACACTACTGTATGATTAGGTACACTGCCTATAAGTGTTGTAGCAAGGTTTAAGTATATCCATTCTATAAATAAATAAATATCTTGTGTAAAATTGTATCGTATTTAATAGTATTTTCCTAGTAAAATATAAACTATTTTGTATACACCTCGCATAACATCACTCATACGACAATTAAAAGTCAGGAATCAGAAGGGATACATTTGGGGTTTGCCAAGTCAGATTCTGACCGCGCACTGATTTCATATTGGCTATAACCGGAGTTAGAAACATGAAATTGATACAAGACAAGTCAAAGTAACACATATCAAAAATCTAGCAACTTTTGTTTAACCAATTTGTACAGTTTATTCGTGCAAGTTGAACATTCAGTTTTCAGCTCAAATCAGAATTCACATAAAGTATGGCTCTATTGTGCCCAATGCATAAGGTTTCAGATATTGACATAAACTAACAATAAGTCTCATATCATGTTAAGTTTAATTTTCCAGAAGCATACATGCTCATGCAATACACACAATCCACAGATTACAAAACCGTGAGCAATTTGCAGATTCGATTCTCATTTAGTTAGTCACATTTGCACGCAATTATCCGAAGATCTAGATATAATTAGCCTATGATATCCACATGAAAGATGTAGTACTTTTTGTCTAATTTTCAAATATGTAAAGCTTTAATCACAAAAGTTAACACATTTTATCATACAAGGTTATTTTTATGCAAGTGCTGTATATAACTACTTTTACACTAATTCAAGCATATCTCGGGCTATACATAAGCAAACGATATGATATCCTAGTCTAAATTGAATGTTTTTAAATTATATTTCCAGTGGTATAAGTCTCACATGCTAATTCGTTGTCTAACAATTCCAGATTTCTAATCAAGCAACAAAAACACAACGATAATTCAAATGGACATAACTTGATAATCCGGAAACGAAATCAAGCGAATCCAAAGCCCAAACTCAATAGTTTTTCACAAGGAATCTGAATATAACATAATATCATGAATTTGAAAAATCAAAATTCATTATAAAGCAATAAACAATTCGGTTTACATGTACAATAATCAATACGATCGAATTAACAATTAATAACACATATAAACGCGATGGATCGAGCAATTGACCAACCTAATCTATAAAACCTTAACAAAATCAGATTTAGAAAATTAGGGTTAGCTATTTATACCTTTGATCATGAAAATTCTTATACCAACGTGTAGAGCTCGAAGGGAATTACAAGTTTGATGTTGAACACTTAAGCAAAAGATCAAAGATTAATGGTGCTAGGGTTAAGGATGATGTCGACGTGAATGGGGAGGGAGGAAGAGTCGACTGGCTTTTTTTTTTTTTTTTGTGTTAGGGATATAATGCAGTAATTAGGTTATGTTTATCCTTAAATATCTAGGGCCTAATACACTAAACACCACACTAGTAAACTAGTAAGCCCACAAAAAAATATATATGGGGATTAGGTGCTGGGTTTCGGCCAAGGGTGGCCCAAGAGAGGTGCCCGGGCTCGTGTTTTGCAAAAGCGCATATTCGTGGTCCGTTTTAAGTGTCGTTTAGTCGTACCGAAGGCCCGAAACGCTAACCTGATCGTTAAATGCAACCAATCGTTTAATTTATTAAAAATCCAATAAATTAAATATTTGAAAAAGTTAATAATTATTAAAATTAATTATTAAAATAAACCCGAGCGTTTCGTTGCTCAAAAAGCTATTATTAAAATTGTATCGTTTTTATCGTATTTCATTATCCGAAATATTTATTTGAATTAATATTAACCCATATTAATTATTGTAACCCTCCGAATATCAAGTATGCATTTATTACACATAGACACATAAAAGTTAAATAATCGCCGTTAAATAAACTAACGGAAGGTTAACGGAAGTAACGGAAAAATCAGGGTTGTTACATTACCCACCTGTTACTGAAAATTTCGTCCCGAAATTTTAGTGATCGTCCGCTGAAGTGGTTTCCTCGGGAAACAGTTGCGGGTATTTCAGTCTCATCTGGTCCTCACGCTCCCACGTGAACTTTGGTCCTCTTCTCGCTTTCCACCGAACTTTAACGATAGGAATTCTGATTTGTTTCAATTGTTTGACCTCGCGGCCCAAATTTTCGACAGGTTCCTCAATGAAATGAAGTTTGTCGTCAATACGCAGTTCCTCTAAAGGAATAATTAGATTATCATCGGCTAGGTACTTCTTTAGATTGGATACATGGAAAACGTCATGAATACTATCTGAGTGCTTGTGGCAGTTCCAATCTGTAAGCTACCGGTCCAACTCTTTCAGTTATCTCAAATGGTCTAACATATCTAGGACTCAGTTTACATTGTTTCCTGAATCGTACGACACCCTTCCAAGGTGATACCTTAAGCATAACTTTTTCACCAACTTGGAACTCTATATCCTTCAACCTAACATCAACATATCTCTTTTGATGACTTCTAGCCGTTCTCAATCGTTCCTGAATCTGTTGGATTTTCTCAGTTGTCTCCTGAATAATCTCAGGACCTATCAACTGACTATCCCCCAATTCGCTCCAACAAACGGGAGATCTACACTTCCTTTCGTACAATGCTTCGAAAGGTGCAGCCTTAATGCTCGCATGGTAGGTGTTATTGTATGAGAACTCAGCTAGTGGTAAATACTTATCCCATCCGTTTCCGAAATCAATGACACACGCTCTCAACATGTCCTCAAAAGTTTGAATAGTTCGTTCGCTCTGGCCATCTGTCTGGGTGTGATATGCTGTACTCATATCTAAACGGGTCCCCATTGCTTTCTGCAATGATTGCCAAAACCTGGAAGTAAATCTGCTGTCGCGATCGGATATAGTGGATATAGGCACTCAATGCCTAGAGACGACTTCTTTAATGTAGATCTGAGCCAACTTCTCCATCTTATCAGTTTCCCTTATCAGTAAGAAGTGTGCGGACTTAGTGAGATGATCCACGATAACCCAAATAGTATCGTGACCTCCCGCCGTTCTTGGCAGTTTCGTAATGAAGTCCATGGAAATACCTTCCCACTTTCACTGGGGAATCTCTGGTTGAGTTAATTATCCTGATGGCTTCTGATGCTCAGCCTTGACTTTAGCGCAAGTCAAGCACTTCCCAACATAGGTAGCAATGTCAGCTTTCAAATTTGGCCACCAATAAAACGCCTTCAAATCTTGGTACTTTTTATCTGATCCTGGACGAATTGAGTATCTCGACTTGTATGCTTCCTCCAACACTAGTTCTCTCAATCCACCAAACTTTGGTACCCAAATTCGGTTAGCAAAGTATCGTGTTCCGTCCTCTTCGATGTCAAATTTCTTATCAATTCCTCTGAGAAATTCAACATCGACATTTTCTTGTTTCATGGCTTCTTGTTGTGCTTCGCGGATTTGAGATGTGAGATTTGTACGGACAACTATGTTAAGAGCTTTAACCCTAAGAGGTTTCTCTCGATCCTTTCTGCTTAAGGCATCCGCCACAACATTCGCCTTACCCGGATGGTATTGAAGTTCGCAGTTATAATCGTTAAGTAGTTCCATCCAACGTCGTTGTCTCATGTTGAGCTGTTTCTGATGGAATATATGCTGTAAACTCTTATGGTCAGTGAAGATAGTGAACTTGGTTCCATACAGGTAGTGTCTCCACATTTTAAGTGCAATGACAACAACTCCTAGTTCAAGGTCGTGCGTAGTGTAGTTCTGCTCGTGAAACTTTAACTGACGCGATCCACAAGCAATAACCTTATTTCGTTGCATAAGCACGCAACCCATTCCTTGACGTGAGGCATCATAATAAATAACAAAATCTTCACTTCCCTCGGGTAGAGACAATACTGGTGCAGTTGTTAACTTCTTTTTCAACAACTGAAACGCGGACCCTTGCGGTTTTGACCACTCATACTTCTTGCCCTTATGAGTCAACGCGGTCAATGGTCAGGCAATCTTAGAGAATCCTTCAATGAATCTCCTGTAGTTACCAGCCAGACCCAAAAATTGCCGAATCTGCGTTGGCGTCTTTGGAGTCTCCCAATTCTTAACCGATTCAATCTTTGTTGGGTCGACCTGCATTCTATTGGCCCCTTATAACAGGGCCAAGAAATTGTACCTCTCGTAACCAAAAGTCACACTTAGAGAACTTTGCATACAACTGCCCTTTTCTAAGCATGGCCAATATCGAACGTATATGCTGTTCGTGCTCTTCCTTGTTCTTGGAGTACACCAATATATCATCAATAACACAATGACGAATTTATCTAGGTATGGCTTACACACACGGTTCATGATGTCCATGAACACTGCTGGTGCGTTCGTCAAACCAAACGGCATCACTGTAAACTCGTAATGTCCATAACGTGTTCTAAACGCCGTCTTCGGGACATCAGCTTCCTTGACTCTCAATTGGTGATACCCAAATCTCAAATCAATCTTTGAATGACAACTAGATCCCTGTAGTTGATCAAATAAGTAATCAATCCTCGATAGCGGATACCGATTCTTGATTTTCAACTTGTTCAATTCTCTGTAGTCGATACACAATCTCATCGACCCATCCTTCTTCTTAACAAACAAGACTAGAGCTCCAACTTGGGAATTCGTGGTTATGTGACACATCTTCTAGTACATGTCATAATTTAGGGCATTACAACACTCGTGTTCTTCACTATGGGAAGCTCTTGTAGTTCTAAAGGTCCAAATGCATATATTGTACGCGTAACGGGTGCAGCTGCTGGCACCAAATCAATTCGAAATTCTACTTCACGGTGGGGTGGACGTGTAACCTCAGGGTAATCTCCAATAGTCGGGACATATTCGGGTCTCTTAAATGTCGATTCATCTTTACTCACATGTGTCAGAGTTGTGAGACATTCTCATCTCATGTACTTATGGACCTTCGAGTAATTAGTGTGACATGACGGTGTACTGATCTCCTCTTCGTACACCATTATCATCGGGGAAAGGAATTCGAATAGCCTTATGGTTGTAGCTACCTTGGTTGTATCGTCAGATAACCAGTTTGTTTCAACCACGAGGTTAAAACTTTCCAGTTTAATAGTTCTATAGAGTACACGTTGTCTAAGGAAGGTACAGGTTTAAAAACGTCGTGACCAATTTCTCTAGCGTTAAAGCTTCTCTCAGCACCGGTGTTGAAGGCATATATAAACATTATGGTTGATGAGCGAGAACGTGATGATTTTCATGGAAAACGAAAATGAACAAGGTGTAATGGCAACTCAAATAAAATCTGATATTTAATCGTAAAGGGTTGGTACAAACTCCCAGACGGGTGTGTCTCGCAGGAACAGATGAAGTGTAGTTCACGTCGATGTGTTCAAAGTTGGTTGGTAATGTTTGTGGGTATAATGAAAATGATTATCGCTTAAGAATAGTATGTTGGAACAAAATGATGAGGGATATGGTAACGGGTAGTATTACTAGTAGCAATGAGTGGTGGGGTTAGCGATAAGTAGCGATGGGTTGTGATAAGCAGTGATGATAGTAGTGATGTATAAGTTGTTAGATAGCATGCTCACATCATAAGTATATGCACATGTACTCTAATGCACCCAATAAGGCATAATGGTCTTCAGTCGGTAGGCTCGTGTTGGAAAACAAAATCATGGACGGCGGATGGCTGAATGATAGGTAAGTTGGTAATCGAGTGGACAATATCTACTACGTATTTTGCTGGCGGTTATCAGGAATTCCTCCTTTAAAGACGTATCAGAAATGAGTTGTGATGCACGTTAGCGAGTAGTAAAACGCGGAGGTGTTGGTAGTGTCGAGTATTACTTAATAGTGGTAAGCAGTAATGAGTAGTATTGAGTAGTAGCAAGTAGCAAGGGATAGTAGTAAGTAGTATTTAGTAATGACAAGTAGTGAGAAGCAGTGATCAGTCGTGACTAGCAGTGAGAGGCGGCGTTGAGTGTGATAAACAGTACTGAGAGTTGGTATGAGATGACGAGTGTGTTCAAGTAGTGTCTTAGTAGTGACAAGTAGTGATTGGTGCTGACAGACAGTGTCGAGCAGTGATGAGTTGGGTCAAGATCATAAGTTACTTACAAGCTATATTAACAATTAATTTGCACATGGTAAGTTTCTTCTCACATTCGGGGTTATACGGTTTGTGTTCTAAACGTTGTATATCCAGGTAACCTACTTGACTCGGCCCCAATTCCTTATTTCGCGATGTCGGAACTTCTATATGAGTTACCGTAATGTAATCCCGGTCATTACATTACGCTATCTCACATTTCCATTCGACATCACTCCATAAGTTCAAGAAGGCGTAGTCAACTTAATTTAGTTAAATCTGGCTTCGTGTGTACGTATGTGTTTCGTGATATAGTATATTTAGTCCAAGTCCATGTTGTATGGTATAAGGCGTATATGTATGTGGTGTAATGTGTAGCCCTACATGTAGCGTTGTGAAGCAAATAGTGCAGGTATGGTGCATAAAAGTCGTCCAAGACACACGGCTATAGACTAGACTTCACTAATGCGCCCTACGGTTAGACACACTAATGTATCCTAGTTCCCTATAGCCAAAGCTCTGATACCAAATGTAACACCCCGTCAAAAATCCCTTTAACGAAATGTTAACGCTGGTCCCAGTGCTTGGCTTGACTTCTACGTAACAGCAATATTCTACAGCGGAAGCAATTAATACCTGAGAATAAAACACGCAAAAAGGATCAACAATAATGTTGAGTGAATCTACAGGTTTTAGGTAAACAATACAGTATGTTTAAAAAGTAATATCCCGAAAACGTTTATTAGTGGAAGACCACTAAGGTTCAATGTTAAAAGTTTATAGATGACACCGTGTCCCATTTTAAAAGTTTGTTGACACTGGCATGTCAAGCTTCAAATATCTGTAGACATTACCATGTCAAGTTTTAAATATCTGTAGACAATACCATGTCAAGTTTTATCTCATTTGTTCGTAAACCATAGTTTTACATAACGTTGTATAGTATCTGAAAAACAGTTATCAGAAAAATAGTTTAGTTTCCTTGACCACGAGATTTTACAAGTACAACACCAAGTAGTAAAAACGTTTGCATAATATGAGCACCTGAATACTAGCAATGACCCGAGTATAGAAGCCACTATACCCGCCTTTACCTCCTAAAATATTATACACTTATTCAAATGTATTTAATGTTCAAAATAAATGCACCACAGTTTTTATAGTGGGTGAGGTTGTCAACCTAACGGATCCTTCCATCTAAATTGTGCTTACACCGATGGTATTAAAAGTATTCAAGCTAGAGGCTTTTTGAACAAACTCAATATGCATATATATAGTAATCATGTCAATACAAAAGTATTTGAAAATGTAAGTATAACAACGTGTATTCTCATCCCTGAAAACATGTAAAAAGTGAGACTGTAGACTCACCTTTGAATAAAGCTCGGATTGAAAAAGTGAACAAATAACTTGTACGGTTTATAGCCGAGTAATGCAACCTAAGTATACGTATGTAAGTTGGTCAATATATGTATCTTAAATAAGTGTAGTTTCATAGTGTACGTTGTCTTATTGCTCAACTCGACGCGTTTCAAAGTAAAAGTCAACATATAGTCAAGTAATTCACGCAAGTCAAACAAAGTCAACCGAAGTCAAACCGAAAGTCAAACTTGGTCAATGCAATCAACTAAAGTCAACATCAGTAGGTTCATGTCAAATATTGGTCAACATGTCAAACCTAAGTCAAACAATACGTTTTAGGTCATGAATGATCATTTTCACAATTTCAGTTTATCGTTATGCACAAAGTTCATGAACACGTAGCATACTTAGCACATTATCTCATAGTACAAAATTCAAGTAAACATGACAAACTCCAGATCATAAATATACTTAAAATTGATTCCAAAAAGTTCATTCAGGGACTCATACGACAATTAAAAGTCAGGAATCAGAAGGGATACATTTGAGGTTTGCCAAGTCAGTTTCTGACCGCGCACTGATTTCATTTTGGCTATAACCGGAGTTAGGAACATGAAATTGATACAAGATCAGTGGCCATAGTTCAAGGACAAGTCAAAGTAACACATATAAAAAATCTAGCAACTTTTGTTTAGCCAATTTGTACAGTTTATTCGTGCAAGTTGAACATTAAGTTTTCAGCTCAAATCAGAATTCACATAAAGTATGGCTCTATTGTGCCCAATGCATAAGGTTTCAGAGATTGACATAAACTAACAATAAGTCACATATCATGTTAAGTTTCATTTTCCAGAAGCATACATGCTCATGAAATACACACAATCAACAGAGTACAAAACCGTGAGAAATTTTCAGATTCGATTCTCATTTAGTTAGTCACATTCGCACGCGATTATCCGAAGATCTAGATACAATTAGCCTATGATATCCACATGAAAGATGAATTAATTTTTGTCTACTTTTCAAATATTCAAATCTTTAGTCACAGAAGTTAACACATTTTATCATACAAGGTTATTTTCCTGCAAGTGATGTATATAACTACTTTTACACTAATTCAAGCATATATCGGGCTATACATAAGCAAACGACATGATATCCTAGTCTAAATCGAGTGTTTTTAAATTATATTTCCAGTGGTATAAGTCTCACATGCCAATTCGTTGTCTAACAATTCCAGATTTCTGATCAAGCAACAAAAACACAACGATAATTCAAATGGACATAACTTGATCATCCGGAAACGAAATCAAGCGAATCCAAAGCCTAAACTCAATAGTTTTTCGCAAGGAATCTGAATATAACATAATATCATGCATTTGAAAAATAAAAATTCACTTATCAAGCAATAAACAATTCGGTTTACATGTACAATAATCAATACGATCGAATTAACAATTAATAACACATACAAACGCGATGGATCGAGCAATTGACCAACCTAATCTATAAAACCTTAACAAAATCAGATTTAGAAAATTAGGGTTAGCTATTTATACCTTTGATCACGAAAATTCTTATACCAACGTGTAGAGCTCGAAGGGAATTACAAGTTTGATGTTGAACACTTAAGCAAAAGATCAAAGATTAATGGTGCTAGGGTTAAGGATGATGTCGACGTGAATGGGGAGGGAGGAAGAGTCGACTGGCTTTTTTTTTTTTTTTTTTTTTTTGTGTTAGGGATATAATGCAGTAATTAGGTTATGTTTATCCTTAAATATCTAGGGCCTAATACACTAAACACCACACTAGTAAACTAGTAAGCCCACAAAAAAATATATATGGGGAGTGGGTGCTGGGTTTCGGCCAAGGGTGGCCCAAGAGAGGTGCCCGGGCTCGTGTTTTGCAAAAGCGCGTATTCGTGGTCCGTTTTAAGTGTCGTTTAGTCCTACCGAAGGCCCGGAACGCTAACTCGATCGTTAAACGCAACTAATCGTTTAATTTATTATAAACCCAATAAATTAAATATTTTAAAAAGTTAATAATTAATAAAATTAATTATTAAAATAAACCCGAGCGTTTCGTTGCTCAAAAAGCTATTATTAAAATCGTATCGTTTTTATCGTATTTCATTATCCGAAATATTTATTTGAATTAATATTAACCCATATTAATTATTGTAACCCTCCGAATATCAAGTATGCATTTATTACACATAGACACATAAAAGTTAAATAATCGCCGTTAAATAAACTAACGGAAGGTTAACGGAAGTAACGGAAAAATCAGGGTTGTTACAAGTATCCAGATGTGAGTTCTTCAGAGTTTTATGAGTAGATAAGTGAACTCGAGTTTTGAACATTGTGTATGTTTGAACTATCATCTGTGCAACATTGATTTGAAGACATACCTCCATTGTGAAGGAGAAATGTTGCAGCATGTGATTCATACCACATGTGATCAAGACGACTAAAAAAGGGAAATAGAAGAAACGATCTCTACTTCTATGTTATGTGAGTCTCTTGAGGTATTAGTAACCTCAATTAATATCCTTATGACCTTTTCTTATCTCTTGAAGCTTAGTTTAATGTTTGCTATCTTAAGGCGTTGCTTAAGGGTTATGAGTGATTCAACCTGACTGGACGTTCTTAGAAAAGCAAGTTGAGCTAAGGCCAGTGGATTCTAAGAGAAGGAAGATCATTTGAAGTTCACATTAACTTGTATTCACCGGTCGACCAATTATCTTTTGTCTTAGTGACAAGTATTAGTGATAAATGATAATTGTGAATACAAAAGGGTTTTATGAGTAAAACTGAGATCATGCGAGTTACTAATGTGATTAATGATCTAGGACATTGCATACTAAATCTACTCTTTCCAAGTTTGTTGAGATGCTATATATTCCTAACAGATGTATAGTAATTGAGCTCTCAAAGTATGCCGGTCGCACAGCCTAGTTCCCAGTATGAATGGTTTGCGTACTACACGGTATGTTTTTCAAGATATATGAGTATATCAAAATTCGTTTGTGTGCGAGTGGGAGATGTTGAAAATTATTTGTGGTACACCCACAAACTCATTATGTTTGACCCACTATTAATGAGTAGTACACTAATGGTAATAAGTACCATTTACCCTTTGATAGTACACTTACAAATGTAATAAATACTATGTACTTTTGGTAGTACATGGTAATAAGTACTCTCTTTGTATCTATAAATAGAGAGTTAAACTCTTCTTGTAAGACACAAAAATACAAGTAACACACAACAAATCATTGAGAAAATCATACACTAGTAAGTAGTAAAATTGTGAGTATAGTTGTTCAAGTGGAACATTGCAAACCGTAGAAGGAACTTAGGCCGTGAAACTAGAAAGCCTTCCTATTGGTGATCGCTTTCCCGACCGGTGATCTAAACGTCGATCCGACCGCTTCCGCTATTAGCTTTCAGGTATGTCTCGAATTTATATTATACAACATCATCGGTGGAAAATAAAAGTATATGGACAAGCATCTTATAGTAAAACAAACAGACACACAAAGTACTCTTTCAAAAATGATGATTGAGAAATTAAAACTATTGATTCATCGTCCATAAAACTAGAGGTACCATTTATAGATTCTGCACGTGTTAGATAACTATGAGCTTAAGTTGATAAATGGATGTACATATAACATACATAAAAGATTGGTGAGTAACTGAAATGGTACGTCTAAGCACACAAGAAAAAAGGATAGATGATTTCTATTGCCGTTGTCCATGTGAGCATCCACAATTGCTCATACAAGTAAACAAGGTAATATAATCTTCTAGATTAATTACCCTTGAAGAAGTTCAGAAAGAAGTGATAAAAATCTAACGAAGAGCTGTTAGAATAGTCACTTTTTCGTTTTTCCATCTATCTGTGTACAGAGCATATATACATTACTTTCACATGTAAATTTGACTTGTTGATGTGAAGATCGTGTTATTGGGTATTATAGCTAGTAGATTTGAGTTCTTTATTGGGTTAAAGCTACAAATAGGCTATATACTTTCTCAAATGTCTCGATGTCGCCCATATACCCATTTTCGTCTTACTGTCGGCTATATACTTTCAAAAAATGTACCAATGTCAACATGTCATTACCGGTTACCTGCTGAACAGGTAAAGTTAATTATTTAATTTTTTTTTTTCATTTTATATGGGTACAAATAGGCTATATACTTTCAGTTTTGTTCCGATGTAGGCTATATACTTTCAGTTTTTGTTCCGATGTATTACCGACGTGTCATGACTACTTAGAAGCCACGTCATCAGTTGTTTCGTTGCAGGTAAAAAAAGTATAGTGGCTTATTTTGGTACATCTTTTGAAAGTATATGGCCGACAGTGAGACGAAAATGGGCATATGGGCGACATCGTGACATTTGAGAAAGTATATAGTCTATTTGTAGCTTTAATCCTTCTTTATTTATTCAAAAATCGTACTGTTAATGTTCCAGCTGCTTTGTGTAAAAAATATACTTTGATGAATTGATAAAGAATTTGCCTTCGGAAAATAATAAAAAGTTTGGAACGCATTTATGCTCACGATACTAAATATTATTCTTATTATACTTAATTTTGCCTGCCCAAGTCTGGGTATAAAACTGTAAACACCTTAATATTTACTTGGTGACCTTCAGTTATTGATTATTCACAAGGCTTCCAGATTTCAATACAATTAAGCTTAGCAGACAATATATTCAATAAAGAAGCTAAATTATTGGCTCTTTGCGTTAATGATTGTTAACTTTGCTAATTCAGATCAACCTAGAAATGTTAAGTTCTTGATTTTGTGAGCCTTTATAAGTAGGGGATATGTTAGTGTTGTTTCAGGGCTAAATTTAATTAATTATGTATCTAGACTAGCATTCCAGCATTGTTCGTCATATCATATTATATATATGCATATTAAAGGTCATTTGCTTTTCATTGTTTTTGTTAAAGTTTACAGTTTTGAGTCGAGCTACATGGTTTCTGCTTAATCAGTTATAGGAAGATTCATCTGGTGAATTCTTAAATTCAATGGCTGCAATACAAACTGCACATGCCTCAAAATGGTATACCTCTGTAACGAAATATGAATAATTGAATAATCTGAATTTATAACTGCTTGATAGTTTGCTCTTAAATCTGTATTATAGTTATTCTTTAGCTGTGACATCTGGTTTACCACTTACACTATGTCATAATCAAGTAATAGTTAATAGTTGACTGTCCTAGTTATTATTTTACATATAACAAATAATTTATGTAAAACTGGCCGAGTTGGATAGGGCTGACCTGTAAATATTATTTGGCAATAAGATTATTTTATAAATAAATAATCAAAAGTTAAATTATGATAAAAACAGTATAATAATACTCCGTATTTTTATATCCTTGAATAAAATAAAATGATTTAACGGGTTGTATGCAATAAATTAAACTGCGGACGACTATAGCCCATATGACTAATCTGAAAGATTTCTCAGCTAATTATATTGATTATACTCGTTTTAGACAAAGCACATCACAGTTTGACCCGTTATAAGACTGTTTTCAACCCTGACTATGATGTCAAAAGCAAGTAGTGTACTTTTTGATGATGTGGCAATGTCAAGTGGTGAAGTATTATAAAGGGAAATGTTAAATTTGAGTGTAAAATTGTGTGGTGGGTGATGTGATAAAATATTGTTGATAGTTGGGTATAAAATATATATATATATTAAATAATAATATATGAAAATAAATGGTGAAATCTGATTGGCTGGAAAATATTTGACACACCTTCTCTCTTCCGTCAAATTTTCGACTGACGCCCCTGAGCGTCAAACTTTGACGCCCCGTTAGAGGCGTCAAGGGCGTCAAACTAGTGCCACATTGTATTCTATGTCATTTGACGGATTTTTTTGACGCCCCATTAGAATCAGTCTAACTATAATAGTAGAATTATTTACATCTAATTTCGTCCAGTAACATATCAAGCTAATCCCCTGTTGATTAAGATTATTATGTGATAACTTTTACCATTATATTGTAATATAATGTATTTATTTTTTAGGGTCTCCTGCAGGGAATTCTGGTTTTGTATGACATTATTATTATGGAAGGTAATATCCTCAAACAGAACAGGAGACCGAATTTATGGAGTTTTAAAGGGTCCACATTCAAATTGATGCATAATTATATTATATATCTCCCAATAAGAAAGTTGGTTTGGAATAAAGCTTATAGATATATTAATGTACTTACATGTGATACATGTGTATGCCTGAGCAAGGTTGGAGAATTCGGATCTCGGGAAGATCTCGTTTGGACCTTTTTAGGGTGATCTCGGCATCTCGGAATAATCTCGGGGAGATCTCGGACGTTACTTATGTTGACTTTATAGTTTTTTAAATAAAAATATACATAAAAACATAAATATATGTATATTTATATAGTTTTTACGAGATTTTACAAAAATATTCGAGAAATGAGCGAGAAAATCTTAGAAATTTCGAATTTTACAAGATCTTACAAATTAGCAAGAAAATCTGAGAAATCGTGGCTTTGACTAAGTTTGACCTGTTGACCGAGTAATCTCGGGAGATGAACATCTCGTCTCGGATGCCTTCAAAAAACGATATCTTGGGGGAGATCTCGGGGAGATCTCGGGAGATTTACAACATTTTGCCTGTATTTCATGACTTAGATAATATGATAATTTTTATAAATATCAATGGAATTAGACATCTCTATAGATAATAGCTGCAACATGCCCCCACACAATATAAAAATTGAAAGTGAAGCGAAAACAATACGACAACAGATTTTTAAATATTGATAATGTTTCCAGGCTAAGGCATTTACAACATAGGGGTGTGCCTTTTTAAGATACGCACTATAAAACTGTAAATGTAATCAAGGTTTTAAGATTAGTTAGTTGCGACTAACTGAAATGGTACCTCTAGGCAGACACACGAAAAAATGATAGATGATTTCTATTGCCGTTGTCTACGGCTCTATTGAGTCGACAGCAATCGTCGATTTATTGGCGACTTGACTGACTCTTAGAGCCTAAATTAAATTCCAGTCAGGAGTTAAAACCCGTGGAAATTTGATTCTACCATTTTCATGGCATCTAATTATTTTTATTTTATATTTTTTTAATTTTTTAAAAACTTTTTCCTACTTAAAGGCCGGAGGTCCTCTCGGAAGCAATCTCTTTATCCGTCGAATAGAGAGAGGGATGACTTCCTCTACTTTTGAGAGTGTTTGACTCTGGGTGGAGAAATGACTTGTCTTTATTCTCGGACAGGGGAAGGATTGTCTACATCTCACCTCCCCCATACACCACTTATGTGGTATTGGATTTTGTTGTTGTTGGTGTTGTTGTTGTTGTATTGCCGTTGTCAATGTGAGCATCCACAATTGCTAAAACCCAACAATATAATCTTTTGGATTAATTACCCTCAAAGAAGTTCAGAAAAAAGTGATAAAAACCTAACGAAGAGCTGTTAGAATAGTCCCTTTTTCGTTTTTCCATCTATATGTACAGAACATATTTTCATTACTATCACATGTAAATTTGACTTGTTCATCTTGGGTATTATACTATTATAGCTAGTAAATTTGAGTTCGTTATTTATTCGGAATCATACTGTTAATGTTCCAGCTGATGCTTTGTGTATAATGTACTTTGATGAATTTGCCTTTGGAAAATCATATAAAGTTTCGAATGCATATATGCTGATGCTACTAAATATTATTGTTGTTGTACTGAATTTTGTGTGCCCAAGTCTATGTATAAAACCGTAAACACCTCATATCAGTTGGTGACCTTAAGTTATTGATTCACAAGGCTTCCATATTGCAATACAACTCAAGTACAACAGACAATATATTCGATACGGAATCTAACTTCTTAGCCTGTTTATGTTATTGATAGTTAACTTTGCTAATGCATGTTGCCAAATTCCATTATTCAGTAAGGCCACCAAATCAATCTAGAAATGGAAAGATTTTGATGGTGTGAGCCTTCATATGAAGATCCATTCTGTTGAATTCTTAAATTTAATGGTACAGTCAACGATGGAACTGGTCATGCAACAACACATGCCTCAGAAGGTAAACCAGGCTTATCTGTGTTTCATTGTAACGAAATAGGAATTATTGAATAATCTGAAGTAAAAAGACTGCTTGATAATTTTCTCTTAAATTTGTATGATAGTTATTTTTTCGCTGTGACATCTGGTATACTACGACTTACACTATGCCATAATTCAGTAATGGTTCTTGCGGTATTAATAGTATAGTTATTACTTGACAGTCCTAGTTATTTATTTTACATAGAACAAATAATTTACATAAAACAGATGATCTCAGGGTTAGGTTAGTTTGTAAGTTTGATCAGTGAATAAAAAGTATTAGATGATCTTAGGTGCTCCACTTAGAGGTTGCAGGATTGTCGAGTAAGGATGGTTGGATAATGGGACCAAACGGTTTCGCCTTGAAACATATAATACTTTGCACTAGGAGAAACTGCCTGATCAGTTGGATTGGGCTGACCTGTAAACATTTTGGCTATATGGAAAATTTTATAAATAACCAATAGCAAGGTTGAAAAAGATGCGAGACGAGGTCGAAACAGTCGGGACCTGAAAGGGTCGAGACGGATCTTGGTTAACGTTGACTTTAAAAAATAAATTTGACTTTAAAAAATATATAAATATATACCTATTAAAAAGCCAATAACTTCCGCCGACTAATTTGTACTTATAATACCACTGAAACTTGTCTTGAGTGGTATGAGTTTGGGATCCAATTTGGGGTACTGCCAACCCAGGTTCGATTCTCACTCCAAGCAGAGAGTTTCCACCTTTGATAGTACCATCAACGTCAATGCGATTTGAGAATGTCTCTGAGAGGGGTTTTCTCAACCTTCGATGGTAGTACCAACATCGTCGCGAATTGGGTTTCCTCCTAACGCGTATGTGGGTGACTAATGAGAGCATTTAATGTCAATATCGCCCTTAAAAAAATACTTTTATTACAAAAAAAAAATATCATTATGAAATACGACATTTTTGATTGATTTGATCGACTATCTGACTTTTGACCGACTTTGACCTAACTTTTGAGTGATAGTCACCAATTTATATTTTGTACTTTTGACTGAGACGGATAATGAGACGGGACATGCTAGTCACCAAACCTTCCAAACGGTGTCGTTTGCAACCATGATCAATAGGTAAAAATGATTATAACAGTATTATTACAATTACAATAATATTTTATATTTTTGAATAAAATAATCTAAGGGGTTGTATGCATTAATTATACACTGTGGACGACTTTGGGCCATTTGACTCATCTGAGAAACTTAGTCAGCTAGCTATATTGATTTAAGTCCCATAATAGACGAAGCACATCACAATTATAGAAGAAATAGAAAGGCCTGCTGACCTTATGCTTCTTCCTTACTCACAGCGAGCCATTGTGCTTACGGAAAACGCTAAAGGAACAGGGAATGAGGTCTCCATTATTTACATGGACCCACTTCTCGTTCAAGTTGTGGGAATTTTCTGACCTATAAACCGTCCCTAACTAACGAGCTGCTCATGGTTGAAATATTCACCTCTAATTTCGGCAGTAACATATCAAACTAATCCCCATTTGCTTAAGATTTTGTGATGGCTTATACCCTGTATTATAATATAATGTAAATGTATTTTTTAGGGTGTCTTGTTGAAGTCTGCTTTTTTTATGACATTATGAAAGGCGGTATCCTCAAACAGAACGGGATACCCATTTCAGGGAGTCTTAAAGGGTCCACATTCCTTTTATGCTTGATTATTCTATCTTCCACTAAGAAACTTGATTGGGAAAAAGCTTATAGATCACTGATGTACTTACATGTGATACATGTGTATGCCTGAGTGTGTATTTATCAATTGAATTTCTTGACTTTAGATAATGATTAATCTTATTAAGATCAATGGAATGGAATTAGACATTACTATAGAAAATAGCTGCAACATGCCTCTAGTATCATCACCTTATAGATAGCATAACAGGAACCTATTTATTATTATCATTATATCAAATCAAATGATTGTAAAGAATGGAATGTTAACCTAAAAATATACTACTCTGTACTTGCTATTTTTGTAGTTGTAGGCTGACTAGGGAGATTAGACCACTTGTATTGGTTGGAGACGTTTCTTGTAGTGTCACTTGTCTTTTTGCACTTTTTGGATGAGTATGACGTGTTTGTTTTTTGAGTGGAGTAGTGGTGGTGTTACTTTTTTGGTGTTACTTTTAGTGGAATGCTGATGTGGCATTTTATTTTTATTTTTCTGTTTTTTCTATTTGTTTTATTTTTACTTATGTAATTTAAAATGTAAAAAAATTACACATTTAATAAATTAAAAAAAAACGCATTTAAATTAATACCATTACTACTAAAAAATACATTATTAAAAATCCTAAAAAAAAAGAAAATTACATTTATTAAATTCCTAAAATAAAGACGCACACGTCTTGAACTTATTTCTACTCATTGGGGAGGGAAGTCGTAATTCTTCATCTGGCTACGAACATACCGTTTTAAATATTAATGGGCTACCACGTCTTCCGGGTCTTCCATTGTGGTCGACGATATCCCCAACAAATGAACATGTGTTAGCGCAGTTGCCATACGAACATACTCATTGAAATGGTCAAGCGACTCTGTTTTTTTTGCTGCCACCACTTCCATTTTGTCCATAAACTCGTCGACCCTTGAAGAATTCGAACTATTCCCACGAGAAGACGGTCCCGCGTCCGAAGAACCTGTAGTCTTTTGTGCTTTCTTTGCCTTATCTCGTCCCATTGGACGCGACATCGGTACGTTCCCAAACAACTTCGTTTCAAAGTCTTGCGAGAGGCTTATCGGGTCTCCTTGATTTTCACCAAACATCAACATGATAGTCTTTCGGATGGTTAACAACCGGCTCTTTTGGCACGATCCATTTTGGATGTTGTTTCAAGAAAAAAAAAAAGGCTTCCTTCATAGTAAAAGGTTTCGAGTATGCATCAAAATATGATTGCAATGCGCTATTGTAAACATCTTCGTCATTCGCACCACTACTGTAGTGACCCGAACTTTTCCATGTTTATATATATTAATTGAGATTGATATTTACATGATTAAATGTTTCCAACATGTTAAGCAATCAAACTTGTTAAGACTTGATTAATTGAAATATGTTTCATAAAGACAATTGACCACCCAAGTTGACCGGTGATTCACGAACGTTAAAACTTGTAAAAACTATATGATGACATATATATGGATATATATATATAGTTAACATGATACTATGATAAGTAAACATATCATTAAGTATATTAACAATGAACTACATATGTAAAAACAAGACTACTAACTTAATGATTTTTAAACGAGACATATATGTAACGATTATCGTTGTAAAGACATTTAATGTATATATATCATATTAAGAGATATTCATACATGATAATATCATGATAATATAATAATTTAAAATCTCATTTGATATTATAAACATTGGGTTAACAACATTTAACAAGATCGTTAACCTAAAGGTTTCAAAACAACACTTACATGTAACGACTAACGATGACTTAACGACTCAGTTAAAATGTATATACATGTAGTGTTTTAATATGTATTTATACACTTTTGAAAGACTTCAATACACTTATCAAAATACTTCTACTTAACAAAAATGCTTACAATTACATCCTCGTTCAGTTTCATCAACAATTCTACTCGTATGCACCCGTATTCGTACTCGTACAATACACAGCTTTTAGATGTATGTACTATTGGTATATACACTCCAATGATCAGCTCTTAGCAGCCCATGTGAGTCACCTAACACATGTGGGAACCATCATTTGGCAACTAGCATGAAATATCTCATAAAATTACAAAAATATGAGTAATCATTCATGACTTATTTACATGAAAACAAAATTACATATCCTTTATATCTAATCCATACACCAACGACCAAAAACACCTACAAACACTTTCATTCTTCAATTTTCTTCATCTAATTGATCTCTCTCAAGTTCTATCTTCAAGTTCTAAGTGTTCTTCATAAATTCCAAAAGTTCTACTTTCATAAAATCAAGAATACTTTCAAGTTTGCTAGCTCACTTCCAATCTTGTAAGGTGATCATCCAACCTCAAGAAATCTTTGTTTCTTACAGTAGGTTATCATTCTAATACAAGGTAATAATCATATTCAAACTTTGGTTCAATTTCTATAACTATAACAATCTTATTTCAAGTGATGATCTTACTTGAACTTGTTTTCGTGTCATGATTCTGCTTCAAGAACTTCGAGCCATCCAAGGATCCATTGAAGCTAGATCCATTTTTCTCTTTTCCAGTAGGTTTATCCAAGGAACTTAAGGTAGTAATGATGTTCATAACATCATTCGATTCATACATATAAAGCTATCTTATTCGAAGGTTTAAACTTGTAATCACTAGAACATAGTTTAGTTAATTCTAAACTTGTTTTCAAACAAAAGTTAATCCTTCTAACTTGACTTTTAAAATCAACTAAACACATGTTCTATATCTATATGATATGCTAACTTAATGATTTAAAACCTGGAAACACGAAAAACACCGTAAAACCGGATTTACGCCGTCGTAGTAACACCGCGGGCTGTTTTGGGTTAGTTAATTAAAAACTATGATAAACTTTGATTTAAAAGTTGTTATTCTGAGAAAATGATTTTTATTATGAACATGAAACTATATCCAAAAATTATGGTTAAACTCAAAGTGGAAGTATGTTTTCTAAAATGGTCATCTAGACGTCGTTCTTTCGACTGAAATGACTACCTTTACAAAAACGACTTGTAACTTATTTTTCCGACTATAAACCTATACTTTTTCTGTTTAGATTCATAAAATAGAGTTCAATATGAAACCATAGCAATTTGATTCACTCAAAACGGATTTAAAATGAAGAAGTTATGGGTAAAACAAGATTGGATAATTTTTCTCATTTTAGCTACGTGAAAATTGGTAACAAATCTATTCCAACCATAACTTAATCAACTTGTATTGTATATTATGTAATCTTGAGATACCATAGACACGTATACAATGTTTCGACCTATCATGTCGACACATCTATATATATTTCGGAACAACCATAGACACTCTATATGTGAATGTTGGAGTTAGCTATACAGGGTTGAGGTTGATTCCAAAATATATATAGTTTGAGTTGTGATCAATACTGAGATACGTATACACTGGGTCGTGGATTGATTCAAGATAATATTTATGGATTTATTTCTGTACATCTAACTGTGGACAACTAGTTGTAGGTTACTAACGAGGACAGCTGACTTAATAAACTTAAAACATCAAAATATATTAAAAGTGTTGTAAATATATTTTGAACATACTTTGATATATATGTATATATTGTTATAGGTTCGTGAATCAACCAGTGGCCAAGTCTTACTTCCCGACGAAGTAAAAATCTGTGAAAGTGAGTTATAGTCCCACTTTTAAAATCTAATATTTTTGGGATGAGAATACATGCATGTTTTATAAATGATTTACAAAATAGACACAAGTACGTGAAACTACATTCTATGGTTGAATTATCGAAATCGAATATGCCCCTTTTTATTAAGTCTGGTAATCTAAGAATTAGGGAACAGACACCCTAATTGACGCGAACTCTAAAGATAGATCTATTGGGCCTAACAAACCCCATCCAAAGTACCGGATGCTTTAGTACTTCGAAATTTATATCATATCCGAAGGGTGTCCCGGAATGATGGGGATATTCTTATATATGCATCTTGTTAATGTCGGTTACCAGGTGTTCACCATATGAATGATTTTTATCTCTATGTATGGGATGTGTATTGAAATATGAAATCTTGTGGTCTATTGTTACGATTTGATATATATAGGTTAAACCTATAACTCACCAACATTTTTGTTGACGTTTAAAGCATGTTTATTCTCAGGTGAATATTAAGAGCTTCCGCTGTTGCATACTAAAATAAGGACAAGATTTGGAGTCCATGTTTGTATGATATTGTGTAAAAACTGCATTCAAGAAACTGATTTCGATGTAACATATTTGTATTGTAAACCATTATGTAATGGTCGTGTGTAAACAGGATATTTTAGATTATCATTATTTGATAATCTACGTAAAGCTTTTTAAACCTTTATTTATGAAATAAAGGTTATGGTTTGTTTTAAAAATGAATGCAGTCTTTGAAAAACGTCTCATATAGAGGTCAAAACCTCGCAACGAAATCAATTAATATGGAACGTTTTTAATCAATAAGAACGGGACATTTCAGTTGGTATCAGAGCGTTGGTCTTAGAGAACCAGAATTTTGCATTAGTGTGTCTTATCGAGTTTGTTAGGATGCATTTGAGTCTGGACTTCGACCGTGTTTACTTGAAAAATGATTGCTTAACAAATTTTGTTGGAAACTATATATTTTTAACATGTGAATATTATGTGATATATTAATCTCTTAACGCGTTTGATATTATGTGATAGATGTCTACCTCTAGAACAAGTCCCACTGACTCACCTAATAATAATGAAGAGTCAAATGTAAATTGGAATGATTCGTGGACTGATTCACAAGTTCCCGAAGAGGAACCGGAAGAAGAGTCGGAACCGGAAGAAGAATCGGAACCGGATGAAGAAATAGAACCGGTGGGGGAAATAATAAAACGGTTAAGTAAAAGAAAATCCTCAACCAACCGACCAAGGTTAATTATGGTCAATGATGTTTCCGCCAAAGAAGCAAAATATTGGGAGGATTACCAATTCTCCGATGAATCGGATTCCGACGAGAATTCCGATGATGTTATAGAAATTACCCCAACTGAATTTAAAAAGGTAAAAGAAAATAATAAGGGAAAGGGCATAAAAATAGAGAAATCTAATTCCAACCCCGATGAACTTTATATGTATCGTCAACCCCCGAAGTCCTTAAGTTGTAACAATGACCCGGGAACCTCTAAACCACCAGGTTTTTCTAAACCAATGTGAATTACGACGGCTCGTATTAGGGGAACATCATATATCCCTAGAAACTTGGCAAAACGAACCAAAACCGAAGAAGAAGAAACAAGCGAGTCATAATAAGATAGTTGTATTCGTGTGGTGTAATATATGTAATATAGTGTGCTTATGCTTTATGATATATGTAAAAATTGCTTGTATTAATAAGTATTTTTTTTTATGAATCTAACTCTTGTCTATTTTACAGTATAAAAACACAAAATGGATAGACAACCCAATATTTTAAGAGACCTACCCGGAGACATGATTGATGAAATCTTGTCTAGAGTCGGTCAGAATTCTTCGGCACAACTATTTAAGGCGAGATCAGTTTGTAAGACATTCGAAGAACGTTCCAAGAATGCCTTGGTTTATAAAAGGCTTTCGTTCGAAAGATGGGGGATATCACATTGGAAAATCCATAAGTTACGATATGTTTACTTTGACGCATATATTGCGGGGAACCCAAATGCTATTTTACGCAATGGGTTAAGAAATTATTTTGACTCAATATATCCGAATATTGGACTTCGTGATTTAGAAAAAGCGGCTAACATGCAACATAAAGAAGCATGTTATGCTTACGGATTAGTAATGTTCGCTTCTCACCAAAGTGAGAACAAGAACATCGGGCTACAACTATTAAACAAAACGTTCCCACAAGTGACGGAGTCGGTAATTGGGGTAAGAAATGAGGTTTTTAGATTGTTACGGGACTGTTGGACATTACGTAACCCTCGTCCCTTTGACGATGTTACAACACGCTGTCTTATCAACGGCCATAACGGTTATGTTCCACAAGACCAAGGATGGGAAGTAGTCCTAGTAAAACCAGAATGCATGACTTGTTTCTGGACGTATGAATTACGTGTCTTTATTGCCTTTGCTTAACGACTTGTGTACTAGCTAGAATTATCTTCACAACCATCTTGTATCAAATTTATTGTGTGCTATATTTCATGCTATATGTAAAATAAGCGGTATTGTAAGTTTGTAAAATGTTGTGTAAAAGTTTGAACGCGAAATATTATTATAATCAGTTTTTCATATAGAATTGTAGTAGTTGAATTGTATATTAGCTACTAAGTATGAACTTAACGGGTAGGTACTACCCGAATTTAAACTTATAAAACGCTAATATGAAGAAAAAGCTTTTATAAATGAGTTCATATTATGCTACGAAATACTATTAACTTCTCTTAATATTCTGTATGATTAACTTGTTCCATTTAACTATTTTGAAGGAAATGGCACCGACTACTCGACACACCGTGAATATGAATGAAGATGAATTCCGTACTTTTCTAGCTTCAAACATAGCCGCAGTACAGGCTGCGCTACATACCAACAATAACCTTGGATCTAGCAGTACAGGAAATCGTGTAGGATGCACCTACAAAGAATTCACTGCCTGCAAACCTTTGGAATTTGATGGAACCGAAGGACCGATCGGATTGAAACGGTGGACCGAGAAGGTCGAATCGGTGTTTGCCATAAGTAAGTGTACTGAAGAGGACAAAGTAAAGTACGCTACGCATACCTTCACAGGTTCTGCGTTAACATGGTGGAATACCTATCTAGAGCAAGTGGGACAAGACGATGCGTACGCACTACCGTGGTCAGCATTCAAGCACTTGATGAACGAGAAGTACCGTCCCAGAACCGAGGTCAATAAGCTCAAGACAGAACTTAGAGGGTTACGAACCCAAGGATTTGATATTACCACGTACGAAAGACGATTCACAGAATTGTGCCTATTGTGTCCGGGAGCATTCGAAGATGAGGAAGAGAAGATCGACGCGTTTGTGAAAGGATTACCGGAAAGAATCCAAGAAGATATAAGTTCACACGAGCCCGCCTCCATACAACAGGCATGTAGAATGGCTCACAAACTCGTGAACCAGATTGAAGAAAGAATTAAAGAACACACTGCTGAAGAGGCCAATGTGAAGCAAGTCAAAAGAAAGTGGGAGGAAAACGGTGATAAGAATCACCAATACAACAACAACAGCAATTACAACAATAATCGCAACAATTATCCCAACAATCGCAACATCAATTGCAACTACAACAAACGGCCCAACAACAACAACAACAACAACAACAACAGCAGCAACTACAACAATCATCCCAACAACAATAATAACCGCAACAACAACAACAATCAGAAGCAGCTATGCCAAAGGTGTGAAAAGAATCACTCGGGGTTCTGCACCAAATTTTGCAACAAGTGTAAAAGAAATGGTCATAGCGCGGCGAAGTGTGAGGTCTACGGACCAGGGGTTAATAGAACGAAAGGAACAAATGGTGTCGGAACGAGTAATGGCGGAGCAAGTAGTGTCGGAGCAAGTTATGCCAATGTAGTTTGTTATAAATGTGGAAAACCAGGCCACATTATTAGAAATTGCCCGAACCAGGAGAACACGAATGGACAAGGCCGTGGAAGAGTTTTCAATATTAATGCGGCAGAGGCACAGGAAGACCCGGAGCTTATTACGGGTACGTTTCTTATTGACAATAAATCTGCTTACGTTTTATTTGATTCGGGTGCGGATAGAAGCTATATGAGTAGAGATTTTTGTGCTAAATTAAGTTGTCCATTGACGCCTTTGGATAGTAAATTTTTACTCGAATTAGCAAATGGTAAATTAATTTCAGCAGATAATATATGTCGGAATCGAAAAATTAAACTGGTTAGCGAAACATTTAAGATTGATTTGATACCAGTAGAGTTAGGGAGTTTTGATGTGATAATCTGTATGGACTGGTTGAAAGAAGTGAAAGCGGAGATCGTTTGTTACAAAAATGCAATTCGCATTATACGAGAAAAAGGAAAACCCTTAATGGTGTACGGAGAAAAGGGCAACACGAAGCTACATCTTATTAGTAATTTGAAGGCACAAAAACTAATAAGAAAAGGTTGCTACGCTGTTCTAGCACACGTCGAGAAAGTACAAACTGAAGAAAAGAGCATCAATGATGTTCCCGTCGCAAAAGAATTTCCTGATGTATTTCCGAAAGAATTACCGGGATTACCCCCACATCGATCCGTTGAATTTCAAATAGATCTTGTACCAGGAGCTGCACCAATAGCTCGTGCTCCTTACAGACTCGCACCCAGCGAGATGAAAGAACTACAAAGCCAATTACAAGAACTTTTAGAGCGTGGTTTCATTCGACCAAGCACATCACCGTGGGGAGCTCCTGTTTTGTTTGTCAAGAAGAAAGATGGTACATTCAGGTTGTGTATCGACTACCGAGAGTTGAACAAACTTACCATCAAGAACCGCTACCCACTACCGAGAATCGATGACTTATTTGATCAGCTACAAGGCTCGTCTGTTTATTCAAAGATTGACTTACGTTCCGGGTATCATCAAATGCGGGTGAAAGAAGATGATATTCCAAAGACTGCTTTCAGAACACGTTACGGTCATTACGAGTTTATGGTCATGCCGTTGGGTTTAACTAATGCACCAGCTGTGTTCATGGACCTTATGAACCGAGTGTGTGGACCATACCTTGACAAGTTTGTCATTGTTTTCATTGATGACATACTTATTTACTCAAAGAATGACCAAGAACACGGTGAACATTTGAGAAAGGTGTTAGAAGTATTGAGGAAGGAAGAATTGTACGCTAAGTTTTCAAAGTGTGCATTTTGGTTGGAAGAAGTTCAATTCCTCGGTCACATAGTGAACAAAGAAGGTATTAAGGTGGATCCGGCAAAGATAGAAACTGTTGAAAAGTGGGAAACCCCGAAAACTCCGAAACACATACGCCAGTTTTTAGGACTAGCTGGTTACTACAGAAGGTTCATCCAAGACTTTTCCAGAATAGCAAAACCCTTGACTGCATTAACGCATAAAGGGAAGAAATTTGAATGGAATGATGAACAAGAGAAAACGTTTCAGTTATTGAAGAAAAAGCTAACTACGGCACCTATATTGTCATTGCCTGAAGGGAATGATGATTTTGTGATTTATTGTGATGCATCAAAGCAAGGTCTCGGTTGTGTATTAATGCAACGAACGAAGGTGATTGCTTATGCGTCTAGACAATTGAAGATTCACGAACAAAATTATACGACGCATGATTTGGAATTAGGCGCAGTTGTTTTTGCATTAAATACTTGGAGGCACTACTTATATGGGGTCAAAAGTATTATATATACCGACCACAAAAGTCTTCAACACATATTTAATCAGAAACAACTGAATATGAGGCAGCGTAGGTGGATTGAATTATTGAATGATTACGACTTTGAGATTCGTTACCACCCGGGGAAGGCAAATGTGGTAGCCGATGCCTTAAGCAGGAAGGACAGAGAACCCATTCGAGTAAAATCTATGAATATAATGATTCATAATAACATTACTACTCAAATAAAGGAGGCGCAACAAGGAGTTTTAAAAGAGGGAAATTTAAAGGATGAAATACCCAAAGGATCGGAGAAGCATCTTAATATTCGAGAAGACGGAACCCGGTATAGGGCTGAAAGGATTTGGGTACCAAAATTTGGAGATATGAGAGAAATGGTACTTAGAGAAGCTCATAAAACCAGATACTCAATACATCCTGGAACGGGGAAGATGTACAAGGATCTCAAGAAACATTTTTGGTGGCCGGGTATGAAAGCCGATGTTGCTAAATACGTAGGAGAATGTTTGACGTGTTCTAAGGTCAAAGCTGAGCATCAGAAACCATCAGGTCTACTTCAACAACCCGAAATCCTGGAATGGAAATGGGAAAACATTACCATAGATTTCATCACTAAATTGCCAAGGACTGCAAGTGGTTTTGATACTATTTGGGTAATAGTTGATCGTCTCACCAAATCAGCACACTTCCTGCCAATAAGAGAAGATGACAAGATGGAGAAGTTAGCACGACTGTATTTGAAGGAAGTCGTCTCCAGACATGGAATACCAATCTCTATTATCTCTGATAGGGATGGCAGATTTATTTCAAGATTCTGGCAGACATTACAGCAAGCATTAGGAACTCGCCTAGACATGAGTACTGCCTATCATACATAAACTGATGGGCAGAGCGAAAGGACGATACAAACGCTTGAAGACATGCTACGAGCATGTGTTATTGATTTCGGAAACAGTTGGGATCGACATCTACCGTTAGCAGAATTTTCCTACAACAACAGCTACCATTCAAGCATTGAGATGGCGCCGTTTGAAGCACTTTATGGTAGAAAGTGCAGGTCTCCGATTTGTTGGAGTGAAGTGGGGGATAGACAGATTACGGGTCCGGAGATTATACAAGAAACTACCGAGAAGATCATCCAAATTAAACAACGGTTGAAAACCGCCCAAAGTCGACAAAAGAGCTACGCTGACATTAAAAGAAAAGATATAGAATTTGAAATTGGAGAAATGGTCATGCTTAAAGTTGCACCTTGGAAAGGCGTTGTTCGATTTGGTAAACGAGGGAAATTAAATCCAAGGTATATTGGACCATTCAAGATTATTGATCGTGTCGGACCAGTAGCTTACCGACTAGAGTTACCTCAACAACTCGCGGCTGTACATAACACTTTCCACGTCTCAAATTTGAAGAAATGTTTTGCTAAAGAAGATCTCACTATTCCGTTAGATGAAATCCAAATCAACGAAAAACTTCAATTCATCGAAGAACCCGTCGAAATAATGGATCGTGAGGTTAAAAGACTTAAGCAAAACAAGATACCAATTGTTAAGGTTCGATGGAATGCTCGTAGAGGACCCGAGTTCACCTGGGAGCGTGAAGATCAGATGAAGAAGAAATACCCGCATCTATTTCCAGAAGATTCGTCAACACCTTCAACAGCTTAAAATTTCGGGACGAAATTTATTTAACGGGTAGGTACTGTAGTGACCCGAACTTTTCCATGTTTATATATATTAATTGAGATTGATATTTACATGATTAAATGTTTCCAACATGTTAAGCAATCAAACTTGTTAAGACTTGATTAATTGAAATATGTTTCATATAGACAATTGACCACCCAAGTTGACCGGTGATTCACGAACGTTAAAACTTGTAAAAACTATATGATGACATATATATGGATATATATATATAGTTAACATGATACTATGATAAGTAAACATATCATTAAGTATATTAACAATGAACTACATATGTAAAAACAAGACTACTAACTTAATGATTTTTAAACGAGACATATATGTAACGATTATCGTTGTAAAGACATTTAATGTATATATATCATATTAAGAGATATTCATACATGATAATATCATGATAATATAATAATTTAAAATCTCATTTGATATTATAAACATTGGGTTAACAACATTTAACAAGATCGTTAACCTAAAGGTTTCAAAACAACACTTACATGTAACGACTAACGATGACTTAACGACTCAGTTAAAATGTATATACATGTAGTGTTTTAATATGTATTTATACACTTTTGAAAGACTTCAATACACTTATCAAAATACTTCTACTTAACAAAAATGCTTACAATTACATCCTCGTTCAGTTTCATCAACAATTCTACTCGTATGCACCCGTATTCGTACTCGTACAATACACAGCTTTTAGATGTATGTACTATTGGTATATACACTCCAATGATCAGCTCTTAGCAGCCCATGTGAGTCACCTAACACATGTGGGAACCATCATTTGGCAACTAGCATGAAATATCTCATAAAATTACAAAAATATGAGTAATCATTCATGACTTATTTACATGAAAACAAAATTACATATCCTTTATATCTAATCCATACACCAACGACCAAAAACACCTACAAACACTTTCATTCTTCAATTTTCTTCATCTAATTGATCTCTCTCAAGTTCTATCTTCAAGTTCTAAGTGTTCTTCATAAATTCCAAAAGTTCTACTTTCATAAAATCAAGAATACTTTCAAGTTTGCTAGCTCACTTCCAATCTTGTAAGGTGATCATCCAACCTCAAGAAATCTTTGTTTCTTACAGTAGGTTATCATTCTAATACAAGGTAATAATCATATTCAAACTTTGGTTCAATTTCTATAACTATAACAATCTTATTTCAAGTGATGATCTTACTTGAACTTGTTTTCGTGTCATGATTCTGCTTCAAGAACTTCGAGCCATCCAAGGATCCATTGAAGCTAGATCCATTTTTCTCTTTTCCAGTAGGTTTATCCAAGGAACTTAAGGTAGTAATGATGTTCATAACATCATTCGATTCATACATATAAAGCTATCTTATTCGAAGGTTTAAACTTGTAATCACTAGAACATAGTTTAGTTAATTCTAAACTTGTTCGCAAACAAAAGTTAATCCTTCTAACTTGACTTTTAAAATCAACTAAACACATGTTCTATATCTATATGATATGCTAACTTAATGATTTAAAACCTGGAAACACGAAAAACACCGTAAAACCGGATTTACGCCGTCGTAGTAACACCGCGGGCTGTTTTGGGTTAGTTAATTAAAAACTATGATAAACTTTGATTTAAAAGTTGTTATTCTGAGAAAATGATTTTTATTATGAACATGAAACTATATCCAAAAATTATGGTTAAACTCAAAGTGGAAGTATGTTTTCTAAAATGGTCATCTAGACGTCGTTCTTTCGACTGAAATGACTACCTTTACAAAAACGACTTGTAACTTATTTTTCCGACTATAAACCTATACTTTTTCTGTTTAGATTCATAAAATAGAGTTCAATATGAAACCATAGCAATTTGATTCACTCAAAACGGATTTAAAATGAAGAAGTTATGGGTAAAACAAGATTGGATAATTTTTCTCATTTTAGCTACGTGAAAATTGGTAACAAATCTATTCCAACCATAACTTAATCAACTTGTATTGTATATTATGTAATCTTGAGATACCATAGACACGTATACAATGTTTCGACCTATCATGTCGACACATCTATATATATTTCGGAACAACCATAGACACTCTATATGTGAATGTTGGAGTTAGCTATACAGGGTTGAGGTTGATTCCAAAATATATATAGTTTGAGTTGTGATCAATACTGAGATACGTATACACTGGGTCGTGGATTGATTCAAGATAATATTTATGGATTTATTTCTGTACATCTAACTGTGGACAACTAGTTGTAGGTTACTAACGAGGACAGCTGACTTAATAAACTTAAAACATGAAAATATATTAAAAGTGTTGTAAATATATTTTGAACATACTTTGATATATATGTATATATTGTTATAGGTTCGTGAATCAACCAGTGGCCAAGTCTTACTTCCCGACGAAGTAAAAATCTGTGAAAGTGAGTTATAGTCCCACTTTTAAAATCTAATATTTTTGGGATGAGAATACATGCATGTTTTATAAATGATTTACAAAATAGACACAAGTACGTGAAACTACATTCTATGGTTGAATTATCGAAATCGAATATGCCCCTTTTTATTAAGTCTGGTAATCTAAGAATTAGGGAACAGACACCCTAATTGACGCGAACTCTAAAGATAGATCTTTTGGGCCTAACAAACCCCATCCAAAGTACCGGATGCTTTAGTACTTCGAAATTTATATCATATCCGAAGGGTGTCCCGGAATGATGGGGATATTCTTATATATGCATCTTGTTAATGTCGGTTACCAGGTGTTCACCATATGAATGATTTTTATCTCTATGTATGGGATGTGTATTGAAATATGAAATCTTGTGGTCTATTGTTACGATTTGATATATATAGGTTAAACCTATAACTCACCAACATTTTTGTTGACGTTTAAAGCATGTTTATTCTCAGGTGAATATTAAGAGCTTCCGCTGTTGCATACTAAAATAAGGACAAGATTTGGAGTCCATGTTTGTATGATATTGTGTAAAAACTGCATTCAAGAAACTGATTTCGATGTAACATATTTGTATTGTAAACCATTATGTAATGGTCGTGTGTAAACATGATATTTTAGATTATCATTATTTGATAATCTACGTAAAGCTTTTTAAACCTTTATTTATGAAATAAAGGTTATGGTTTGTTTTAAAAATGAATGCAGTCTTTGAAAAACGTCTCATATAGAGGTCAAAACCTCGCAACGAAATCAATTAATATGGAACGTTTTTAATCAATAAGAACGGGACATTTCAACTACGCCAATTATCCTTGATATCACTGAAAATTGGTAAAAACGTCGTACAAGCATTGTTCACATTTCGGCATTTCGAAGATAAAGAATCTTCATTTCATGACCACTCATATTCATTGTTATTAAACTTATCCATTACCGTGCCCCAAAAACTTTTAGCCTTTTGCGATCGGCCAACAATAAGATTCTCCGAAGTATCACAATAACATGGAGCCAACCATACAAACTCTTTTGAAGCCCAAGATTTTTGTGGTTTTTGCCTTCCTTCGTCCGCCACCTCTTTCGTATCAAATTTGTATAAACATTATATTATGCAAAATAATACTTATTTAAACTAATATTTAAATATATAAATATATATAATAATATATATATATACTAACAGTATACTATAAACTAACATATACTATATATAATAATATATACCAACATATATATATATATATATATATATATATATATATATATATATATATATATATATATATATATATATATATATATATATATATATATATATATATATATATATATATATATGTATGTATGTATGGGGAAGATCAATGGGGTAGTAACCAATCAGAGGGGAAGCGAGGGGAAGCAAATTTTTTTTTCGTTCTTTTGGAATTTTTTTTCAGGCATCAAGATCACACGAAAATATGAACATTTAGAAAAGACATTTCGTGACGAATGTTATTATTTAGGCGGGAAAACAATCGAGAAAAATAACATTCAAGATAATATTGATCGTGAAGAAAGTTAATGTTTTTTTTCCATGTTTTGTGAAGTTAAATTTAGCCCGATTTAGAGTTTAGGGTTTAGGGTTTAGGGTTTGGTGTTTTGGGTTTAGTCCCTAAACCCAAAACCCCAAACCCTAAACCCTAAACCCTAAACCCTAAACTCTAAATCGTTCGTGTTAAAAACTCAATCTAAATCCTAAATCTAAAACCTAAATCTAAACCCTAAACCCTAAATTTCTAAACCCTAATATCTAACCCCTATAAACCCTAATATCTAAAACCTCAACATACGCTCGAAAAACACGATAATTGTTATATATTACTTTTTCGAGCGTTTTCCCGCCAAAATAAAAACATTTATCACAAAGTGTCTTTATTAAATGTTCATATTTTTATCTAATCTATATTGTTCGTAAACAAAGTTTTTTTCAAAAAACGAAAAAAAAAGTTTTGCTTCCCCCCGCTTCCCCCCGATTGGTTATTTCCCCTTGATCCTACCACTATATATATATATATATATATATATATATATATATATATATATATATATATATATATATATACACACACACACACACACACATACTATAACATACATAATATATATAATAAAACATATAGTAACAATAATATAACTAAATATATACCTTTACTCTTTTTGGAGTGTTTTCGCGTAGCCCGTGATTGCGATTGTGTTTTTTGCGATTGTGTTTCTTGCGTTTGTGTTTGCAACCTTTGTTGTACCGGTTGGTTCGGAAAGATTTGTTGTTGTGGTTGGTTTGAAAACAATTGTCGCGGTTGAGATTGATAAATTTGTTGTTGTTGTTGTTGATAAAACATTTGTTGTGCCCATTGTTATTGTTGTTGTTCATAAGTTAACGGCACCAACGATTGAGACAACCCAAACAAATTTTTAGTAATGTTGGCATAAATTTGTGGACTAGGTGTAAGGATAGTTCGGGAGGATAATCCGGGAGTATTTGAAAGCCCGAAAGCCAATAGATTTGATATTGGACGGATGTTGTTGAGATCGTCATCTTCATTTCATGAATTATATATATATATATATATATATATATATATATATATATATATATATATATATATATATATATATAGGCTAATATTAATCCTTTTTTTTAGTAATGGATATTATTTTAAGAATAATTCGAACGTCACCCTTGAAAAAGCCAATCAGAACCGGACACGTGGAAGTGACACCCGTTAGTTGATGTGTCTCCTAGCGACTGACGCCTGAGCAACGTGTCCCACTGACGCGCCGATACCACCGTTGCCGGCGTTTCTTGGCTGCCATATCATCAAGACACGGCGTGTCTTTAAACCGATACAAGTCGCTTTATAATGTTTTTTTCTTGACATTCTATTACTCAGTGTTATTCAATTTTATAGCCTTTACCCCTTACTAATAATTAAGAATAATTAACTGTTACGTGTACTTTTTTTATATCAATTTTCTAGCCTTACCCCTTACGTTTTATCTATATTTTTGTCTTGCTTAAATAAAGAAATATATAAAGGTACTCAAACCAATTATTCTTATTTATTTATTTATGGGTGTGAAATATTAATTTGGTACATATAAAAAAATATGAACTATTAATATGGGAAGGAAATAATAATACCGAGTACTAATAAACATGGACATGAAGCTTTGGACCTTTTACCGATTGATATGCCAATGTTACACAAGGAAGAAATTAAATTTTCATTTAGATAAATATAATTTCGATACTATTTCCTTGGCTGACTATTGTTGGTGGTAATTATATTATTATTATTATTAATATTATTTTATTATTTGGTACTAAATTGTAAGATAGTGTACGTATTTCAATATATTTAATGGATGGATATGACTATTTGAATAAGGGCAGATTACATAAAAAGGTAACCTATTTTCATGTTTTTTCTATTCTAGGTAATCTATTTCATTCGGATATAAAAAAAGGAGTCTTTTTTCAAAAGTTAATCAAAAAGAAGGGTGTCGTTAATTTTTTTCGTTAAAAAATCGAATTCGTTTCATTCGTTTTTCTCATCACAAATTGATGTTACATTCATGATCCTTATACTAATCCTAAGCTACGTTCATCATCAAATCCAGTAAACAACAACAAATTCGATGCAATTCGATTCGTATTCATCATTATGCGAAAAGTCAACACAATTTGGCCTCTAGATTGATTCGGAATGAATCAAGGAAAGTAAAATTGTAGAGTTCTTCATTTTCATCTAGTGATCATGTCTGAAAATTTTGAAGATCTAATTCGTTGAATCGAATCCGAATTTTGTGGTCAAATTTTCGGATAAAAAGTCAAACGCAATGTTCATGATCAAATTCGACGTCTATGTGTTGTTTCAAATGAAGAAGATGATTTTAGAGTGTTAATGGAAGGATTTAGAGCAACTTTCATGAAATAATCGATTTATAAAACTTCCTAAATTTCGAATTTAACGGAGAAAGTTAACGACACCCCTCTTTTTGATTAACTTTTGAAAAAAGACTCCTTTTTTATATTCGAATGAAATAGATTACCTAAAATAGGAAAACCATGAAAATATGTTAACTTTTTATGTAATTTGAACTTTGAATAATCATATGAAAAGGATATTGCTGCCATCTATCTACAAGTTGACTATCACAATCGATTATGGTATTTGGCGTGATACTGTAATAGTCTTGACTACTTGTAAAGCTAAATGCACATTCGATCGTAGACTAGCTTTTTTTTTTTTTTTTTATACTCACCTACCAACAGTATTGTCTTATTTGATCTTTATATTACGACAAGCACCGGATATGGTGGTTAGATATGATTGAGCTTGGAACTTTTATCAAGTTTATGTTTTGCAACAAATGGAGTATGTTATGGTAAAATGGGAACAATTTAAAGTTGAAGTGAACAAAATGATGCATTTTTTTGCCACTTTATGGATTTAGACCTAACTTAGTGCAAGTGTGCTGGTCCCCTAGTGTCTAATCACAGAATGAATATATAGGCCATTGGTCCCCTTTGCTTGGTTGAGATTAATTGTTCATCCGTTAATCTCGGCTAATCACTTCTGTACTAACTAGAAACCTTTTTATATAGGATTAATTTCAATCATTTTGTTGCTATATATGTTCAGATCTACTCATATAGTTGATGTTACGTATATGGTGTAGAATCAGAATATCTGGTTTATATTTGTTTTACAAAAAGAAAAAGAAAACTCATTCTTTGTACCAAGTGTCAATAATAGGTTTTATTATTTAATAATAAGAAAAAAAGAGTACCGTTCATAGCCGGAAAAAGAGCACTATTCATAGCCATGAACAGTAATATCTCTTATAAGACCAGTGCCTATAGCTCGTGAAAGAGCTATGTGTGAAAGAGCTATGTTAAAGCCCCATTTGATGTGCCACCCACTAACATCCATAGGGAGCAAATTGTTAATGGATCTGTTTGTTACTACTACAACGGAAGTCTCACTAATTGAGGTGGGAACAAATACCTTTTTAGCTTGTACATTAATTAGTTGTACATTTATATTTGAAGGGTATAATTGTTGGCAATATTTTAGTGTATGATATGGAGTGATTAGATAAAAGAATGTTAAAGGTTTTTGTGGTGATGTGACGCTGATGTAGAGGAGAGAAGTTCTGTTAAAGAATAGAACGATAGGGATTGGCCTACGTATAACTGGATTTAAGAGTTGGTTCGTAATCCGCTTCAATTGAAAACTGGAACTAAGAAGGATTTAGTATTTTATTTACATCGAATCACTACTAGAAAAATGATTTTTCCGGACAGGAGCTTTCCGGACGACTAAAGTCGTCCGCAAAAAGTCACAAACTGACAAATTTTTCTGCTTTTTCTGTTTGCTTTTTCCTGAATGGTTGACCAACTTTTCCCGGACGACCCAATGTCGTCCGGAAAGATAGACTTCAATTATTGTACAAAAAAAATTTGGCTCCAAAAAAAAAAGGAAAGTTTCGCGGATTTTTTGTCCGAACGATTTGTCGTCTGGAAAGCCTTTAGGGACGACATGTCGTCTGGAATGTCTTTAGGGACGACTAGTCGATTTGCCTACTTATACTTCATCCTCAGCACATATTGAACACATATCTAACACACATCGAACACTTAAACTGCATTATCACACTTCCAAACTCAAAATGGTGACCCTTTCGCCGATGATTGTCTCAATCGAAGTGTATTACGGAAGTGAATTCCGTAATGAAATGAAACTTTACGATTATACGCGTGGTTCAAAAGCTACGTTCAAAAACATTGACGTTCGCGACGTTGGTTTAGATGAGCTTTTAACCTTTTTGAAAGAAAATGTTCCGTTCGAACACACGGACTGTAACGACCCGACTTTTCCGACTTGCTTTTGTGCTTGTTACTTTCTGCGAAACTGCGTATTTGTGCGTACTGAGCTATATTATATTCTGGGATCTTATTTCATGATTAATTACTTTCGTTTATACAATACAACGTGCTATTAAGTACTTAGTTACTTAACTTGATCCCCGAATGCTTTTACGACCGTTAGTGTCACTTGACGTTGAAAACGAGCTATATGTTTTGGTACACGTTTAACTTTGGTCGTAATTGGAATATTACGACTACGAAATACTAATTTTTATTTTCTAATAACAATTACTTCGACTTTTGGTTGCTTAATTAAGCTTAGTAATTTATTTATGCTCACTAGTTAGTCTTGTTGAACTTTCTACCTTGTTGGACTCAATCCCACCCTACTCTAGCTAATGGACTATTTAATTAGCCCAATTTTAATAAGTTTATGACCCATATAAATGTAAGACAAATGCCCATTTATTAGAGGGAACATACTAGCATTTTTGTTAACCATAATCACAATTGTTGCATGGGATCCCAACATAAGCACCAACTTTAGACAACCATTAACCAAAAAGCAAAAGTTTGTCCCCCATGTCCCCCCTAAACCCCACGGCCACCACCACCATACCACCCCATCACCTCCTATAAATATCATGCTAATTCCTCACATTTCACACTTGATTTCATTCACAAATTACACACACTTACTCTCTAATTCTCTCTCTAGTTTTTCTCACTCTAAAAAGTGTAAGTTTTAAATTTTCTTTCTCTTCTTCTTCCCTTCATATCCACAACATCATCATCATCATTTGAAGGATCTAGCTTTTTAGCTTTTGATCTTGTTATATCTTGTAGATTCAAACTTGGGTTTGAATCCTTCAAGAACATGAAAGATTCAAGCTTTCTAGCTTTGAATCTTCATTTACTTGTTAGATCTAGCTTATGATTTCTTTATTTTATTATAAAGATCAAAACTTGTGTTTATGATCTTCATGTAACTTGAAGATCTAGTCTTTTGTTTTAAGGATCTTCAAGAACACTAAAGATCCAAGCTTTCTAGCTTATGATTTCATTATTTTGTTAAAGATCTTAGATTTTTAGCTTATGGTCTCATTACTTTCATTATATCTTAGCTTTCTAGCTTATGGTCTCATTAATCTTGTAAAGATCCAAGATTTCTAGCTTAGGGTTTTCTTAATACTTGAGATCTAAGTTATTATTATAGATCTCACTTACTTGGAACCTTTTTGTGTTTTTTGTGATGATAAAGATCAAGTCTTCATCATCACATATGATGGAGATGCATAAACTTGTGTAAAAAGGACAAATGTTGAAGCTTTATTGGATTTATGCAATAAAGAGGCAATTTTGATGTTCAAAACTTGTAGAATGATAGATTTTACTCTTAGTTATGTGTTGATGGTTGAAACTTGGTCAAAGTGATGCTAAAATGTAAAAGAGTTGTACACTTGAAGCTTACACGCATTAAGGATGAGAACCGTGATGAGCATCAAGCACGAAGAAACCCACCGGAGCACTTGTTTGCTGTTGTTCGGGGTCTGATTAGACTCCCGGACTTCTAGAAAACTGATTTTCAGATAGTTCTTTTCGAGTAGATGACTTTTCGTTTAGGCCTTGCCTAAATTCGATATACGGTTTAGGATTTATAGCCTCCCGAAAGTCACTACACCTTTGTAACGACGTGCTGAAAAAATTCTGACCTACTCGCACTTAAACCGTCGCCACGGTAAAAAAAAGACGAGTTAGGTTCTGAAAATTAGACAGCGGTTAGAGGACTCACATACAGAGCCTTGGCCACTGACCACGCGTATTTTTGTTTTGTATAGCTGTCGTAGCGGCTGTCCCAAAACAGACTTTTGTTTCGATCTCTTTTCTTTTTGAAAACTTACTTCATCTCTTGCGAATGATGATGACGATGATGATGTCTAGGACTTTACTTATGTACTTTTAAACCTTTTGGGATAACATACTGACTTAGTGACCTTTGACTTAGGTTGACGACCTTTCGGACCGACTTACTACCTGCATACTTTTCATATCAACTTTTACTGCTTATTCACTGTGAGTTATAGCTTCCATTTTTACTTTAACTATTTTTGGGACTGAGAATATATGCGCTTTTTATGTTTTACATACTAGACACGAGTACTTAAACTTTACATATGTGTGGGTGATATAACGGCACAAAGATTCCCCTTAGCACGGTAACATTTAATCATTGGTTTTTGAACCAGTGAACGGGAATAGTAGATATGGATCCATAGGGTTTGACATCCCCACTCGGGCTAGTCGCGCTAGCATTTAACGGGTGTTTGATACTTCGAGGACATACGCACTCGTCAAGTGTACTTTTAGGGGGTATTACTATTACGTTATTTTAGTTATCGGGTGTAGTGACCCGAACTTTTCCATGTTTATATATATTAATTGAGATTGATATTTACATGATTAAATGTTTCCAACATGTTAAGCAATCAAACTTGTTAAGACTTGATTAATTGAAATATGTTTCATATAGACAATTGACCACCCAAGTTGACCGGTGATTCACGAACGTTAAAACTTGTAAAAACTATATGATGACATATATATGGATATATATATAGTTAACATGATATTATGATAAGTAAACATATCTTTAAGTATATTAACAATGAACTACATATGTAAAAACAAGACTACTAACTTAATGATTTTTAAACGAGACATATATGTAACGATTATCGTTGTAAAGACATTTAATGTATATATATCATACTAAGAGATATTCATACATGATAATATCATTATAATATAATAATTTAAAATCTCATTTGATATTATAAACATTGGGTTAACAACATTTAACAAGATCGTTAACCTAAAGGTTTCAAAACAACACTTACATGTAACGACTAACGATGACTTAACGACTCAGTTAAAATGTATATACATGTAGTATTTTAATATGTATTTATACACTTTTGAAAGACTTCAATACCCTTATCAAAATACTTCTACTTAACAAAAATGCTTACAATTACATCCTCGTTCAGTTTAATCAACAATTCTACTCGTATGCACCCGTATTCGTACTTGTACAATACACAGCTTTTAGATGTATGTACTATTGGTATATACACTCCAATGATCAGCTCTTAGCAGCCCATGTGAGTCACCTAACACATGTGGGAACCATAATTTGGCAACTAGCATGAAATATCTCATAATATTACAAAAATATGAGTAATCATTCATGACTTATTTACATGAAAACAAAATTACATATCCTTTATATCTAATCCATACACCAACGACCAAAAACACCTACAAACACTTTCATTCTTCAATTTTCTTCATCTAATTGATCTCTCTCAAGTTCTATCTTCAAGTTCTAAGTGTTCTTCATATATTCTACAAGTTCTAGTTACATAAAATCAAGAATACTTTCAAGTTTACTAGCTCACTTCCAATCTTGTAAGGTGATCATCCAACCTCAAGAAATCTTTGTTTCTTACAGTAGGTTATCATTCTAATACAAGGTAATAATCATATTCAAACTTTGGTTCAATTTCTATAACTATAACAATCTTATTTCAAGTGATGATCTTACTTGAACTTGTTTTCGTGTCATGATTCTGCTTCAAGAACTTCGAGCCATCCAAGGATCTGTTGAAGCTAGATCCATTTTTCTCTTTTTCAGTAGGTTTATTCAAGGAACTTAAGGTAGTAATGATGTTCATAACATCATTCGATTCATACATATAAAGCTATCTTATTCGAAGTTTTAAACTTGTAATCACTAGAACATAGTTTAGTTAATTCTAAACTTGTTCGCAAACAAAAGTTAATCCTTATAACTTGACTTTTAAAATAAACTAAACACATGTTCTATATCTATATGATATCCTAACTTAATGATTTAAAACCTGGAAACATGAAAAACACCGTAAAACCGGATTTACGCCGTCGTAGTAACACCGCGGGCTGTTTTGGGTTAGTTAATTAAAAACTATGATAAACTTTGATTTAAAAGTTGTTATTCTGAGAAAATGATTGTTATTATGAACATGAAACTATATCCAAAAATTATGGTTAAACTCAAAGTGGAAGTATGTTTTCTAAAATGGTCATCTAGACGTCGTTCTTTCGACTGAAATGACTACCTTTACAAAAACGACTTGTAACTTATTTTTCCGACTATAAACCTATACTTTTTCTGTTTAGATTCATAAAATAGAGTTCAATATGAAACCATAGCAATTTGATTCACTCAAAACGGATTTAAAATGAAGAAGTTATGGGTAAAACAAGATTGGATAATTTTTCTCATTTTAGCTACGTGAAAATTGGTAACAAATCTATTCCAACCATAACTTAATTAACTTGTATTGTATATTATGTAATCTTGAGATACCATAGACACGTATACAATGTTTCGACCTATCATGTCGACACATCAATATATATTTCGGAACAACCATAGACACTCTATATGTGAATGTTGGAGTTAGCTATACAGGGTTGAGGTTGATTCCAAAATATATATAGTTTGAGTTGTGATCAATACTGAGATACGTATACACTGGGTCGTGGATTGATTCAAGATAATATTTATCTATTTATTTCTGTACATCTAACTGTGGACAACTAGTTGTAGGTTACTAACGAGGACAGCTGACTTAATAAACTTAAAACATCAAAATATATTAAAAGTGTTGTAAATATATTTTGAACATACTTTGATATATATGTATATATTGTTATAGGTTCGTGAATCAACCAGTGGCCAAGTCTTACTTCCCGACGAAGTAAAAATCCGTGAAAGTGAGTTATAGTCCCACTTTTAAAATCTAATATTTTTGGGATGAGAATACATGCAGGTTTTATAAATGATTTACAAAATAGACACAAGTACGTGAAACTACATTCTATGGTTGAATTATCGAAATCGAATATGCCCCTTTTTATTAAGTCTGGTAATCTAAGAATTAGGGAACAGACACCCTAATTGACGCGAATCCTAAAGATAGATCTATTGGGCCTAACAAACCCCATCCAAAGTACCGGATGCTTTAGCACTTCGAAATTTATATCATATCCGAAGGGTGTCCAGGAATGATGGGGATATTCTTATATATGCATCTTGTTAATGTCGGTTACCAGGTGTTCACCATATGAATGATTTTTATCTCTATGTATGGGATGTGTATTGAAATATGAAATCTTGTGGTCTATTATTATGATTTGATATATATAGGTTAAACCTATAACTCACCAACATTTTTGTTGACGTTTTAAGCATGTTTATTCTCAGGTGATTATTAAGAGCTTCCGCTGTCGCATACTTAAATAAGGATGAGATTTGGAGTCCATGCTTGTATGATATTGTGTAAAAACAGCATTCAAGAAACTTATTTTGTTGTAACATATTTGTATTGTAAACCATTATGTAATGGTCGTGTGTAAACAGGATATTTTAGATTATCATTATTTGATAATCTACGTAAAGCTTTTTAAACCTTTATTGATGAAATAAAGGTTATGGTTTGTTTTAAAATGAATGCAGTCTTTGAAAAACGTCTCATATAGAGGTCAAAACCTCGCAACGAAATCAATTAATATGGAACGTTTTTAATCAATAAGAACGGGACATTTCAGTTGGTATCCGAGCGTTGGTCTTAGAGAACCAGAATTTTGCATTAGTGTGTCTTATCGAGTTTGTTAGGATGCATTAGTGAGTCTGGACTTCGACCGTATTTACTTGAAAAATGATTGCTTAACAAATTTTGTTGGAAACTATATATTTTTAACATGTGAATATTATGTGATATATTAATCTCTTAACGCGTTTGATATTATGTGATAGATGTCTACCTCTAGAACAAGTCCCATTGACTCACCTAATAATAATGAAGAGTCAAATGTAAATTGGAATGATTCGTGGACTGATTCACAAGTTCCTGAAGAGGAACCGGAAGAAGAGTCGGAACCGGAAGAAGAATCGGAACCGAAAGAAGAATCGGAACTGGATGAAGAAATAGAACCGGTGGGGGAAATAATAAAACGGTTAAGTAAAAGAAAATCCTCAACCAACCGACCAAGGTTAATTATGGTCAATGGTGTTTTCGCCAAGGAAGCAAAATATTGGGAGGATTACCAATTCTCCGATGAATCGGATTCCGACGAGAATTCCGATGATGTTATAGAAATTACCCCAACTGAATTTAAAAAGGCAAAAGAAAATAATAAGGGAAAGGGCATAAAAATAGAGAAATCTAATTCCAACCCCGATGAACTTTATATGTATCGTCAACCCCCGAAGTCCTTAAGTTGTAACAATGACCCGGGAACCTCTAAACCACCAGGTTTTTCTAAACCAATGTGGAAAACGACGGCTCGTATTAGGGGAAAATCATATATCCCTAGAAACTTGGCAAAACGAACCAAAACCGAAGAAGAAGAAACAAGCGAGTCGGAATAAGATAGTTGTATTCGTGTGGTGTAATATATGTAATATAGTGTGCTTATGCTTTATGATATATGTAAAAATTGCTTGTATTAATAAGTATTTTTTTTATGAATCTAACTCTTGTCTATTTTACAGTATAAAAACACAAAATGGATAGACAACCCAATATTTTAAGAGACCTACCCGGAGATATGATTGATGAAATCTTGTCTAGAGTCGGTCAGAATTCTTCGGCACAACTATTTAAGGCGAGATTAGTTTGTAAGACATTCGAAGAACGTTCCAAGAATGCCTTGGTTTATAAAAGGCTTTCATTCGAAAGATGGGGGATATCACATTGGGAAATCCATAAGTTACGATGTGTTTACTTTGACGCATATATTGCGGGGAACCCAAATGCTATTTTACGCAATGGGTTAAGAAATTATTTTGACTCAATATATCCGAATATTGGACTTCGTGATTTAGAAAAAGTGGCTAACATGCAACATAAAGAAGCATGTTATGCTTACGGATTAGTAATGTTCGCTTCTCACCAAAGTGAGAACAAGAACATCGGGCTACAACTATTAAACAAAACGTTCCCACAAGTGACGGAGTCGGTAATTGGGGTAAGAAATGAGGTTTTTAGATTGTTACGGGACTGTTGGACATTACGTAACCCTCGTCCCTTTGACGACGTTACAACACGATGTCTTATCAACGGCCATAACGGTTATGTTCCACAAGACCAAGGATGGGAACTAATCCTAGTAAAACCAGAATGCATGACTTGTTTCTGGACGTATGAATTACGTGTCTTTATTGCCTTTGTTGAACGACTTGTGTACTAGCTAGAATTATCTTCACAACCATCTTGTATAAAATTTATTGTGTGCTATATTTCATGCTATATGTAAAAAAAGCGGTATTGTAAGTTTGTAAAATATTGTTTAAAAGTTTGAACGCGAAATATTATTATAATCAGTTTTTCATATAGAATTGTAGTAGTTGAATTGTATATTAGCTACTAAGTATGAACTTAACGGGTAGGTACTACCCGAATTTAAACTTATAAAACGCTAATATGAAGAAAAAGCTTTTATAAATGAGTTCATATTATGCTACGAAATACTATTAACTACTCTTAATATTCTGTATGATTAACTTGTTCCATTTGACTATTTTGAAGGAAATGGCACCGACTACTCGACACACCGTGAATATGAATGAAGAGGAATTCCGTACTTTTCTAGCTTCAAACATAGCCGCAGTACAGGCTGCGCTACATACCAACAATAACCTTGGATCTAGCAGTACAGGAAATCGTGTAGGATGCACCTACAAAGAATTCACTGCCTGCAAACCTTTGGAATTTAATGGAACCGAAGGACCGATCGGATTGAAACGGTGGACCGAGAAGGTCGAATCGGTGTTTGCCATAAGTAAGTGTACTGAAGAGGACAAAGTGAAGTACGCTACGCATACCTTCACAGGTTCTGCGTTAACATGGTGGAATACCTATCTAGAGCGAGTGGGACAAGACGATGCGTACGTACTACCGTGGTCAGCATTCAAGCACTTGATGAACGAGAAGTACCATCCCAGAACCGAGGTCAATAAGCTCAAGACAGAACTTAGAGGGTTACGAACCCAAGGATTTGATATTACCACGTACGAAAGACGATTCACAGAATTGTGCCTATTGTGTCCGGGAGCATTCGAAGATGAGGAAGAGAAGATCGACGCGTTTGTGAAAGGATTACCGGAAAGAATCCAAGAAGATATAAGTTCACACGAGCCCGCCTCCATACAACAGGCATGTAGAATGGCTCACAAACTAGTGAACCAGATTGAAGAAAGAATTAAAGAATAGACTGCTGAAGAGGCCAATGTGAAACAAGTCAAAAGAAAGTGGGAGGAAAACGGTGATAAGAATCACCAATACAACAACAACAGCAATTACAACAATAATCGCAACAATTATCCCAACAATCGCAACATCAATCGCAACTACAACAAACGGCCCAACAATAACAACAACAACAACAACTACAATAATCATCCCAACAACAATAATAACCGCAACAACAACAACAATCAGAAGCAGCTATGCCAAAGGTGTGAAAAGTATCACTCGGGGTTCTGCACCAAATATTGCAACAAGTGTAAAAGAAATGGTCATAGCGCGGCGAAGTGTGAGGTCTACGGACCAGGGGTTAATAGAACGAAAGGAACAAATGGTGTCGGAACGAGTAATGGCGGAGCAAGTAGTGTCGGAGCAAGTTATTCCAATGTAGTTTGTTATAAATGTGGAAAACCGGGCCACATTATTATAAATTGCCCGAACCAGGAGAACACGAATGGACAAGGCCGCGGAAGAGTTTTCAATATTAATGCGGCAGAGGCACAGGAAGACCCGGAGCTTGTTACGGGTACGTTTCTTATTGACAATAAATCTGCTTACGTTTTATTTGATTCGGGTGCGGATAGAAGCTATATGAGTAGAGATTTTTGTGCTAAATTAAGTTGTCCATTGACGCCTTTGGATAGTAAATTTTTACTCGAATTAGCAAATGGTAAATTAATTTCAGCAGATAATATATGTCAGAATTGAGAAATTAAACTTGTTAGAGAAACATTTAAGATTGATTTGATACCAGTAGAGTTAGGGAGTTTTGATGTGATAATCGGTATGGACTGGTTGAAAGAAGTGAAAGCAGAGATCGTTTGTTATAAAAATGCAATTTGCATTATATGAGAAAAAGGAAAACCCTTAATGGTGTACGGAGAAAAGGGCAACACGAAGCTACATCTTATTAGTAATTTGAAGGCACAAAAACTAATAAGAAAAGGTTGCTATGCTGTTCTAGCACACGTCGAGAAAGTACAAACTGAAGAAAAAAGCATCAATGATGTTCCCATTGCAAAAGAATTTCCTGATGTATTTTCGAAAGAATTACCGGGATTACCCCCACATCGATCCGTTGAATTTCAAATAGATCTTGTACCAGGAGCTGCACCAATCGCTCGTGCTCCTTACAGACTCGCACCCAGCGAGATGAAAGAACTGCAAAGCCAATTACAAGAACTTTTAGAGCGTGGTTTCATTCGACCAAGCACATCACCGTGGGGAGCTCCTGTTTTGTTTGTCAAGAAGAAAGATGGTACATTCAGGTTGTGTATCGACTACCGAGAGTTGAACAAACTTACCATCAAGAACCGCTACCCACTACCGAGAATCGATGACTTATTTGATCAACTACAAGGCTCGTCTGTTTATTCAAAGATTGACTTACGTTCCGGGTATCATCAAATGCGGGTGAAAGAAGATGATATTCCAAAGACTGCTTTCAGAACACGTTACGGTCATTACGAGTGTATGGTCATGCCGTTTGGTTTAACTAATGCACCAGCTGTGTTCATGGACCTTATGAACCGAGTGTGTGGACCATACCTTGACAAGTTTGTCATTGTTTTCATTGATGACATACTTATTTACTCAAAGAATGACCAAGAACATGGTGAACATTTGAGAAAGGTGTTAGAAGTATTGAGAAAGGAAGAATTGTACGCTAAGTTTTCAAAGTGTGCATTTTGGTTGGAAGAAGTTCAATTCCTCGGTCACATAGTGAACAAAGAAGGTATTAAGGTGGATCCGGCAAAGATAGAAACTATTGAAAAGTGGGAAACCCCGAAAACTCCGAAACACATACGCCAGTTTTTAGGACTAGCTGGTTACTACAGAAGGTTCATCCAAGACTTTTCTAGAATAGCAAAACCCTTGACTGCATTAACGCATAAAGGGAAGAAATTTGAATGGAATGATGAACAAGAGAAATCGTTTTAGTTATTGAAGAAAAAGCTAACTACGGCACCTATATTGTCATTGCCTGAAGGGAATGATGATTTTGTGATTTATTGTGACGCATCAAAGCAAGGTCTCGGTTGTGTATTAATGCAACGAACGAAGGTGATTGCTTATGCGTCTAGACAATTGAAGATTCACGAACAAAATTATACGATGCATGATTTGGAATTAGGCGCGGTTGTTTTTGCATTAAAGACTTGGAGGCACTACTTATATGGGGTCAAAAGTATTATATATACCGACCACAAAAGTCTTCAACACATATTTAATCAGAAACAACTGAATATGAGGTAGCGTAGGTGGATTGAATTATTGAATGATTACGACTTTGAGATTCGTTACCACCCGGGGAAGGCAAATGTGGTAGCCGATGCCTTGAGCAGGAAGGACAGAGAACCCATTCGAGTAAAATCTATGAATATAATGATTCATAATAACCTTACTACTCAAATAAAGGAGGCGCAACAAGGAGTTTTAAAAGAGGGAAATTTAAAGGATGAAATACCCAAAGGATCGGAGAAGAATCTTAATATTCGGGAAGACGGAACCCGGTATAGGGCTGAAAGGATTTGGGTACCAAAATTTGGAGATATGAGAGAAATGGTACTTAGAGAAGCTCATAAACCCAGATACTCAATACATCCTGGAACGGGAAAGATGTACAAGGATCTCAAGAAACATTTTTGGTGGCCGGGTATGAAAGCCGATGTTGCTAAATACGTAGGAGAATGTTTGACGTGTTCTAAGGTCAAAGCTGAGCATCAGAAACCATCAGGTCTACTTCAACAACCCGAAATCCCGGAATGGAAATGGGAAAACATTACCATGGATTTCATCACTAAATTGCCAAGGACTGCAAGTGGTTTTGATACTATTTGGGTAATAGTTGATCATCTCACCAAATCAGCACATTTCCTGCCAATAAGAGAAGATGACAAGATGGAGAAGTTAGCACGACTATATTTGAAGGAAGTCGTCTCCAGACATGGAATACCAATCTCTATTATCTCTGATAGGGATGGCAGATTTATTTCAAGATTCTGGCAGACATTACAGCAAGCATTAGGAACTCGTCTAGACATGAGTACTGCCTATCATCCACAAACTAATGGGCAGAGCGAAAGGACGATACAAACGCTTGAAGACATGCTACGAGCATGTGTTATGATTTCGGAAACAGTTGGGATCGACATCTACCGTTAGCAGAATTTTCCTACAACAACAGCTACCATTCAAGCATTGAGATGGCGCCGTTTGAAGCACTTTATGGTAGAAAGTGCAGGTCTCCGATTTGTTGGAGTGAAGTGGGGGATAGACAGATTACGAGTCCGGATATTATACAAGAAACTACCGAGAAGATCATCCAAATTCAACAACGGTTGAAAACCGCCCAAAGTCGACAAAAGAGCTACGCTGACATTAAAAGAAAAGATATAGAATTTGAAATTAGAGAGATGGTCATGCTTAAAGTTGCACCTTGGAAAGGCGTTGTTCGATTTGGTAAACGAGGGAAATTAAATCCAAGGTATATTGGACCATTCAAGATTATTGATCGTGTCGGACCAGTAGCTTACCGACTTGAGTTACCTCAACAACTCGCGGCTGTACATAACACTTTCCACGTCTCGAATTTGAAGAAATGTTTTGCTAAAGAAGATCTCACTATTCCGTTAGATGAAATCCAAATCAAAGAAAAACTTCAATTCATCGAAGAACCCGTCGAAATAATGGATCGTGAGGTTAAGAGACTTAAGCAAAACAAGATACCAATTGTTAAGGTTCGATGGAATGCTCATAGAGGACCCGAGTTCACCTGGGAGCGTGAAGATCAGATGAAGAAGAAATACCCGCATCTATTTCCAGAAGATTCGTCAACAGCTTAAAATTTCGGGACGAAATTTATTTAACGGGTAGGTACTGTAGTGACCCGAACTTTTACATGTTTATATATATTAATTGAGATTGATATTTACATGATTAAATGTTTCCAACATGTTAAGCAATCAAACTTGTTAAGACTTGATTAATTGAAATATGTTTCATATAGACAATTGACCACCCAAGTTGACCGGTGATTCACGAACGTTAAAACTTGTAAAAACTATATGATGACATATATATGGATATATATATAGTTAACATGATACTATGATAAGTAAACATATCATTAAGTATATTAACAATGAACTACATATGTAAAAACAAGACTACTAACTTAATGATTTTTAAACGAGACATATATTTAACGATTATCGTTGCAAAGACATTTAATGTATATATATCATACTAAGAGATATTCATACATGATAATATCATGATAATATAATAATTTAAAATCTCATTTGATATTATAAACATTGGGTTAACAACATTTAACAAGATCGTTAACCTAAAGATTTCAAAACAACACTTACATGTAACGACTAACGATGACTTAACGACTCAGTTAAAATGTATATACATGTAGTGTTTTAATATGCATTTATACACTTTTTAAAGACTTCAATACACTTATCAAAATACTTCTACTTAACAAAAATGCTTACAATTACATCCTCGTTCAGTTTCATCAACAATTCTACTCGTATGCACCCGTATTCGTACTCGTACAATACACAGCTTTTAGATGTATGTAATATTGGTATATACACTCCAATGATCAGCTCTTAGCAGCCCATGTGAGTCACCTAACACATGTGGGAACCATCATTTGGCAACTAGCATGAAATATCTCATAAAATTACAAAAATATGAGTAATCATTCATGACTTATTTACATGAAAACAAAATTACATATCCTTTATATCTAATCCATACACCAACGACCAAAAACACCTACAAACACTTTCATTCTTCAATTTTCTTTATCAAATTGATCTCTCTCAAGTTCTATCTTCAAGTTCTAAGTGTTCTTCATATATTCTACAAGTTCTAGTTACATAAAATCAAGAATACTTTCAAGTTTGCTAGCTCACTTCCAATCTTGTAAGGTGATCATCCAACCTCAAGAAATCTTTATTTCTTATAGTAGGTTATCATTCTAATACAATGTAATAATTATATTCAAACTTTGGTTCAATTTCTATTACTATAACAATCTTATTTCAAGTGATGATCTTACTTGAACTTGTTTTCGTGTCATGATTCTGCTTCAAGAACTTCGAGCCATCCAAGGATCCGTTGAAGCTAGATCCATTTTTCTCTTTTCCATTAGGTTTATTCAGGGAACTTAAGGTAGTAATGATGTTCATAACATCATTCGATTCATACATATAAAGCTATCTTATTCGAAGGTTTAAACTTGTAATCACTAGAACATAGTTTAGTTAATTCTAAACTTGTTCACAAACAAAAGTTAATCCTTCTAACTTGACTTTTAAAATTAACTAAACACATGTTCTATATATATATGATATTCTAACTTAATGATTTAAAACCTGGAAACACGAAAAAAACCGTAAAACCGGATTTACGCCGTCGTAGTAACACCGCGGGCTGTTTTGGGTTAGTTAATTAAAAACTATGATAAACTTTGATTTAAAAGTTGTTATTCTGAGAAAATGATTGTTATTATGAACATGAAACTATATCCAAAAATTATGGTTAAACTCAAAGTGGAAGTAGGTTTTCTAAAATGGTCATCTAGACGTCGTTCTTTCGACTGAAATGACTACCTTTACAAAAACGACTTGTAACTTATTTTTCCGACTATAAACCTATACTTTTTCTGTTTAGATTCATAAAATATAGTTCAATATGAAACCATAGCAATTTGATTCACTCAAAACGGATTTAAAATGAAGAAGTTATGGGTAAAACAAGATTGGATAATTTTTCTCATTTTAGCTACGTGAAAATTGGTAACAAATCTATTCCAACCATAACTTAATCAACTTGTATTGTATATTATGTAATCTTGAGATACCATAGACACGTATACAATGTTTCGACCTATCATGTCGACACATCAATATATATTTCGGAACAACCATAGACACTCTATATGTGAATGTTGGAGTTAGCTATACAGGGTTGAGGTTGATTCCAAAATATATATAGTTTGAGTTGTGATCAATACTGAGATACGTATACACTGGGTCGTGGATTGATTCAAGATAATATTTATCTATTTATTTCTGTACATCTAACTGTGGACAACTAGTTGTAGGTTACTAACGAGGACAGCTGACTTAATAAACTTAAAACATCAAAATATATTAAAAGTGTTGTAAATATATTTTGAACATACTTTGATATATATGTATATATTTTTATAGGTTCGTGAATCAACCAGTGGCCAAGTCTTACTTCCCGACGAAGTAAAAATCCGTGAAAGTGAGTTATAGTCCCACTTTTAAAATCTAATATTTTTGGGATGAGAATACATGCAGGTTTTATAAATGATTTACAAAATAGACATAAGTACGTGAAACTACATTCTATGGTTGAATTATCGAAATCGAATATGCCCCTTTTTATTAAGTCTGGTAATCTAAGAATTAGGGAACAGACACCCTAATTGACGCGAATCCTAAAGATAGATCTATTGGGCCTAACAAACCCCATCCAAAGTACCGGATGCTTTAGTACTTGGAAATTTATATCATATTCGAAGGGTGTCCCGGAATGATGGGGATATTCTTATATATGCATCTTGTTAATGTCGGTTACCAGGTGTTCACCATATGAAAGATTTTTATCTCTATGTATGGGATGTGTATTGAAATATGAAATCTTGTGGTCTATTATTATGATTTGATATATATAGGTTAAACCTATAACTCACCAACATTTTTGTTGACGTTTTAAGCATGTTTATTCTCAGGTGATTATTAAGAGCTTCCGCTGTCGCATACTTAAATAAGGACGAGATTTGGAGTCCATGCTTGTATGATATTGTGTAAAAACTGCATTCAAGAAACTTATTTTGTTGTAACATATTTGTATTGTAAACCATTATGTAATGGTCGTGTGTAAACAGGATATTTTAGATTATCATTATTTGATAATCTACGTAAAGCTTTTTAAACCTTTATTGATGAAATAAAGGTTATGGTTTGTTTTAAAATGAATGCAGTCTTTGAAAAACGTCTCATATAGAGGTCAAAACCTCGCAACGAAATCAATTAATATGGAACGTTTTTAATCAATAAGAACGGGACATTTCACCGGGTGCCCACGGATAACCATATACTTTTCATACTGTTTTGGAATACGAAATCTCGTGGTCTACATTACATTACTGAATACAAACTATAGCTCACCAACATTCGTGTTGACCTTTTAAGCGTGTATTTCTCAGGTGCTTAGACGTTGTTGCTTCCGCTGTTAGACTTATTGTCTTGGTGTTTTAGACTTGCTGTTACAGACTCGCTGTGTTAGACTTCCGTTACATAACTTAGAGATGTCTCAATCATGGAACTTTTATCTTGCATTCACAACTTATGTTATTTGAATAATGGCTTGTAACGACCTTTGTGTCACGTTATCTTTTGTAAAACGTTATCCTTTTTGAATGCAAAACTTGTTTTAAAACAGCATTAGTATTCTACCGTGTAATGGACCTGTTATTGACGATTCATACATGATGGTTTTATACGGAGCGTCACATTTGGTATCAGAGCATCGGTTGTAGGGAATTAGGTTGCATTAGTGAGTCTTGACTGAACCGAGTAGGATTCGCTAATAGGACTAATCTACAACTTGCTCGTTTACTTGCTACTGCTTACTACTACTACATGCTAATGCTTACCCTTACTGCTATGTCAACTTGCTGTATGCTGCTACTTTCTCGCTACTGCATGCTACTATCTGCCTTTGATTGCATGTTACTTTTGTTTAATACTGTTACGATTGCCATGCTATGTACTGCTAGGATGCTGTAGTGCCTGATTACGTGCTTGCTATATGTCTTACTGATATGGAAAAGGTTATTTTTCCTTGTTCAGATGTCAGACATGCTGCCCATGACCTTTGACTTCGAGAGTGACTCAGATACGTCTGCTACCTCGCCTACTATTGTTGCTGACTCACCGCTACCCTCCGGCGACTCTGGCAATTCATCTTCTGGAGATAATGGACACGCGGTTGACCTGATGGACGACTCAGATGGAGACCAGGATCCCGAGGAGATTCCAGCACCACCCAGCCCTAGACTCCCGGGGCCACAGCACCATTCCGGTAGTACTGTGATCCCTGGGAGAAACGGAGACGGTCCCTTCCGTAACAAGCATGGACATTGGGCTAGAGCACCGCTAACGGACGTGTTGTACTGATTACACCTGGCAGATATCGACTCATGACCACCGGCCAGACACATCCACCCATACGTGATGTACCTGCACTACCTTCCGACGATTCAGACGGATCATCATCCGATGACACCAGTGAGGAGGATTCCGAGGAGGATTCTGAGGAGGACTTCGAGGAGGAGCCCGTGCAGCCACCCTCTACCCCACCGAAGAAGCGGTACCATTTCAATGGTATTGTTATTCCAAGGGTTAATGGAGGAAAGCCGTTCGTGAACGTACATGGACAGTTGGTTAGGGTCACCGCCCGTAAAAGGGTTGTACCATATCCTGCCGATCCATTTGTGCGTAAGGTCGCCCGCTCAGATCCGTCTACTTCTAGTACTACATCTGCATTATCTGGACCATCTGCACCATCTGCACCACATGCTCCACCAGCATCCCCTATCGTCGAGGAACTGACGAGGGAAGTGCATGCCCTCCGTGCTCGGGTAACTGAGCTCGAGGACAAGATGTCCCACCTGATGGACATCATTTACCCACCCTCGCCCTAGGACTGTTGTATTAGATTTCTTTATGTATTCCGTTTGTAGTTTCCTGTTTTTCATTTATGTATTGTACGAACCTTATGCTATTGTATGCGATTTTCTTATTATGAATGGAACTACTATTATTGATTTATTGTACGACATTTTATTACATGTTTGCTTTTGTGCTACCTGCTGCTTGTTGCCATGCTTAGTTATCGTGTACTGTGTTGCTTCCATGTTGTTTACCGTATGCCGTGACGTTTTTGGTTAACAGATTTTGACTTAAGTCGAAACTTTTGTTTAGAAGATCGATGGCTAACGGAAGAGGTCCAAGAGAAATCCCCACCGCAGCACAGGTTAAGGAGATGATAGCCGCTCGAGTGGCCGCAGCTATGGAGAATGCCAACCCCCAAGTTCCACCGGCTAACCCGAACTTCCAGAATGGGTGTACTTTCAAAGAATTTCAGAGCTGTAAGCCCCACAATTTCAGTGGAACAGAAGGGACAGTTGGGCTGACAAGATGGTTTGAGAAGTTGGAAGCTGTGTTCCGTGTGAGTAACTGCTCTGAAGGTAATAAGACTAAGTTCGCGTCCTGTACTTTGTTGGATGACGCTTTGACTTGGTGGAACACGTTTGCCCAGGCGCGAGGAATTGATGAAGCTTACGCTACACCATGGGAGGAGTTTAAGAGGGCTATGATCGAGGAGTACTGCCCCAGAACCGAAATTCAGAAAATGGAAGCGGAGTTTTGGGAACTAAAAGTTGTAGGAACTGATCTTGATGGCTATAACCGAAGGTACTTGGAGTTAGCTTTGATGTGCCCCACGATGGTTACTCCGGAGTACAAGTGGATGGAGAGGTATCTGTGGGGCCTCCCCAAGGATATTCAAGGAAATGTCACTTCATCGAAAACAACAAATGTCCCAGAAGCTATGCGTATGGCGCACACCCTGATGAATCAAAATATCCGCCAAGAGCCAGAGAAGGCGAAATCAGAATCAGGAGCTAGTAATGGGAAACGTAAGTGGGACAGAAGTAAGGGAAAAGGTTTTGACCAGAACTCGACTAAGAGGTATGAGAATTTTAAGGGAAATAACGATTGGAGGAATCCTAACCCGAACCCTAGCTCTAACCCTAACTACAAAGGTAGTCTTTCCCAGTGTAAGAGATGCTACAAGCATCACACTGGATACTGCAACGTAGTGTGTGAGAAGTGTAAAAGTACTGGACACATCGGCAGAGATTGTAAGATCACCACCCCAGCTGTAAGGACAAACCCAAGTGGACTAAGGAAGTGCTATGAGTGCGGTCAGCAGGGCCACTTCAAGAATTAATGTCCTAACAAGAAGAAGGATGGCGGCCCAGCACGTGGGAGAGTCTTCAACATGAATGCCAGAGATGCCCGTGAATATCCTGACTTGGTTACAGGTACATTCACTATCAATAACCTATTAGCTTCTGTCCTATTTGATACCAGTGTCGATAGGAGTTATGTATGTAGACACTTTTGCTCTAAGATAGATTGTTCGTTAGTGCCTTTGGATGAGAGTATACTTGTCAAAGTAGCAAATGGAAAACTTGAGAAAGTTGACCAAATCGGCCGAGGAGGTATTATAAACTTAGCTGGTGTGGATTTTGGGATTGATTTGATACCCATTAAGTTGGAGAGTTTTGATGTGATAGTCGGAATGGACTGGTTGTCCAAGGTAAGAGCCGAAGTTATCTGTGGTGAGAAAATTCTTCGTATACCTCGCGAAGATGGTGAGCCACTGATTGTTTACGGAGATAGATGTAGCCCGAAGCTGAACCTTATTAGTTGCATGAAGGCACAAAAGGTTATGAAAAAGGGACGTTTTGCTGTTTTGGCGCACGTGAAGAAACTAGAAACTGAGGAGAAAAGCATGGATGAAGTATGAATTGTGAACGAATTTCCCGACGTCTTTCGAGAAGAATTATCGGGATTACTCCCGCCGAGATTAGTAGAGTTTCAGATCGATCTAGTGCCAGGAGCTGCACCTGTAGCTCGCACCTTATCGACTTGCAATTTCTGAACTGCAAGAGTTGTAGAGCCAACTGCAGGAATTACTAGACCGTAGATTTATCCGACCGAGTTCATCTCCTTGGGGCGCACCTATTTTGTTCGTGAAGAAGAAGGACGAATCTTTCCGCATGTGTATCGATTATCGTGAACTGAACAAGTTGACGATCAAGAATCGGTATCCCCTTCCCAGGATTGACGATCTTTTCGATCAACTGCAAGGATCCAGCGTTTACTCTAAGATCGATTTACGATCAGGTTATCACCAGTTGAGGGTGAAGGAGAGTGATGTGCTGAAGACTGTGTTTCGAACCCGTTATGGTCACTATGAGTTTCTAGTAATGCCATTCGGTTTAACCAACGCACCTGCTATGTTTATGGATCTCATGAATCGCGTATGCAAGCTGTACCTGGACAAGTTCATTATCGTCTTCATAGATGATATCCTAATCTATTCCAAAAGCGAAGAAGAACATGAGCAACATCTTCGACTCATGCTTGAACTCTTGAGACAAGAGTAACTGTATGCCAAATTCTCCAAGTGTGAATTTTGGTTGAAGGAAGTCCAATTTTTTGGTCATATCGTGAGCGATCAGGGTATCAAGGTTGATCCCGCTAAGATCGAAGCCATCAGCAAGTGGGAAAACCCCACTACTCCTTCTCATATCCGCCAATTTTTAGGCCTCGCCGGTTACTATCGTAGATTCATCGAAGGTTTCTCTTTGATTGCGCGTCCTTTGACTGCGTTAACTCACAAGGGAAAGAAATTCGTTTAGGAAACCGAGCAAGAGTCAGCATTCCAAACCCTGAAGCAGAAGTTAACCACCGCTCCTATTCTATCCCTTCCCGAAGGCAGTGATGATTTCGTTGTGTATTGCGATGCTTTCCGACAAGGTTTTGGGTGTGTATTGATGCAATGGAAGAAGGTTATTGCTTATGCCTCTCGTCAACTGAAGGTTCACGAGCAAAACTACACTACTCACGATCTTGAGCTTGGAGCCGTTGTCTTTGCACTCAAACTGTGGAGACATTATCTGTATGGAACCAAGAGTACTATCTTCACCGATCATAAGAGCCTCCAACACATATTCGATCAGAAGCAATTGAATATGCGACAGCGATGGTGGATCGTTACGTTGAACGTCTACGATTGTGAACTTCGTTACCACCCTAGCAAGGCAAATGTTGTAGCCGATGCCTTGAGCCGAAAGGAAAGAATGGTACCACTTCGTTTTCGAGCCTTTAACGTCACCATTCACACAAATCTCAATAGCCAAATATGTGTAGCCCAAGAGGAAGCTCTCAGGGAGGAGAATATTGCTCAAGAGCACTTGAACATTATCGTTTCTCGATTCGAGGTCAAGGAGACTGGATTCCGATACTTTGCCGGAAGAATCTGAGTGCCTAGTTATGGAGATTTACGAAGCCTTATTCTAGACGAAGCCCATAAGTTAAGGTATTCGATTCATCCAGGAGCTGGTATGTAACATCCCAGGTAAACGTTCCCCGTAGCATGATATTGTCCGCTTTGCCCGTAGGCGCACAGATTTTCTTGGCAACCACACACGACGAGCACTTTTCTAGGAGGTCACCCATCCTGGTAGTGCTCTCGCCTGAGTACGCTTAACTGCAGAGTTCTCATGAGATCTGCTGCACTTGTGGTCCCAAAACGCGTCATGCTAGGAAAGGTCTCCACACCCTTATAAGGAATGCTTCGTTCCCCTCTCCAACCGATGTGGGACGGATGTAACACAGATGTTACAATCCTTCCCCCTAATAGGACACATCATCCTCACTGTGCACGTTTGGTCCGGGGCCTGGCTCTGATACCATCTGTAACATCCCAGGTAAATGTTCCCCGTAGCATGATATTGTCCGCTTTGCCCCTAGGTGCACGGATTTTCTTGGCAACCACACACGACGAGCACTTTTCCAGGAGGTCACCCATCCTGGTAGTGCTCTCGCCTGAGCACGCTTAACTGCAGAGTTCTCATGAGATATGCTGCGCTTGTGGTCCCAAAACGCGTCATGCTAGGAAAGGTCTCCACACCCTTATAAGGCATGCTTCGTTCCCCTCTCCAACTGATGTGGGATGGATGTAACACGGATGTTACATGGTAAGATGTACCACGGCCTCAAGGTTCAATATTGGTAGCCAAACCTCAAGAAGGATGTTGCGACTTACGTCAGAAAGTGTTTAACTTGTTCTAAGATCAAAGCCGAACATCAGAGTCCATTCGGATTACTTCAGCAACCCGAAATCCCGCAATGGAAGTGGGAAGGAATAACGATGGACTTCATCACAAAGCTACCGAAGACGGTAGGCGATTATGATACCATCTGGGTTATCGTTGACCATCTTACCAAATCTGCACACTTCCTATCCATGAAGGAAACTGATACGATGGAGAAACTCGCACAATTATACATAAAGGAAGAAGTATCTCAACACGGTGTACCCTTATCGATTATTTCAGACCGAGATGCCCGTTTTGCTTCTAGATTTTGGCGTTCTTTGCAAGAAGCTTTGGGAACACGTTTGGACATGAGTACTGCGTATCACACGAAAACCGACGGACATAGCAAACACACAATTCAAACCCAGGAGGACATGTTGCGTACTTGTGTAATTGATTTCGGAAAGGCTTGGGAGAAGCACTTACCGCTAGCCGAATTCTCTTACAATTGAAATGTCCCGTTCTTATTGATTAAAAACGTTACATATTAATTGATTTCGTTGCGAGGTTTTGACCTCTATATGAGACGTTTTTCAAAGACTGCATTCATTTTTAAACAAACCATAACCTTTATTTCATCAATAAAGGTTTAAAAAGCTTTACGTAGATTATCAAATAATGATAATCTAAAATATCCTGTTTACACACGACCATTACATAATGGTTTACAATACAAATATGTTACAACAAAATAAGTTTCTTGAATGCAGTTTTTACACAATATCATACAAGCATGGACTCCAAATCTTGTCCTTATTTAAGTATGCGACAGCGGAAGCTCTTAATAATCACCTGAGAATAAACATGCTTAAAACGTCAACAAAAATGTTGGTGAGTTATAGGTTTAACCTATATATATCAAATCGTAACAATAGACCACAAGATTTCATATTTCAATACACATCCCATACATAGAGATAAAAATCATTCATATGGTGAACACCTGGTAACCGACAATAACAAGATGCATATATAAGAATATCCCCATCATTCCGGGACACCCTTCGGATATGATATAAATTTCGAAGTACTAAAGCATCCGGTACTTTGGATGGGGTTTGTTAGGCCCAATAGATCTATCTTTAGGATTCGCGTCAATTAGGGTGTCTGTTCCCTAATTCTTAGATTACCAGACTTAATAAAAAGGGGCATATTCGATTTCGATAATTCAACCATAGAATGTAGTTTCACGTACTTGTGTCTATTTTGTAAATCATTTATAAAACCTGCATGTATTCTCATCCCAAAAATATTAGATTTTAAAAGTGGGACTATAACTCACTTTCACAGATTTTTACTTCGTCGGGAAGTAAGACTTGGCCACTGGTTGATTCACGAACCTATAACAATATATACATATATATCAAAGTATGTTCAAAATATATTTACAACACTTTTAATATATTTTGATGTTTTAAGTTTATTAAGTCAGCTGTCCTCGTTAGTAACCTACAACTAGTTGTCCACAGTTAGATGTACAGAAATAAATCAATAAATATTATCTTGAATCAATCCACGACCCAGTGTATACGTATCTCAGTATTGATCACAACTCAAACTATATATATTTTGGAATCAACCTCAACCCTGTATAGCTAACTCCAACATTCACATATAGAGTGTCTATGGTTGTTCCGAAATATATATAGATGTGTCGACATGATAGGTCGAAACATTGTATACGTGTCTATGGTATCTCAAGATTACATAATATACAATACAAGTTGATTAAGTTATGGTTGGAATAGATTTGTTACCAATTTTCACGTAGCTAAAATGAGAAAAATTATCCAATCTTGTTTTACCCATAACTTCTTCATTTTAAATCCGTTTTGAGTGAATCAAATTGCTATGGTTTCATATTGAACTCTATTTTATGAATCTAAACAAAAAAAGTATAGGTTTATAGTCGGAAAAATAAGTTACAAGTCGTTTTTGTAAAGGTAGTCATTTCAGTCGAAAGAACGACGTCTAGATGACCATTTTAGAAAACATACTTCCACTTTGAGTTTAACCATAATTTTTGGATATAGTTTCATGTTCATAATAAAAATCATTTTCTCAGAATAACAACTTTTAAATCAAAGTTTATCATAGTTTTTAATTAACTAACCCAAAACAGCCCGCGGTGTTACTACGACGGCGTAAATCCGGTTTTACGGTGTTTTTCGTGTTTCCAGGTTTTAAATCATTAAGTTAGCATATCATATAGATATAGAACATGTGTTTAGTTGATTTTAAAAGTCAAGTTAGAAGGATTAACTTTTGTTTGCGAACAAGTTTAGAATTAACTAAACTATGTTCTAGTGATTACAAGTTTAAACCTTCGAATAAGATAGCTTTATTTGTATGAATCGAATGATGTTATGATCATCATTACTACCTTAAGTTCCTTGGATGAACCTACTGGAAAAGAGAAAAATGGATCTAGCTTCAATGGATCCTTGGATGGCTCAAAGTTCTTGAAGCAAAATCATGACACGAAAACAAGTTCAAGTAAGATCATCACTTGAAATAAGATTGTTATAGTTATAGAAATTGAACCAAAGTTTGAATATGATTATTACCTTGTATTAGAATGATAACCTACTGTAAGAAACAAAGATTTCTTGAGGTTGGATGATCACCTTACAAGATTGGAAGTGAGCTAGCAAACTTGAAAGTATTCTTGATTTTATGAAACTAGAACTTTTGGAATTTATGAAGAACACTTAGAACTTGAAGATAGAACTTGAGAGAGTTCAATTAGATGAAGAAAATTGAAGAATGAAAGTGTTTGTAGGTGTTTTTGGTCGTTGGTGTATGGATTAGATATAAAGGATATGTAATTTTGTTTTCATGTAAATAAGTCATGAATGATTACTCATATTTTTGTAATCTTATGAGATATTTCATGCTAGTTGCCAAATGATGGTTCCCACATGTGTTAGGTGACTCACATGGGCTGCTAAGAGCTGATCATTGGAGTGTATATACCAATAGTACATACATCTAAAAGCTGTGTATTGTACGAGTACGAATACGGGTGCATACGAGTAGAATTGTTGATGAAACTGAACGAGAATGTAATTGTAAGCATTTTTGTTAAGTAGAAGTATTTTGATAAGTGTATTGAAGTCTTTCAAAAGTGTATAAATACATATTAAAACACTACATGTATATACATTTTAACTGAGTCGTTAAGTCATCGTTAGTCGTTACATGTAAGTGTTGTTTTGAAACCTTTAGGTTAACGATCTTGTTAAATGTTGTTAACCCAATGTTTATAATAACAAAAGAGATTTTAAATTATTATATTATCATGATATTATGATGTACGAATATCTCTTAATATGATATATATACATTAAATGTCGTTACAACGATAAACGTTACATATATGTCTCGTTTCAAAATCATTAAGTTAGTAGTCTTGTTTTTACATATGTAGTTCATTGTTAATATAATTAATGATATGTTAACTTATCATAATATCATGTTAACTATATATATAACCATATATATCTCATCATATAGTTTTTTTACAAGTTTTAACGTTCGTGAATCACCGGTCAACTTGGGTGGTCAATTGTCTATATGAAACCTATTTCAATTAATCAAGTCTTAACAAGTTTGATTGCTTAACATGTTGGAAATATTTAATCATGTAAACATCAATCTCAATTAATATATATAAACATGGAAAAGTTCGGGTCACTACAGTACCTACCCGTTAAATAAATTTCGTCCCGAAATTTTAAGCTGTTGAAGGTGTTGACGAATCTTCTGGAAATAGATGCGGGTATTTCTTCTTCATCTGATCTTCACGCTCCCAGGTGAACTCGGGTCCTCTACGAGCATTCCATCGAACCTTAACAATTGGTATCTTGTTTTGCTTAAGTCTTTTAACCTCACGATCCATTATTTCGACGGGTTCTTCGATGAATTGAAGTTTTTCGTTGATTTGGATTTCATCTAACGGAATAGTGAGATCTTCTTTAGCAAAACATTTCTTTAAATTCGAGACGTGGAAAGTGTTATGTACAGCCGCGAGTTGTTGAGGTAACTCTAGTCGGTAAGCTACTGGTCCGACACGATCAATAATCTTGAATGGTCCAATATACCTTGGATTTAATTTCCCTCGTTTACCAAATCGAACAACGCCTTTCCAAGGTGCAACTTTAAGCATGACCATCTCTCCAATTTCAAATTCTATATCTTTTCTTTTAATGTCAGCGTAGCTCTTTTGTCGACTTTGGGCGGTTTTCAACCGTTGTTGAATTTGGATGATCTTCTCGGTAGTTTCTTGTATAATCTCCGGACCCGTAATCTGTCTATCCCCCACTTCACTCCAACAAATCGGAGACCTGCACTTTCTACCATAAAGTGCTTCAAACGGCGCCATCTCAATGCTTGAATGGTAGCTGTTGTTGTAGGAAAATTCTGCTAACGGTAGATGTCGATCCCAACTGTTTCCGAAATCAATAATACATGCTCGTAGCATGTCTTCAAGCGTTTGTATCGTCCTTTCGCTCTGCCCATCAGTTTGTGGATGATAGGCAGTACTCATGTCTAGACGAGTTCCTAATGCTTGCTGTAATGTCTGCCAGAATCTTGAAATAAATCTGCCATCCCTATCAGAGATAATAGAGATTGGTATTCCATGTCTGGAGATGACTTCCTTCAAATACAGTCGTGCTAACTTCTCCATCTTGTCATCTTCTCTTATTGGTAGGAAGTGTGCTGATTTGGTGAGACGATTAACTATTACCCAAATAGTATCAAAACCACTTGCAGTCCTTGGCAATTTAGTGATGAAATCCATGGTAATGTTTTCCCATTTCCATTCCGGGATTTCGGGTTGTTGAAGTAGACCTGATGGTTTCTGATGCTCAGCTTTGACCTTAGAACACGTCAAACATTCTCCTACGTATTTAGCAACATCGGCTTTCATACCCGGCCACCAAAAATGTTTCTTGAGATCCTTGTACATCTTCCCCGTTCCAGGATGTATTGAGTATCTGGTTTTATGAGCTTCTCTAAGTACCATTTCTCTCATATCTCCAAATTTTGGTACCCAAATCCTTTCAGCCCTATACCGGGTTCCGTCTTCCCGAATATTAAGATGCTTCTCCGATCCTTTGGGTATTTCATCCTTTAAATTTCCCTCTTTTAAAACTCCTTGTTGCGCCTCCTTTATTTGAGTAGTAATGTTATTATAAATCATTATATTCATAGATTTTACTCGAATGGGTTCTCTATCCTTCCTGCTCAAGGCATCGGCTACCACATTTGCCTTCCCCGGGTGGTAACGAATCTCAAAGTCGTAATCATTCAATAATTCAATCCACCTACGCTGCCTCATATTCAGTTGTTTCTGATTAAATATGTGTTGAAGACTTTTGTGGTCGGTATATATAATACTTTTGACCCCATATAAGTAGTGCCTCCAAGTCTTTAATGCAAAAACAACCGCGCCTAATTCCAAATCATGCGTCGTATAATTTTGTTCGTGAATCTTCAATTGTCTAGACGCATAAGCAATCACTTTCGTTCGTTGCATTAATACACAACCGAGACCTTGCTTTGATGCATCACAATAAATCACAAAATCATCATTCCCTTCAGGCAATGACAATATAGGTGCCGTAGTTAGCTTTTTCTTCAATAACTGAAACGCTTTCTCTTGTTCATCATTCCATTCAAATTTCTTCCCTTTATGCGTTAATGCAGTCAAGGGTTTTGCTATTCTGGAAAAGTCTTGGATGAACTTTCTGTAGTAACCAGCTAGTCCTAAAAACTGGCGTATGTGTTTCGGAGTTTTCGGGGTTTCCCACTTTTCAACAGTTTCTATCTTTGCCGGATCCACCTTAATACCTTCTTTGTTCACTATGTGACCGAGGAATTGAACTTCTTCCAACCAAAATGCACACTTTGAAAACTTAGCGTACAATTCTTCCTTCCTCAATACTTCTAACACCTTTCTCAAATGTTCACCGTGTTCTTGGTCATTCTTTGAGTAAATAAGTATGTCATCAATGAAAACAATGACAAACTTGTCAAGGTATGGTCCACACACTCGGTTCATAAGGTCCATGAACACAGCTGGTGCATTAGTTAAACCAAACGGCATGACCATAAACTCGTAATGACCGTAACGTGTTCTGAAAGCAGTCTTTGGAATATCATCTTCTTTCACCCGCATTTGATGATACCCGGAACGTAAGTCAATCTTTGAATAAACAGACGAGCCTTGTAGTTGATCAAATAAGTCGTCGATTCTCGGTAGTGGGTAGCGGTTCTTGATGGTAAGTTTGTTCAACTCTCGGTAGTCGATACACAACCTGAATGTACCATCTTTCTTCTTGACAAACAAAACAGGAGCTCCCCACGGTGATGTGCTTGGTCGAATGAAACCACGCTCTAAAAGTTCTTGTAATTGGCTTTGCAGTTCTTTCATCTCGCTGGGTGCGAGTCTGTAAGGAGCACGAGCTATTGGTGCAGCTCCTGGTACAAGATCTATTTGAAATTCAACGGATCGATGTGGGGGTAATCCCGGTAATTCTTTCGGAAATACATCGGGAAATTCTTTTGCAATGGGAACATCATTGATGCTCTTTTCTTCAGTTTGTACTTTCTCGACGTGTGCTAGAACAGCATAGCAACCTTTTCTTATTAGTTTTTGTGCCTTCAAATTACTAATAAGATGTAGCTTCGTGTTGCCCTTTTCTCCGTACACCATTAAGGGTTTTCCTTTTTCTCGTATAATGCGAATTGCATTTTTGTAACAAACGATCTCCGCTTTCACTTCTTTCAACCAGTCCATACCGATTATCACATCAAAACTCCCTAACTCTACTGGTATCAAATCAATCTTAAATGTTTCGCTAACCAGTTTAATTTCTCGATTCCGACATATATTATCTGCTGAAATTAATTTACCATTTGCTAATTCGAGTAAAAATTTACTATCCAAAGGCGTCAATGGACAACTTAATTTAGCACAAAAATCTCTACTCATATAGCTTCTATCCGCACCCGAATCAAATAAAACGTAAGCAGATTTATTGTCAATAAGAAACGTACCCGTAACAAGCTCCGGGTCTTCCTGTGCCTCTACCGCATTAATATTGAAAACTCTTCCACGGCCTTGTCCATTCGTGTTCTCCTGGTTCGGGCAATTTCTAATAATGTGGCCTGGTTTTCCACATTTATAACAAACTACATTGGCATAACTTGCTCCGACACTACTTGCTCCGCCATTACTCGTTCCGACACCATTTGTTCCTTTCGTTCTATTAACCCCTGGTCCGTAGACCTCACACTTCGCCGCGCTATGACCATTTCTTTTACACTTGTTGCAAAATTTGGTGCAGAACCCCGAGTGATTCTTTTCACACCTTTGGCATAGCTGCTTCTGATTGTTGTTGTTGTTGCGGTTATTATTGTTGTTGGGATGATTGTTGTAGTTGCTGTTGTTGTTGTTGTTGTTGTTGTTGTTGGGCCGTTTGTTGTAGTTGCGATTGATGTTGCGATTGTTGGGATAATTGTTGCGATTATTGTTGTAATTGCTGTTGTTGTTGTATTGGTGATTCTTATCACCGTTTTCCTCCCACTTTCTTTTGACTTGCTTCACATTGGCCTCTTCAGCAGTCTGTTCTTTAATTCTTTCTTCAATCTGGTTCACTAGTTTGTGAGCCATTCTACATGCCTGTTGTATGGAGGCGGGCTCGTGTGAACTTATATCTTCTTGGATTCTTTCCGGTAATCCTTTCACAAACGCGTCGATCTTCTCTTCCTCATCTTCGAATGCTCCCGGACACAATAGGCACAATTCTGTGAATCGTCTTTCGTACGTGGTAATATCAAATCCTTGGGTTCGTAACCCTCTAAGTTCTGTCTTGAGCTTATTGACCTCGGTTCTGGGACGGTACTTCTCGTTCATCAAGTGCTTGAATGCTGACCACGGTAGTGCGTACGCATCATCTTGTCCCACTTGCTCTAGATAGGTATTCCACCATGTTAACGCAGAACCTGTGAAGGTATGCGTAGCGTACTTCACTTTGTCCTCTTCAGTACACTTACTTATGGCAAACACCGATTCAACCTTCTCGGTCCACCGTTTCAATCCGATCGGTCCTTCGGTTCCATCAAATTCCAAAGGTTTGCAGGCAGTGAATTCTTTGTAGGTGCATCCTACACGATTTCCTGTACTGCTAGATCCAAGGTTATTGTTGGTATGTAGCGCAGCCTGTACTGCGGCTATGTTTGAAGCTAGAAAAGTACGGAATTCCTCTTCATTCATATTCACGGTGTGTCGAGTAGTCGGTGCCATTTCCTTCAAAATAGTTAAATGGAACAAGTTAATCATACAGAATATTAAGAGTAGTTAATAGTATTTCGTAGCATAATATGAACTCATTTATAAAAGCTTTTTCTTCATATTAGCGTTTTATAAGTTTAAATTCGGGTAGTACCTACCCGTTAAGTTCATACTTAGTAGCTAATATACAATTCAACTACTACAATTCTATATGAAAAACTGATTGTAATAATATTTCGCGTTCAAACTTTTATACAATATTTTACAAACTTACAATACCGCTTATTTTACATAAAGCATGAAATATAGCACACAATAACTTTGATACAAGATAGTTGTGAAGACAATTCTAGCTAGTACACAAGTCGTTCGGCCAAGGCAATAAAGACACGTAATTCATACGTCCAGAAACAAGTCATGCATTCTGGTTTTACTAGGACTACTTCCCATCCTTGGTCTTGTGCAACATAACCGTTATGGCCGTTGATAAGACAGCGTGTTGTAATGTCATCAAAGGGACGAGGGTTACGTAATGTCCAACAGTCCCGTAATAATCTAAAAACCTCATTTCTTACCCCAATTACCGACTCCGTCACTTGTGGAAACGTTTTGTTTAATAGTTGTAGCCCGATGTTCTTGTTCTCACTTTGGTGAGAAGCGAACATTACTAATCCGTAAGCATAACATGCTTCTTTATGTTGCATTTTAGCCGCTTTTTCTAAATCACGAAGTCCAATATTCGGATATATTGAGTCAAAATAATTTCTTAACCCGTTGCGTAAAATAGCATTTGGGTTCCCCGCAATATATGCATCAAAGTAAACACATCGTAACTTATGGGTTTCCCAATGTGATATCCCCCATCTTTCAAATGAAAGTCTCTTATAAACCAAGACATTCTTGGAACGTTCTTCGAATGTCTTACAAACTGATCTCGCCTTAAATAGTTGTGCCGAAGAATTCTGGCCGACTCTAGACAAGATTTCATCAATCATGTCTCCGGGTAGGTCTCTTAAAATATTGGGTTGTCTATCCATTTTGTGTTTTTAAACTGTAAAATAGACAAGAGTTAGTTTCATAAAAAAAATACTTATTAATACAAGCAATTTTTACATATATCATAAAGCATAAGAACACTATATTACATATATTACACCACACGAATACAACTATCTTATTTCGACTCGCTCGTTTCTTCTTCTTCGGTTTTGGTTCGTTTTGCCAAGTTTCTAGGGATATATGATGTTCCCCTAATACGAGCCGTCGTTGTCCACATTGGTTTAGAAAAACCTGGTGGTTTAGAGGTTCCCGGGTCATTGTTACAACTTAAGGACTTCGGAGGTTGACGATACATATAAAGTTCATCGGGGTTGGAATTAGATTTCTCTATTTTTATGCCCTTTCCCTTATTATTTTCTTTTGCCTTTTTAAATTCAGTTGGGGTAATTTCTATAACATCATCGGAATTCTCGTCGGAATCCGATTCATCGGAGAATTGGTAATCCTCCCAATATTTTGCTTCCTTGGCGGAAACACCATTGACCATAATTAACTTTGGTCGGTTGGTTGAGGATTTTCTTTTACTTAACCGTTTTATTATTTCCCCCACCGGTTCTATTTCTTCATCCGGTTCCGATTCTTCTTCCGGTTCCGATTCTTCTTCCGGTTCCGACTCTTCTTCCGGTTCCTCTTCGGGAACTTGTGAATCGGTCCACAAATCATTCCAATTTACATTTGACTCTTCATTATTATTAGGTGAGTCAATGGGACTTGTTCTAGAGGTAGACATCTATCACATAATATCAAACACGTTAAGAGATTAATATATCACATAATATTCATATGTTAAAAATATATAGTTTCCAACAAAAATGTTAAGCAATCATTTTTAAAGAAAACACGGTCGAAGTCCAGACTCACTAATGCATCCTAACAAACTCGATAAGACACACTAATGCAAATTTTCTGGTTCTCTAAGACCAACGCTCGGATACCAACTGAAATGTCCCGTTCTTATTGATTAAAAACGTTACATATTAATTGATTTCGTTGCGAGGTTTTGACCTCTATATGAGACGTTTTTCAAAGACTGCATTCATTTTTAAACAAACCATAACCTTTATTTCATCAATAAAGGTTTAAAAAGCTTTACGTAGATTATCAAATAATGATAATCTAAAATATCCTGTTTACACACGACCATTACATAATGGTTTACAATACAAATATGTTACAACAAAATAAGTTTCTTGAATGCAGTTTTTACACAATATCATACAAGCATGGACTCCAAATCTTGTCCTTATTTAAGTATGCGACAGCGGAAGCTCTTAATAATCACCTGAGAATAAACATGCTTAAAACGTCAACAAAAATGTTGGTGAGTTATAGGTTTAACCTATATATATCAAATCGTAACAATAGACCACAAGATTTCATATTTCAATACACATCCCATACATAGAGATAAAAATCATTCATATGGTGAACACCTGGTAACCGACAATAACAAGATGCATATATAAGAATATCCCCATCATTCCGGGACACCCTTCGGATATGATATAAATTTCGAAGTACTAAAGCATCCGGTACTTTGGATGGGGTTTGTTAGGCCCAATAGATCTATCTTTAGGATTCGCGTCAATTAGGGTGTCTGTTCCCTAATTCTTAGATTACCAGACTTAATAAAAAGGGGCATATTCGATTTCGATAATTCAACCATAGAATGTAGTTTCACGTACTTGTGTCTATTTTGTAAATCATTTATAAAACCTGCATGTATTCTCATCCCAAAAATATTAGATTTTAAAAGTGGGACTATAACTCACTTTCACAGATTTTTACTTCGTCGGGAAGTAAGACTTGGCCACTGGTTGATTCACGAACCTATAACAATATATACATATATATCAAAGTATGTTCAAAATATATTTACAACACTTTTAATATATTTTGATGTTTTAAGTTTATTAAGTCAGCTGTCCTCGTTAGTAACCTACAACTAGTTGTCCACAGTTAGATGTACAGAAATAAATCAATAAATATTATCTTGAATCAATCCACGACCCAGTGTATACGTATCTCAGTATTGATCACAACTCAAACTATATATATTTTGGAATCAACCTCAACCCTGTATAGCTAACTCCAACATTCACATATAGAGTGTCTATGGTTGTTCCGAAATATATATAGATGTGTCGACATGATAGGTCGAAACATTGTATACGTGTCTATGGTATCTCAAGATTACATAATATACAATACAAGTTGATTAAGTTATGGTTGGAATAGATTTGTTACCAATTTTCACGTAGCTAAAATGAGAAAAATTATCCAATCTTGTTTTACCCATAACTTCTTCATTTTAAATCCGTTTTGAGTGAATCAAATTGCTATGGTTTCATATTGAACTCTATTTTATGAATCTAAACAAAAAAAGTATAGGTTTATAGTCGGAAAAATAAGTTACAAGTCGTTTTTGTAAAGGTAGTCATTTCAGTCGAAAGAACGACGTCTAGATGACCATTTTAGAAAACATACTTCCACTTTGAGTTTAACCATAATTTTTGGATATAGTTTCATGTTCATAATAAAAATCATTTTCTCAGAATAACAACTTTTAAATCAAAGTTTATCATAGTTTTTAATTAACTAACCCAAAACAGCCCGCGGTGTTACTACGACGGCGTAAATCCGGTTTTACGGTGTTTTTCGTGTTTCCAGGTTTTAAATCATTAAGTTAGCATATCATATAGATATAGAACATGTGTTTAGTTGATTTTAAAAGTCAAGTTAGAAGGATTAACTTTTGTTTGCGAACAAGTTTAGAATTAACTAAACTATGTTCTAGTGATTACAAGTTTAAACCTTCGAATAAGATAGCTTTATTTGTATGAATCGAATGATGTTATGATCATCATTACTACCTTAAGTTCCTTGGATGAACCTACTGGAAAAGAGAAAAATGGATCTAGCTTCAATGGATCCTTGGATGGCTCAAAGTTCTTGAAGCAAAATCATGACACGAAAACAAGTTCAAGTAAGATCATCACTTGAAATAAGATTGTTATAGTTATAGAAATTGAACCAAAGTTTGAATATGATTATTACCTTGTATTAGAATGATAACCTACTGTAAGAAACAAAGATTTCTTGAGGTTGGATGATCACCTTACAAGATTGGAAGTGAGCTAGCAAACTTGAAAGTATTCTTGATTTTATGAAACTAGAACTTTTGGAATTTATGAAGAACACTTAGAACTTGAAGATAGAACTTGAGAGAGTTCAATTAGATGAAGAAAATTGAAGAATGAAAGTGTTTGTAGGTGTTTTTGGTCGTTGGTGTATGGATTAGATATAAAGGATATGTAATTTTGTTTTCATGTAAATAAGTCATGAATGATTACTCATATTTTTGTAATCTTATGAGATATTTCATGCTAGTTGCCAAATGATGGTTCCCACATGTGTTAGGTGACTCACATGGGCTGCTAAGAGCTGATCATTGGAGTGTATATACCAATAGTACATACATCTAAAAGCTGTGTATTGTACGAGTACGAATACGGGTGCATACGAGTAGAATTGTTGATGAAACTGAACGAGAATGTAATTGTAAGCATTTTTGTTAAGTAGAAGTATTTTGATAAGTGTATTGAAGTCTTTAAAAAGTGTATAAATACATATTAAAACACTACATGTATATACATTTTAACTGAGTCGTTAAGTCATCGTTAGTCGTTACATGTAAGTGTTGTTTTGAAACCTTTAGGTTAACGATCTTGTTAAATGTTGTTAACCCAATGTTTATAATAACAAAAGAGATTTTAAATTATTATATTATCATGATATTATGATGTACGAATATCTCTTAATATGATATATATACATTAAATGTCGTTACAACGATAAACGTTACATATATGTCTCGTTTCAAAATCATTAAGTTAGTAGTCTTGTTTTTACATATGTAGTTCATTGTTAATATAATTAATGATATGTTAACTTATCATAATATCATGTTAACTATATATATAACCATATATATCTCATCATATAGTTTTTTTACAAGTTTTAACGTTCGTGAATCACCGGTCAACTTGGGTGGTCAATTGTCTATATGAAACCTATTTCAATTAATCAAGTCTTAACAAGTTTGATTGCTTAACATGTTGGAAATATTTAATCATGTAAACATCAATCTCAATTAATATATATAAACATGGAAAAGTTCGGGTCACTACAACAATAATAGCTATCACGCAAGCATTAAGGCCGCACCTTTCGAAGCCTTGTATGGCCGCAGATGTCGTTCTCCTATCTGTTGGGCCGAAGCCGGTGAAAAGCAGATCACCGGACCCGAACTCGTCCATGACATTACCGAGAAGATTGTCCAAATTCAAGCGAGGCTCAAGACGGACCGTGATCGTCAAAAGAGCTATGCTGATCTTAAGCGTAAAGATCGCGAATGTCAAGTGGGTGACCGAGTGATGTTGAAAGTCGCACCTTGGAAAGGTGTAATCCATTTCGAAAAGCGTGGGAAGCTAAATCCACGATATATTGGTCCTTTTGAAGTCTTGGAGCGTGTTGGACCTGTTGCTTACTGTTTGGATCTTCCGACTCAGTTGACTGTTGTTCATCCCACTTTTCATGTGTCGAATCTGAATAAATGTCTTGCTGAACCAGAACTAGTAATACCACTTGAGGAGCTTACGATTGATGACAAACTCCACTTCGTGAAAGAACCTGTTGAAATTATGGACCTTGAGGTCAAAACCTTAAAACGCAACAAGATTCCAATTGTTCGAGTTTGTTGGAATGCTAAATGAGGACCTGAGTTTACTTGGGAGCGAGAGGATCAGATGATGCAGAAGTATCCTCACCTCTTCACAACTCTACCGTCTACCTCAGCTTAAAATTTCGGGACGAAATTTTCAGCAACAGGTGGGTAATGTAACGACCCGACTTTTTCGACTTGCTTTTGTGTTTGTTACTTTCTGCGAAACTGCGTATTTGTGCATACTGAGCTATATTATATTCTGGGATCTTATTTCATGATTAATTACTTTCGTTTATACCATACAACGTGCCATTAAGTACTTAGTTACTTAACTTGATCCCCGAATGCTTTTACGACCGTTAGTTTCACTTGACGTTGAGAACGAGCTATATGTTTTGGTACACGTTTAAATTTGGTCATAATTGGAATATTACGACTACGAAATACTAATTTTTATTTTCTAATAACAATTACTAAAGCTTTTGGTTGCTTAATTACGCTTAGTAATTTATTTATGCTCACTAGTTAGTCTTGTTAGACTTTCTACCTTGTTGGACTTAAGCCCACCCTACTCTAGCTAATGGACTATTTAATTAGCCCAATTTTAATAAGTTTATGACCCATATAAATGTAAGACAAATGCCCATTTATTAGAGGGAACATACTAGCATTTTTGTTAACCATAATCACAATTGTTGCATGGGATCCCAACATAAGCACCAACTTTAGACAACCATTAACCAAAAAGCAAGAGTTTGTCCCCCTTGTCCCCCCTAAACCCCACGGCCACCACCACCATACCACCCCATCACCTCCTATAAATACCATGCTAATTCCTCACATTTCACACTTGATTTCATTCACAAATTACACACACTTACTCTCTAATTCTCTCTCTAGTCTTTCTCACTCTAAAAAGTGTAAGTTTTAAATTTTCTTTCTCTTCTTCTTCCCTTCATATCCACAACATCATCATCATCATTTGAAGGATCTAGCTTTTTAGATTTTGATCTTGTTATATCTTGTAGATTCAAACTTGGATTTGAATCCTTCAAGAACATGAAAGATTCAAGCTTTCTAGCTTTGAATCTTCATTTACTTGTTAGATCTAGCTTATGATTTCTTTATTTTGTTATAAAGATCAAAACTTGTGTTTATGATCTTCATGTAACTTGAAGATCTAGTCTTTTGCTTTAAGGATCTTCAAGAACACTAAAGATCCAAGCTTTCTAGCTTAGGGTTTCATTATTTTGTTAAAGATCTTAGATTTTTAGCTTATGGTCTCATTACTTTCATTATATCTTAGCTTTCTAGCTTATGGTCTCATTAATCTTGTAAAGATCCAAGATTTCTAGCTTAGGGTTTTCTTAATACTTGAGATCTAAGTTATTATTATAGATCTCACTTACTTGGAACCTTTTTGTGTTTTTTGTGATGATAAAGATCAAGTCTTCATCATCACATATGATGAAGATGCATAAACTTGTGTAAAAAGGACAAATGTTGAAGCTTTATTGGATTTATGCAATAAAGAGGCAATCTTGATGTTCAAAACTTGTAAAATGATAGATTTTACTCTTAGTTGTGTGTTGATGGTTGAAACTTGGTCAAAGTGATGCTAAAACATCAAAGAGTTGTACACTTGAAGCTTACACGCATCAAGGATGAGAACCGTGATGAGCATCAAGCACCAAGAAACCTAACGGAGCACTTGTTTGCTGTTGTTCGGGGTCTGATTAGACTCCCGGACTTCTATAAAATTGATTTTCAGATAGTTCTTTTCGAGTATATGACTTTTCGTTTAGGCCTTGCCTAAATCCGATATACGGTTTAGGATTTATAGCCTTCTGAAAGTCACTACGCCTTTGTAACGACGTGCTGAAAAAATTCTGACCTACTCGCACTTAAACCGTCGCCACGGTCAAAAAAAGACGAGTTAGGTTCTGAAAATTGGATAGCGGTTGAAGGACTCACATACAGAGCCTTGTCCACTAACCACGCGTATTTTTGTTTTGTATAGAGGTTGTAGCAGCTGTCCGAAATCAGCCTTTTGTTTCGATCTCTTTTCTTTTTGAAAACTTACTTTATCTCTTGCGAATGATGATGACGATGATGATGTCTAGGACTTTACTTACGTACTTTTAAACCTTTTGGGACAACATACTGACTTAGTGACCTTTGACTTAGGTTGATGACCTTTCGGACCGACTTACTACCTGCATACTTTTCATATCGACTTTTACTGCTTATTCACTGTGAGTTATAGCTTCCCTTTTTACTTTAACTATTTTTGGGACTGAGAATATATGCGCTTTTTATGTTTTACATACTAGACACGAGTGCTTAAACTTTACATATGTGTGGGTGATATAACGGCACAAAGATTCCCCTTAGCACGGTAACATTTAATCATTGGTTTTTGAACCAGTGAACGCGAATATTAGATATGGATCCATAGGGTTTGACATCCCCACTCGGGTTAGTCGCGCTAGCATTTAACGGGTGTTTGATACTTCGAGGACATACGCACTCGCCAAGTGTACTTTTAGGGGGTATTACTATTACGTTAAGTTAGTTACCGGGTGCCCACGGATAAGCATTTACTTTTCCTACTGTTTTGGAATACGAAATCTCGTGGTCTGCATTACATTACTGAATACAAATTATAGCTCACCAACATTCGTGTTGACCTTTTAAGCGTGTATTTCTCAGGTGCTTAGACGTTGTTGCTTCCGCTGTTAGACTTGCTGTCTTGGTGTTTTAGACTTGCTGTTACAGACTAGCTGTGTTAGACTTCCGCTGTATAACTTAGAGATGTCTCAATCATGGAACTTTTATCTTGCATTCACAACTTATGTTATTTGAATAATGGCTTGTAACGACCTTTGTGTCAAGTTATCTTTTGTAAAACGTTATCCTTTTTGAATGAAAAACTTGTTTTAAAATAGCATGTAGTATTATACCGTGTAATGGACATGTTGTTGACAATTCGATGATGGTTTTGTACGGGGCGTCACACGGACGTCTTGTTTTATGAAGATGACTGTGTTTCAGAATTGTCCGCCACATATCTCCGTACCGACGATCAGTGGAACATTATAAAAGAAACCCTTAGTTGGCGTTCTGATCGCATTTCTCTTTATTTGGTTTAGGAAGACGAAAAAACTTTTTTTAACTTTCCGTTAAGTTAGTTAGTTAACTTGAGTATTATTTGTATCGTTTGTATTTGTGTATCGTTTGTATTTGGGTCTCGTTTGTATTTGTATCGTTTGTATTAGTTTTGTTGAATGAAATTGTTATGTTGTTGTCATTTGTTTTGAAAGAAAACGGATTTTAAGTAGATAAATCGGTTATTATATATAAAGAGCAATATTTAAGTAGACAAACGAATTTTTTTGAATTAAACACAACAAACGACAAACATTAAATTAATATAATACAAAGTAACCAAATTTAAACACACTTACTGAATTAAACACACTTACTGAATTAAACACACTTACTTATCAGACGTCGTCCTACATATCCTTCAAGCACACGACTAAAATTAAACACACTTACTAAATTTAAACACACTTACTGAATTAAACACACTTCAAGCACACGACTACAAAGTTACTGGTATTGAAACACACTAATAACGACGACGAGGATGACTACGAGCATTCGATTTAGTGGACGAACTTTCAGAACCTGAGCTCGATGATGCCGATGTTTCAGAAACGACGGACCGGTCGAAAGGTAACGTGGTTATCGGATGTCATCTCATCAGACCTTCAACCTCACCAATACTAGTAAATAGATGGTTCAGAAATGCTCCGTACGGAAGATGAGGTCTTGTTTCTGCATAACGAAGTTGATTCATTCGGGAAGCGACCAAATGAGCAATATTTACTTGGATGTTGTGAGTTATGAACCAGTGAAGACATGCTTCGCTCATTGACAATCGAGTGACGTTTGGTTCATGGTGGTACATGTTACTCCTAATAATTGCATTTCTTATAGCAATATTTCCCGGACGAAGATATTCATCAAGGATGCCTGAACGTTCTATGGTTCTGAATGGAACCTGATGTTTCGCGAGGTGTATATAAAATAGTTTATATTTTTACAGGAAATACTATTAAATACGATACAATTTTACACAAGATATTTATTTATTTATAGAATGGATATACTTAAACCTTGCTACAACACTTATAGGCAGTGTACCTAATCGTACAGTAGTGTAGTTTTTAGTAAGTCCGGTTCGTTCCACAGGGAATCTTTTTTAAACAAAGCTCAACGCTATATTGGTTTACTTTTATAAAAATACAAATATATATATATATAATATTATTATTATAAAGGGGGGTTTTTACCGATTAATGACCGGTTTGTCGATTTTAAAACTTTTAGTCGCAGTTAAAACCTAAATGTAAAATGTTAAAAATAAATACAAGGTTTAAATTAAAGCGTAAAGTAAATAACGATAATGAAATTACGAATAATAAAAGTGCGATAAAATAAACTTTCGATAATTAAAAAGTACGATAATTAAAATTATAATTAAATACAATAACAATAAAAATGCGATAATTAGAAGTGCAATTAAATATAAAATAAAGGAAATTAAATATGAAATAAAAGAATTATGCTTATTTAAACTTCCGTAATCATGATGTTTGACGTGTTGATTTTAGTTTTATGCCCATGGGTTAATTGTCCTTTGTCCTGGATAATTTAATATGTCCGTCTGTTTTTTGTCCATAACAGTCCATCAGTCATAAATATAAAGTGCGAGTATCCTCGTCAAATTATCCTTATACCCGAAGTTAAATATTCCAACTAATTGGGGACTTAAACTGTAACAAGATTTTAATACTTTGTTTAATAATTACACCAGGATGTTGACTAAGTGTAATCTAAGGTTTTAATATTTTGTTATCAATTATACCAAGTGTCCTTGTACATAATTTCACCCCTGTTTTAATTATTCTAGTGGCTATTAATTCATTCCCGTGTCCGGTTAAATGAACGATTATTCGTACATATAAATACCCTGCCCATCGTGTCCGATCGAGTGTATATGGTAATTTATAGGGACGCCCAATTGTAAATCTTTATATTAACATTAACAAACTATCATTTAGTTAAACAAATATAAAGCCCATTAATAGCCCATAGTCTAATTTCCACAAGTGTCGTTCTTTTGTCCAAACCCCAATTATGGTACAAAGCCCAATTACCCAGTTTTAGTAATTAGCCCAACATCATGATTACTTCGGATTAAATAAGCATAATAATAACTTAGCTACGAGACATTAATGTAAAAAGGTTGAACATAACTTACAATGATTAAAAATAGCGTAGCGTTACACAGACAGAATTTCGACTTACACCCTTACAATATTCGCTAACATACCCTTATTATTAGAATTAAAATTAAAATTAAAATTAAAATATAAATATAAATATTTACGTAGTATTATGAGAGAAGAAGAAAAAGATGATTTTTTACGATCAGAATGCGCGAGCTTTATAGGGAGTTTCTGAAATTGGGGTTCCACGACTCGCGGCCATTTTGGCCTTCAAACTCCGCGAGTCGCGGAGTTTACTTTTACAGCTCACACAAGCTTGGCTCTTTGTTTACCGACGGTTTTAAATATAAATATAATATATTAAATAATTATAAGAATTATTTAAATATTATATTATATTTATGTGCATAGTTGACTTGTAATTTTTAGTCCGTTGCGTCGAGCGTTGAGAGTTGACTCTGGTCCCGGTTCCGGATTTTCGAACGTCCTTGCGTACAATTTAATATCTTGTACTTTGCGTTTTGAATCTTGTACTCTTGTAATTTCTAGACTTTTCTTGTCAATAATTGGAACCTTTTTTTATTGTCTTTTGTACTTTTGAGCTTTTTGGTCGTTTGCGTCTTCAATTCGTCGAATCTGTCTTTTGTCTTCACCTTTTATTATTTAAACGAATCTCACTTGTAAATAGAACAATTGCAACTAAAAGTTTGTCTTTCTTGAGGAATAATGCTAAGAAATATATGTTCGTTTTTAGCATTATCAGAACCGCAATACGACACACAAGTATGGCCATGTCATATTTTGGAATATCCTGAGGAAGAGCTTCGAGGTCTTCACTGAGAAAATAAATATTTTTACCTTCAAATGGTACGCCCAATAGCATACCAAATTGTTCAAGAGTATACTCGTGTTGCCTGTCATAGATTTGAAACCTCACCAATTGTTCATTAGTGAATTCAAAGTTGGAATAGAATTGATGCACGAGTGCTGGAAAAAAAACTTATCAAGCAAAAGGAAAGGAAGCCAACCCATTCTTCCAAATTCACGATCGATCTCTGGAAAATCTTGTAGTCTGACTTGTCGACCTTCACTAATAGGTCTATTATTTGTTGGTTGATTCATAGTGTGATTGTAGAGATAGAGATAGAGAGACTTGAATGGGTAGATATGGATGAAAAGAGTGTGTATGGCTACTCTTTAAGTAGATCCACAAACTGCCACCAAGAATTCCCACACAAATGTTTCCCACCCAAATCTTTTCCCACCCTAATGTAACGGTGTTTATGTGCCGGTGTACGTAACGGTGTAATGTAACGTTGTTATGTAACGGTGTATTGTAATAGTGTTATGCATGTGTCGGTGTATTGTTATTATTAAATTTATTAAGACCTTATTAAATTTATTATTATTACAAATATAAATCACTATTTTTTTTTAACGTCACTTTTATTAAAACAACATCACGGTTACAATTTTTGAAACTACAGATTAAACACAATAACAACGAAAGCTAAACAACGATAATAAACAACGATAATACAACAAAACATTTAGAAATCATTGAGATCAGGAGAATCCGACGAATAGAATTGGCCATCCGTGTCGTACTGTGGCCCGAAGGGCACGTAGTCCTCTTCATCAGACACAATGTTTTCGCTCTCATCCCGGAACTCGATATACAACTTGATGATTTCATTATTGGTCACTGATCGACCCACAAGCATGGTCCAGTCTTCTTCATCGTTAAGAAGACTGGCTGGAACATTGGGTTCCTTAAAGAACCACACTTGTGAGAATGCAAGAGGTATGTCCTCTTTGAGAAAATCAAGTAGTTCAGACAACGGATAATTTCGGACATTCATGCAATACTCCCTCTGTTCAGAATTGATGGTGGAGTAATTCTTGACCTCGCGGTCGAATTCCCTACCATAGTTAACTTGAAGCATAACATTCATCTGAGACATTTTGAACTTATAAATTTTAGATTTAGTAGAGAGATAAGTGTTTGAGGTGTTTTGTTAATAATTGAGGGGTTGTATTTATAAGGGTAGAAGCAGCACTTGTACGAACGAATCCAATGTTTGAATTAAAAACACATGTAAAATACAACTTTAATAAAGTAATAGTGGAAACAACTTTATACAGAGCATCTCTGCTCAACACAACTTTATACAAAGCATCTCTACTCAACACAACTTTATACAGAGCATCTCTACTCAACACAACTTTATACAGAGAATCTCTGCTCAACACAGCTTTATTACACGAATCCAATGTTAAAATTACACGATTTATTGAAAACTAAAATTACACAGTTTATTAAAATACAACAATTTATTGAAATTCAAAATACAGCAATGACACAATTTAAGCATGTAAAGTTGGTCATGAATGTGGTGGTGGTGGATTAGATGATGGAAGGCTGACGTCAGCATCAACCATGAAGATGCATACTATTGGAAACGTTGCATTGAAATAGTGGATGTAGTAATCATGTTATGGTTTGTTTAGTTAACTAGGTAGGGTTTATGTAGGTAGCTATGCTTCAGCCGTATTTTTAGATAAACAGATTTAGGCATGTACAAGTTATAATCAATTGCTTTTTATCATATTTTCTAATTGAATTGATTGATGATGATGGAAGGCTGGCGTCAATATCAACCATGAAGATGCATACTATTGGAAACGTTGCATTGAAATAGTGGATGTTAAGTACTTACCACTACATCTAGAAACTGAAATTAATTCTGAAACTACAAACTAATTCTGAAACTGAAATACTAGAAATTGAAATACTAGAAACTGAAATTAATTCTGAAACTTCATACTACAATAGAATACTACCAAAGGGGATTACATCGGTTAGTTGAAAATGAAATACGACACAAATGCAACAAAAGTAAAAATTAAGATCAGTTTCAACATTTTTGCTTGACGTTTTGCGATTTTGAGTGAACGTTCTAGATCTTTTTTGGACCTTAAAAATTCCGGTATCACTTCAAGCGCCCTATCAGACCAAAGCGGATCAATCCAAATTTGTCGCTTTCTACAAAGTTCAGACATCAATGTGCCGAGCCTACCACCACAACCATAATATCGTCAACCGTACTGGTACTCATCAGTCAAGCAAGTTTTGAGAACCATCTTTGAACCACAAGATCGACAAAATTTCACAGGCAAAGTTTCCACTGGACCATAATGGTAATTATCAGCCATATTGTTGCAGTCGTCTAGTGTTGTGATTAGTGGGGTAGTTATATAGAATAATTTTCCCGCAAAAAAGCCATCATCTGTTTTCCCGCCAAAAATTTCTCACCAAATGTTTCGCGCCAAAGATTTGACGTCACATGTGACGAGGATGATGACGATGACGATGATGATGATGACGATGATGACGATGATGATGATGACGATGATGATTGTAGTGACCCGAACTTTTCCATGTTTATATATATTAAATGAAATTGATATTTACATGATTAAGTATTTCCAACATGTTAAGCAATCAAACTTGTTAAGACTTGATTAATTGAAATAGGTTTCATATAGACAATTGACCACCCAAGTTGACCGGTGATTCACGAACGTTAAAACTTGTAAATACTATATGATGACATATATATGATTATATATATAGTTAACATGATATTATGATAAGTAAGTATCTCATTAGGTATTTTAACAATGAGTTATATACATAAAATTGTGTTTATTGAATTAAGAAACTCGAAACTATATATATAATGATTATCGTTATAACAACGTCTTACTAATTACATATGAATCATATTAAGATATTGTTACACTATGTTTAATCATGATAAATGATAAGTAAACATGTCATTATGTATATTAACAATGAACTACATATGTAAAAACAAGACTACTAACTTAAGGATTTCGAAACGAGACATATATGTAACGATTATCGTTGTAACGACATTTAAATGTATATATATATCATATTAAGGTATATTAATATATCATAATATCATGATAATATAATAATTTAACATCTCATTAGTTATAATAAACATTGAGTTAACAACATTTAACAAGATCGTTAACTTAAAGGTTTCAAATCAACATTTACATGTAACGACTAACGATGACTTAACGACTCAGTTAAAATGTATATACATGTAGTGTTTTAATATGTATTCATACACTTTTGAAAGACTTCAAGACACTTATCAAAATACTTCTACTTAACAAAAATGCTTACAATTACATCCTCGTTCAGTTTCATCAACAATTCTACTCGTATGCACCCGTATTCGTACTCGTACAATACACAGCTTTTAGATGTATGTACTATTGGTATATACACTCAAATGATCAGCTCTTAGCAGCCCATGTGAGTCACCTAACACATGTGGGAACCATCATTTGGCAACTAGCATGAAATATCTCATAAAATTACCAAAATATGAGTAATCATTCATGACTTATTTACTTGAAAACAAAATTACATATCCTTTATATCTAATCCATACACCAACGACCAAAAACACCTACAAATACTTTCATTCTTCAATTTTCTTCATCTAATTGATCTCTCTCAAGTTCTATCTTCAAGTTCTAAGTGTTCTTCATAAATTCTACAAGTTCTAGTTTCATAAAATCAAGAATACTTCCAAGTTTGCTAGCTTACTTCCAATCTTGTAGAGTGATCATCCAACCTCAAGAAATCTTTCTTATTTACAGTAAGATATCTTTCTAATACAAGGTAATACTCATATTCAAATTTTGATTCAATTTTTATAACTACAACAATCTTATTTCGAGTGGAAATCTTACTTGAACTTATTTTCGTATCATGATTCTACTTAAAGAACTTTCAAGCCATCCAAGATCCTTTGAAGCTAGATCCATTTGTCACTTTTCTAGTAGGTTTATCCACAAAATTTGAGGTAGTAATAATGTTCATAACATCATTCGATTCATACATATAAAGCTATCTTATTCGAAGGTTTAAACTTGAAATCACTAGAACATAGTTTAGTTAATTCTAAACTTGTTCGCAAACAAAAGTTAATCCTTCTAACTTGACTTTTAAAATCAAGTAAACACATGTTATATATCTATATGATATGCTAACTTAATTATTTAAAACCTGGAAACACGAAAAACACCGTAAAACTGGACATACGCCGTCGTAGTAACACCGCGGGCTGTTTTGGGTTTGATAATTAAAAACTATGATAAACTTTGATTTAAAAGTTGTTCTTCTGGGAAAATGATTTTTCTTATGAACATGAAACTATATCTAAAAATCATGGTTAAACTTAAAGTGGAAGTATGTTTTTCAAAATGGTCATCAAGACGTCGTTCTTTCGACTGAAATGACTACCTCTTACAAAAACGACTTGTAACTTATATTTCTGACTATAAACCTATACTTTTTCTGTTTAGATTCATAAAATAGAGTTCAATATGAAACCATAGCAATTTAATTGACTCAAAACAGATTTAAAATGAAGAAGTTATGGGTAAAACAAGATTGGATATTTTTTGATTTTTGTAGCTACGGGAAATATTAACAATTCTATACAAATCATATCCTAGCTAACTTATATTGTATTATACATGTATTATAATATATTATGTAATCTTAGGATACCATAGACACGTATGCAAATGTTTTGACATTACATATCGACCCATCTATATATATTATTTGGAACAACCATAGACACTCTATAGGCAGTAAGGTTGGAGTTAGCTATACAGGGTTGAGGTTGATTCCAAAAATATATATAGTTTGAGTTGTGATCTAGCCTGAGACGTGTATACACTGGGTCGTGGATTGATTCAAGATAATATATATATCGATTTATTTCTGTACATCTAACTGTGGACAACTAGTTGTAGGTTACTAACGAGGACAGCTGACTTAATAAACTTAAAACATCAAAATGTATTAAAAGTGTTGTAAATATATTTTGAACATACTTTGATATATATGTACATATTTGTTATAGGTTCGTGAATTGACCAGTGGCCAAGTCTTACTTCCCGACTAAGTAAAAATCTGTGAAAGTGAATTATAGTCCCACTTTTAAAATCTAATATTTTGGGATGAGAATACATGCAGTTTTATAAATGTTTTACGAAATAGACACAAGTAATTGAAACTACATTATATGGATGAATGATCGAACCCGAATATGCCCTTTTGCTTGGTAGCCTAAGAATTAGTAAACCGATCTACTAATTGACGTGAATCCTAAAGATAGATCTATTGGGCCTAACGAACCCCATCCAAAGTACCGGATGCTTTAGTACTTCGAATTCGTTTTTATCATGTCCGAAGGATTTCCCGGAATGATAGGGGATATTCTTATATGCATCTTGTTAATGTCGGTTACCAGGTGTTCACCATATGAATGAATTTTATCTCTATGTATGGGATGTATATTGAAATATGAAATCTTGTGGTGTATTTTTATGATTTGATAATATATAGGTTAAACCTATAACTCACCAACATTTTTGTTGACGTTTTAAGCATGTTTTTTCTCAGGTGATTATTAAGAGCTTCCGCTGTTGCATACTTAAATAAGGACGAGATTTGGAGTCCATTCTTGTATGATATTGTGTAAAAACTGCATTCAAGAAACTTATTTCATTGTAACATATTTGTATTGTAACCATTATGTAATGGTCGTATGTAAAAAGGATATTTTAGATTATCATTATTTGATAATCTACGTAAAGCTTTTTAAACCTTTATTGATGAAATAAAGGTTATGGTTTGTTTTAAAATGAATGCAGTCTTTGAAAAACGTCTCATATAGAGGTCAAAACCTCGCAACGAAATCAATTAATATGGAACGTTTTTAATCAATAAGAACGGGACATTTCAGTTGGTATCAGAGCGTTGGTCTTAGAGAACCAGAAAATTGCATTAGTGTGTCTTACCGAGTTTGTTAGGATGCATTAGTGAGTCTGGACTTCGACCGTGTTTTTCTTCAAAAGCGATTGCTTAACATTTTTTTGTTGGAAACTATATATTATTAACATGTAAATATTATGTGATATATTAATCTCTTAACGTGTTTTAAATTGTGTGATAGATGTCTACCTCTAGTACAAATCCCATTGATTCACCTAATAATAATGAAGAGTCGAATATATTTTGGGAAGATTCACAAATTCCTGAAGAGGAACCGGAAGAAGAGTCGGAACCGGAAGAAGAATCGGAACCGAAAGAAGAATCAGAACCGGAAGAAGAAATAGAACCAGTGGGGGAAATAATAAAACGGTTAAGTAGAAGAAAATCCTCAACCAACCGACCAAAGTTAATTATGGTCAATGGTGTTTCCGCCAAGGAAGCAAAGTATTGGGAGGATTACCAATTCTCCGATGAATCGGATCCCGACAAGGATTCCGATGATGTTATATAAATTACCCCAACACAATTTAATAAGGCAAAAGAGAACAATAAGGGAAAGGACATAAAAATAGAGAAATTTGATTCCAAACCCGATGAACTTTATATGTATCGTCAACACCCGTATTTCTTAAGTTGTGACAATAACCAGGGAACCTCTAAACCACCAGGTTTTTCTAAACCAATGTGGAAAACGACAGCTCGTATTAGGGGAACATAATATATCCCTAGAAACTTGGCAAAACGAACCAAAACCGAAGAAGAAGAAACGAGCGAGTCGGAATAAGATAGTTGTATTCGTGTGGTGTAATATATGTAATATAGTGTGCTTATGCTTTATGATATATGTAAAAATTGCTTGTATTAATAAGTAGTTTTTTTATGAATCTAACTCTTGTCTATTTTACAGTATAAAAACACAAAATGGATAGACAACCCAATATTTTAAGAGACCTACCTGGAGACATGATTGATGAAATCTTGTCTAGAGTAGGTCAGAATTCCTCGGCACAACTATTTAAGGCGAGATCAGTTTGTAAGACATTCGAAGAACGTTCCAAGAATGCCTTGGTTTATAAAAGGTTTTCATTCGAAAGATGGGGGATATCACATTGGGAAATCCATAAGTTACGATGTGTTTACTTTGACACATATATCGCGGGGAACCCAAATGCTATTTTACGCAACGGGTTAAGAAATTATTTTGACTCAATATATTCGAATATAGGACTTCGTGATTTAGAAAAAGCGGCTAACATGCAACATAAAGAAGCATGTTATGCTTACGGGTTAGTAATGTTCGCTTCTCACCAAAGTGAGAACAAGAACATCGGGCTACAACTATTAAACAAAACATTCCCACAAGTGACGGAGTCGGTAATTGGGGTAAGAAATGAGGTTTTTAGGTTATTACGAGACTGTTGGTCATTACGTAACCTTCATCCTTTTGACGACGTTACAACACATTGTCTTACTATCGGTCACAACGGTTATGTTCCACAAAACCAAGGATGGGAAGTGGTATTAGTAAAACCAGAATGCATGACTTGTTTCTGCACGTATGAATTACGTGTCTTTATTGCCTTTGCTGAATGCCTTATTTATTAACTAGAATTATCTTCGCAACTACTTTGTATCAAAGTTTTATGTGCTATATTTCATGCTATATGTAAAATAGCAGTATTGTAAGTTTGCAAGTTATTGTATAAAGGTTTGAATATGATATATTTTTTTTGTGATTAGTTTTTCATATAGAATTGTAGTAGTTGAAATGGTATGTTAGCTACTAAGTATGAACTTAACGGGTAGGTACTACCCGAATTAAAGAGTATAAAACGCTAATATGAAGAAAGAGCTTTTATAAATAAGTTCATATTACGCTACGAAATACTATTGACTACTCTTGATATTCTATATGATTAACTCGTTTCTTTTGGCTATTTTTGATGGAAATGGCACCAACTACTCGACATACCGTGAATATGAACGAAGAGGAGTTTCGTATCTTTCTTGCTGCAAACATAGCCGCAGTACAGGCTGCGCTACATACCAACAATAACGCTGAATCTAGAAATGCAGCTAACGGTGCAAGAAATCGTGTAGGATGCACCTACAAAGAATTCACTGCATGCAAACCTTTGGAATTTGATGGAACCGAAGGACCAATTGGATTGAAACGGTGGACTGAGAAAGTCAAATCGGTGTTTGCCATAAGTAAGTGTACTGAAGAGGACAAAGTTAATTACGCTACGCATACCTTCACAGGTACTGCGTTAACGTGGTGGAACACCTATCTTGAACAGGTAGGACAAAATGCTGCTTATGCACTACCGTGGTCGGCATTCAAGCAATTGATGAACGAGCAGTACCGTCCTAGAAACGAAGTCAATAAACTCAAGGCAGAACTTAGAGAGTTACGAACACAAGGGTTCGACGTTACCACATATGAACGACGATTCACAGAGTTGTGCCTATTGTGCCCGGGAGCATTCGAAGATGAAGAAGAGAAGATCGACGCGTTTGTAAAAGGGTTACCAGTAAGGATTCAAGAAGATGTAAGTTCACACGAGCCCGCTTCTATACAGAAGGCAAGTCGAATGGCTCATAAACTCATAAATCAGATTGAGGGAAGAATTAAAGAGCAGGCGGCTGAAGAAACCAACACAAAACAACTCAAGAGGAAGTGGGAGGAAAACGGTGACAAGAGTCACCAGTACAACAACAATAACAATTACAACCACAATCGCAACAACTATCCCAACAACCGCAACAACAATTGCAACAATAACCGCAATCCTAACAATAACTACAACAAACATCCCAACAACAACAACAACAACTACAACAACCGTTTCAACAACAATAACAATCCCAACAACAACCTCAATAACAACAATGGCAACAAAAACCAAAAACAACCATGTCATAGGTGTGAAGAAAATCACCAGGGGTTTTGCACGACATTTTGCAACAAGTGTAAAAGAAATGGTCATAGCGCGATAAAGTGTGAGGTCTACGGACCAAAGTTTAACAGAACTAAGGGAGCAAATAATGCCGGAACAAGTAATGCCGAAACAAATAGTGTCGGAGCAAGTAATACCAACGCTGTTTGTTATAAATGTGGAAAATCGGGCCACATTATTAGAAATTGCCCGAATCAGGGGAATACTAATGGGCAGGGCCGTGGAAGAGTTTTCAATATTAATGCGGCAGAAGCACAGGAAGACCCGGAGCTTGTTACGGGTATATTTCTTATTGACGATATATCTGCTTATGTTTTATTTGATTCGGATGCGGATAGAAGCTATATGAGTAGAGAATTTTGTGCTAAATTAAGTTGCCCATTGACGCCTTTGGATAGTAAATTTTTACTCGAATTAGCAAATGGTAAATTAATTTCAGCAGATAATATATGTCGGAATCAAGAAATTAAACTGGTTAGCGAAATATTTAAGATTGACTTGATATCAGTAGAGTTAGGGAGTTTTGATGTGATAATCGGTATAGACTGGTTGAAACAAGTGAAAGCAGAGATCGTTTGTTACAAAAATGCAATTCGCATTATACGAGAAAAAGGAAAACCTTTAATGGTGTACGGAGAAAAGAACAACGCGAAATTAAATCTTATTCGTAGTTTGAAGGCGCAAAAACTAATAAGAAAAGGTTGTTATGTCATTCTAGCACACATCGAGGAAGTTAAACCTGAAGAAAAGAACATCAGTGATGTTCCCATCGCAAAAGAATTTCCCGATGTATTTCCGAAAGAATTACCAAGATTACCTCCACATTGATCCGTTGAATTTCAAATAGACCTTGTACCAGGAGCTGCACCAATAGCTCGTGCTCCATACAGACTTGCACCCAGCGAAATGAAAGAATTACAAAGTCAGTTACAGGAACTTTTAGAGCGTGGTTTCATTCATCCAAGCACATCTCCATGGGGAGCTCCTGTTTTGTTTGTCAAGAAGAAAGATGGTACACTCAGGTTGTGTATCGACTACCGAGAGTTGAACAAACTTACCATCAAGAACCGCTACCCACTACCGAGAATCGATGACTTATTTGATTAACTACAAGGCTAGTCTGTTTATTCAAAGATCGATTTACGTTCTGGATATCATCAAATGCGGGTGAAGGAGGATGATATTCCAAAGACCACTTTTAGGACGCGTTACGGTCATTACGAGTTTATGGTTATGCTGTTTGGATTGACTAACGCACCAGCTGTGTTCATGGACCTCATGAACCGAGTGTGTGGGCTATATCTTGACAAGTTTGTCAATGTTTTCATCGATGACATACTTATTTACTCGAAGAATGATCAAGAGCACGAAGAACATTTGAGAAAAGTGCTAGAGTTGCTGAGAAAAGAAAAACTATACGCTAAGTTTTCAAAGTGTGCATTTTGGTTGGAAGAAGTTCAATTCCTCGGTCACATAGTGAACAAAGAAGGTATTCAGGTGGATCCAGCAAAGATTGAAACCGTTGAAAAGTGGGAAACTCCGAAAACTCCGAAACACATACGCCAGTTTTTAGGACAAGCTGGTTACTACAGAAGGTTCATCCAAGACTTTTCCAGAATAGCAAAACCCTTGACTGCATTAACGCATAAAGGGAAGAAATTTGAATGGAAAGATGAACAAGAGAAAGCGTTTCAATTGTTAAAGAAAAAGTTAACTACGGCACCTATATTGTCATTACCTGAAGGAAATGATGATTTTGTGATATATTGTGATGCCTCAAAGCAAGGTCTCGGTTGTGTATTAATGCAACGAACGAAAGTAATTGCTTATGTGTCTAGACAATTGAAGATTCATGAACAGAATTATAAGACGCATGATTTGGAATTAGGCGCGGTTGTTTTTGCATTAAAGACTTGGAGGCACTACTTATATGGGGTCAAAAGTATTATATATATCGACCACAAAAGTCTTCACCACATATTTAAACAGAAACAACTGAATATGAGGCAGCGTAGGTGGATTGAATTGTTGAATGATTACGACTTTGAGATTCGTCACCACCCGGGGAAGGCAAATGTGGTAGCCGACGCCTTGAGCAGAAAGGACAGAGAACCCATTCGAGTAAAAGCTATGAATATAATGATTCACACTAACCTTACTACCCAAATAAAGGAGGCGTAACAAGGAGTTTTAAAAGAGGGAAATTTAAAGGATGAAATACCCAAAGGATCGGAGAAGCATCTTAATATTCGGGAAGATGGAACCCGGTATAGGGCTGAAAGAATTTGGGTACCAAAATTTGGAGATATGAGAGAAATGGTACTTAGAGAAGCTCATAAAACCAGATACTCAATACATCCTGGAACGGGGAAGATGTACAAGGATCTCAAGAAATATTTTTGGTGGCCAGGTATGAAAGCCGATGTTGCTAAATACGTAGGGGAATGTTTGACGTGTTCTAAGGTTAAAACGGAGCATCAGAAACCATCAGGTCTACTTCAACAACCCAAAATCCCTTAATGGAAATGGGAAAACATTACCATGGATTTCATCACTAAATTGCCAAGGACTGCAAGTGGTTTTGATACTATTTGGGTAATAGTTGATCGTCTCACCAAATCAGCACACTTCCTGCCAATAAGAGAAGATGACAAGATGGAGAAGTTAGCACGACTGTATTTGAAGGAAGTCATCTCCAGACATGGAATACCAATCTCTATTATCTCTGATAGGGATGGCAGATTTATTTCAAGATTCTAGCAAACATTACAGCAAGCATTAGGAACTCGTCTAGACATGAGTACTGCCTATCATCCACAAACTGATGTGCAGAGCGAAAGGACAATACAAACGCTTGAAGACATGCTACGAGCATGTGTTATTGATTTCAAAAACAGTAGGGATCGACATCTACCATTAGCAGAATTTTCCTACAACAACAGCTACCATACAAGCATTGAGATGGCGCCGTTTGAAGCACTTTATGGTAGAAAGTGCAGGTCTCCGTTTTGTTGGAGTGAAGTGGGGGATAGACAGATTACGGGTCCGGAGATAATACAAGAAACTACCGAGAAGATCATCCAAATTCAACAACGATTGAAAATCGCCCAAAGTCGACAAAAGTGCTACGCCGACATTAAAAGAAAAGATATAGAATTTGAAATTGGAGAGATGGTCATGCTTAAGGTTGCACCTTGGAAAGGCGTTGTTTGATTTGGTAAACGAGGGAAATTAAATCCAAGGTATATTGGACCATTCAAGATTATTGATCGTGTCGGACCAGTAGCTTACCGACTTGAGTTACCTCAACAACTCACGGCTGTACATAACACTTTCCACGTCTCGAATTTGAAGAAATGTTTTGCTAAAGAAGATCTCACTATTTCGTTAGACGAAATCCAAATCAACGAAAAACTTTAATTCATCGAAGAACCCGTCGAAATAATGGATCGTGAGGTTAAAAGACTTAAACAAAACAAGATACCAATTGTTAAGGTTCGATGGAATGCTCGTAGAGGACCCGAGTTCACCTGGGAACGAGAAGATCAGATGAAGAAGAAATACTCGCACTTATTTCTAGAAGATACGTCAACACCTCCAACTGCTTAAAATTTCGGGACAAAATTTATTTAACGGGTAGGTACTGTAGTGACCAGAACTTTTCCATGTTTATATATATTAAATTAAATTAATATTTACATGATTAAGTGTTTCCAACATGTTAAGCAATCAAACTTGTTAAGACTTGATTAATTGAAATAGGTTTCATATAGACAATTGACCACCCAAGTTGACCGGTGATTCACGAACGTTAAACTTGTAAAAACTATATGATGACATATATATGATTATATATATAGTTAACATGATATTATGATAAGTAAGTATCTCATTAGGTATTTTAACAATGAGTTATATACATAAAATTGTGTTTATTGAATTAAGAAACTCGAAACGATATATATAATGATTATCGTTATAACAACGTCTTACTAATTACATATGAATCATATTAAGATATTGTTACACTATGTTTAATCATGATAAATGATAAGTAAACATGTCATTATGTATATTAACAATGAACTACATATGTAAAAACAAGACTACTAACTTAAGGATTTTGAAACGAGACATATATGTAACGATTATCGTTGTAACGACATTTAAATGTATGTATATATATATATATATATATATATATATATATATATATATATATATATATATATATATATATATATATATATATATATATATATATATATCATATTAAGGTATATTAATATATCATAATATCATGATAATATAATAATTTAACATCTCATTAGATATAATAAACATTGGGTTAACAACATTTAACAAGATCGTTAACTTAAAGGTTTCAAATCAACATTTACATGTAACGACTAACGATGACTTAACGACTCAGTTAAAATGTATATACATGTAGTGTTTTAATATGTATTCATACACTTTTGAAACACTTCAAGACACTTATCAAAATACTTCTACTTAACAAAAATGCTTACAATTACATCCTCGTTCAGTTTCATCAACAATTCTACTCGTATGCACCCGTATTCGTACTCGTACAATACACAGCTTTTAGATGTATGTACTATTGGTATATACACTCAAATGATCAGCTATTAGCAGCCCATGTGAGTCACCTAACACATGTGGGAACCATCATTTGGCAACTAGCATGAAATATCTCATAAAATTACAAAAAATGAGTAATCATTCATGACTTATTTACATGAAAACAAAATTACATATCCTTTATATCTAATCCATACACCAACGACCAAAAACACCTAAAAACACTTTCATTCTTCAATTTTCTTCATCTAATTGATAATCTTCAAGTTCTAAGTGTTCTTCATAAATTCTACAAGTTCTAGTTTCATAAAATCAAGAATACTTCCAAGTTTGCTAGCTTACTTCCAATCTTGTAGAGTGATCATCCAACCTCAAGAAATATTTCTTATTTACAGTAAGATATCTTTCTAATATAAGGTAATACTCATATTCAAACTTTGATTCAATTTTTATAACTATAACAATCTTATTTCGAGTGGAAATCTTACTTGAACTTGTTTTCGTGTCATGATTCTACTTCAAGAACTTTCAAGCCATCCAAGATCCTTTGAAGCTAGATCCATTTGTCTCTTTTCCAGTAGGTTTATCCACAAAACTTGAGGTAGTAATGATGTTCATAACATCATTTGATTCATACATATAAAGCTATCTTATTCGAAGGTTTAAACTTGAAATCACTAGAACATAGTTTAGTTAATTCTAAACTTGTTCGCAAACAAAAGTTAATCCTTCTAACTTGACTTTTAAAATCAACTAAAAACATGTTCTATATCTATATGATATGCTAACTTAATGATTTAAAACCTGGAAACACGAAAAATACCGTAAAACTGGACATACGCCATCGTAGTAACACCGGGGGCTGTTTTGGGTTTGATAATTAAAAACTATGATAAACTTTGATTTAAAAGTTGTTCTTCTGGGAAAATGATTTTTCTTATGAACATGAAACTATATCTAAAAATCATGGTTAAACTCAAAGTGGAAGTATATTTTTCAAAATAGTCATCAAGACGTCGTTCTTTCGACTGAAATGACTACCTCTGACAAAAACAACTTTTAACTTATATTTCTGACTATAAACCTATACTTTTTCTGTTTAGATTCATAAAATAGAGTTCAATATGAAACCATAGCAATTTGATTCACTCAAAAGGGATTTAAAATGAAGAAGTTATGGGTAAAACAAGATTGGATATTTTTTGATTTTTGTAGCTACGGGAAATATTAACAATTCTATACAAATCATATCCTAGCTAACTTATATTGTATTATACATGTATTCTAATATATTATGTAATCTTGGGATACCATAGACACGTATGCAAATGTTTTGACATATCATATCGATTTATTTCTATACATCTAACTGTGGACAACTAGTTGTAGGTTACTAACGAGGACAGCTGACTTAATAAACTTAAAACATCAAAATGTATTAAAAGTGTTGTAAATATATTTTGAACATACTTTGATATATATGTACATATTTGTTATAGGTTCGTGAATCGACCAGTGGCCAAGTCTTACTTCCCGACGAAGCAAAAATCTGTGAAAGTGAGTTATAGTGCCACTTTTAAAATCTAATATTTTGGGATGAGAATACATGCAGTTTTATAAATGTTTTATGAAATAGACACAAGTAATTGAAACTACATTATATGGGTGAATGATCGAAGCTGAATATGCCCCTTTTGCTTGGTAGCCTAAGAATTAGTAAACCGATCTACTAATTGACGTGAATCCTAAAGATAGATCTATTGGGCCTAACGAACCCCATCCAAAGTACCGGATGCTTTAGTACTTCGAATTCATTTTTATCATGTCCGAAGGATTTCCCAGAATGATAGGGGATATTCTTATATGCATCTTGTGAATGTCGGTTACCAGGTGTTCACCATATGAATGAATTTTATCTCTATGTATGGGATGTATATTGAAATATGAAATCTTGTGGTCTATTATTATGATTTGATAATATATAGGTTAAACCTATAACTCACCAATATTTTTGTTGACGTTTTAAGCATATTTATTCTCAGGTGATTATTAAGAGCTTCCGCTGTCGCATACTTAAATAAGGATGAGATTTGGAGTCCATGCTTGTATGATATTGTGTAAAAACTGCATTCAAGAAACTTATTTCGTTGTAACATATTTGTATTGTAAACCATTATGTAATGGTCGTATGTAAACAGGATATTTTAGATTATCATTATTTGATAATCTACGTAAAGCTTTTTAAACCTTTATTGATGAAATAAAGGTTATGGTTTGTTTTAAAATGAATGCAGTCTTTGAAAAATGTATCATATAGAGGTCAAAACCTCGCAACGAAATCAATTAATATGGAACGTTTTTAATCAATAAGAACGGGACATTTCAATGATGACGACGATGATGATAACGGATTAATTTAATGATGACGAGGATTATGATGACGATGACGATGATGACGATGATGAAGATGATGTTGATGACGATGATGATGACGACGATGACGATGATGATAATTAGGGTTTAATTAAAATTTAATTTATATAATTTATAAGTAATTAAAAAATATTTAAGTGATTACAAGTAATTTATAATTAATTATATAAGTAATTAAAAGTAATTTTAAAAGTAATTTTAAAAGTAAGTAAAAGTAATTTTTTAAGTTATAAAAAATAAATTTTAAGTAATTTTATAATTTAAATGTAATTAAAAATAATCTTTAAGAATATAAAATTTATTTTTAAGTAATTTTTAATTAATTACTTAAGTAATTATATAGATTTTATTCATAAATTAAAAATTATGAAATATTTAAAATATTTATGAAAAAACTGGCGGCATCTTTTTGGGTTTCCCTCCACCATCTTCCCAGACAACTTGTCGTCTGGGATTAGTCGTCCGGAAAAAGATTTCACCAAAAAAGCTGAGCTTAGCAGCCTGTCGGCATTATAAAAAAAAACACTCACAAACTCTAAAAACGCTCCGGCAATTTTGAGGTATTTCGAACCAAATCCAACCTATTCCAACCTAATCTTACTCCTATAACACTAACAAAAGGTATGTTCTTCATTTATTTTTGTTAAATCCGAATTTTTTTTGTTTATTTTTGTTAAATCCAAATTTTTATGCTTTAATTTGAGTTATTGCTATTAAATCCGAATTTTGTGTTTATGTTTTGAAGATTGTTATGTGTGATTATGTTTATGCTCATGAAGAACATGCTTTGAGTTGCTATTAATTAAATCCGAATTTTGCTTATGTATGTTGATTATGTTTGTTATGTAGCTTGAAAATTAATATTTTTTTAATTAATATAAACTGAAAATTAATTTATGTTTAGTTATGCATGTTGATTATGTTTAGTTATGTATTTTTTTAATTAGACAATTAAATATTTATTTAGTTAGTAAATTGATGGGTTTGATGATGAAAGTTGTATGTTTAGTTAGTACAAGTATAAGTATAAGTGTAAATGTTATTGTTTATGTTTATGCTTATTGTTTTATGAACATTGTTAGGTTTAGTGGTTAATTTCGGAATAGTTGTACTTTAGGTTCGAAATTAAACAATCCTATAGAATACCCGTCCAAGGTTAATTTATTAGAAATTAACTTTGGAAGGTCTCCTTTTTGGGACTGCTTTCTGTGTGTTTTGTTTCTTTGAGGATGTGGATGCATATAACTTATTTACTAGTTACAAAAATTTTGGTACACATTTTCCCTTTACTCCTACAAATATGCTTTTAATACGACATATTTGGGGAGTTTAGGGGAAATACTGCCGAATTTTTGCTAACTATTAAATTAGTTGTGCGCATCCATAGTTGAGACAAAACATTCAGAGAGTGGGTTAGTGTGACGACCCGGAAATTTCCGACCAAATTTAAACTTAACCTTATTATGAATTCGACACGATAAGCAAAGTATGTAAAACTGAGTGTCAAAATTTTGAACTGTTTCATATATTAATTTGACCTTTGACTATTCCCGATGATTCACGAACCATTAAGTGTAAATATATATATATATATATATATATATATATATATATATATATATAATAATTTGAAATATTATTTGAAATAATATATGGTTAATTTTTGGAAATAAATATGTAAAATATGCGATGTAATGAAAACTATATATATATATATATATATATATATATATATATATATATATATATATATATATATATATATATATAAATATAAAATATGTATATAAATATTATTTGTAAATATATAAAATTATATTAAATCTATTTGTTTAAAATTATATAACATATTTTTATGTGGTAAACTTGTTACTTAAAAGCTGACTATATATATAGAGATAGGAAATGGAATATGAATGATTTCGAGCTTAAATAGTAAACGTCTGTAACACTCGGTTGACGTTTCGTTAGTTTTAATATAGATATATTACATGTTCATGAAGGACTAAAATAAAAGTTGAAGTGTAAATCGATTACGGAGATGTTAGACTTGTTAAAAATATTTTTACCTTTTTAAGTTTAAATATTAGTACTCCGTACATATAAATCGGAACAAAAAATAAATAATTTTCGAACCTTTTTTATCAGGTTTCAAACAGTTAATGAGTGAAATAATTAAATACATTTAAACTAAAAATTTGGGACTTTTAGGAACACTTTTATACGTTAACTGTTTAGCAATGGACACGATATAATCTACATGTTAAAATCGTCGGTAGAAAGAGCCAAAGTTGGGGGCTGCTAAACTGTGTTACCACGTTTTCAATTTACATATGTTAAAAGTATTATTATTAAATTATATATATTATTAAAAATCAAATACTGTATTTGGATGTATGTAAATGTAGTATGCACATATAGAATTCAGTGATCACATAATCACCATCACTTCTCTTCACCCTTCTAACATCCATCACCTCCTACAACCGCCATCCACCAACCCGCCACAAGTTGCAGCCTTGTTGTCACTGCTATGATTATGTTCCTATTTATGTTTTAACTCGCAAACCACCACAACCATCATCATCATCATCTACTTACTGTTTCGGAACCACTGTCCTGCTGCTGTACCCAACATCGTGAACCACAACTCACCACCACCATGAACAACCATCTTCCACCACCTCCTAACACCGTCGGAGATCACCATGTTCAACCACCTAGAACCGTCTCTCTCTCATCTCCTTTCTCTATCTTTTCTATTTTCTTTTTGGACGTGAACAACCCACAACACCTTAAAAACACCAACGAACACAAACATCTTCTTGTATAATTCGTATTTACTGTAACTTTTGAATTCGATTAACAATCAAAACCATAACCCATTAATCACCCTCGAAAACCACATGACACCACCACAGCCGGTACTTCTATTTCCACTTCAACGACCACCAAAGATTATCAATTTTCATCAACATACTGTTATAGCAATATTTTTCGTTTCTAATTTGAGCCAAAGTGAAGAACCCATCATCACAGACCAATATACAAACCTGCTGGTACTTTATTTGCTATCGTTATTTTATGCGCTGCGATGTCTATTTATATTCCCGTGATAAGAATTCGCAACCAAACGACCCGTAATTTCTCCCTAGATTGCTGTTACTGCTGCTCCTTTTCGTGAACTCAAGATCGAACCCGATAAACCACTTGCAATTTATTCCAACTTCCGAATCTATATTCGAAAACCAAACACCATCAATGAACCTACAATTATTACTGTTAATGTTTCGTTAACCGCTGCAATATTCGTTCGGTTTATATAATATATATATATATATATATATATATATATATATATATATATATATATATATATATATATATATATATATATATATATATATATATATATATATATATATATATATATATATATATTTTTTCTTTCTTTCTCCTTCGAACCATAGCAGCTACTGCTACAGTACCGGTTCAATCCTCATTCCTGTTACAGTAACATTGATAGAGATGATGTTAAATGCTGTGGTACAGTGAAGTGATGACGAAGAGATGATGACTCCATGATGTTAAATGATGCGATAATGATGATAGACGATGTACATGAGGATGTTGATGATCGCTAGAGGATGTTAGGATTATAGTTATGAAGATGTTGGTGATCGATAATGAAGAGGGTATGCAGTATTGGTGATGATAATACAGTAGAAGAATGAAGATGATTTAACCCTATATACGGCATGCATATACATATATTTTTTTACTGTTACAACTGTTCGAAGAATGCCCGAAAATTGGTTCAGTGGATGATTTTTTTTATTTTATTCGCACAAAGTAACAAATTTATTCCTTAACAAATAAAGTGAAAGTGTGCTATTTCCTTCCACTGATTAAGGATTATAGAATCCAAAGACTTTAAGATTGGGCTTGTGTTTTGTTGTTGGGCCGATGGTGGACTAGACATAGAATTCGAATTCTCGGTTTAAATGAATTGTGTCTGAGGATTTACCAGATAAAATGGGACGGACGATTGGTTTAAGGGTGTGGGTGTTGAGCGAGAGGTCGCAGGTTCGAGCCTTGGCAAGGGCGTCTATTTTTTTTAAAGCCTAGTACACTAAGGTAGTCTTTATTATTATTATTATTATTATTATTATTATTATTATTATTATTATTATTATTATTATTATTATTATTATTATTATTATTATTATTATTATTATTATTATTATTATTATTATTATTATTATTATTTAAAAATATCATTGTTATTATAATTAGAATTATTATTATTTTTATCGTTATCATTACTATTATTAACATTAGTATTATTATTATTATCATTATTATTACTTTTAAACATTTTTATTATTATGAACATTATTATTATTATTATTATCTTTAATTATTAAATTATTATTAGTATTTTTATCAAAGCTATTATTAATTTGGTATTATTTTAACAAACAAATGATATCTATATAAAAATATATTACAAGTAAACTAATAATACATAATAATACGTTTTAACATACTAACTAATATATTAGTGTTCATATTGATATAACATAATATATATATATATATATATATATATATATATATATATATATATATATATATATATATATATATATATATATATATATAATGACAAATTATAATCAATAATGAAATTAAATATATATAAAGATATAAATCTTAACACATTATAAAATACAAATAAATTTAGTTGATTAAATAGTATACGTGTTAATATATATATAAATGATATAGGTTCGTGAATCTGAGATCAACCCTACACTTGTTCATTGATGTCATATGTATTTTTACTACAAAATACAGTATGGTGAGTTCATTTGCTCCCTTTTACTCTTTATATTTTCGGGACTGAGAATACATGCGCTGTTTTTAAAACTGCTTTATTAAATGCTTTTGAAATATATTTTGAACTGCGAATACATGTAATGCTTTAATAAATGTTTGACGAGGTAGACACAAGCAAAACATTCATCGAATGAATTATTATGCAGACAGAAGTTTTACGGATTATTATTGAATTATATGGATATGATAATTGCCACCGTTGAATTATGTGGACATGATAATTGCCACCATTGAATTATGTGGACATGATAATTGCCACCAATTGATATGAATGTTATGTATCGAGAGAATGATTTTATACACAGGTTATGTTTATGATATTTTGTACACGAGATATGTGTACGGTTACAAAGATTTGTTAAAATAGTTTCGTACACGAGAAAGGTGTACTGTATTTAAAAGATATCGCATGTACATTACAGATGGGTATAGGATTCGGGCCCATTTGTACCATGCAGAATTTAAATCTTGTGGTCTATCAAAATGATGAATTTTATTGTTTTATGATAAACCTATGAACTCACCAACCTTTTGGTTGACACTTGAAAGCATTTTTATTCTCAGGTATGAAAGAAATCTTCCGCTGTGCATTTGCTCATATTACATGGAGTCGTTTATGGCATATAGAAGTCAGTTCATTCCGATGGTACCATATGTTGAAGACTTCGTCCGGGTGGATAAGGACGGGTCCTTTCAGTTGGTATCAGAGCGGTGGTCTTAGTGAACCAGGTCTTGCATTAGTGTATCTAACTGATAGTCGTTAGAATGCATTAGTAAGTCTGGACTTCGACCGTGTCTGCATGTCAAAAGTTTTGCTTATCATTTCGTGTCAAAAATTACCTGCTTATCATTCTTAGGGAATCACTTGCTTATCATCTTAAGTCTAGACACGTCTTACTGCATTCATTGCATAGACAGTGTATAGATAAATTCATATATTAGCGTATCTGTTATTGTTACCTTTACCTGACAGCTTCCGTAGATTCATCCGTAACTTATGGGATTTTAGTATTATATATGCATATGTAAATTATATATTGTAGGGTACTAATCTACATCCTATAATCTATTTCTTATCGGAAAGTCCTTCATCTAATCGTACGAGATGAATCCCTCAACCAGTTCGAATTCCTCGGATTCCGACAACTATTCCGATATGGAGTTTCACCTATCAGCGTCACCAGAATGAATCAACCAATCAGTCATCCCCAATTCATCTGATGGGTTCGTAGTCGACTTAATCAATGGAGACGCGAAGAAGGCGATCCCTTCCACCAACCGAATTTACCTCTTGGTGATGAACCTGAAGCACTTACCGGCGAACATGTTTGTAATACTATTTTCTCTCTCATTTCCCGAATATCTCGCCAAGATTATATTCTATCTAAAATTCTAAACCTTATTCATTCGCTCGTTCCAACCGACAATCACCTCGGAATAATAAAAGAAGTCAACAAACTTCGCGCTCGAAAAATAAATTTGGAGAATATGGTGCAAAATGTACCAGCTTCAGCAACATCACCGGTACTAACAGTACCATCGGTAACAGCACCAGTACCATCAACAATCCATGCCTCAACATCTCATTCTGTACCTCGAGTATAATCATCGTTCTACGTATCGTTCTACATCGATTATCTTCATTCTTCATGACGATTAAGTAATCTCTAAATGTTTTAGAGATTATGTATTCTAGTTCTAATGGTAAACCAAATGAGTTTAATATCATATTAACTCAATGAATCCATGATTACATCTGAAGAAAATATATATATATATATATATACATATATATATATATATGTTTTCATAAAGATTGTAATTAAAAATTCTTTCGTACAAAGTGTTAATTGTGAAAATATTTTAACGGGTAGGTAATACCCGAGGAATATTCAGATTTCGCATTAATAAGTTACACTGTACATTCTTCGAATCTGATTCAACAGTCATTTACTATCCTACTTACATCCACAGATATACGAATCCGTTCACCGCAGAATAACCATTTTTATTCAATTTCATATTTGGATTTTGATCTATCAGAATCCAACAAGTGGCATAATGAAGAAATAATGGACACAATAAAAATTGATTAGAAACAGACTAATTAACAATATGAAATTTTGTTAAGAAACCACGCTAACAAGATCCTAGCTAACTGTTCCTAGCTAACTGTTAATTCCGTATTACCTTTTATTTATCGCAATTTATTTATCGCATTTTATTTATTGCAATTTTAATTCTCGCAATTTATTTATCATTATTTAATTTCTGTTATTTATTTTACGCACTTTAAATATCGGGACACGTATACAAGGTTTTGACATATCATATCGACGCATATATATATATATATATATATATATATATATATATATATATATATATATTATTTGGAATAACCATAGACACTCTATATGCAGTAATGCGGGAGTTAGCTATACAGGGTTGAGGTTGATTCTACAATAATATATATACTTTGAGTTGTGATCGAGTCTGAGACGTATACGGGTCATGATACGTATTAATTAATTCGAATATTATAAATTAAACTATATATGAATTATTGGACTGTTAACTGTGGACTATCAACTGTGGTGTAACAACCCAACCCATAATCCATACGATAAATTTATTTTTGTATACAACACAATTACACGCCAATTAAATATGTAACCCATTTCACGAGTTCTATTTAAAACGCACAACAATTAATTGTTTATAATAGGCACGAGGGCCACAAATAAAGTTTAGTATAAGTTTGACCCATTACAAATGATAGTTTATAAACCAAACGACGTTCCGAGCATGGTTTGGGACTAAACTACCCAAAACTAGGCCAACTTCCAAAAGCTCCAACATAACAACAACAAGGGACACCTAGTGCCCAACGACCCCCTTGCCCTTGTCCGAGCCTGCATCTAAAAAGATAAACAACGAGAGGGGTAAGTAAAGCTTAGTGAGTAGAATAAATATATACATGCATATAAGACTTACCTACACGCATCCATGATATCATATAACGAACACAATCGCATAACATCTCGATAAATAAGCTAGTATCGTCAAACCGTACAACTAGCCACATTAATAACATAAATATCATAATCATAAATCAAATGCTAGCATCACCAACTATAAACCATGGTTAACCAAAATCCTTCGCAAGGGGAATGACTTTGCGAAATAAGTCATCGATGTTCATAACAACCGTTAGCTCCCAAACACGGCTATGGTATACTAACCCCCGAGGTGTTCCAAAAACAGTTATGGCATCACTCCCAAGTGTTCCCTAAAACAGCTATGGCATCACTTGATCAACATGTGAGTAAAACACGGCTATTACTCACAATCATGTACACAAACACGGCTATGTGCACAATAACACGGATAATAACGTGGGAGTAAAACACGGTTATTACTCGCCACTATATGCACAAACACGGCTATGTGCATAAATATAAAACGTGGACAAAACGGCTATGTCTCACAGCTATGGTCACAAAACGGCTATGTGACACCATTAATACGGCACGTAAATCATATACATACATATATAGATTTTCCACTCACCTCAAGTCCCTTGTGAAAGCTAACCGAGCTTGCAACCCTTCAATGTAACGTACCTATTACATTATGCATTTATTAACATACAATCTAGTTGAATTAAATGCCAAACACTAACCATTGAGCATTTAATGACCCGTTTGCATTAAATGACTCAACTACACCAAAACCGCCCATTAATGGCCATGCCTCGTCATAAATCACTAAAAGCTAGTGATTAGGGTTTAATAACATCAACTAACATAAACTTGGTGTATTTCATAACCATTTCACCCGATTAGGTCAACTAGTGCTCTTTTGACTCTTTGACTCACAATTCAAGTCAAACTTACACAATAACAACACTTTCATCCTTTTAAAAGTGCATTAATGACCAACAACATCATTTAGCACTTACAACCTCAAATCACAAGATCAAACCCTAGATAATAGCTACTTAGGGTTTCCTTTCAACAATCCAACCCAAAAACACACCCATTTAACCCTCAAATGGGTCACACTAGTTCCATATGCACCAACCCTAGCTTAAACTAATTAAAACTCAAAACTTAGAGGTGAGACTTACCAAAACTCTCCTCTTGTAGCTAATAACAAGGAGAGCAACTTTAATTCTTGCTTCTAGGATTGATTCACAAAACTTCACCTTCAAATCTTGAGTTTAATCTAAGTGGGTTTTAGGATTTGAGAGGAAAATGTGAAACAAAATGGAAAAGAAATAAGAAAAATAAGATAAGTGGTTGATATTAAAGGCTCTAACCAGATCTACACGCAAAAAGACCAAATTGCCCCTTAAACCCTATTTAATTTGAATAGAATTCAGAGTCAGAATTGCAGGGGTGTCGCGGCGCGGCTCCTTTGTCGCGGCACGACATAAAGAAGGAAAAATGGCCCTTCTTAACTCAAGTTCTGATCTGGATTTGCTTTGTTTGTCGCGTCGCGGCCCCATTCCTCGCGGCACGGCATTGGCCTGTTCCTGGTCACTTTGACAACAAATCATAAAACGAAGGTTCATACAACTAGCACACCTCGTTCACTATTCCTATCCACGTCTAAGCTTCGCCCTTAAGTCTCACACGACTCAACACCTTCGCGACACATACACAAACACGTATACGCACGCATTCGCATATATATATATATATATATATATATATATATATATATATATATATACACACACACACACATATACATATATGCACTTACACCTAACTAAACTTTAGTTCATTTAATCACATAACGAGTAAGTTATAAGCGTACTATTGATTAAGTACATACCTTTAGACGCGCACGGAAAAACGGGGTGTTACAACTCTCCCCCACTTAAATCGGAGCTCGTCCTCGCGATCCAAGCCGCATGACACGAGGGAAGATAAACCAACACAAATTCTTCAGCCTCCCAAGTAAACTCGGAACCTTTACTACGACGCCATTGGACCTTAAAGGTCCTCACCTCCTTGTTACGCAACATTTTAACCTTCTCATCAAGTATAGCAATCGGCTCTTCGATATACTCTAACTTATTGTTTAACTTGATATCATCTAGTGGCATCCACGACCAATCATCCGCAAGACACTTACGGAGATGGGAAACATGAAATGTATTATGGATCCCCACAAGCTCTTCGGGTAATTCCAAACGCTAAGCAACTTAACCAATACGAGCCAAAATCTTAAATGGCCCAATAAACTGAGGAGCTAACTTTCCCCGTTTTCGAAACCGAATGATACCCTTCCATGGCGAAACCTTGAGCATCACCATATCACCTTCTTGGAATTCGATCAAGCGTCTACGCTTATCGGCATAAGACTTTTGCCTATCTTGCGCCTTTTTCAAATGTTCCCGAACAATATTGATTTTATCATTTGTCTCCAATACCAAGTCGGAGCTCCCGACTTCCTTTTGTCCCACATCGCCCCAACAAATCGGGGTTCGACACCTTCTACCATACAACATCTCATTCGGTGGCATTCCAATACTAGAGTGAAAACTATTCTTGTACGAGAATTCCACCAAAGGTTAATGTTCATCCCAACTACCACCGAAGTCAATGATACACGCACGTAACATATCCTCCAATGTTTGATTCGTATGTTCGGTTTGACCGTCCGTTTGAGGATGGTACGCCGTACTCATATTTACCCTCGTACCCATATCTTCATGAAACTTCTTCCAAAATCGAGAAGTAAAACGCGTGTCCCGATCCGAAACAATAGACGCGGGAACGCCATGTCTCGATATCACCTCTTTAATGAACATCTTCGCGAGTGCCTCCGACGAAATTGCTTCTTTAATAGGAAGAAACAACGCACTCTTCGTCAATCTATCGACAATCACCCAAATAGTGTCAAATTGGGTTCTTGCCGTTTTCGGCAACTTGGTAATAAAATCCATGGTAATATGCTCCCACTTCCACATCGGAATTTCTAGCGGTTGCAACTTACCATACAGCTTTTGGTGCTCGGCTTTAACTTGCAAACACGTGACACATTGCTCAACATACTTAACAACGTCGCGTTTCATGCCCGGCCACCAATAATCTTTCTTCAAATCATGGTACATCTTTGTCGCACCCGAATGTATGGAATACTTAGACTTGTGCGCCTCATCAAGGAGCACCTTTCGGAAATCACCCATCTTAGGCACCCACACTCTTTCTTGAAAAGACAATAAACCACGCGATCCCATCGTAATAAATTCCGATTGCCCCACAATTCGTTCCGCATGCTTGTTGTGAACGTAAGCCTCTATTTGAATCACACCAAGCTTTTCAAGAAAATCGTTAGTAATAATCATACGTAACAATCCCAATCGTAACGTCGGGTGGTGACTCTTTCGGCTTAACGCATTCGCGACCACATTCGCTTTGCCCGGATGTTAATGTATCTCATAATCATAGTCTTTCACTACATCCATCCATCTACGTTGACGATAATTCAAATCCCGCTGATCAAAAAGATGTTTCAAGCTCTTGTGATCCGAATAAATCGTACACTTGATACCATACAAGTAATGGCGCCAAATCTTCAAAGCATGGACCACCGCCGCTAATTCGAGATCATGAATCGGGTATCTCTTTTCATGTTCCTTTAATTGGCGAGAGGCGTAAGCGATGACTTTACCTCATTGCATTAGAACACACCCGAGCCCATTCAAAGAAGCATCGCAATAGACCGTCATATCAACTACACCTTCCGGCAATACTAAGACCGGAGCTTTACACAATTTCTCTTTCAACAATTGAAAAGCGATTTCTTGCTCGTTCTAATAATTGAATCTCGTATTCTTCCTTGTCAACTTAGTTAATGGCGAAGTAATCTTGGAAAAGTCTTGGATAAACCGACGATAGTAACCGGCCAATCCGAGAAAACTTCGGATTTCCGTAGGCGTAGTCGGTTGTCCCCAACTCTTCACCGTTTCTATCTTCCCCAGATCTACTTGAATACCATCCTTGTTCACAATATGGCCAAGGAATTGAACCTCCCGTAGCCAAAATTCACATTTTGAGTACTTAGCATATAGCTTCTCTTTTCTCAAAGTCTTCAACACACTACGCAAATGGTGTTCATGTTCCTTCATACTCCTCGAATAGACAAGTATGTCGTCGATGAACACAATTACCGACTTGTCCAACATAGGTTGGCACACTCGGTTCATAAGATCCATGAATGCCGCCGGCGCATTCGTAAGACCAAAAGGCATCACCACAAACTCAAAATGCTCGTAACGCGTTCAAAAGGCCGTTTTCTCAATATCTTCCTCACGGACCCGCATTTGATGATAGCCAGACCGTAGGTCAATTTTAGAGAAATATGTCGCACCTTGGAGTTGATCAAACAAATCGTCAATCCTAGGCAATGGATAACGATTCTTGATCGTCACTTTATTCAACTCCCGATAATCAATGCACATACGCATACTACCATCTTTCTTCTTCACGAACAAGACCGGAGCGCCCCAAGGCGAAGCACTCGGTCGAATAAAACCCTTCTCAAGTAACTCTTGAATTTGATTCAACAATTCTTGCATTTCCATCGGTGCTAAACGATAAGGAGTTTTAGCAATGGGAGTAGCTCCCGGAACCAACTCAATGCGAAATTTGACTTGTCTTTCCGCCGGAACACCCGATAACTCATCCGAAAAAACATCATCAAACTCACTTACCACCGGAATTTCACGAATGGGTGGTGGCTCATTACGAGTATCAACAACATGAGCAAGGAAAGCCATGCCACCGGTAACAACGAGACGACGTGCCCGTGCAAAAGTGCATATCAGCACCGGTCTCCTTCGTTTATCACCATGAATAATTAGCTCTCTCCCAATAGGGGTCTTCACACGAATGGATTTCTCATGGCATGAAATATCGGCCCTATTATGATCGAGCCAATCCATACCAACCACGATATCAAAATCACCCAAGGTCATCGGGATGAGATCAATTTTAAAGTTCTCGGAACCAAACACCACATTACAATCTTTACACACATCAACAACTAGAACCGCCTTGCCATCCGCTATTTCGACTTCTACCGGACGACTTAACTTAGATAACGGTTTATTAAGTTTAGGCATAAATTTTGGTGACACAAATGATAAATTTGCACCGCTATCAAATAGAATCCTTGCCGGATTAAAGTTAACCATGAAAGTACCTGAGACAACTTCGATGGATTGTTTAGCTTCATCATTCGTCATCAAGTAGTTACACCCCCTAGCCGACCCTGCCGCCTTCTCTAGCCTCTTTACTTGGTCGTTTGATAATTCGGGACATTCCGACTTCCGGTGCCCCGTCTTTTGACAATTAAAGCACGTGACCGTCTTGATCAAACAATCACGAGCGTAATGACCCGGCTTCCCACAACTATAACAAGTAGGCATAAAAGTATTCGAACCACCCTTCTTCATACTTCCGACGCTTTCGGACACACCCTTGCTCTTCTTGTTGGAGTAACTAGGCGCTCCAAATTTTCTTTTGCTCGACCCATAACTAACCGGAACCGAACTCGGAGCTTGTGCTTCAAACCCTTTTGCCACCGCCAAAAGCTTAGCGAAAGTTTCAACATGACCGATACTAATTTTACCCTTTAAATCATCTCTAAGGGTTGTATGAAAGTCTTCCATTAGTATTTGATCATTTCCCGCATACTCGGGACAAAAACGTGCCTTGGCGAGAAAGTTGGTTTTAAGAGTGTTTAGGTCCAAAGACCCTTGACGCATGTTCCTTAACTCGTTGTGCAATTTGGAAAGATCCGCTTGCGTACGATATTCAAGGAAAAACTCCATCTTGAAATCCGCCCAAGATAACCCCACAAAAGCCGCATCACCCACCATATCAATCTTGCCATCGAGCTAATCTTTAGCATGGCCCCTTAACAAACTAGTAGCAAGCATTGTTTTCTTTTCAGGAGGGCACTCGGTCGTGCGAAAACAACCTTCAACATCGGAAATCCAAGCCGCACTCTTCATGGGGTCGGGATCCCCGTGAAAGTGAGGAGGCTTAGTCGCCAAGAAGTTCTTATAGCTAAACTCCAACTCGCCCACATTTTGAGGTCTAGGAAACCTCCTTTCAACTTCTTCTTTAACGACATTAGTCATCCATTCTTGAATCATATCGAAAATTTGTTCCGAAACCGACTCTTCGAATATTTGTTTAACCCTTCGTGAGAAAACCGAAACATAGTTTTCTAAAGCGGTCTCAATCTTGGTAGTCATCTCATCTTTCTCCACATGAGAGGGACCACCATTGCCATTCGTATTCGTTCCGTTTCTCGTCTTCATTCTAAAGATTAAAAATGGATTAGACATCACCAACAATTTAATACACATATATACCTATGCATATGACCGCACACACACCACATCTAGCTCGATACTTGTTGCACATCCTTGCTTGACTTGACTTGCAACCGTAATAGTGGTCGCGACTCACTATTACGCTCACATGCCGTTCCATGCTCAAACGTGTTACAACCATCTTGCTCGATGTTCAAAACAACAACACATGATTAGTAACATCATAACATAGCATAGTTGTCCGCTTATGCATCAAAGAACTAATCAAACCATGCACCGACCCATAGTCGTACAAGTCCCGCATATAATTCCACAACACAAAAGTCTAAGTCTAGGCACCTATCTCAAGTCACCTAAATCCCTTAGACCATGCTCTGATACCACTTGTAACAACCCAACCCGTAATCCATACGATAATTTTTTTTTTATACAACACAATTACACGCCAAATAAATATGTAACCCATTTCATGAGTTCTATTTAAAACGCACAACAATTAATTGTTTACAATAGGCACGAGGGCCACGAATAAAGTTTAGTACAAGTTTGACCCATTACAAATGATAGTTTATAAACCAAACGACGTTCCGAGCATGGTTTGGGACTAAACTACCCAAAACTAGGCCAACTTCCAAAAGCTCCAACATAACAACAATAAGGGACACCTAGTGCCCAAACACCCCCTTGCCCTTGTCCGCGCCTGCATCTAAAAAGATAAACAACGAGAGGGGTAAGCAAAGCTTAGTGAGTAGAATAAATATATACATGCATATAAGACTTACCCACACGCATCCACGATATCATATAACGCACACAATCGCATAACATCTCGATAAATAAGCTAGTATCGTCAAACCGTACAACTAGCCACATTAATAACATAAATATCATAATCATAAATCAAACGCTAGCATCACCAACTATAAACCATGGTTAACCAAAATCCTTCGCTAGGGGAATGACTTTGCGAAACAAGTCATTGATGTTCATAACAACCGTTAGCTCCCAAACACGACTATGGTATACTAACCCCCGAGGTGTTCCAAAAACGGCTATGGCATCACCCCCAAGTGTTCCCAAAAACGGCTATGGCATCACTTGATCAACATGTGAGTAAAACACGGCTATTACTCACAATCATGTACACAAACACGGCTATGTGCACAATAACACGGATAATAACGTGGGAGCAAAACACGGCTATTACTCGCCACTATATGCACAAACACGGCTATGTGCATGAATATAAAACGTGGACAAAACAGCTATGTCTCACAACTATGGTCACAAAACGGCTATGTGACACCATTAATACGGCACGTAAATCATATACATACATATATATATTTTCCACTCACCTCAAGTCCCTTGTGAAATCTAACCGAGCTTGCAACCCTTCAATGTAACGTACCTATTACATTATGCATTTATTAACATACAATCTAGTTGAATTAAATGCCAAACACTAACCCTTGAGCATTTAATGACCCGTTTGCATTAAATGACTCAACTACACCAAAACCGCCCATTAATGGCCATGCCTCGTCATAAATCACTAAAAGCTAGTGATTAGGGTTTAATAACATCAACTAACATAAACTTGGTGTATTTCATAACCATTTCACCCGATTAGGTCAACTAGTGCTCTTTTGACTCTTTGACTCACAATTCAAGTCAAACTTACACAATAACAACACTTTCATCCTTTTAAAAGTGCATTAATGACTAACAACATCATTTAGCACTTACAACCTCAAATCACAAGATCAAACCCTAGATAATAGCTACTTAGGGTTTCCTTTCAACAATCCAACCCAAAAACCCACCCATTTAACCCTCAAATGGGTCACACTAGTTCCATATGAACCAACCCTAGCTTAAACTAATTAAAACTCAAAACTTAGAGTTGAGACTTACCAAAACTATCCTCTTGTAGCTAATAACAAGGAGAGCAACTTTAATTCTTGCTTCTAGGATTGATTCACAAAACTTCACCTTCAAATCTTGAGTTTAATCTAAGTGGGTCTTAGGATTTGAGAGGAAAATGTGAAACAAAATGGAAAAGAAATAAGAAAAATAAGATAAGTGGTTGATATTAAAGGCTCCAACCAGATCTACACGTAAAAAGACCAAATTGCCCCTAAACCCTATTTAATTTGAATAGAATTCGGAGTCAGAATTGCAGAGGTGTCGCGGCGAGGCTCCTTTGTCGCGGCGCGACATAAAGAAGGAAAAATGGCCCTTCTTAACTCAAGTTCTGATCTGGATTTGCTTTGTTTGACGCTTCGCGGCCCCATGCCTCGCGGCGCGGCATTAGCCTGTTCCTGGTCACTTTGACAACAAATCATAAAACGAAGGTTCATACAACTAGCACACCTCATTCACTATTCCTATCCACGTCTAAGCTTCGCCCTTAAGTCTCACACGACTCAACACCTTCGCGACACATACACAAACACGTATACGCACGCATTCGCATATACCCATATATATATATATATACACACATATACATATATGCACTTACACCTAACTAAACTTTAGTTCATTTAATCACATAACGAGTAAGTTATAAGCGTACTATTGATTAAGTACGTACCTTTAGACGCGCACGGGAAAACGTGGTGTTACATGTGGACTAATAACATTGGACAATTAAAATGAATTAAAATATTGATCATAACATATGAAACTAAAGAATTCTTCAAGTTTGCCACTTGATTTCATCTTAAACCTCATTTGTATCTTGATGATTACAATCTGTGTTCAAACCTTTCATGATTCTTGAAAACACCTCAATCGATATGATGAACCAGCCGCACTTCATCTACAGAAGAAAAGATTGATGCATATAGTCATGCACCTGAAAAACTCTCGGAAATTGAGTAAACGTTTAACACATAGCTGTGCTAATTCCTTTAGTGTTATTATTACCCAAAATAACTTTGCAGTTCTTTTTCAAAATAGCCAATTTTGTCACAGCTCCAGCAAGACAACTCTGACTTTTCATTCGAAACAACCTTATTATAACCTTGATATATATGCTTGTTCTTTATTGTTACTAGGAAACCTTTCATATTACCATCAGCGTTTAATCATCTAAAAAAAAAAACAAAATTCTCTTGAAACCACCTCGGATTGATAACCGTTAATTCAGATATCGTAGCATTAAATGCCGAGGAAACAGAAAAATTGTAGATGGTCTGAACGGTCAAAAGTTTGATGATAAAGAAGGGAGTGTTAGGAACGCTCGATAGAAAATTTGATACTGCAAAATAGATTGAGTTAACCATGAAGGAGACCAAGGACAAATACAAGGACCAAACCCTATATTCAAAGAATTCGACTAATTCTGGATCCGATGAAATCTTTAGAGAACATCTTGCTACGAAGTCATGTTAAAAATCTTGCAGAAAATTTTTCTTCATTAACCTTCGAACTTAAAAATTCCAAAATATCATCATAAATATCTTCGATATTTCTGAGAATATTTTCATAAATATTCTTGTCTGAAATTATCTACCTCTTCATGCTTTCTGTATTCCATTACATTGAAAACTTCTGTAAAATCTAAGTATAAATTATGAATGAATTGTGGAGAAGTGTTGAGAATTGAAGCATGGGTTAGTATAATATAATGACGCTTGGCCAATGTGATTATATTACAGTAAGTCATGCTGAGTTTCTATTGAAACATGATGATTCACAGATCATAACGTCATCATGTGCCATGTTACATAACTCTTTCATTCTACTTAACTTCTGAACATATCAAGAAAATGTATTCTTGATAGTTCTATCTTCTGTAATTTTGATAAATTTGAAAATCAAATCGTGCTACCACGTTCCACCCTGCTTAGAACATTATAATCATTCAAAACTCTATATCTACGAATTCTGGATCATTATTCACTTGACTTGGAGTCGGGAATAGAAAACAAGAGCATGGAGCTCCGAAAAATAAAGGAAAATATAAAGTCGATCACAAACACAGGAATTACAAACCGTATATATCAATGTTTATCACAACATAAAGACACGGGAGAATTAAAAACATTATAACCCCAAGGGCGAAGTAGAAGAAAACAGATTCCTCCAGTGGTAATTGAAAAAGGAGAATGATTGTTGCGATAGTGAGGATAAGAACAAGAATCAGAACTGGATTAAGCATTTTCACAATTTTTTGAATTTAGGATTGAGTATAGGAATGGTGAGAATAATGGAATGGAAGAGCTTAATTTATAATGGGAATATCAGACAGAGTAATCTAGGCAGATTACCGTATTTAATTATAGAAATCTTAATTTCCTTATTCGCCGAAAAATTAAATCTTTTAAGATTTCGAAGATTTTTTTTAAACCCCTTGAATTCCGGAATTTGATCAAGACAACGTCAAAAGCTAAGACGCACCTGATTTTCTAAATTCAACAGTGACTACGTCAATAGATAAGATGAATCTCTATTTATTCATTTCACTCTTTTGTGATAGCTTCATTCGTACTCTCCGAATAATCGAATTATCTTATCCTTATTACTCAATGGTAATAAAACTCTATTTATCAACTTATATGAGTCATGAAAACATTATTATCGTTAACCATGACCACCTCACCCAAATTTCAAGACGAACTTTCTTTAACGGGTAGGTACTGTGACGACCCAGAAATTTCCGACTAAATTTAAACATAACCTTATTATGAATTCGACACGATAAGCAAAGTCTGTTAAACTGAGTATCAAAATTTTGAACTGTTTCATATATTCATTTGACCTTTGACTATTCTCGATGATTCACGAACCATTAATTGTAAATATATATATATATATATATATATATATATATATATAATAATTTGAAATAATATATGGTTAATTTTTGGAAATAAATATGTAAAATATTATGCGACGTAATGAAAACTATTATCATATATATATATATATATATATATATATATATATATATATATATATATATATATATATATATATATATATATATATATATATATATATATATATATATATATAAATATGTATATAAATATTATTTGTAAATATATAAAATTATATTAAATCTATTTGTTTAAAATTATATAACATATTTTTATGTGGTAAACTTGTTACTTAAAAGCTGACTATATATATAGAGATAGGAAATGGAATATGAATGATTTCGAGCTTAAATAGTAAACGTCTGTAACACTCGGTTGACGTTTCGTTAGTTTTAATATAGATATATTACATGTTCATGAAGGACTAAAATAAAAGTTGAACTGTAAATCTATTACGAAGATGTTAGACTTGTTAAAAATATTTTTACCTTTTTAAGTTTAAATATTAGTACTCCGTACATATAAATCGGAACAGAAAATAAATAATTTTCGAACCTTTTTTATCAGGTTTCAAATAGTTAATGAGTGAAATAATTAAATACATTTAAACTAAAAATTTGGGACTTTTAGGAACACTTTTATACGTTAACTGATTAGCAATGGACACGATATAATCTACATGTTAAAATCGTCGGTAGAAAGAGCCAAAGTTGGGGGCTGCTAAACTGTGTTACCACGTTTTCAATTTACATATGTTAAAAGTATTATTATTAAATTATATATATTACTAAAAATTAAATACTGTATTTGGATGTATGTAAATGTAGTATGCACATATAGAATTCAGTGATCACATAATCACCATCACTTCTCTTCACCCTTCTAACATCTATCACCTCCTACAACCGCCATCCACCAACCCGCCACAAGTTGCAGCCTTGTTGTCACTGCTATGATTACGTTCCTATTTATGTTTTAACTCGCAAACCACCACAACCATCGTCATCATCATCTACTTACTGTTTCGGAACCACTGGCCTGCTGCTGTACCAACCATCATGAACCACAACTCACCACCACCATGAATAACCATCTTCCACCACCTCCTAACACCGTCAGAGATCACCATGTTCAACCACCTAGAACCGTCTCTCTCTCATCTCCTTTCTCTATCTTTTCTATTTTCTTTTCGGATGTGAACAACCCACAACACCTTGAAAACACCAACGAACACAAACATCTTCTTGTACAATTCGTATTACTGTAACTTTTGAATTCGATTAATGATCAAAACCATAACCCATTAATCACCCTCGAAAACCACATGACACCACCACAGCCGGTACTTCTATTTCCACTTCAACGACCACCAAAGATTATCATTTTCATCAACATACTGTTACAGCAATATTTTCCGTTTCTAATTCGAGCCAAAGTGAAGAACCCATCATAACAGACCAATATACAAACCTGCTGGTACTTTATTTACTATCGTTATTTTTTGCGTTGTGGTGTCTATTTATATTCCCGTGATAAGACTTCGCAACCAAACGACCCGTAATTTCTCCCTTGATTGCTGTTACTGCTGCTCCTTTTCGTGAACTCAAGATCAAACTCGATAAACCACTTGCAATTTATTCCATATTCCTAATCTATATTCGAAAACCAAACACCATCACTGAACCTACAATTATTACTGTTACTGTTTCGTTAACCGCTGCAATATTCGTTCGGTTTTTATATATATTTTTTTCTTTCTCCTTCGAACCATAGCAGCTACTGCTACAGTACCGGTTCTATCCTCATTCCTGTTACAGTAACATTGATAGAGATGATGTTAAATGCTGTGGTACAGTGAAGTGATGACGAAGAGATGATGACTCAATGATGTTAAATGATGCGATAATGATGATAGACGATGTACATGAGGATATTGATGATCGCTAGAGGATGTTGGGATTATAGTTATGAAGATGTTGGTGATCGATAATGAAGAGGGTATGCAGTATTGGTGATGATAATACCGTAGAAGAATGAAGATGATTTAACCCTATATACGGCATGCATATACATATATTTTTTTGCTGTTACAACCGTTCGAAGAATGCTCGGAAATTGGTTCAGTGGATGATTTTTTTTTTATTTTATTCACACAAAGTAACAAATTTATTCCTTAACAACTAAAGTGAAAGTTTGCTATTTCCTTCCACTGATTACGGGTTATAGAATCCAAAGACTTTAAGATTGGGCTTGTATTTTGTTGTTGGGCCGATGGTGGACTAGACATAGAATTCGAATTCTCGGTTTAAATGAATTGTGTCTGAGGATTTACCAGATAAAATGGGACGGACGATTGGTTTAAGGGTGTGGGTGTTAAGCGAGAGGTCGCAGGTTCGAGCCTTGGCAAGGGCGTCTAGTTTTTTTAAAGCCTAGTACACGAAGGTAGTCTTTATTATTATTATTATTATTATTATTATTATTATTATTATTATTATTATTATTATTATTATTATTATTATTATTATTATTATTATTATTATTATTATTATTGTTATTATTATTATTATTATTATTATTATTATTATTATTATTATTATTATTATTAAAATATCATTGTTATTATAAATAGAATTATTATTATTTTTATCGTTATCATTACTATTATTAACATTAGTATTATTATTATTATTATCATTATTATTACTTTTAAACATTTTTATTATTATGAACATTATTATTATTATTATCTTTAATTATTAAATTATTATTAGTATTTTTATCAAAGCTATTATTAATTTGGTATTATTTTAACAAACAAATGATATCTATATAAAAATATATTACAAGTAAACTAATAATACATAATAATACGTTTTAACATACTAACTAATATATTAGTGTTCATATTGATATAACATAAAATATATATCATATATATATATATATATATATATATATATATATATATATATATATATATATATATATATATATATTATGACAAATTATAAGCAATAATGAAATTAAATATATATAAAGATATAAATCTTAACACATTATAAAATACAAATAAATTTAGTTGATTAAATAGTATACGTGTTAATATATATATAAATGATATAGGTTCGTGAATCCGAGATCAACCCTACACTTGTTCATTGACGTCATATGTATTTTTACTACAAAATACAGTATGGTGAGTTCATTTGCTCCCTTTTACTCTTTATATTTTTAGGACTGAGAATACATGCGCTGTTTTTACAACTTCTTTATTAAATGCTTTTGAAATATATTTTGAACTGCGAATACATGAAATGCTTTTATAAATGTTTGACGAGGTAGACACAAGCAAAACATTCCTCGAATGAATTATTATGCAGACAGAAGTTTTGTGGATTATTATTGAATTATGTGGATATGATAATTGCCACCGTTGAATTATGTGGACATGATAATTGCCACCATTGAATTATGTGGACATGATAATTGCCACCAATTGATATGAATGTTATGTATCGAGAGAATGATTTTATACACAGGTTATGTGTATGATATTTTGTACACGAGATATGTGTACGGTTATAAAGATTTGTTAAAATGGTTTCGTACACGAGAAAAGTGTAATGTATTTAAAAGATATCGCATGTACATTACAGGTGGGTATAGGATTCGGGCCCATTTGTACCATGCAAGATTTAAATCTTGTGATCTATCAAAATGAAGAATTTTATTGTTTTATGATAAACCTATGAACTCACCAACCTTTTGGTTGACACTTGAAAGCATGTTTATTCTCAGGTATGAAAGAAATCTTCCGCTATGCATTTGCTCATATTACATGGAGTCGTTCATGGCATATAGAAGTCAGTTCATTGCGATGGTACCATATGTTGAAGACTTCGTCCGGTTAGATAAGGACGGGTCCTTTCAGTTAGGTTGTAACGACCTAGAAATTTCCGATCAAATTTAAACTTAAATCTTTATATGTTTCCGACACGATAAGCAAAATCTGTAATGTTGAGTCTCAAAAGTGTTGAAATCAATATTCATGTCATCAATTACCCCTCGACTATTCTCGACGATTCACAAACTATTATTTGTAAATAAATATGTATACATATAAAAATAAAAATAAATATATGTATAGAGTATATTATTATTCTTAATTTATATTACTGGTGATGATTGAATTATAATTGGTACTATCTTCCTTTTTAATCATAATCTAATCTATATATGTACGATTCTGTGATTGAGTTAGGAAAAACAAAACTATACCCGGTCACCTCACCTTTCACCATACAACACCTATCCACTTCTTTTGGTTTTATGGAACACAACACATCTCCAACTAAATCTTTATACTATCCTCTTGTTACTTTGCTAAAATTCTCGTTTATTCTTTCTTTTAAATACCCATTTGATCACGTTTGTGATTTTAATTATTATATTTATTATTTTAAATCTATATATCAAATATCTCTATCTCTATATATATTCATATACAAATATGTAGATGAACACACTAGCACTCTTCATCTATCACCACACCCTTTGTATAATCACCATCACAACCGTCCACCGCCATCGCCATCCCAAGACCACCACCGGAGAATCACTTATCGCCACCATCACAACCAATCACCACAAACAACCTTCAATATGTTAACCACCTTTGTATTTTACTTCTATCGTGAATCATGAACACATCATCACCACTTAAAATCACCTTGATCACAACCGGGAATCACCTCACTCATTTCAAATCACTGAACCACCATCATCCTACAACTTTCAGTCACATGACCCACCACTTGCAACCGTGAGCCACCACCATTCAGTCACCACCCTGCACCACCCATACCGCCACCGCTGGACACTCATCTACCACCAAGAATAAACGCAAACATCTCTCTCTCTCTCTTCTCTCTCTCCAAATTCTTGTAACCAAACCCATTTTGTTCTTCCTTGTGTTTCTTGTTTCCTGTCGACAAAGAGCAATCCAGCAACAATGAACCGCTAGCCACCATCATCTCTGACATCGTCCACTGAATCATCAACCACCCTTAACCATTTGCAAGTTTGATCACCACCATTGTAACCGTTAACAACCACACAAAACACCAACAAAAACCATCACTTGCGACTGTCACTGTTCGTTGCTATTAACATTTATTTCTGTTTCTTTTTTGTTGAACAACACCACTCCAATCACCACCGGTTACCACCGGAGCACCTCCATAACCACCATTTTTTTTATTTGTTTCGTTGTCGAGCCAAAATAATCATAAACACCTTGAAACCCACTCCTTTCCCTTTTGTCACGAGAACCCCACATGTATATTAAAAGGACATAAATTGTGTTACCAGATTCCTTGCTGTTACTGCTAATCACGTGGTTACAGTTTAAGATTGTGAGTTTTTTTAAAAAAATTAAAAGCTAAAAGGGACGCATTTTAATCAATTGAATTTTTGTAGGACAAGTGAAACATGATGCCGACAACCACAAACCATTTGCAACTAAACACATATTTAAACTTTACATGTGTTTGTTTCTTGGCCGTGATTTATTTTAACTAGGGCCGAGTGCTTCTTCTCTTGTAGGCCATTGTGATCTTGTTTTAATAAGTGGGTCGTAATTCATAATTAGTTGAGCTGTACCCCTATTGAGTTGTTGGGCCGAGAAGCCCGGTTAAGTGGTTGTTGGAGTAATAAGTGATGATATATTGATGAATGAGGGTTATAAAGATAAAAAGGTTGATGGTAAGTGAGTTGGATATAAAGGAAATGATTAAATTGATAAAGATGACACTTGTGATCATACTTAATTGTTTATACAATGGATCAATCTATCCATTTTGGTCGAGTTTACCTAATCTAAGTGAGTTAATAGGGCCACATAAAATAACGTGGGACAAGGAGTATCTAATATGCATTTTTTTTTATTTATGTTGGCCGACATATGAATGTATGGGGACAGCGACTTTGCCTTACAAAGTGATAAGGGGTATGACAAGTTTAATTAAGAAGATACACATTATTTTAGTATAAGTGGGATTAAAAGGATTATGGCCGATCCAGAATTTGGTCATTTACATCCCGCGATATTTTTTTTTAAATGATGATGACAATGATTTAAATGATGAGGAAATGTTATGGTTATGAGTAAGTATGATAAGAAAGATGATGATCCTAATAATTCTATAAAATGATGGTTACTAGATGATGTGGTGATAAAGGATTTAAGATAATGAGTGAGATTATGAACATGAAGCTCATGATATTGGGTAATGATTTTTATGATAATAAGTATGATGATGTTTAAGTTGTGATGATGATGAAGATATTATGAAATGCTAATAACGGATTGAAAGAATAATGGTATGAATTAGGAAAGAAAATAAGTAGTAGAGCATTTGTTTGGGAGTATTTTCGGGTTAGCGGGACGTCGCAGGTTCAAACCCGGACTTGGGCATTATTTTTAGGGCTACTCCCCTGAGGTAGTAATTTAATTATTATTATTATTATTATTATTATTATTATTATTATTATTATTATTATTATTATTATTATTATTATTATTATTATTATTATTATTATTATTATTATCGTTATTATTATTTTTTTTAACACAAAAATTATTATTTTAACATTATTTATCTAAAGTATATATAAAATAAACATAGTTAATTAAGTTATTAATGAAACATATAATTTACTAAAATAATAATTGATAAGAATATATAAATTGTTCGATTACCATTATATTTATTAAAATATATATTAATGATATAGGGTCGTCAATCCGAGACCAACCCTATATTTGTTCCATGACGTCATATGTATTTTTAATACAAAGTACAGTATGGTGAGTTTCATTTGCTCCCTTTTTAATTGCTTTTGCAATATATATTTTTGGGCTGAGAATACATGTGCTGTTTTATAAATGTTTTACGAAATAGGCACAAGTACAAAAACTAATTCTAAGTGGGTTTAAACTAGAAATATACCCTTAGCTTGGTAACATTAAACTACTTGTCTATGTACGGTAGGCGCGAATCCTAAAGATAGATCTATTGGGCCTGACAAACCCCATCCTGACTATGGGATGCTTTAGTACTTCGAGGTTATTTTAAACACACCTGATCTGGTGTACTTCAGAGGGTAAAACATGAACATTAAGGCTTGTTACCGAGTGCCTACAACTTATAGAATACTTTTATACACTTGCGAGTGTACATATATTTATAAACGGAAATCTTGTGGTCTATTAACATATTGAAATGATCGTTATGATAAACCTATGAACTCACCAACCTTTTGGTTGACACTTTAAAGCATGTTTATTCTCAGGTACGAATTAAGTCTTCCGCTGTGCATTTTGCTCATTTTAAAGACATTACATGGAGTCATGCCTGGCATATTTAGGAGAGTACCTCGCAATGGAACCAGATGTTGATGATTTCGTCCAGGTGGATAAGGACGGGTTATTACATGTGGTATCAGATCGGTGGTCTTAGCGAACCAGGTCTTGCATTAGTGTGTCTAACTGATAGTTGCTAGGATGCATTAGCGAGTCTGGACTTCGACCTTAGCTGCATATTATAAGTATTGTTTATCATTTCTGGTGGAAAATTACCTGCTTATCAATCCTAGGTCTAGACACGACTTCCTGCACTTATTTGATAGATAGTGTATAGATAAATTCATATCTTAGCATATCTGTTACTGTAGACTTTATCTTACACGTTTCCTTAAATCCCTTCGTAATCTACGGGAACTTCTGTACTCTGTATAGGTATTCTATATAATTAGAATATCATCCGATATCCGAAAATCATTTCATATCGAAAAATCCTTTATTCAATCGTAGGCAATGGAACTCACCACTAGTTTAAGTCCCTCGAATTCCAATATGGATATTCACTCGATATCTGAAGACAACGTCACTAGAATGAATCAACCAATCAGCCAACCTCAATTCATCTGATGGTTGGTAGTCGACTTAACCAATGGAGACGCGAAGAAGGTGATCCCTTCCATCCACTACATTTCCCTCTTGGCGAAGAACCTGATGCACTTACTGGCAAACCTATTTGAAACACCATTTTCACCCTCATTTCTCGAATATCTCGCCATGATTATATACTATCTCATATTCAGAACCTTATTCACTCGCTCGTTCCTACCGACAATCATCCTGGAGTAATAGAAGAAGTTAACGAACTTCGCGATCGAGAAATCAGTTTGGAGAATATGGTGCAAAACATAACAGTTTCAGCAATATCACCGACACCAACAGTACCACCAGCATCGGCACCAGTACCACCAATAACACAAGCCTCAACATCACACGCCTCAATATCACCATCTGTACTTCGAGTATGATCTTCATTCTACATATCGTTCTACATCGATTATCTTCGCTTTACGTATCGTTCTACCTCATTAATCTTCGTTCGACATGACGATTATGTAATCTCTAATGTTTTAGAGATCATGTAATCTAGTACTAATGATAAATCAAATGAGTTTAATATCTTATTGACTCGTTAAATCCATGACTACATCTGAAGAAAATATATATGCAGGTATATTTTTCATAAAAATTGTAATTAAAAATTCTTTTGTACAAACTGTTAATGGTGAAAATATTTTAACGGGTGGGTATTACCCGAGAAATATTTAGATTTAGCAGTCATTAACAAGTTACACTGTACACTCTTCAGTTCTAATTCAGCAGTCATTAACAATACTGCTCAAGTCCGCACATATACGTATCCGTTCACCAAAGAACAACTATTTTCATTTAAATTCAATTTTATATTTGGATTTTGACCTATCAAAATTCAACAAGTGGCATAATGAAGAAAACATTGAATAAAATAAAATTTGTTAGAAACAAACGAATTAACTAATTGAAATTTTGTTAAGAATCCACGCTAACTATTCCAGCTAACTGTTCCAGCTAACTGTTCCTAGCTAACTGGTTACATTTTACCGCAATTTAATTATCGCAATTTACATTCTCTCAATTTACATTCTCGCAATTTTATTTATCGTCATTTAATTTCTGTTATTTACTTTTACGCACATTAAATCGGGACACATGTACACAATACATCGGATTAATTCTGAGACAATACGTTGTACACGGGTCATGATATATATTTATTTATTTTACACACTTTAAATAACGGGACACGTATACAAGGTTTCGACCTATCATATCGACCCACCTATATATATATTTCGGAACAACCATAGACACTCTATATGTGAATGTTGGAGTTGGCTATACAGGGTTGTGGTTGATTCCAAAATATATATATGGTTTGAGTTATGATCAATACTGAGACCGGTACACGGGTCACGATACGTATTAATTAATTCGAATATTATATACTAAATTATATATGATTTTATTGGACTATTGGACAATTGGACTATTTGACTGCTAACTTTGGACAATTAAAATGAATTAAAATATTGATTATAACATATGAAACTAAACAATTCTTCAAGTTTGCCACTTGATTTCATCTTAAACCTCATTTGTATCTTGACGATTCCAATTTGCGTTCAAACCTTTCATAATTCTTGAAAACACCTCAATCGAGAGGATGAACCAACCGCACTTCATCTACGGAACGAAAGATTATGCATATAGTTATGCACCGGAAAACACTCGGAACCTGAGTAAACGATTAACATGTATTTGTGCTAGCTCTTTTGGCAATGTTATTACCGAAAATAACTTTGCAATTCCTTTTCAAATTAGCCAAATTGTGTCACAGCTCCAGCAAGTCAACTTCGACTATCCGTTCGAAACAACCTTATTATCACTTTGATATATATATATATGCGTGCTCTTTTGTTGTTACCGGGGAACCTTTTATATTCCACCATATTACCATCAACGTTAAATTTATCTAAAAACACAATTCTCCTGAAACCACCTCGATTTGATAACCGATGACCCAGATCCGTTAACCTTGAAAATGCTGACGAAGCAGCATGTTGTAGATGATCTTAATGGACAAAAGTTGATGATAAAGAAGGAAGTGTTAGGAATGCTCGATAGAAAATTTGGTACTGAAAATCGGATTGAGCAAACCATGAAGGAGACTGTGGATAAATCACAAACACTAAACCTGTACTTAACGAATCCAGATGACTCAGTATCTGCTAAAACCTTTAAACGAATATCTTGTTCCTTACTTATTCTAAATCCTAGCGAAAATATTTTCTTCATCATCCTTCGATCTAGAAATTTCAAAATATCGTCATAAATAGCCTCAATATTTCTGAAGATATCTTCATGAATATCTTCGTCCAAAATTAACCATCTTCTCGTGCTATCTATGTTACCTCATAAAAGAAACTGTTATCAGTTTCTATCCTTCTATAAAATTTGAGTTTAAATCATGGATGATTTTTGGAGAAGTGTAGGGAATTGAAGCATGAGTTAATATAATATAATGATGCCAGGCCAATGTGGTTATATTACAGTAAGTCATGCTAAATTTCTAATGTAACCTGATGAGGATTCACAGACCTTACCCTCATCATGTGCCATGTTACACAACTCTTTCATTCTATTTAAATTCTAAGCATATTACGGAAATATTTCCTTGATATTTCTGTTCTTCCGTAACTCCGACAATCTGCTAATAAATCGTGCGATTACATTTTCTTTCTGATTAGAAGATTTTTTTTAAATTCCTTGAATTTCGGAAATCCATCATGACAACGTCAAAAGTTAAGACGAAACTTTTTACTCTTTTGTGATAGCTTCACTCGTACGCTTCACATGATCGAATTGTTTTATCTATATTAATCAATAATGATAAAACTCTATTTATCAACTCATTTTCGTCATAAAAACAATTATATTGTTAGCCATGGCGACCTCACTCAAATTTTGGGGACGAAATTTCTTTAACGGGTGGGTACTGTAACGACCCGAAAATTTTCGATCAAATTTAAACTTTAATCTTTATATGTTTCCGAAACGATAAGCAAAATCTGTAATGTTGAGTCTCAAAAGTGTTGAAATCAATATTCATGTCATCAATTACCCCTCGACTATTCTCGACGATTCACGAACTATTATTTGTAAATAAATATGTATACATATAAAAATAAAAATAAATATATGTATAGAGTATATTATTATTCTTAATTTATATTACTGTTGATGATTGAATTATAATTGGTGCTGTCTTCCTTTTTAATCATAATCTAATCTATATATGTACGATTCTGTGATTGAGTTAGGAAAAACAAAACTATACCCGGTCACCTCACCTTTCACCATACAACACCTATCCACTTCTTTTGGTTTTATGAAACACAGCACATCTCCAACTAAATCTTTGTACTATCCTCTTGTTACTTTGCTAAAATTCTCGTTTATTCTTTCTTTTAAATACCCATTTGATCACGTTTGTGATTTTAATTATTATATTTATTATTTTAAATCTATATATCAAATATCTCTATCTCTATATATATTCATATACAAATATGTAGATGAACACACTAGCACTCTTCATCTATCACCACACCCTTTGTATAATCACCATCACAACCGTCCACCGCCATCGCCATCCCAAGACCACCACCGGAGAATCACTTATCGCCACCATCACAACCAATCACCACAAACGACCTTCAATATGTTAACCACCTTTGTATTTTACTTCTATCGTGAATCATGAACACATCATCACCACTTAAAATCACCTTGATCACAACCGGGAATCACCTCACTCATTTCAAATCACTGAACCACCATCATCCTACAACTTTCAGTCACATGACCGACCACTTGCAACCGTGAGCCACCACCATTCAGTCACCACCCTGCACCACCCATACCGCCACCGCTGGACACTCATCTACCACCAAGAATAAACGCAAACATCTCTCTCTCTCTTCTCTCTCTCCAAATTCTTGTAACCAAACCCATTTTGTTCTTCCTGGTGTTTCTTGTTTCCTGTCGACAAAGAGCAACCAAGCAACAATGAATCGCTAGCCACCATCATCTCTGACATCGTCCACTGAATCATCAACCACCCTTAACCATTTGCAAGTTTGATCACCACCATTGTAACCGTTAACAACCACACAAGACACCAACAAAAACCATCACTTGCGACTGTCACTGTTCGTTGCTATTAACATTTATTTCTGTTTCTTTTCTGTTGAACAACACCACTCCAATCACCACCGGTTACCACCGGAGCACCTCCATAACCACCATTTTTTTTATTTGTTTCGTTGTCGAGCCAAAATAATCATAAACACCTTGAAACCCACTCCTTTCCCTTTTGTCACGAGAACCCCACATGTATATTAAAAGGACATAAATTGTGTTACCAAATTCCTTGCTGTTACTGCTAATCACGTGGTTACAGTTTAAGATTGTGAGTTTTTAAAAAAAAATTAAAAGCTAAAAGGGACGCATTTTAATCAATTGAATTTTTGTGGGACAAGTGAAACATGATGCCGACAAACACAAACCATTTGCAACTAAACACATATTTAAACTTTACAGGTGTTTGTTTCTTGGCCGTGATTTATTTTAACTAGGGCCGAGTGCTTCTTCTCTTGTAGGCCATTGTGATCTTGTTTTAATAAGTGGGCCGTATTTCTTAATTAGTTGAGCTGTACCCCTTTTGAGTTGTTGGGCCGAGAAGCCCGGTTAAGTGGTTGTTGGAGTAATAAGTGATGATATATTGATGAATGAGGGTTATAAAGATAAAAAGGTTGATGGTAAGTGAGTTGGATATAAAGGAAATGATTAAATTGATAAAAATGACACTTGTGATCATACTTAATTGTTTATACAATGGATCAATCTATCCATTTTGGTCGAGTTTACCTAATCTAAGTGAGTTAATAGGGCCACATAAAATAATGTGGGACAAGGAGTATCTAATATGCATTTTTTTTATTTATGTTGGCCGACATAAGAATGTATGGGGACAGCGACTTTGCCTTACAAAGTGATAAGGGGTATGAAAAGTTTAATTAAGAAGATACACATTATTTTAGTATAAGTGGGATTAAAAGGATTATGGCCGATCCAGAATTTGGTCATTTACATCCCGCGATATTTTTTTTAAATGATGATGACAATGATTTAAATGATGAGGAAATGTTATGGTTATGAGTAAGTATGACAAGAAAGATGATGATCCTAATAATTCTATAAAATGATGGTTACTAGATGATGTGGTGATAAAGGATTTAAGATAATGAGTGAGATTATGAACATGAAGCTCATGATATTGGGTAATGATTTTTATGATAATAAGTATGATGATGTTTAAGTTGTGATGATGATGAAGATATTATGAAATGCTAATAACGGATTGAAAGAATAATGGTATGAATTAGGAAAGAAAATAAGTAGTAGAGCATTTGTTTGGGAGTATTTTCGGGTTAGCGGGACGTCGCAGGTTCAAACCCGGACTTGGGCATTATTTTTAGGGCTACTCCCCTGGGGTAGTAATTTAATTATTATTATTATTATTATTATTATTATTATTATTATTATTATTATTATTATTATTATTATTATTATTATTATTATTATCGTTATTATTATTTTTTTTAACACAAAAATTATTATTTTTAACATTATTTATCTAAAGTATATATAAAATAAACATAGTTAATTAAGTTATTAATGAAACATATAATTTACTAAAATAATAATTGATAAGAATATATAAATTGTTCGTTTACCATTATATTTATTAAAATATATATTAATGATATAGGATCGTCAATCCGAGACCAACCCTATATTTGTTCCATGATGTCATATGTATTTTTACTACAAAGTACAGTATGGTGAGTTTCATTTGCTCCCTTTTTAATTGCTTTTGCAATATATATTTTTTGGCTGAGAATACATGTGCTGTTTTATAAATGTTTTACGAAATAGGCACAAGTACAAAAACTAATTCTAAGTGGCTTTAAACCAGAAATATACCCTTAGCTTGGTAACATTAAACTACTTGTCTATGTACGGTAGGCGCGAATCCTAAAGATAGATCTATTGGGCCTGACAAACCCCATCCTGACTATGGGATGCTTTAGTACTTCGAGGTTATTTTAAACACACCTGATCTGGTGTACTTCAGAGGGTAAAACATGAACGTTAAGGCTTGTTACCGGGTGCCTACAACTTATAGAATACTTTTATACACTTGCGAGTGTACCTATATTTATAAACGGAAATCTTGTGGTCTATTAACATATTAAAATGATCGTTATGATAAACCTATGAACTCACCAACCTTTTGGTTGACACTTTAAAGCATGTTTATTCTCAGGTACAAATTAAGTCTTCCGCTGTGCATTTGGCTCATTTTAAAGACATTACATGGAGTCATGCCTGGCATATTTAGGAGAGTACCTCGCAATGGAACCAGATGTTGATGATTTCGTCCAGGTGGATAAGGACGGGTTATTACATAGGTTGCCTTCCATAGTTGGACCACCCGGCTTTGATTATACATATATTAAGTGTTTTTAATTTTAAAGTTTTTTGCTGTTTTAAACTTGATTTAATTAGGGAATATCTATGACGATTGATAAGAGGTGGACTACTATATGACATTCATTTGATCCTGACTTTATTAAAGGTCTTAATGCATTTATTGAAAGGTGTAAAAACTATTTGGATTCACACGGTAAGTTTAGTTGTCCATGTAAACATTGTGGTAATACGGTTTTTCTTAAACCTAAACATATAAAAGACCATATAATTAAAAATGGGTTTGAACCCTCTTATACTATGTGGCGGCATCACGGTGAACTACCACAACCACCCGAAGTACACAACACAACGGACCCTCTAAGAAATTTCTTGAACGATATTCAATTAGAGGAAGTTCCTAATTTTGAGGAGGAAGGTCCGAATGACGATGGTACTATGAATGACACGACCGTAACTGCTCTTAAGGATTTAATTGACTCCACCTAAACCGAGCTATATCCCGGTAGCAAGTTGTCCTCATTAGAGTTTTTAGCCAAGTTAACACACATTAAGGTCTTGAACAAATGGACGAATACTTCATTCGACCAATTGTTAGAATTACTCATACAATCACATCCCCAAATAACACAATTCCGAAATCATTTTACGAAACTAAGAAGTGGATGAGAAAGATCAATTTAGGGTATCAAGCGATTCATGCTTGTAAGAATGATTGTTGTTTGTTTTATAAAGAATACCAGGATTTGGAAAACTGTCCAATATGTAACGAGAGTAGATGGAAAGATGAACGCACAATGGGGAAAAAAGTTCCTAATAAAGTTTTACGTTATTTTCCAATAACTCCAAGACTAAACGTTTGTACACATCCAGATACACTGCAAAGGATATGACTTGGCATGCTACTGGGCGGTGCAATGAAGAGGGTAAGATGCGTCATCCGGTAGATGGTCGAGCTTGGAAAGAAATTGACAAAAGATATCCAGATTTTGCACGTGAACATAGAAACCTTCGACTAGGGTTGGCTGCTGATGGTTTCAATCCATTCGGCAACATGAATAATCCTTACATCATGTGGCCAGTAATATTGACAACGTACAATACGCCGCCGTGGATATGTATGAAAAAAAGTTCTCTCATGTTGACTCTGTTAATTCCTGGTCCTAAATCACCTGGAAAAGATATTGATGTTTACTTGAGGCCTCTAGTTGATGAACTGAAGATTTTATGGTCCGAAGGGGTTGTTACACATGACTCAATTACAAACACGTATTTTCAAATGAAAGCAATGCTTATTTGGACCATAAACGATTATCCTGCCCGTAGTAGTTTGTCTGGTTGGAGTGGCCAAGGCTATAAAGTATGCCCTACATGTAACGAGGACACTCCTGCTATGCGTGTGAAAAACAAAATTGTTTTTGTCAGTCATAGACCGAACCTTGAATCGAATCACCCATACAGAGAAAGCTTAGAATTTAATGGTAAGGTTGATCATACCTCTAAACCTAGAAAGTTCAAAGTAGCTAATATCGAAAACCAACTTACAGATTTGTTGCCAGTTGGTCATCCCGGTAAAAATCATACAAATGTTGGTGAAAAAAGAAAACGTCCCCCTAAATGTCGTCACAACTGGACTACAATTTCTATTTTTCGGGAACTTGAGTATTGGAAATATCTTCCACTGCAACACAAGTTGGATGTCATGCATATTGAAAAGAATGTGTTGGAGGCTATTTTGGCTACCTTATTAATGAATGACAAGTCCAAAGACACTCACAATGCACGAGTTGACTTAGAAAAATTGGGAATTCAAAAAAATTTGTGCCTCAAACCTAAAACCAAAGGTAAAAAAGATGGGCAATTCTTCAAACCTCTTCCCAAATACTCTTTAAAACCCGAAGACATGGTAAGTTTTTGTAAATTCATTAAAGAAGTAAAACTTCCATATGGGTTTGGATCAAACTTCAGACATAAAGTGAACAAGGATAATACCAACATTACGAACATGAAATCTCATGATTGCCATATCATGATGCAACGATTATTACCGGTCGAAGTTAATGCGTTTTTGGACGAAACCATCTCAACACACCAATAATGTAGGTATGCGCATTCTTTAAGCAAATTTGTGCTCGAAAGTTAATGGTGGCAGACATGTTGAAAGCTCAAAAACAATTGATTAAACTATTATGTACTCTCGAGTAAATTTATCCTCCCGCTTTTTTTGACATAATGATTCATTTAGTGATGCATTTACCGGAAGAGGCTATATATGGAGGGCCTGTTTACATGAGGTGGATGTATCCAATTGAGAGATACATGACAAAACTAAAAAATTATGTTAGAAATAAAGCTAAGCCTGAAGGTTGTATAGCTGAGGGGTACGTTGTTGATGAAGCATTAGCTGCATGTTCAATGTCTCTTGAAGGTATACAGACGAGATTTAATCGTCCTGACAGATATGCGGATGGGCCAATTAGGTCATGTGAGTTTCGTGTGTTCAAATCGTTATGTAAATTTATCAGTAAAGGTGTGTTCAAATCTCTGGCCCGGGATATTCAGGATAAATTTCACTGGTATGTACTCGACAATTTTTCTGACATCGAAGAATACAAAAAGCAAGTCATTATACTAAAATATGAATTTATAATGATTTAACTGTGTAAACGTTGATCATACTAACAATTCTCGTTGAACATTTACAGTCAGTTTAAAGCAGAGAACCCCAATATGGGCATGAAAACAAATTTTCCTTTTTGGTTCACCAACCAGGTAAACTCATTGTGTGTGTGTGTGTGTGTGTGTGTGTGTATATATATATATATATATATATATATATATATATATATATATATATATATATATATATATATAATTTACATTTGATAACTATTTTTATTCAAACTTTATATATATATTTTTATTTTTTAATAGGCACGTGAACTACGGTCAGTTGACGGATCGAAGTATAGCGATGAATTGATTTGTCTAGCTGAAGGACCGGTGGGTACCTCAAACCATTACAGTGCCTGCAATGTGAATGGTGTCAGGTTTGTGGTTAGCAATCGCGATGATCGACGCACAACACAAAATAATGGAATTGCAACACTCGCAGATGCCGGTGCTCGTGTCTCTAAGTATTATGGTTGGTTGGAAGATATTGTTGAGTTGCATTATGGTGGTTCATTTAGTGTTGTGTTATTCAGATGCCGGTGGTTCAATACTGAGAACACCCGGAATCGTAAACGTACAGTTAAAGTGAATAACATAACTAGTATTGACACGAAAGATGAGTGGTACCAAGATGATCAACACATTTTTGCAACACAAGCTCAACAAGTCTTTTACATCGACGATCCTTCCAAAACCTCTAGCAGCTGGAAGGTCGTTCATGAGGTACATCATCGAAAACTCTGGGATAGAGACATTATCGAAGACACCATACGGGATGTTGTACACGAAACCAATTCATCGATCTTAGCCTTGATGCTGATTTAGATAATATGACTTATACAAGTATGAGTGTACCCGGAGAATCAATACCAATTTAGTTTAATCCACCAACAAATGAAGTTAATCCACCAACACATGAAGTTAATGATGATGATGAAGTTGATGATGATGATGATGACATTTGTGATGATGATGATGTGGTGGCTGACGATGAGCTAAATTCCCAAATTCCTCTAAATGAAGCTTACTCTAGCGATGATGATGATTATTGATGTGTAATTCTTGCCATTTATCAAAAAAACGCTTTTTGTTGTAAACAAATGTTTAATATTTTTATGAATATTATTTCTATGAATGTCTTTTTAAATTTTTCGCATGAAATATATGTATATGTATACACACACAAACACACACACACACATATATATAATATATATATATAGATGTATACATCTATATATATACATTATATATATGTGTGTGTGTGTATATATATATATATATACATATATATTCGTTAAAAAACTACAGTTTAATGTATATGTATATGTATATATATATATATATATATATATATATATATATATATATATATATATATATAT